>NC_089837.1:429465523-430183023 GCF_035609145.1 Eleutherodactylus coqui | reverse complement strand
TCAACGTTGTTGCAGACCAAGTACACTGCTACATGGCAATACTATTCCTTTCAGGCCAATGTGTCCTGCCACACTATGCAAATTGCTCACACATCTGTGGGATGTGCTTAAAAAAAAAAAGTCCCCTCCATGGAGGCCCTATTTCGCAAATTAAAGGACTTAAAATATCTGCTTCTAATGTCTTGGTGCCAGATATCACGGGACACCTTTAGAGAACTTGTGGGATCCAGGCCTAAGAGGTCAGAACTGTTTAGTGGCAAGAGGAGAGCAACACAAGTTTCAATGTTTTGGCTAATTGGTTCATTATCTATGCATGTACGAAGCACATGTTAATGGACTCCATAAATGCTGTTTTGAGGGGTGCCGTTTTTATGGGTGTTTCTAATATGTAGATCACTCAAAATCACTTTAGAACTAACTTGGTCCTTTAAAAGTAGGTTTTGGATGTTTTCTTTTAAATTAGAAAACTTGCATCTGTACTTTATAAGCTTTTTGGTGTCCACAAATAATAATAAAAGACGCTTATTAAATTATTTCAACATAATGTTGACACAAGGCAAATGTTCTCTATTAACTGTTTTGTGTGATAGAAGTATCTGTCTTAGGGGTTGTCTCACACGAGCGGAGTCGAATTGTGGATTCCACAATCGCCGTCTGAGAGTATGATACACAGTAATAGGCGGGCATCGAAAAGCATTGAGTTTCGCCGGTTTGCTCACACTTACGGGTAGGAATTTTGGATTTTGCCAGCGGAAAAAAATCGTAGCATGCTCTATTTTACCGTGGATTCCACGTGTATGGGCTCCATTGATCTCTATGGATGCATTTGATCTGCAGGGCATAGAGAATTAAGATTACGTATGGGAGCGGATTCAAACGCAAGTTGCTAGGAGACCAAAAACAAATGAAATAAAAGCAGGAATTTGTGGGCAGACAATGCAGGATAGTCTGGGAAGTAACATGCCAATAACTTGTTTTTCTGGGCTCTTCCTCCGCAAGAAGTAGTATTTGTTTTTTTAATTGTTTATACTACTTCCAAAAAAAGTAGTATAAAACCAACCAAGCCCAGAGAGCAGCACCATGTTCTGAAGGCATGACTCTCAGAACAGCTCTCACCATGACAGCACAAGAGAATATCAACTGCGCGGTAAAAGGGTGATTACAGGGGGTTGGGAAACTTGCTGATATGTGGTCCATACGTGTACATCCGCATGCATATGCGACCATTCGCAGTTCATTTCCGTGATCATCTGCAGGACTTCCGCTGTGGATACCGCGTGCGGAATCCAACCCGCTCATGTGAGCCCAGCCTTAAGAATTATGTGTAAATTTAAGATATATATAAATAAACAGAAAACCTATTGACCAAAATGTACCAGTAACAAAGCCCAATGTGTCACCAAACAGTTCCAGAAGCATTCCAAAGTTACTACTGAAGTGACACCTGTCAGAATTGAAAAATCAGGCTGTGTCACCAAGGCCAAAACTTGCTGCAACACCAAGGGTTTAAGCTCACTCCAAGAGCACAATGGGCAATCTTTATAAGGAGGGGAAAAATAACCCAAAGGTAAAAGTGAAGGACCTTCAGAAGACTCCACAAATCACCAAAACCTTAAACAGATTGATACTCATAGGATGCCATGAGGGAAGCCGCTGTTGTCCCTCCTAATATTACACCTACCTCAAGATTGTCAGAGACCACCTGCTTATGGGAATATGTTCTATGGACAACACTATGTTTGGAGGGAGCATCATGGTTTGGGGCTGCTTTGCATTTTTAATGCTGTGTATGAGTACATTCACTAAATGATATTCATGCTGTTAGAAAGATATTTCAGTGAAGGAGCAAGCGCAGATAAAGCTGGGAAGATCAGACTAGAATTGGTAGCCACAGGTAATTTTTGTATGTTTGTGGTGATGTCGGCGGGATATGAACATATTAATGCCTGCACACCTGACCTTCATGCAAAATGTATTCTTGTGTTTCACTGGATGTTTCATACTGGTGCTTATGGGTTCAAGCAGGTATATGCTTTTAATTATCCCCAGGTAACTGCCATGCAAAAGCTTCAGCTCATGCACTCAGGAATATAAGCATTTGTTTTAGGGGTTTGCAGGGAACTGATTATTTTAGATTCCTGTCAAAGTACTGGACTGGGGTGCTGATGGCACTACTGTACATACAGAGGAAAGCAATGCCATACATAGCTTAGCTTGCCTATTAATGGGTTGATGGCATGAGGACTGTATAATTACCTTGTTAATGTACAGTGTATGGGGCTGACAGTAAGAAGTTAAATAGAGAAAAGCTTCTGAAATAATGTCACGTCCATACCGGTAACTTACACTATGTATACTGGTTGAAGAAAAAGTCATGTCTCATAGACTGGTAGGGTTGGAAGGGACCTCCAGGGTCATCGGGTCCAACCCCCTCCTCAGTGCAGGATTCACTAAATCATCCCAGACAGATGTCTGTCCAGCCTTTGTTTGAAGGCTTCCATTGAAAGAGAACTCACCACTTCCCGTGGCAACCTGTTCTTGTTATTATTAGAGTAAAAGATTGCAATAAAATGTTAAATTTTTTAAAAATAAGAATGAAGCCGATAACACAGGATCACAGCATTGACAGTAGGAGACGCAGACAGCTCACCTCCTCCCCCACCTTGCATAGTCACCTCATTTAACGGAGCAGGTCCACAGCACTCTCCCAAAGGTCAATTAGTAATTTTCTGACTTGGTTATGTTATGTACAGGTGCTTGCTGTTAGTCAATTATTTTCACAACTGCTGTACCAGCGGCTTTAGCAAAATAGCTCCCCGTATGTAAAAAAGAAAACGATTAGACAACAAGCAAATAAACATTTAAAATGTTTTGGACAAGCAGCCCACGCAATCTCACTTATACAAGGTGATGTTTTTAATACATTTTGTTGCCCTTTTTAATGATTCCGCATGATATTTTCACACATTGTACGCCTGCAAATATTTTCTCTGAAATGGAGCATATAAACACAACCAGAGGCACTCAGTGTGGACTATGGGATGCACAATTACCAGTGTGATTTATTCCAACCCTTCAGGGTACACCTAGTGATGACCTTTTGAGTTCAAGACTATGGACTATAACATTGTAATCTATTCTAGACCTATCTGTGACCCATCATTAAATCACAACCTACTGGTTATCCATCTAGAAATTTTACTTAAATGTGAGAAAATGCAGTTTTCTGTTTGCTGCATTTTTTTGGACTATGAAACGCACTTTTTAACAAGAAGGAATCTTGCAAAAAAGTTTGTGCGTCCTACAGTCCGATGTAAGGAGGGTTGGCATTGCCAGAAGCTCCTGATCGCTTCCCTAGTGATCTGGCAGAACTCTGATAGAGTGGGAGAGATACTCCTATTAGCCGGTCCAGCGCGGATGGGACAGCAGTGAGGATGAAAAGTATTAACCCTTTGCAATCCAATTTTGGATTCAGGGTTTCCTAGGGGGCTTTCTCTTTCTGTGATTATACAATGTTGCCATCTGCTGGCTAGAGCCAGCACTGCGGTGTGGGACATGCTGGAGAGGCCCCCCGACAACAGAGCGGCCAGTAATGTACAGTAAGAATACCTTGCCGGATGGCTTCCGACATCAGAGCTGTACAGCATCGAATCAGAATGTCTTCAGACATCAGACAGTGGATTGGAAAGGGTTAAAGGGGTTGTCCCGCGCCGAAACGGGTTTTTTTCTTTTTCAACCCCCCCCCCGTTCGGCGCGAGACAACCCCGATGCAGGGACTTAAAAAAAAAAAACGCACAGCGCTTACCTGAATCCCCGCGCTCCGGTGACTTCTTACTTACCGGTTGAAGATGGCCGCCGGGATCTTCTCCCTCGGTGGACCGCAGGGCTTCTGTGCGGTCCATTGCCGATTCCAGCCTCCTGATTGGCTGGAATCGGCACGTGACGGGGCGGAGCTACACGGAGGCGGCATCCTGCACGAGCGGCCCCATTGAGAAAAGAAGAAGACCCGGACTGCGCAAGCGCGGTTAATTTGGCCATTAGACGCCGAAAATTAGTCGGCTCCATGGAAACGAGGACGCTAGCAACGGAGCAGATAAGTGAAAAACTTCTTATAACTTCTGTATGGCTCATAATTAATGCACAATGTACATTACAAAGTGCATTAATATGGCCATACAGAAGTGTATAGACCCACTTGCTGCCGCGGGACAACCCCTTTAAGGATCTTTCATGATGTCAGCATCATGTGATCAGATGGAAGAGTCGGGCGTGGGGAGCTTAGGATAAAAGGATTGGTATCTAAAGTTTAAAATTAATAGCACCAAAAATCTAGTACTATAGTTTATATGTTGCAGATTTAAATTCTGCGCCACATATCAGTATCCACATGGATTCATGAATGGGTGTGAGTGAGGGATGCCTCTGATTGGTCAGGCTGTGACCAATCAGAGGCATCTCATTCAGCAGGCTGGGATTTTAAATCCCCGGCTGCTGAATACTACTCACAGCTGTTCAGAGCAGTTCAGGAGAACTGCAGCCTGCCGCACTGAACTCCGTCTGCCGGGACCAGGTGAGTATGTATATATTTTTTATTTTTACACATTTCTGGATGAATTGCAGGGAAGGGCTTATATATTTAACCCCTTCCCGACAATTCATCCCGCGATCGCCGGCAGCCCATTGCTTTCAATGGAGTCGGCTGTATTGCCGGCTCCATTGAATTCAATGGTCAGTGCTCGTTTAATCGAGACGAGTACCGCGTGGTGCTCGTCTCGAGTAACGAGCATCTCGAGCACCCTAATACTCGAACGAGCATCAAGCTCAGACGAGTATGCTCGCTCATCTCTAATGTTGACCTTTTCACTTCTGTAGACCACCAGGGGGAGCTTTTAATTAACATAGGGAAAAAAATTGCTGTCTACACCAGGAATGCAGCTTATAGTCGCATGTGTCTTAGGGCTCCTTCACACTGGCGAGAAAATTGTGCGATTTTCTCGCAATGCGAGAGTGAGTGAAAACGCATGATGATGCGTTTCAATGCTTTTCAATGGTTTCATTTTCATTTGCGATGTTTTCACTCCTGCGATGCTGCGTGAGAACAAAATCGCAGCATCTTCTTTCTTTTTGCGATATCACTCATTGTTTTCAATGGGGCAATACTGGACCCATTGAAATCAATGGGAGAACAGCGCGATTCCCTGCAGTGGCTGTGACAGCCTCTGCGGGGATGGAGGGAACCCCTGCAGAGAAATGAGGCTGTTTCCATGTCTGAAATATAGTAATTGGATTTGTTTCTCAGTCATCATATTTTAACATTTGGTATGAATTCGTTGCTTAAAAAGGACAAGTCAGAAAACCGTCAGATTTAGATCTCATAATTTCTGGGAGTAATGGTAAATGATAGGGTGACGATATCTAATACATTAATAATCCATTAAAACTTGCAAACAAACAGCCTTGCAGATTAGAACCTACAGCTTTATTTCTTAACAATTAGCTGAACACTTTCTGCAATGTATAACTATGCTATTAGATGTCACTCCTGCTGGTGAGGGATTAATTTCCCTAGCACGCTTCATATCTATGCGCTATTCTTTATAGTAACAGAGCAGGTATAAAAATATATAGAATATCATATTACAATTCTTCAGCATTTGCTGATATGTGGAAGGGGCTTTTCTTGTAACTTCTTTTCTCTTTCTCTGTTGTATTAGTTTTGAGATGGCAACATAATTCAGTATAATTTTCTTCTATACTGAAAACCTCAACATTTACTGGCTTCACTGACCTGTTCGAACTAGGATAGCAAAGAGCGTGAGAGCAGAGAAGTTGACAGAAGAGATTGCTACAATATCCCTCAATGAACTGTAGTAATAGACAAAGTCTTATAACCAACCAAGATGTTTCATACTACTTATCACATGCAATAAGACTAATTTATAAAGCCAGAGGGAACAAATACTGTAGCTGCAGCCGGTGGACTGATAAACAGGATATTTAAAGTCTAACGCAGGTTGTTGCTCTAGCGAACTGCACCACAGAACTGTGGCAATGGCAACCAAATATCACCTGAACCACTCAAATCGGCCTGGCTAACTGAAATGTAGCACCTGCCCAAAAGGGGCGACCCCACTGGGAGAGAAGCCGAGACGATCTGACAATACTGACCACTGCACAGCAATCCACAGAGTACTTGGGTGCAAAAGCAAGGAATAAACACTAACAGAACTGCTGTGCACAAGTCCAGTAAGCACTACAGATAGTGCTGGCCAGTACACTAGATGTGTAACTGTCAACCCCTGCACCAAAAGCAGCAGATTCAAATACACTTACATAGAAACTGATAGGCTGACTGAGTTGAAAGACCGCTCTAGAAACAGAGGAAGATACTAATCCCTCAGTGCCCAGGGCAGAATGACACTATGTCACACAGTGCGTCATGTGCGTCATGACAAAGTTTGGTACTTTGTCAGCCAGTAGAGCTAAATATGATTGTTCTCACATGTATGCTAAGCCTGAGGAAGAACCTCGAGTAAATTGGAAAGCTCGCTATAACATCATGTATTTTTGTTAGCCATTAAAAGGTATCATATCTACAAGATTCCTTGGTTTCTCTTGCTGAGAACAATCACATATACAGTGAATGACACATTAGACTTCTTATATCTTTCAGAACTGCAACAGTTTGTTGTGGCATAGATTCCTCTATGTATTGAATCCTTCTGTAGGAATATTCGCCCAGGTCAGTGCCTTCTTGCAGCTGCCGCAAATTACATGAAGATACTGACATTTTCTGAGCAGCCTGTTCTACCTTGTTAATTGATGCCTACAACTTTTTGCCTACCATCAACATGGTGCATCAGAAATCCTGATACATCTAATGACGCAATTATTTTGCATCGCTCAGTGATCCAGTTTTTGAGCTCTTTTGCCGACTGGATTTTTGCCCCCTTGTTTTTAACAATGCCATTCAAACTAGTTATCTGCTGTTATTGCCCATCCGTGCTAACGAAGCATGAATTGTACATTCAGACATGTTAGTAGACAATAGTATTGTATTCTACTGCGATTTGCTTGATTCTGTGCTGCTTGTTGATCCTTTTACATCCTCCTCTGACTTCTTTCATGGACATGTTACTTATGTTCACAGCATCCCTTTGCTGGATGTTTTTCCTCATTCTTGGTATACTCTCTACAGCAGTGTTCCCCAACTCCAGTCCTCAGGGACCGCCAACAGGTCATGTTTTCAGGATTTCCTCAGTGTTGCACAGGTGATGTAATTATTGTCAGCGCCTCAGACACAGGGGTTCTTACTATAGGATATCCTGAAAACATGACCTGTTGGGGTCCCTGAGGACTGGAGTTGGGGACCCCTGCTCTAAACCACTGCATGAGAAAACCCCACAAGGTTGGCAGTTTTTTAAATACTGGACCCGATTAGTCCATTGCAAATGGCCAGGCCTCGTTTGAAGTCGCTTAGAGCTGTCGATTTTCCCATTCAAATGTAGATCCACACTGAAACTGATCCACTGCAAGCTTGTCACTTACTTTTTTGCTGCAATCTGGGATGACTTCACTTTCCAATTGTGAAAGGACCGGATATAGCGGCCATTCAGTGTATAACAATATGTATTGTCGTTACTCCTTAATTACATTGTGTCCCTATAGGAATGTGTACTCTTAGCTCAGTGCTCTGGGATCGCTACATAAAGCGGTAAGGATGTTCCTTTAAGCTGAAATTGTATTCTTCAGAAATGTTGATGCCGGGAATTTGAAAGATTCTGAGTGTTTAACTTTGAACAAAACGCGATCTAGGGCAAAAAATAAAAAGAATGATTTGGCATTGAATCATTTATTTGTTTGAAGATGGAGCTAAATGGATGAGTCCGGGGAATGTATTCATTATGGAATTTGCGCTAGATACTTTTGTTTTAAGCTCGCATAAAATTTTCATAAGAAAGTTGACAGCTAAACCCTCTGAGTCAAATTGTAAAATAGTAAATGGACAGCGATGTGATAGACTCACAATTAATATATCCGATGTATTTGATGTGTAGAATTATTACTGGTGTCCCACTGTGCTAAGACGCGGCTCCATTGATTGCTGCATGTTGTATTATTGACAGGCTCGTGCCTCCGTTCTCCTAACAATAGTATCCAGCGAGTCGCTTCTCGGAGATGGCTCTCATCATTTATGGCATCACCTGTTACCTCAAAGGAGATCATTAAACTGCAAATAATATTGTGAGAGCCTGCAGAATTATATTACAGTAATAATACGTCAAACACAGCAGTCAGAGTGTTAGTCTAAACGAAGAGCAATATTCATTTAAGTAGGCAAAACAGAATGCAATCTATGTAATAATGCATCATGCAGATCACCAGGCTTTCGGTTATCTCTTCATAGGTTGCCCATCAGTTGTTTTTTTTTTTATTTCGCATTAGGGCTTTCACGCCCGGCCTATATACACTTCCATCTGAGCAGTCCTCCCTTTCCCTCCCCCTTACCAGCTCTATGCCTCTCCCCTCCACTCCGGCGTTTGCAATGGGAGGAAGGGGGGATGGGGCGGAGCTAAACTCTGCTCTGTCCCACCCTCTCCCATTGCTGGCTGCAGACAAGGGGCGGAACCTTAGCTTCTTCCCTGTCCCGCCCACTCCCATTGCAACCGATATACGCTTGTGTAAATAAGTCCTTAGTATGATGGATATTACACTAGTCTGCAAAGTAAAACTTTTTTTTCTCATCGTAAACAAAAATACACTTTTCTAGACCAATTTTTCATGCTGATTCCAGATATGCTTTCAGTTTTCTCCAAGCACTTTGTTTTTGTGATATGACCACCTATGAGTTTTACCAATTTTATGTAAATTTCAGAATGTATCAGGAATGGACATAAATCCTGTAAATGTATCATCAATTCGGTCAATTTTGATTCAGATTCTACTGTTTACCAAACAAAACATTTAATGCTATTTATAGATTTTTGAAAGATTTTCAGTAATTTGATGTTGCTGTCTTGAAGCTGTAAATAAACCACAGACATAGCAAAGTATGTCCGGGTGATTTTTTTGCATTATTCTAGCCATGCCGACAAATTTATGGCAAGTGAAATCTAATCTGAAATGAGAAATATTGATTACATAGCACTCCTATTACAACCAATACCGAAACATAATGCATCTCATCACAAAAACTACATGTGCTACAAAAAAACTGATTTGAAATCGGCACAAAGAAATCTATCTAGTCCTCCTGAAACCAACTTGCATGAAAAAGTTTGTTGACCAGTGTAATAGGAGGAATTTATGAATGCGCTGTAGAAGAAAACTTCGCATACTCTTTTTTTTGTGCAAAAATGAGTGATTTTTTTTTCCCAATATTACACACTGTCCCCTGCCTTTCAAGATGATGATGGGTAGGGCAGAGCTTAGCGAGAGGGGAGGGGCTCGACAGATTTGCTATAATTTACATCTGAAATTGGCGTAAATTATATTCGACATTTACACAAACTCATAGCTGGCACAGATTTTAGTTTGTGGAGGATGGGCAATCCAGACTGCTCCAAATGTATCAGGATGCTGCGCCTCTTAATACAATTGGGGCATTTTCCTTCTTCAGGCTGCAGATTAAAGACCCATTTAGACTAAACGATTCTCACTCAAAATCATGCAGTTTTCGTGCACGATTCGTTCCTCACTCAATTCTAGAAAACTAGAATTGAGCGATGAACTCTTATCAGCGATGCAGTCTGTTATCAGAGTCGACAGCGCTGATGAGATTATTTCAGCTCGTGTCCCGCTGGTAGTTCACAGCGGGATGTGAGCTGTAAGCATAGAGAACAATGGAGCTGTTTGCTTATGCAAAACAGCTGTATTGTTCACCGAGCGATAGCGGGGGTGTCCCACTCCGCCTGCATAGCTCTTTAGTTGTTAATTAGCTACTATAGACTATGCAAAGATGATCACTCAAAACTGTCACTCAAATTGTCGTTTGAGTGATATTTGAGCAGTTATCTTTGAGTGTAAATGGGGTCTAAGACTGGTGTATGAAATACCTAACTTAGAGTAACAGCACTTTTGACTGTCAGAGAATTGTCAAAAGTTTTGATCAGTGGGGATCCTGCTGCTAAGACCCCTGTTGAACACTAGAACGAGGGGACTGCAGTGCTCATCCGAGCACTGCCCCCCTTAGGTTGCCTTTGCTGCTTTTCCTCTCCTCTCAGCAGCTGAAGACGGCTGCATAGAGGTTTATAGAAGTTTCTAATATGTAACAGGCAAGGAGAGAGGAGGAAGGAGATTTGGAAAAGTTTAAGCATTCTTGGTGGCTAACATATGCAAAATCGGAGACTAGGGATATTCCTGAGTGCACATTTTGTTATTTGAATGGAGACTAATTGGCATGCTATATTTATTTATAGACTGCGTTAATAAGCGAACAATACATGACATGGCTGAAATATATACATGTCATTAAATATGAGGAATCTCTCTCAAGTGAGTGTGGATTGGTGTATCTGTTTTCCTGAGACACGTCCATGGATATTCCAGTATCTCTAACCTGCTGATATTGCATCCTTATGACGTTTTTCATCTCCTATTAGCTTGTATTGTATGTGGGCACAGCTGTTAGTATTCCGATCGCATTACCAATAAATAACATTTGAACTGGTTATTTCACTCTCGTATTACATTTGTGCATTTTTGAAAGTATTTCTGGATCGCACTAATAACAGATTATGGGTCAGATTTACTAATACTCAGACGGTGCATACTTAGACAGTCCTAAAATGTCCCCGTGATTCATCTGGTGCATTTATAGACCGTCTGGTCTAACTTTATACCATGTATTAGTTGGCTTAATTTGTGCCAGATTTTTGCAACGGAATTTTGACGCAAGTTTGTACACATTCAGGTCACTCCCCTTTCCAAACGTCAAAAACACCTTATACACCGTATACATGACTGTATAATTCAGTGTTCAGCCATAGTTTGTACGTCTATCCACATTCTTTCCTTATTGTAAAGTTGTCCAGCATGTGTTTTGGGAGTCACCTGCATGTGGTACCCCAAATGGTGGCAGCTCTAAATACTGTGGTACCTAAATGTTTCCTTTAATGCTGGGACTTAGCACTAGGGTTGAAACCATATCACTGACAATTAACATTGGGATACGTGCCATATGATACACAGTCATTTCTTGCTAAACGTTTTCCCTTAATAACCAGGGCAGCTCTAACACCACCTGTCATTTTTAAAGTGGCTCATAAGCCAGAAAATGTTAGGTATCTCTGCGCTAGGGAAACGGACCCTGCACTGTAACATGGGATTCCCTATCTACATTAGTGCTTGCTAAATAATGTGGGATCTTGACTACTTTAGTAACATTCCACTTCAATGATTGTTTCAAGAAGACCAAGCTACTTGGGCATATGGGTGTCCTAGCAGGGGATCCCCGTATCCCCCTTTATTAGCCACAAAATAGAACTGGTAAGGAAGAGGTCCGCTGAATGCAGCCTGTCCATCTATTATATCTATTTGTGTCACTGGTGATATCAAATATTCAGGATTGTGTAACCTTCATTTCTAAGGGGAAAACAAAATACGTTTCTATGATAATATATGCAATTGCTCAGTGTTATAATTTGATATCTCTCCTTATTCTTCTGCTCCTAATCTTGTTAGAGGCCAAATTATTTTGCAGTTCTGTGTTGGAGAAAAGTGTCAAATTCTGTGATTTACTTGACTACTGGATGCTGGAGTAATAGTTTTGCTACAACTGCACTCACAGTACATTTGTGATGGACGTTGGAGGTGTACTTTGGGAGCATTTCCCAACATATAACATACTAGTAATTATTAGGACATTATAGTAGCAGCATTTCTGGTGGCACATCATACTCACCGTAGCTTGATTACCGCAAAAGACAAACACAGATTGGCTCCTCCCACAGCAGTGACATCACCATAGGTCCTTCAGCCCACCGGATCTCTGTGTTGGTAGGTCAGTGTGTTTTGTCAGGACTGCTGAGTTGTAGGAAATTATAGTACCAGTATTTCGGTGGTGCAATGCACCACACAGCGCTGCTACATGGTACATGCATTATGATCCCCACTTATCACACACACAGCTTGGCTCCTCCCACAGCAGTGACATCACCACAAATCTTTCAGCCCACCGGATCTCTGTGGTGGAGGTAGGTCAGTGTGTTCTGTCAGGACTGCTGAGTTGTGTCTGACATATTAGCGGTTTAGTTGTATTTTCATTTTGTTATTTTTGTCCTCCCCTTCCAAGAACCCTAACTGTGTTGTTCTTCTGTCGGTCAGACTCTGTGTTAATGTTCCCTGGGGTGGATCATGAAAAGCACGCACACACACACACATACAGACAAGTGGTCGTTAGTAGCTTGCCAGTGGCATACATTACCCATAGGTTCCCATGTTAAATTTTAAATAAGTATTCCTGCATGATAAACACTTTGGGATGCCTCCGTGTAGAATAGTGCAACAGACTGTACTACTTAACATTGAATATGCAACGCAACTGCATGTCAGTGTGCGTCATACGCAGCAATAGCCGGCTCAACGGCAGCCCACACGTCGGTAAAACAGTGCGTGATACACACATCGTTTTACGTATAAGGCCATAGGAATAAGTCCCTAATCAGAGATGCTAGTTTTAGTTGCTTCACCTTTGTGCATTCTGCTTATTGAAATACATTTGACCTCGTTTTGCCTAGATGTTCATACATTCTGTTGGGTGACACATATCTCCACACCTTAGTAAATAAACAACGAGCCTCATTTATGAAAACGGTCATTGACTGCCCTAGCCGGAAGGATAATGTTCTTCCCTTGCTGATCTACTGTGTGATAGCGGTGCTACGTGTGCTGCATTCGTAGCACTTAATCCAGTCTATCATTCCTTTAAACCAGTCTGGTTGTCTTTTGCACATCCTGTACATATATATTAAGAGTGTTTACAAATTGGCCCCGACTTTTCTGAATTACTTTTTCAGCACTTTGGTAGGCCAATGTAAATTGCTTCTTTTGTAAAGTATATTTAATGTCTCTACAGGAGCCTAATGTGTTATGCACGGTAAGGCTTATTAACGAATACTAATAGTTACTGCAAAATTAAACTAGACAGTCTTAAAGACCCTCCGGAGTTGGGACAAAATTCTGTACTGAGACTGGAGAGAGAAGAGTGATATATTGCCTGCGGTGGTTGCTCTCTACTGCCCCTCCGATCCGCCGATTTCAGGCCCTGTTTTCAACCCTCCAAGACGGCTGCAGCAGCTTTCTAACTAGCTAATGCACACTCGGCACTGCTGTCTGATTGGCCAGTGCTGATCACATGTGGTGTTCTGGCTAATCAGAAAGCAAGTATAGTATATTTGCAGTCTAACATCATGTGTGATTAGATAGTCAGAAGATTGTGTTGGCCATCTTGGATGACTAAAATGAGGATCCAGAACCAGCATATTGGAAGGGCGACAAAGAAAAAGTGCCGGTAATATACCCTCTTCGCCTTCGGTTCCAGGGGTGAATTTTGTCCTGAAACTAGAGAGTTGCTTTACAGATTTATCAGTCGCTCTGCTGAATGATACATTTGGTTAATTTTAAGACTGTTTAGTCTAACGTTATACCACTTTTGAGTTGGTTTAGTTTATGACAGAAATTGCACCATTTTTTGCACACTGTCATATTTAGGCCATGCCCCCTTTACCCTGTTGTTGGATGCAGCGAAAAAAAAGTGTTTGAAAGTGTCTAAAACACATAGAAAATGTGGCGCAAAGCATGTCATGTTGGACAGTTTGCTGCGACAATTTGTACCAGAAAACTGATGAATTTTGAATAGTAACGAAGTCCCCGCATGAACACACACATAAGCGTGCACATGTAAGGAGACCTACAAGATCAAGGGGCCTGATCTTATGACTACACTAAACACTAATTGCTACAATGACCGACTATTCATTACAACTATAATTTCTTGTTTTCCTAGCCCACCACACAGGGTGCCTGTATTTACCTACTATGCCTCATTTAGTAAAATGGTATATTGCTCCACCGAGCAACGTCACCACCACATTCTGTAGAAGCCTAAGCAGAGAGATGGTGGTCACCTTGCTGCCACATGAACTCCTGTTATCAAGCCTCGACCATTGTAAGCGCCTATACTTAAAGGGAACCTGTCACCCCCCTCCAGCACTGTAAGCGAAGTTATAGTGCTGTTAGCAGACGTGACATAGAGCTGGGTGATGTATTTTTTATACTCTCCTGCAATCCAGCGCTGTTGCCCACTTAGGATTGCTTGGTGCTGGAAAATCTGACTCTCTTCCCGTGCCCGCACACTCCTTTACAAGTCTATGGGAGAAGCCAATACACATGAATCTGAAAAGAGTCCGATTTTCTAGCGCTGCACGATCTTCAAAGAGCAACAGGACTGGATCGCGGGAGCGGGTGTATATACAAATGTGCAGGAAAGTTCAAGCAGCGGAGGGGGGGGGTCTTGATAAATGTGTTGCTTGACTTTTAGCGTCATTTTGTCAGTATAATTATGCCAGAAAACCCGTGAATATGAATAAAATGAGGAATCAGCAATAGTGTGCATTGACTTGTTTCGCCAAATTGTAAAATGTTCCAATATTGATTTTGAGGGTTACATGTTTTTCATCTGTTTTTGAGAATGTCAGCTAACACCCAGCATAGTTGCCACTAGGTAGTCACAAAGCTGTACGCCAGGACCAAACAGCAAATCCTAAGTAATAACTCCCGTAGAATGAATTGATCTTCACATTAAATAAATCTACTTCAGAAGGCTTATTGTCAATGCAGTGCAAGGTAACACATGCGGACTAGGCACATGAAAGGTTATGGAGAAGAGATACATGTAATAAAATGCATGTAATTGTAAAATGTGAGTAAAAGGTGGATATGGTACTAACTGAGGATTTCATATCCAAGTATCATCGCTGGAACCATGATTAGCCCTGAAGTCCTTAAAGGGGTTGTCTCGTGGCAAACATCAAAATTTTACATCACCCCCCCCCCCCTCCCCCTCCCGGGCATAAAATAGCAATTTAAAGCGGTTTTTAAGCCGCTGCTACTCACCGATCTGACGAAATATGAAGTTTAAAAAATCTCCCAAGATGGCCGCCGGTCCTTTCCCAGGGATGCACTGCGGTTTTCTCCCATGGTGCACCACGGGTCTTCTCCCATGGTGCAACATGGGCTCTGTGCGGTCCATTGCCGATTCCAGCCTCCAGATTGGCTGGAATCGGCACACGTGACGGGACGAAGCTACATTGACGACGCGGTGACCAGCTCTCCGGCACGAGCGGCCCCATTCACCAGGCAGAAGCACGGACTGCGCAAGCGTGTCTAAAATGCCAGAAGACATCAGAATTAGACTGAGCCATGGAGACGGGGACGCCAGCAACGGAGCAGGTAAGTGAATAACTTCTGTATGGCTCATATTTAATGCACGATGTATATTACAAAGTGCATTAATATGGCCATACAGAAGTGTATAACCCCACTTGCTGCCGCGAGACAACCCCTTTAAGGATGAACCTTAAAGGGGTTTTCCCATCAGTTAAAATTGCTTCATGCCCACTCTGTACTTCCCGGTGGCTGCTGACCAGGACATGTGACTAGCACTGGCTATAGAAGGTCACTAATTGGCTGCATGTCCGGGTCAGCAGCAATCAAGAAGGACAGAGTGGTTGTGAAGCAATTTTTAGCTGTGGGAAAACCCCTTGAAGCATACATTTCAGGACCCCCATGTGCTACAAGTGTGTTTCTCTGAAGGGCATTCAAGGTAAACGAACGGTTTTCTAGGAAGGAATGAGACAATGTGAGACAGCCTGTGCCAATCCAAACAACTGGTGTGGAGAAGCTGATGGTGTTCTCGGTGTCTGGTTTCAGATGTCTGTAGCAGTGATTTGATTTTATGTTTTTTAATTACATGGCATCCCCTTTGATTTCCCTGCATGCAGTGTTTACACGCCGTTCTGCCCCCAATGAGTAAATGGTTTATAACACACGGGGAGGTGCGCGCTTTCCCTAATGTTCTGAGCTCAGACATTAAATCTTTTGCATTATGTCTTCTTTTATTTCTAAGGTGTATTGCTGTTTTGTTTGTTTGCAGACTCTCTCTGCGTACCAGGCTTTGATCCAAACTTAAGTATGATGACTGGCATAACTCCAATCAATCCAATGATGGCTGGCATGGGTCTCTTACCACCTCCACAGCTGCCTATAGTGAAAGAAATTATTCATTGTAAAAGCTGCACCCTCTTTCCTCCAAATCCTAGTAAGTGCCATAGTAGAAATGCTGATTTTGATCATGTTCTAAGTGCTGATTTATCATATATCTGTTTACCTATACTTGTGCAATTGGGCTGCCCCCTTTTTTTTTTTGGAAGGGTCTGTCAAAGTAAGATAATTCCTGGAAGACTCCCCAAGTCCATCTGTCTTTGGATAAACCTTTCAGCAAGTGTTTTAAAGGGGTTGTCTCGCGGCAGCAAGTGGGGTTATACACTTCTGTATGGCCATATTAATGCACTTTGTAATGTACACCGTGCATTAAATATGAGCCATACAGAAGTTATTCACTTACCTGCTCCGTTGCTAGCGTCCCCGTCGCCATGGATCCGTCTAATTCTAATGTCTTCTGGCGTTTTTAGACGCGCTTGCGCAGTCCGTGCTTCTGGCTGGTGAATGGTGCCGCTCGTGCCGGAGAGCTGGTCACCGCGTCATCGTAGCTCCGCCCCGTCACGTGTGCCAATTCCAGCCAATCAGGAGGCTGGAATCGGCAATGGAACGCACAGAGCCCATGGTGCACCATGGGAGAAGACCCGCGGTGCACCATGGGAGAAAACCGCAGTGCATCCCTGGGAAAGCACCGGCGGCCATCTTAGGGAGAAGATTTTTATAACTCCTTATTTCGTCGGATCGGTGAGTAGCAAGCGGTTTAAAAACTGCTTTAATTTGCTATTTTATGCCAGGGGGGTAACAGGGGGAATAGGGTAATGTAAAATTTTGATGCTTGCCGCGAGACAACCCCTTTAATTTCTCAGCGGTGCCACCAAAGGGGAAAATGAAGTTTGCTATGGTGCCCATAGAAATTAACGGCCTGTCCTTGTAATAACCAGATGTGTTGAGTCCTCCAGAAAGAGACAGATGCTCTTTGTCGACCTCTTCTAATCTGGCTATTTGATGAAGGTCCAGAATTAAGGCCCATTTACGCGCAACGATTATCGCTCAAAATTTGTTCCAGCAACCTCAGATAATGATCATCGTTGAGCGATGATTTTAAGGTGAGCTTAAAAAATTGTTTGAAGGTTCAGCCAGGAGAGAAGATAACAGGGACCGCACGCTGTGTTCTCGCTGGAAGCTGTTGATTGCATTGTATTCAGTCAACAGCCTGTGCCAGAACAATGGAGCTGTGTGCAGAGCTCACACCACATGCTGTGTTCTGCAAACAGTTCCTGGAGGCCCTTTTACATGCAAATGGCGCTAATAAAGTGGTAATGGACATTAGTGTCTATTAACACTTTATGCCAAGTGATAGCTAAAACTGTAAATCTTTCAATTGTTTAAACAATTGTCTTTGCATGTAAATGAGCCTTTAGAGACTCCCCTCTGTTAACAAACAGTTTCTTAATAAGGTATTTGTCAATGGATTTTCTAAACCAGACCACAATCCTACACACTGAGCTGCCACACCAGTCCTCTTGGTGACACTTTCTACTAGTGAGTCTTATTCACAGAATACCCACTGTTATGAGCAACGCCTGTATTCTCTTTGCTACTAATCGATTTATTTATTTTACTATTTTTCATTCTACATGTTGAGTTATATTAGGGTGGCCTCCCCTGCTCATACGCCCTGTTAGGGGATACGAAAGTCATAGAGTGGGTCCCATACTCAGAACCCTCCTCTACTGCTTGAACAGAGAACCATTCTGTATGAGCAACTCCTGCCCAGACAGACAATGTGCCGTCTTTATAATTACAGGACAGCCGTTCACATGCATCGCCATCCTGTAACTCCACATTTTCCCTGCAGCAGACGCGGCAAGGGAGATGTCTTGCTAGCTGCAGCGTCCCGCAGCAAAATCAGCTGTTGGGAGTACCTGGAGTGGGACCTGGGATGATCAGCTGATCGCCCCAGGCCCCATAATCTGAAGGAGATTGTGCATGCTGGCACAACTCCTTTTAAACTTGTGTTTCCAATAATGTTAGTAAATTTCTTCTAATGCACTTCACCAAGATTAGTTAATATCCATCCAAACTGCATTATTCTACTGCAGAACATCTGGATATATGTATATAGCTCATTTGTGTTCTGATTAACATATCAGATTGCATATTTTAGACACAGTGGATTGGGATACATAGTACCGCTAAGAGTGAGATAATGGATTATGCTTTTGCTAGTGACAATTATAGATACATGACTTTGATATTTTCTGTCCATTATGTCTTGTATCAGTACAAAGTGGTTGTACACCTTTTAACAAGTCTTGTTAAGTTAAAGGGAACCTGTCACATTGAAAATGGTGTCTGACCCGCCGGCAGCATGTTGTAGAGCAGGAGCAGCTGAGTAGATTGATCTGTACACTGCTCAAAAAGTTACGGGAACACTTAAGCATCACAATATAATCCCAAATCACTTAGACTTCAGGGATGTCAATCTGCTCAGTTAACATACATAACTAATTGTGAATCAATTTAATCTGCAGTGGTACAATTAGAAGTGACAACAGGAGCGCTGGAGAGGCAACAGCAGGCGACCCCCAAAAAGGGACTGGTTGTGCAGGCGGTGGCCACAGACAATTACTCTCACCTTATCTTTCCTGACTGATTCCTCTCTAGTTTTGTGTTTTACGAATGTCCTTGATATTACTGTTAGCACGAGGTGCTACCTAAAGCCCATTCAGGTTGTACAGGTAGTCCTGCTCCTCCAGGATGGCACATCATAGGTGTCATTGCAAGGTGGTTTGCCGTGTCTCCCAGGACAGTCTCAAGCGCGTGAAGCAGATATCAGGACACAGGGTCATAGAAGGGCATCATCCCAGAAGGAACACCGCCAGAGCCATACAATATTACCTTCATATTCTTGGGCACAACTCGCATTGGATAGTGGGTGGTCCTATCAGTGATTGACAGCCTTCTCTCTATGAGGATACATATGCACATAGTAGTCAATCAATAATTAGAAGGACCGCCTACCACACTCCTAGTGTAAAAAGGGGAAGGATTTACATGAAGGACATACAAGTTATACTAAATCTTTCCCGACAACTATATAGAATGTGCTCCGCTCCTCCTGCTATATAACATGCTGCCTGCAGGATGGACGGCATGTACAATGTGACAGCGTCCCTTTTACTATCTGGGCATCTACGTAGCGCTCAGCTTTTCCTACGTAATTTGCATATGACTGTTCTGTGTATAGGAAGGTAAAGCTTTTGATAATAACTCCTACATGTCTCGCTGCACTCTTTTATTCATGTGCTCTCTGTCGGTATGTACATAAAATGTGAGTGCCATGAATCCTTTCCTAAGAGCCCAGAATCATTTTTTTCCCTTGGGCAGAGTGAGATAAAATTATTTCACTCCTTCATTGTCTCTGTACCCTCTGCATGATATGCAGTCCTGCCAGCTGACTCCATCCGTCACAGTCTGACTGAGCCAAGATGGTCTTTCTTCAGACTGAGCACCATGGCTCCAGTTTAATATTCATTGATGCAGTCTTTGCTTTTCTCAGGGTGATTTAAGCCCCACTCAAATGCATCATGTTTAAGTATTCATGAGCGACTGTAACCCTTTAGTCTCTGTAGAATAGATTCTCCCGGGTTCCTGATACTGTAAACTGTTAAGTCTGATCATTGGCTGCTGTAAATGCATCTGTGTGTTCTTGTAGCTAAGTATATATGCACATTATTGTCTCACTTCTGTTTACCCAGGTGACATCTAGTAATGCTCAGTAGAAATATCTGTTATATGCAGATTCAGGAAAAAAAGCAAAATGTAGCAACATCAGGGGAATGTTTACCTAAACAGTGGAAGCTTACTTCCAGGTGGAAGAAATAACATAATTGTTTCTCAAGGGCACCTCTTAAAAGAACACTCCATGCCAAGACTGATACATTGTGTAATGCCTGGTGCTAGGCTTGAAGGGGCGAGTATGACGGGCATCTTCTCCTTGAATCCCTGTGTAATGCTGTGTCTCCTAAGACTATGCACTAGGTATTACCGTGTATCAGTTTTATCCAGAGTGCTCCTTTACAAATCATAGATAGTTGTGTTTAAGAGGAAGAGAAAAGCATTAAAGTGGTTGTCCAGTTGTAAACTATTGAGGGCCTTCTGGGTTTTGCTACAGTGCCCCATCAGTTCTTTGTATGCCTCTGCTTCTATTCGCAGCTCATTCACTTCATAGTTCCCTTTCATGCCGTGAGTATAGGTCAGTGGACCCGCGGTCAGGCTTGGACACATTAGTGAAAAGCGCCCTTAATACGCACATCTGATACTTGCCATATCGAGAACAAATACAGTTTCTGGTTCTGTATATATATATACCACACCACGAATATTACCACACCACCCTCAGCCGTGCCCTGGATGAAGTGGCACCGCCTGTGACGCGAGCCGTCAAACACAGACCACGGCAACCCTGGCTCACGTCCCAAACGCGCTTCATCCGGCGGTGCTCTAGGTGCGCCGAGCGGCTGTGGAGAAAGTCAAAGCTGCCAGCAGACTTCCTCCACTTCAAATTCATGCTTAAAACGTATAACCCAGCCCTTCACCATGCCAAACAAGTTTATTTCACCTCCCTTGTCTCCTCACTATCCCACAACCCTAAACAACTCTTTGAGACCTTTCACTCCCTCCTCAGCCCCAAGGAACAGGCCCCTGCGACAGACCTGACTGCTGGAGAACTAGCTGCCTATTTCAAAGAAAAAATCAACCACATTCGAAAAGAAATCTCTGAAAGCTGCATGGTTAGCCCTGATCCCAGTTTCATCAGGACTGCACCCAGCACCTACTCACTATCTACGCTAGAACCAACGACAGAGGAAGAAGTCTCCAGGCTCCTTTCCGCTGCCCGCCCCACCACCTGCGCTAGCGACCCTCTCCCCTCTCACCTCCTCCGCTCCCTTTCCCCAGCTCTCATTACTCACCTTACCACAATCTGCAACCACTCCCTAACCTCTGGCACTTTTCCCTCCTCATTCAAACACTCGATTATATCCCCTCTGCTTAAAAAACCAACCCTGGACCCGACTAATGCTGCCAACTACCGACCCGTCTCAAACCTCCCCTTTATCTCCAAATTACTGGAACGCCTGGTCTACTCCCGCCTTACTCGCTTTCTCTCTGACAACTCGCTCCTCGACCCCCTCCAGTCTGGTTTCCGCTCTCTACACTCGACCGAAACTGCCCTTACAAAAGTAACAAATGACCTGATGACTGCAAAGTCGAGAGGTGACTACTCCCTACTAATCCTCCTTGACCTGTCTGCTGCATTTGACACTGTCGACCATAATCTCCTTCTCACTATGCTCCGCTCTATTGGTCTAAAGGATACTGCTCTCTCCTGGTTCTCTTCCTACCTCTCTGACCGCTCTTTCAGTGTTTCCTTTGCTGGTTCTATCTCTGCTCCACTTCCTCTCGCTGTCGGGGTACCCCAGGGCTCGGTCCTTGGTCCCCTTCTTTTCTCTATCTATACTGCCCCAATTGGACAAACCATCCACAGATTTGGCCTCCAATGCCATCTCTACGCTGACGACACCCAACTATACACCTCCTCTCGTGAGATCTCTGAAACATTCCTCCAAAATATCACCGACTGTCTGTCCGCTGTCTCTAACACTATGTCCTCCCTTTTTCTCAAACTAAACCTCTCTAAAACTGACCTCCTTGTCTTTCCACCTTCTAACCGACCTCCCCTCAACATCTCCATTCCAGTGTCTGGGGCCATTATAACCCCCAGACGGCATGCCCGATGCCTTGGGGTCACACTGGACTCTGACCTCTCCTTTGCCCCCCATATCCAATCTGTGGCCCAAACATGCCACATGCACCTCAGAAATATTGCTAAAATACGTCCGTTCCTAACCACGGACACGCTAAAGACGCTCGTGGTTGCACTCATCCACTCCCGGCTTGACTACTGCAACTCGCTACTCATTGGCCTCCCCCGCACTAGGCTCGCTCCACTCCAATCCATACTAAATGCAGCAGCTAGACTCATTTTTCTATCCAGTCGTTATTCAGACGCCTCTGCACTATGCCAGTCGCTGCATTGGCTGCCCATCCACTGCAGAACTAAATTTAAGCTCCTCTACCTCACTCACAAAGCTCTGCATGGTGCTGCCCCACCATACATCGCCTCCCTACTGTCAGTATACCACCCAGCGTGCTCACTCCTATCGGCTAACACCCTCAGACTAAACACCCCTGTAATACGAACCTCTCATGCTCGCCTACAGGACTTCACCAGAGCAGCACCCATCCTCTGGAATGCTCTACCCCAAGGCATCCGGACAATTCCCGATGCACAAAATTTCAGACGTGCCTTAAAAACGCACCTCTTCAGGGAAGCATACCAAATCTCCTGACCTAGTCCCTCGCCCCTCCCTATGGTGCTCCACCCTGTTTGCCTTCTGATAAATGATCTGTACATAAAATTTCCTATTGCCTGTGTTCCCCAACCCCTGCACCTCGTGTACCACCCTCAACCCATTTGTGTCTAACCCAATATACCTCACATTGTAATTGTTGCAATTGTTGTATTGTTTTGCATTTATCCATGCCTGAAAGCGCTGCGGAATAAGTTGGCGCTATACAAATAAAGATTATTATTATTATTATTATTATATACAGAGCTAGGTTCTGCTGGGGTATTTATATACTGAGTTTGGTTCTGGTATTGTATCTGTATACTGTGCTTGGTTCTGGTATTGTATCTATGTTAGCTTGGTTCTGGTATTTCATCTACGTACTGAGCTTGGTTCTGTTGGTGTATCTATATGCTGAGCTTGATTTGTTCTGTATTTATTTTATACATTTGCTTCTGGTAATGTATTTATGTTAAGATCTGTCCTTGTGCTTGTATTTATGTACTGAGCTTGGTTTGGGTGCTGTATTTATGTTTAAATAGATAAACTAGTTGAGTTTAAAGGGACTTGGTGTGGGTGGTCACACAAAACCAGAGCATGCTGACCCACAATGGTTAGTGGCTGCTCAATTTTGCCAGTATTGTGTAGCCAGTTGAACTGTGTGTTTCCACCCTTAGGGTATGTTAAGCATCAGAATACACACCATATGGTGCAGATTTTGGTGCTGGTCTAAACCAAACTCTGCACCATATGGTGTGTATTCTGATGCTGATTTGGTGTTGTTTTGGTACAGTTTTTCCACTGTAGAAAATCCACCAGCTGTGAATGCACCCTTAGGATGGGCAGATTCTCAAGGGCCAACGTCATATGCTTGCCCCACAGGCTAAAATTGGCCAGATAGCCCCTGCCCAGGACATCCGCTGACCTGCTGTAAGCTGAGCCTGTGTGCTTTTTGTACTGATGTGTGCAAGAACCAGGCAGCCTCATTCCCACAGCAGTTGCCAGGCTTGGTATTGCAGGCCAAGTTCCCATTGAAATGAATGGGAACCTGGCCTAAAGTCCAAAGCTGGGCTGTTGCAATAGGAACAAAGCTACGTGCTTCCTGCACACATCAGCTCCATGCATGAGTGCAGAGGCCTGACAAACAGCTGATTGATGGGGCTTCTAAATGATTGATGCCCACTGATCTACTATTGATGATCAATCCTGAAGATAGGCCATCAATAGTTCACAACAAGGACAACCGCTTGAATTTAGAGGAAATATATATGTCAAATGCTGCCCCTTTACTGCTCTAGGTAATTGTCAGCAGCGGAGATTAAAATGGAGAAATAATGAATCTGGTTCATCTGTAAGTCTTTAAGAGTGTGCAATAACATGTTAATCAGGAAGCCAAATGTATCCGGGCTGGGGGCAACCCTTGATTGATCCATAGAGGTACCTGCATATGACAGGTTCCTCTCTAATGAAAACAATAGAAGTTTTTGGAACATATACTGTAAGAGCTATGATGTAGCTGTGCTGTTTCTCACTAGGGTTCTGACTGTAATAGTCCAATACAAAGGTGTTAAAGCGCAAAAAAAAAATATTAACCCTGGAAAAAGACTGCAGATGTGAATTTCGCAATCACCAATTCCAAACTAACTCTTAGTTAGACGGCAATTCCAGCGATTGCTTCATTGTGAGTACTGGGTACAGACTGAAAACTTATTTGAAGCGCAACTTCACGTCAAGAAGTATCAAAGGGAGCCTTAACTATATGTGCTGAAATATCTATTATACCTTTGTTGCTACACTCCAGCATGAGAAATCATTCCATCCTTTAATGATATCAACTCATGCACATAATGACGGGGTGCCTGATTCAGACAGGATGACAAACTCCATCCCACACAAGCTTCCCATTTCATAGAAATGTCACATTTCGATGCCAGTGCAACTTGCTGTGTCTTTGGAATAGACCCCAGTGCCTGTCATTGTGTAACACTGAGTGATGGTCGGCGTTTCACTGATTACTGTGTTCTCATTTCCCTGCAAGTAATTTCCTATTGTTTGCTATGAAGCAAGATTGAAAGATGCCAAGCAGCTGTTGCCTAGGGATGCGGTATTGTATCTGACAGGCACCCATTGCAGCAACATGTATCTTCTCTCTATTTCTAAGGCTTTCTGCTTAATCGTGACATAGATCTCATCACATATCAAAAAGATGCACGCACATCTCAAGCAAATCACGAAACTGAAAAGACACCCTAGTGTTATAACCATTGTCAGAATTGTATCGATCATTTACAGGTTTTTATCACTTTCATCAACTTACTGCGCCTCAGTGGCAAAAAAATAAAAAAAATTGATACATCTCGAGTCGAACGGATGACAATGTAACTGATGAGTCCTCCAAAGCAAGAGGCTAGCAAAGAAGGGTCATGTCCTATATATGCCCTAAAATGGGACAAGGGCACAGCTTGTCCCAATACATCAGCAAACTCCAGACTGTAAAAGCAGCGTAAATCTGTCCTCGGCAACATTGTCCATTAGGATGCCTTTGACTCTTGTTTAGACTATTCTAAAAATTGCAGTTCTGTGAATGACCTCCAGGCTGCTAAATAATGTTTAAAGGTAAACTATGGCGCCTGCATTCATCTTCTCAGCCAAGTACGTAATGCCTGCTGTTAGGTTATGTTTTTCCCTGTTCTGGCATTCTGTTGTTTTATCTGAAACAAGACAGCAGCGATAACCAGCAGAGTTTTTCATCATAATGTCAGAGCTTTGTATTTTCTTCTTCTTTTTTTTTTTGGTATGCTTTTTATTTCTTCTCTTTTTGATGCCTTTTAGTGTAGTGGTTGACAAAGGATAAAATTGCACCTGTTATTGTATTTGTTTACGAAGCAAAAATTACAGCTGGCACAATATGTATTTCTTCCCAAGAAAAACGGATGGGAAAATACAGTTATTAAGTAGCATTTGTTAGATTTGCCCTATTATTACTTGTGTTTTTTGCCTTCAATATTTCTACTGCTGGTTCTCTTGATTTCAACAGTTTTTTTTTTCTATCTTGAAATCCTAAGGTGCCTTGTTCACACATGGTGAGTTTGTTGCAGATTCTTAGGAAGGTTCTACAACACAAACTGCAACACATTATAGTATGTGAAACCCCTGATCACATGTAGTACAAAAATCCCAGCAAGGCGTGATGTTGATTTTCAAATGTGTATCTTGCCTGCTATGTCATTTGTAGTGGATCTTCAGCAAGATTCATGTTTTAGGCCTCATGTCCACAGCACGCGCGGATTACACATGCGGATGCACTGCGAGTGATCGCAGATTTGATTTTTAAAGGCTTGCAGGAGATCGTGGATTCTTTGTTTTTTCCGCACGAATGCACAGCGGATCATCTGCACGGGAAAAAAATCTGCAACCCCACCTCCCAGCCTTCTCCCCACCTTCCTAATTGATTTTAACCTTCAAATCTGCAGTGCATCCGCAAATGTATTTGCAGATACACTGCAGATTACTGGCTCCCATGGAGATAAATGAAGCCAATCCGTGGTAAAAGGGAGCATGCTGCGATTTCTTTTTCACGCAAGCCATCCGCAAATCAAATCAAATAAAATCTACACATGTTAAATTAAGTGCGGAAGCCCATGCTTCTCTATGGGCTGCTTGAACTGCGGATTGTCCGTGCAGATTCCGCAATTCAATTTAGCCCATGGACAAGAGGTCTTAGACTCTGCATAAGCTGTTTATTCGCTGAGGACCTGCCAAAAAATCTGCGTCTAATTTTTTTATACCATGTTTGTACGTAGCCTGAGCCTAAAGCAGTCTATGAACATTCACACTAAAGAGGTTTTCCAGCTTTTAGGTATACATTAGCTGATAAGCGGAGGTCTGCCCTCTGGAATCCAGGCTCGTCAGCTGTGAATCAGGCCCAGCCGTCAGCCGGTTTGAAGCAGGAAGCAGATAGCTCCATAGATTGTGCGGTGGCCCATCGTGGTAATGCTCACACAGCTCCCATTCAATTCAGTGGGAGCTGCACCTGCAATACCACACTAGAACACTGCACAATGTACAGAGCTGTCTCCTTCCTGTTCTGTACAGGGTATTAGCTGGCCCACTAAACCGCAATGGGCGGTGGATCCCAACTGATTAGTTATTGTTGACCTATCTTTTCAATAAGTCATCAGTTTTTAAGAGCTAGAAAAAACCCTTTAAGGTAGACACTTCCTCCGCGAATGTGTTTGCTCAACTCATATAAACACCAATGTTAGTGTACCTTCTACTTTTTGTCAAAACCTGAGAAGCGGGAGCATGTTTAGAGCCTAGCTTGCAGGATCAGTGACAAAATCCAGGTCAATAGTATCTCTATGTAAAGTGAGCTGACCGCTGGTTCTCCGAAATGGAGCGCTGATCTCCAACAGTGTATAGTGTTGGCTTACTCAACAGTGTAAAATCCATTCAATTTTTCATTATTCAGCAAAGCGAAAAACTCGGCCTTAATTATTTTAAGTAACAGGCAACTTACTGAAATCTGGCACCACTTATCCCGGAGGAAACAAACAGGAATATTCAACCTGTCCAATTCATTTCTACCTGAGATCAGCTAGTGGACAAGTGATTGGCTTCTTCATTGCATTGGATTATCAGTGTCATGTGATAAAAATTGTTCCAGAGACATTTACAGGATGATTTGACCCATTCTGTCTAGCTACACACCTCTGGTTAATGTCTGCCACAAGCTTTTGTACTATAGTTTGTAACACTATTACACTGAAGACATTTAGTGAGGACATACAAATAATGTTCCATAGACTTTAAAGGGGCCATCTGACATTGAAAAAGAAATGCTTTTCATAACAGAAGATAATAAGCTTATACTCGGCTCTTCCATGCTTGCCTCGCTCCAGCAGCTCCTGGTCTCCTCTGGGTCTGTGTTTACAGACTGTAGCACTCTATGTGCAGGACATCAAGCGCTGAGAACTGTGATTGGTTGCAGCAGCCAGTAAACACTGACCCACCATAGAACACCGAACTGCATCACGGGAGATGCGGGGACCCGAGAGAGATAAGCTTTTTGTGTATGTCTCGTGTGGTGCAGAGTGCTAAGGCAGCAGAAATGCAGTTCTAAGCTATCGTTCCTGACCTGAGGGTTTGCGGGTTTAATCCCTGCATGATTCAGGTAGCCGGCTCAAGGTTGACTCAGCCTTCTGTCCTTTCGAGGCCAGTAAAATGAATACCCAGCTTGGTTGTGGGTAAAAAATAAATTACTTGAAAGTGCTACTGAATAAGTTGGTGCTATACAAA
Source organism: Eleutherodactylus coqui (assembly GCF_035609145.1). NCBI lineage: Eukaryota > Metazoa > Chordata > Amphibia > Anura > Eleutherodactylidae > Eleutherodactylus > Eleutherodactylus coqui. The sequence continues at coordinate 430,155,091 of NC_089837.1, read as the reverse complement.
TAACAAGATTTTCATTTTTAATTTTTGGCATGGGAAACGTTTTTCATTTCATCATCCTGGACAACCCCTTTAATTTTTCAGCAGATTTAACATAAATAGTACATGCAAAACTTTGTAATATATCTTAAAGGGGTTGTCCCGCGCCGAAACGGGTTTTTTTTTTTTTTAAACCCCCCCCCGTTCGGCGCGAGACAACCCCGATGCAGGGGTTAAAAAAACAAACCGGAGAGCGCTTACCTGAATCCCGGCGGTCCGGCGTCTTCATACTCACCTGCTGAAGATGGCCGCCGGGGTCTGCTCCCTCCGTGGACCGCAGCTCTTCTGTGCGGTCCATTGCCGATTCCAGCCTCCTGATTGGCTGGAATCGGCACGTGACGGGGCGGAGCTACACGGAGCCGGCATTCTGCACGAGCGGCCCCATTGAAGACAGCAGAAGACCCGGACTGCGCAAGCGCGGCTAATTTGGCCATTAGAGGCCGAAAATTAGTCGGCACCATGGAGACGAGGACGCCAGCAACGGAGCAGGTAAGTATAAAACTTTTGATAACTTCTGTATGGCTCATAATTAATGTACAATGTACATTACAAAGTGCATTAATAGGGCCATACAGAAGTGTATAGACCCACTTGCTGCCGCGGGACAACCCCTTTAACGGCGGAAGATGCTTCTTTATCCACTTATCAGGCTTCTTTCCTCTTCCTTGTGCTTAATTTGCTCACACACACTGGAAAAAAACCCACTAAAATCTTCCATGGTAGACAACGTGAATTATACGTTCACTGACAGATCAGACTGTCAGATCATATGCTGCTCATAGAAGTTTGTGGAGAGGATAGGAGGAGCGAGGTGGGAGTAAAGCAAAGAGACTCACACAGTGATACTGGTGCAGCTAATAGTAAGTGTTTTACTGTCACACAGCTACTAGAACCGCATCTACACTGCTCAGTACCTTTATAATGTCTTACAAGCTGCTCCTTCTCTGTATATGGTGAAAGATAGTGCTAGGGAAACAGAATATCCTCTATTTTGTGGTGTGCAGCATTTAGGAAACATAATTTTTTCAAAACATTCTCTTTAGCAGTTGTGTGACAGACAACCTAGAAAGATAATGTGTATATAAACACAGTACAGCGTATCTCAGCTTCTATTGTTGAATGGATTCCTTATGAATGTAGTGGTTGAAATTCATGAAACCTTCCAGAATAATATTGTACTATGGGAAAGTGGCGTCTTCACCTTTTTTCAGATTTTTAGTGTCCCTTTCTTGCATTCAGTCTCTGTGTCTTTTTGTTGCAGTTTTGTAAAGCTCAAAGGATAAAACCCAAACCTAACTACAGCATGTAAAAAAAACAAATATTCAGAAATGTTATCAGTTACCAATATAGACAAATGTATCTTTTGTGGAGCAGTTAATAAATGGCTCATTAGAGGCACCAATTTAGCTGACCTGGAGAGAGAAAAACTACATCCAAAGAGACCATCAGAGGGCTACACAGTGCACCTATAACTGTCTACATACACCTATAACTGTCTACATACACCTATAACTGTCTACATACACCTATAACTGTCTACATACACCTATAACTGTCTACATACACCTATAACTGTCTACATACACCTATAACTGTCTACATACACCTATAACTGTCTACATACACCCATAACTGTCTACATACACCTATAACTGTCTACATACACCTATAACTGTCTACATACACCTATAACTGTCTACATACACCTGTAACTGTCTACATACACCTGTAACTGTCTACATACACCTGTAACTGTCTACATACACCTGTAATTGTCTACATACACCTGTAACTGTCTGCATACACCTGTAACTGTCTGCATACACCTGTAACTGTCTACATACACCTGTAACTGTCTACATACACCTATAACTGTCTACATACACCTATAACTGTCTACATACACCTGTAACTGTCTACATACACCTGTAATTGTCTACATACACCTGTAACTGTCTACATACACCTGTAACTGTCTACATACACCTGTAACTGTCTGCATACACCTGTAACTGTCTGCATACACCTGTAACTGTCTGCATACACCTGTAACTGTCTGCATACACCTGTAACTGTCTGCATACACCTGTAACTGTCTACATACACCTGTAACTGCCTGAGCAGTGATTGCAGTTGTTTTTCCAAATGATTGGTACTCTTTATTGGAAAATTCAATTTTTAAAATCTGTTTCCTATAGATTTGCCTCCACCTTCTACAAGAGAGCGGCCTCCAGGTTGTAAAACTGTATTTGTTGGAGGATTACCCGAAAATTCCACAGATGAGATTATTCAAGAGGTCTTTGAGCAATGTGGAGACATTACGGCGATTCGTAAAAGCAAGAAGAATTTCTGTCACATTCGATTTGCTGAAGAGTTCATGGTTGATAAAGCCATTTACTTATCTGGTACAGTAGATTCTATTTCTGGCAACTTTATTTAATTTCTATTTTCCTCCTACTTTCATTTTTGTCCTTTTAATGACCCCTGTTTATTCCATCTGTGCCAACAACACCCCCCTGTCCTTCACTGATTCTAGGAATTTAAAGAAAAACTTTCCTTTCTTTGAGATTTCACGCAGGATATTTAAAGTTCTACAATGAATATCTGCTATACTTTACAATTAAAAAATGGATACAATGGCAGAGAGAACCCCGTTGGAAAGGCTTACAGTCTATAGCGAGGGGAAGGAACCTAGTAAGTGAGGGTAGAAGGTGCTCGTGCTGTGATGGCAGAAAGATTTACTGTAGTTTGTAGGCTTTTTTAAAAGTTGGGTTTTCTGGCTCTTTTTGAAACTTCCCGAGGTGCTGGAGAGTCTAATGTGTTGGGTAGTTAGTTTCAGAGTATAGAGGAATTTTGGAGATGTAATGTGAGGAACAGAGCACACGAGAGCAGAAGTCTTCTGAGGACCATAGACTGCATGCTAGTAGGGATTGGGATATTAGTCACAGATGTTTGGAGGGGACAGGTTGTTGACACCCTTATATGTGAGATATGTTGGATTGGATTTCCTGGATGTTGAGTAACCAGTGAAAGGAATGACAGGGGTGAGGCAGGAGAGTAATGGGGGCAGAGGTGGATTAGCTAGGCAGCAGAGTGCAGGATGGATTGAGGAGCATTGTATGAGACATCGTATATAGTCTAGACAGGAGATGATGAGGGCATTCACTAGCATTTGTGATCATGCGATGTTGAAGAAAAAGCCTATGTAAGAGATGTTTTTGAGCTGAAGGTAGCAGGAAGTGGCAAGGGCTTGTATGTGTGGTTAGAAGGAGAGGGCGAAGTCAAAAGCTACGCTGAGACAGCGGGCTTGTGGGACTGGTGAAAGTGTGGAGCCATTGATTGTGATTGGTAAGTCTGGTCGGGCTGTTGAGTGAGATGGGGTAAAGATGATGAGTTCAGTTTCCTCCTTGTTGAGTTTCAGGAAGCGGGTGAAGCAGGATCTAGCTGATTCGTGGAAGACTATGGGTACCCGTGTATTTTTTATTTTTTGGAGTTTCAGAATGAACATATCTTGAAAGTCTCAGGGGAAGTTTTGCAGTGGCTTCTCCCTGCCCGCATCATGTAGAGTGACAGCATTGGTGTGCATAGGGAGAGAGCTGTCACTCTATATGATTCGGTCAGGTAGAGGCCATCATGGCCTATCCCCATGACTCGGCAGCGCCATTTAGAGTCAAACTTCAATGTATGTTTGTTCTGAAACACCACAGCGTTTCAGAATCAAACATATACAGGCCATGTTGACGCTCACACAAATTGTGTAAAAAAAAAAAACGCGTGCAAGAAAAATCGCAGCATGCACTATCTTGGCGTGTATTTTGTGCGCATTCAGGCCAAGATAGAGCATGGTGATTGATGTCGCACAGCAAGAACGCAATGTCATTGCCATATCTCCTGCGGGCGGCACGCAGTGAATTACAGCCATCTGAGCCCAGTCTCAGATATTCAGTAGACATTGAAACTTATCTTTTGCATTATAGATAAAAGCTAATAAGCAACTACTCATCAAACACTAAAAGTAGGGACTCTAGTATCAGTTTAATTTAAAGCCCAAGAGTGCACACTTTGGGGAAATTTATTAATAAACTAGCACCAGAATTTTAGCATTAAAAAGTTGCAATTACTTAAGCTCCAGCACTTTTTGGGATAGTGATTGTGGCTGTCAATGGCCTAATTTACTACAATTTAGACCGGAAATGTCACTGGCTAACACATGGATTGGTCAGATGTCACAAATTTGTGGTGAGATATCCACTGGTCTCAGTGAATCTCTCCATTTAAGCTTTGCTAAGCAGCAATATTGTGCTTTATATTATATATATATTTAAGCTTCTGTTCAGACCTGGTTGTTTCTTCACATTCAGCATGAAAGCTCCTGGAGTATACAAGGAGGACATTCATAGAACCACACGCTCCTGGAATATGACCAAAGAGATTCCTTTCCCCATACTCTGGAGCTGCATTTACCTTTATGGCTTGCAGTTGTTACTGTCCCTTTAATTTAAAAGAGGTTTTATCAGAGGTTGACTGTCTTTAGAAGCGGCGGGGGTGTTTTTTATAATTTTGCGTACAATAAGGAAGAAGCCAAGCTTGGTTTATGCTTTACTATTATAGATGCCTGTGAATTAGAAACACTACTATATTATATCCCCAGGAGAGGCTTCTGAATTTATATACGTTATAATTATCCCACAAAAGACTAAAATAATAAATACTTTCTATTTTATACTATTATACACATTTTATTAATATAGTCACACCATGTTCCTGCTGATATAACTGGGACATGTTGCTGACTAGAAGAAGTAGGACACCGAGCAGGAACAGTAGCAGCCCGACTATTCCTTTATTTATCATTAAACCTGGAGAAAAGACAATAGAAAATGTATATTCATCTATTACGTTTAGTGAAATCTTGTATTTCATACAAAAGAGACACTGGTTATAGCTCCAGAGACGTAATGCTAATTTTCCCCTGCGGTGCTATGAAAATCACAATGCATACAAGCACATCTGTCATAAAACAAGTCGATATGTGCACCTGTAAGGGGCCACTCCGGCAAAAATACATTTTTTCGTCCTTGCCCCCCATCACCTGGATGCCTGTCACACTTTGGAGGTCTCCTGTGTATACTGCAGTCATTTTCATGCAGTGCAGTCCCCCCCCCCTACATCTGATACTTATCTGGCACCATCTTGATGCTGAGATTTCTCCCTGCTCATTTTCTATGTGCTATGCTAACACTCCCATGGTGCATCACATGAGCAGCTAAAGCCTGTACCATCTCTACTTGCAGGGAGGACACTGCCATTATCGTCTACATTCACCTAAATAGACTATCACAATTATATAGTCACGAGAATGAGCTGTGATCTCCTTCATTATAAATGTTTGACAAGAGCCTCTAATGATAAACCATAACTGTGATAGGGGTTTCTGTGTCTCCCCCCCAGCCCAACCCATGAAGAGCCTGTGTGATAGAATCCATGTAATATCATCAGACAGGAATTACCCTGACTGAAAAACTGACCTGAACAATGCAGAGTGTCCAGTAGATAGGAATAACTAACCAAGGTAATACTTGCCAACTTATAAATACTGGGGGCCTAGTTGCGTATGGAAGGAAGAAAAAAATTCCACCGGAGTGACCCTTTAAATGATTGGTGACATGCCATTAAGTCCAGGGCCAGCCATAGGCTCTGTTTACATTTCTTTAAGGGGTTATCATCATAATTGCCAGAAAATATATTGTTTATTTTTGTAAAATGATGCAATTCTGAAGGAACCTATTATAGTCAATGGGTTCCATCAGGCATCAATTGTTTCCCTTGTTTCATGGATCTGGAATTCTATCTGTCCCATAATGGAACAGAAGAATGCTCATATTTAATGTGAATGTGAACCCAGCCTCACATTGGCGTACTGTGCGGTACCTTCTGTTTATGCCCTAGCCCCCCATATTGTGTACTGTCCTAAAGCGTACAAATAACAATAGCGTACAATTACTACAGCATCTTCATTCTCAGGATTGATGGGGATGAGATCAGACCCCCTACCAATTATAGAGCATATCCTAATGATATGCTGTCACTTTATGAGATGGTAATAAGCCTTTAAAGGGCTTGCCCAGTTATAAACTACTAATGGCCTATTCTTAAGATAGGTCCTCAGTAGTAGCAGAGTGGGGGTCTTGTCACCAGGGATCCCTGCCGATCAGCTGTCCACTGTAGTGGCCAAGCTTGGTATCGCAGACATTGAAATGAATGGGAACTTTGCAATCCCAAGCCCGTTTCACGAATTCCTATGATGTGCCCTCTCTTAAACTCTGTTAACTAAGTGAAATCTCTTTGATTGCGTCGTAGAGGCGTCTAGCGGTCAACAAGCTCTACACAAGCAAAAAAAAGAGGTCACTACACACAAGGAGCCTCTGAGCCTTTTTATAGGTCATGGGTGGTACAACTTTTAGGACTTCAATGATGCCACAACTCATCATTTGTAGATCTGCCTGAGATGTAACTGCAGATCTTCCACGTTTAGCAGCAAAAATGACAACTTCTTCAAGGGGCTTGATTTTTTTTTTTCTTTCCCCCGATGAGTGTAAATAAAGAAGTTCTTTGTTTACTTTTGAAAAAGCACAGGCTGCCATTAAAAGCGACACATTAACATAAATCACTGTTGAATCATCACAACCAAGCACTGACTGCTTCCTGAATGTTCCAACTGGTGAAGAATCAACCTGCATGTAAATTAGAATAATTGTCATAGGGTGGAAACTGTACAAAAGAGAACGGGAACTAGGCGTACCGAGCTTTGCTTCATTTCATTGTACCAGTCATGATAAACCATCTTCCAGTTGGCATATTTCAGATTTTGATTGGATTGCAGATTTGCACCTAACAATCATCCCAGTTTTGCTTGGTTTCATGCCACGCTGCTAGTGAAACCAAATCTCTATGGCAGCGATATGCCTTCTCATGCCGCAAATAAACAGGTTATCTTGAGGTACCCCTCGTCCTTGCGTCATTAGGCGCAACCTGACACATTGTCAGACGTACAGTTACAACTGTTGATTTTCCTTGTGTCACTCACTTTTAGGACAACTCATCATATTCCCACAACCTTTTGTTTTTATAGAGAAAGGAAACCCTAACAATCCAGTTTGCTGCATACATTGGATGTAGAGTGGTAAAAACTATTGCATGGACTGTTGTCCTGCAGCTTATCTCTTCTCCATACACTAATTTGTACGTTCCTACAAACCACGGGTGTCGGTGCTGTTCCTGTTGTCTGTGGAGCAGCCTGGAAGAGAATGGTATCTCTACATAGGTTTCAAGTGCCAAATAATAAACACATTTCTTCAGTTAATGTGTAACAATCCATGATGCTTCGAAGGAAACCGAATTGTGTGGTTGCCATGGAGACTGCAGAAATGCAATTAGTGACCTATCAACAAGTTTTACTATTATTATAAGTGTTAGTGAGTTTTTGTGTTATCACACCATGTGCAGTCTCATCTGATCCACTTATCAAGCTTAAGCATACCAGTCTCCTAGTCCTGCCAGCTGCCATCACGCTGTCATTAGGATGCCGAGAGGCTTGTCACTTGATTGAGCAGAGAATGTCTTGACAAATTTAAGGTTTGTTCCAAACCTATTTGCTGTTTTTTTTTTTAAACCGCATTTTGTAAAGACAAATTTGTTGTGTCCTTTCCTTCCTCTTGGGTCATGTTCTCAGAGATGCTTTTATTCCCTGTAGGACCTCACAGCTGTCCGTCTAGAAAATAACAGGTCTGACAGTAAAGTGTAATATTTGTTTATGCTGTGCCATTAAATATTGGAAAATCACTTCTGATGACCTTGCAGCAACATTCTGTCTTACGGGCATTTATATATTTGTATTTTCCTTTCCAAGTAAACCATTTATTATACGACTGCAATAAAACATAATTGTCGTGTGAAAAGGTCAGTTGCCACAATAGCTAAAAGCACAAATATACAGTGTATAGACACTGGCATTGTAGGGTAGAACAGCTTAAAACGGGCCACAGAATCGCTCGTTCTACTCTCAGAATTACACTTCTTTTAGTCTAAGCACAATCCAAGAAGTTTGTGAAGCTATATGAAAGTATGGAATTACAAGAAGGCAGTTTTTCTTAAGTACTTGGTGACTATAGGATATGGAATGAAGTAAGTACTTGGTCTCTTTTCAGTTACAGGAGTTTTCCAATTTTAACTCCTCTTATTGCTGTTGCCTTTTATTGGTAGCTTCGATTAAATGTTGAAGTGCAAGTACCGTGTGTCTATGAAACATTCACAGGCTAGCTATAGATTCAGTAGGATACGACTTTGGGATTTAGCTAATTGAGAAAGAGATCCAGACATCTCTGGTACACTTTAAAAACCTCCAAGTGCATTTCCAGTGCTGAGCTGAAGCGTTCAGGATTTTTGTTCTGACCCTGGAAACGCTGGAGTTCTTAAAAATAGTTTTTGAACATGACACAGTGGGATGCATTAAACGTGTGCAGGAAAGGCGAATGAGCAGGGAGTTACAATAATCAAATGGGGAATGGATGAGGGCCACAACAAGTGTCTTTAGCGTGTCCGTGGTGAGAAATGGACAGATTTTAGCAATATTTCTGAGGTGCAGGTGGCATGTTCGGGCCAGGGATTGGATATGGGGGGGGAAGGAGAGGTCTGTGTCCAGTCTGACCCCAAGACAGCGGGCATGCTGTTTGGGGGTTATTATGATGCCAGACACTGGAATGCAGATGTTGTGGGGGAGGTCAGTTGGAAGGCGGAAAGAAGAGAGGGTCCATTTTTGAGAGGTTAAGTTTGAGAAAAAGGGAGGACATCGTATTAAGCACAGCAGGCGGACAGACAGTCAGTGATATTTTGGATGAATGGTTCAGAGATCTCACGGGAAGAGGTGTATAACTGGGTGTCATCAGCATAGAGATGGTATTGGAGGCTGAATTTGCGGATGGTTTGTCCGATTGGGACTGTGAAGATAGAGAAGAGGAGGTGACCAAGGGCCGAACCCCGAGAGACCCCAACAGCAAGGGGGAGCGGAGCGGAGAGGAGATAGAGCCAGTGAAGGAGACGCTGAAAGAGTGGTCAGAGAGGTAGGAGAACCAAGAGAGAGCAGTGTCATTTAGGCCGATAGAGTGGAGCATGGCGAGGAGGAGGTCATGGTCAACAGTGTCAAACGCAGCGGAGAGGTCGAGGAGGATTAGTCGGGGGGAGTGTTAATGGTAGTGATATCAGGGAAGAGGCGGAGTATGGCCAGCCAGGAGTTGGGGGAGAGAGCTGACAGCAGTTACCGCCTAGTACTACAGTCCTGATTTCTATGTTTTCCATCCTCCAAGCATGCTCAAAATGCATTGATGAATACGCCCATTGTTTGATCAAACATGAGAAGCCTAGATGGTGATTAACACTACAGCCCAAGATTAGACTCCCGATTGCTTAAGTAGTCAATACTGATTAAATCTACATGAACATTAGTCTGTTATTAATGTCTAATACATTCTTTCAATAATACCTGCTTCAAAAATGTCTAATGTCTAAAAATGTCTACTATAATATTATGTTTAAACAAATGCTTTTAGTTGCAGGAATCTCAATTGTTAATTGGCTCAAAAGGAAGAGCTACACAGCATCCTCAAATGGGGAGTTTGTCCGAAACCTGAAATATATCCAGATTTAGTAGAAGAAAGCACTCACCAAAATATCTGCACCATGTTCTAAATGCCCAGAGTGCAACTCTTTAGGTCGTAATGCTTGATAAAGGTCATTATGGCAGAGAAGTCATCATTCATTGTTAACTGTATTGTAAAATACATTGTGAATAATACAAAAGGGCTCTACAAATGGTGTAGTTGTTACAGGTTGGATTGAATCAGCTTTTTGATGTTTTTTCTAATTGTGAAATTTGTTATTTAAAGGTTACAGAATGAGACTAGGATCAAGTACAGATAAAAAGGACTCTGGTCGCTTGCATGTAGATTTTGCCCAAGCAAGAGATGATTTTTATGAATGGGAATGCAAACAGAGAATGCTTGCAAGGGAAGAGCGTCATCGGCGCAAACTAGAAGTAGATCACTTACGGCCCCCATCACCACCAACAATCATGCATTATTCTGAACATGAAGCCACAGTGCTTGCTGACAAGCTTAAAGGTAAGTACTTGCTGGGATATTTACTGCACCACTGGCACATGAAATAAGAATAAACGTGTTTATGGATTGTCATTAGTTTTGGTAAAGTAAGAGTATGCTTCACTGCATTGTGAGTTATCCTTCAACATAGCAGCAACAATACTGGCCCCATAACAACTAGAGCTGCAGTTTTCCTAGAAGACCCAACAGTTTCCAGTTGCATACAGTTGTATTCAAAAATTAATCAACCCCATTGTAAACTAGGTTTATCTGCCAAATTTACAAATTTTCAGCTGGTTGCAAAAAAAAGCAATCAAAGAAAAATAATTTAAAATGTCCCTGCACTTTCACGCTGGAAGGCTCGTACTCCATTGGCGGTTTTCACCACCTCCGGGTAAGTGAAGATAACGGAAGCAGCCAAAAACGGCCAACGGAGCGCTCCTGCATGAATGTACAAGTACTCTTTAAATAGCTCAACAAAACTAGTGGTTTCTCCTAATTGAACCCAAAATAGCACTACTCTGAATAGAATCCCTCATAGGAGTTCGCATTTGCAAATCAGGTGTTGTCTCACACACACCTGCTACCGGCGCCCCCTGAATCTTTTCACCCTGTAGCCAGGTACTCGAAAATAGCGATGCTCGATTGCGAAATCGCCCTTAACGAGTACGTTCGCTCATCTCTAGTGGAAGTAGAGAAGTGTCTTCTCTCAGGACTGCTGAGTTTTGTCTTCTGAGATAATAATGGCTTAGTTGTGTTTTCATTTTGTTATTTTTGTCCTCCTCTTCCAAGAACCCTAACTGTGTTGTTCTTCTGGTGGTCAGGCTCTATGTTTTATATATGCTTTGATGGCGTCACCAGGGGGCGGAGTGATGACGTTACCAGGGGCAGCGCATGAGAAGCACTCACACACAAACATACAGACAAGTGGTCGTTAGTAGTTTGAAAAGAGACAAAAAGATAGCAAAGGCACTGAATGTTCCTAGAGATAGTTATAAGCATAGTTTTCAAGTTCAAGGTTAGAGGAGCATACTACCTGGGTGTGGCAGAAAGTGTAAGCTATCACCAGCTGCCTCCAGATTTCTGAGGAAGTAGTCAAAGGTCATCAAGTGACGGCAAAGGATCTGTAGCAAGATTTAGTGGCAGCAGGCAGTCAGGTTTACAGTGAGGTGCACACTAAATACTGAAGGTCTTCCTGCCCAAACTCCCAAGAAGTACACCTCTACAGACCCAGTAGTACAAGAAATTTGGCTTCTATATGCTCAAAACCATATAAGTAAGCCACAAAAGTTTTAGAAACATCAAGCAAAGCTGGAACTTTTCAGGCCTATGGATAAGCGATATGTCTGAAGGAAGAAGAGTGGAGCATATGCTGAAAATGCACCCTGCCCGTGGTGAAGCATGGTGTGGTGGCTCGGTGATGCTCAGAAACTGCTCAGTTTCCTTCAACAGTGCAAATCTGTAGTATCTGGAAGGCGAGATATATTACTTCAAGTTTCAGGAAATCCTAGGAAAAAATGTTACTACTTCTGTGAGGAAGCTGAAGCTTGGCCGTCATTTGACATTCTAACAGGACCGTGATCCCAAACATACCTCAAAATCCACCAAAACCTGGTTTCCGATGTCATGGAAGATTTTGAAATGACCATCACAGTCGCTTGATTTGAAATCTATGGAAAATCTTTGGTGGGATTTGAAGATGGAAGTTGCAGCATGGAAACCCAAAAATATTAGTGAACAAACTGGAGGTCACTTCCCATGAGGAATGGGCTGAGATTCCTCAGGAGTGCTGCCAGAAACTGGTGTCTAATAGAGATGAGCGAGCATACTCGATAAGGCAAACTACTCGAGCAAGTAGTGCCTTATTCGAGTACCTGCCCGCTCGTCTCTAAAGATTCGGGTGCGGCGGGGGAGAGCGGGGAGGAACGGAGGGGAGATCTCTCTCTCCCCCCCCCCCCCCCCCCCCGCACCCCCCTGCTCACCGCCGCAACTCACCTCTCACCCGCGCCAGCAGCCGAATCTTTAGAGACAAGCGGGCAGGTACTCGAATAAGTCACTGCTCGCTCGAGTAGTTTGCCTTATCGAGTATGCTCGCTTATCTCTAGTGTCTAACTATGCATTACATTTACACAGGTCATTACAGCTAGAGGCTGTTCTACAAAGTACCAAAAATGCTTGTCATAAATGGGCTGAATAATTCTGAGACTGTAATAGTTAATAAAAGTGTCATTTTCTGTTGAATTTGGAAAAACCACTGGTTGTGTTGAGCTATTTAAATTGTTCTTCTTTGATTTGGTTTTCTGTCAACAGCTAAAAGTTTGTAAATTTGGGTTGAAAAATTTGCAACTGTACAATTTATAATTCTAATAATGTTGTTGGCTATATGGTCATCTCGTGGGTGAATACTACACATCAAAGGATTATGCAAGCAAACGTTGTGTGTTACTACAGACTACCAGAGATCTAGGTAACTTTTTCTGGTGTCAACTAAAAGTAATCGTAGGATGTTGTACCCAAGTGCTGATATGCTTGGAGGAATACATATTCCCTTGTGATTTCTTCTTGGCCCCACCCCCTAAAGCATTGGTACCAACAGGAGTTATTACCTTTTTAAAAACAGCAGCAATTCAATAATACAGCAGTGGAGTAATGGGAGTAAATATTATGCAACCCATTCGTCAAATCTATCTTATTGCAAGATGCATCCTGCCATCCTTCTTATAGGTTATAGATGGATAATTACGCTTCTTCACTGAAAGGATTCAAGAGCACTTATTTCCAGCTTACTCCACTAATGCAAAGAAAGAAAAGTACAATCTACATCTTTTCAAGTCTATTTAAACATAAAGGTGCTGAATATTGAAATATTTTTGTACATGGACTCTTGCCTAGCCCCATCTCAGCGGTTAGCCCCATATTTTTACATTTCTTGCCAGAAGAATGTCCATAGCCCTCCTCTCCTACCGTCTCCAACATCTCAACATATTACAATCTGAGCAGTTTTTTACTTGCCTTCAGCATCTTTTGATTTGCTTGTTTCCCTTGTGCTTTTTCATTTGAGAAGAGATGTGCCTGCCTCACAAAGTACATTTCACAAATAATATCTACTTTTAGTCCTGATAATCTCAGTTGACTGGACAGCTTTCTTTAATCTTCACTCTTCCGCAGGGAAGCCCTAGGAGCTTTTTAAGGTTATCTGTGCACCATTATGTTCTTCAGTGGTCTATTTATACAAATGTTTTAGGCATAGATTAACTTAATTTACAATTTAGGCTGCAAGAATTATCATATTTTATATCATATTATCTTAGGACGTCTTTTAAATTTGAATACACCCTGCAGAAAATAAAGTTTTCTTAACCCAGAAAAACATTTAGGATACGTTTACACGTAGGGAAAATGCTGCAGATTTTACTCTGCAGCATTTCCGCATCCAAAACGGAGTCAAAATCTGCACCATCAGCTGATGCGGAAGTGACCAACAGTGCTGCAGTCACTACAGGCCTTCAGGTGCCCAGAGACGAAAGCGCTGAGAGAGCGAAACGTTCAGAGGCGAGAGAGAGCATGATGTCTTCTGAAATCGGCTGCGGATGCATAGCTGTTCATGAGTCAAAATCCACACCATTGGTGCAGATTTTGACCGTTTTGGATGTAGAATTTACAGCGGCGTTCCGCAGCATTTCCACTACGTGTGAAATATTAACTGTTAGCATTAGTTGACAGACATGCAGTGGTATCATACCTTTATTTCTTCTGTCACTCTTTCGTCATGGAGAAATCTTCATTCTTGCATTCTGTGTGCTGTAAGCAAATAAGACCTAGGCTGTCCGATGGGCGGTCGTGTTGGCTCCAATTAGCCCTGTGCTTCCGCTCTCATTCTTTTTTAGCTGCTTTGCTTGCCTAATGATTAACCGCTCCCTTGTGCTTGTGAGTGTATTTAAGCAGAAGGGTGCTATCAATCATTAGGCAAGTGAAGTTATTGAAGAAGATTAATAGAAGAAACACAGGACGAATCAGGGCGGAGCAGACCGCCCATCGGACAGTTTAGGGCTCATTTGTATACAACACGCAGGCAAAAGAATGAACATTTCTCTGTGTTGGCAGATGAAATAGAAATATGATGGCACTGCATGTCTGAGCGCTGATCTGCTAGTGTTAACAGTTAATGGGGCTAATGTTTAAGTGGCAGACGACTTTTAATATCCCATTGATATTTATATTTCACCTGTTTTCAAGTAAAATGTTTATATCCCAAAGAATGTTAGTTATTTCACATTAGTTTTTGAAAGGTTTGTACCTTATAAAGATGCTTTTTTTTCGCTTGTGAAGTCTAAAAAATTCATGGTAACAAATTTTACCAACAAATTCTTTGTGATTTGAGGTAGTGGTCAGAAGGGGAATACATTCCTGTTCCTCCAGTTTTGTTACCTTTTGATTCCCTATCTAACAGCAAATTCTTAATTAGTTTTTGCCCTTTTTTTATTTCAAATAAATGTGCAATGTTACAATGGATCTACAGATGTAGCTGATCTAGGTTTATTTATCTCTGGCAGAGCAACTACCACAAGGATATGTGGTCCTGAGTTACAATCTGTATGATAGTCCACAGCTGTATTTACAGTTCTGTAGGATTCAGAGCTGAAATCTCCCAACATTCCATGCTGGTGTCAATGCCTGTATAGAGCTTGCTATGTGGTTACATTATGGAAAATGTAGTATTTGCACCTGACATTGTAGAGCATTCTGACAAGGGAAAACCGAACTGTTAGGGATATGTACATCTACAATCCTGTCGCTAGTTTTCTATTGCAACCAGCAGAATTTTAAATGCAGCTCTGGATTACATTACTGGTTCTAGCTTCAGACCAGTAGAAGTAATGCAATTAAACACGACTTTTTATGTAGATCGAAGGGGTTGTCCATGGTTAGAAAAATATGGCTGAATTGTTCCAAACACAGCACCCATAGGGTTATGTTGGGGTATTGCAGCTCAACTCCACTGAAGTGAACGGGAGATAAGCTGCAATACCACACACAAACCATGGGCGAGGGTGGTGCTATGTTTGCCAAAATAACCTCGGACAATCCCTTTAAGAGTGAATTTCTCAAGCCACTTTCTCCAGTTTTTTAGCATTAATTTTTTTACACTGCACCTCAACACTTTTCCCACAAATTTATAGATTTATTACAATTTATGCCAGACACCGGTGTAAGTTGTAGTGCAGATCTACACCTTCTTATACCAAAAGAAGATTTTAGTTTTCCGCAAACACACAGGCAAAGACCCGCCAGATTTATTAACCCTTTCCAATCCACTGTCTAACGTCTAAAGACATTCTGATTGAAGGCTGTACAGCTCCGATGTCTGAAGACGTCCAGCAGGGTATTCTTACTGTATGTTACTGGCCACTCTGTTGTCGGGGGGGGGGGGGGGGGGGCCTCTCCAGCATGTCACATACTGCAGTACTGGCTCTAGCCAGCAGATGGCGCCATTGTATAATGGCAGAAGGAGAAAGCCCCCTAGGAAACCCTGAATCCAAAATTGGATTGCAAAGCGTTAAGAGACATCCGCCACTTGATAAATTTGCCACATCTTACTCCAACGTACTTAGGTTTAAGACTGACATGCGAAACAACACTCTTATTAAATTTCTCCATAAATCTCCATATAATCTGTAAAAGGTGTTCAAATGTCACCATACATTCTAAGCCCAATTACCTCTATGTAGATAATCCATATTTCCTTATGGAGATATCTCTTTACATCGGTCAGTGCTTTACTGTAGCATGGGTAATGTCCGTACAGGCTAAATTTATATATTTGGATAACATTTAATTGGACTTGGCAAAATTCATTTCTAATTACATCTGATTTATGGCCATAGTATACATTGTATGAGCTAAACGTTATGTATTTGAGACTTCCATATGGCCCAGTTTTCCCAGGTCATTCATTTGACAATTTTGCCATCAGAAATGTTAAAGTTACATTGCTTATCTTCATGTAATTCAGATTCCTACTTTCCCTAGTTTAAGAAGGTTAGTGACTCCCAGAAGAAAGCTTTTGCTGGATTTTATAGCCCAAGTAAATTTCAGTAGAAAGAGTTATCTCCTAGTTTTGGTTCAATTAATTAGGCGTCCCGTGTATGTGCCAAATAATGTAGCAGCTGTTGGATTCACATTAGAAGCGTATTGTTCCAGGCATTTAATGCTCAAGCCATGCCATGATAAGAAAAAAGGGAAAGCAAATATTTTCATCTTCATCAAAAGGGGAAATTCTGAAGGGCAGTCCAAGTACAATCCACAAATAAATGTTTTTCGCGTATATCAAGCTGTAACATTCCATCCCATCTCTTGTAAAATTGCACTACCCATGTTTAATTCATCTTATTCTTTAGCAATTTTTCAGCGAAAGTAAAATGGAAGATTTTCTCACGCCTTGTTTGTTACCAACAATGTTGGAATAAAATATGCTTCTAAATTGAAACCGTTCTTTCAAAGTTGTTTTTACTATTTTGACAATAAAACAATGTAAGAAAAATCTGCACAGCATGCAATAAATATGTGGAGGCGCCTTCTCGGCATCACAAATTATGAACTGTGTTTCTTGTTTGTCTTAGCAGTTAGTCATGATGATAAAATGATGGGATTTATAATTTAATTTGCTTTTTTTCTTTTTTTTTTTTTCTTTCATTTTTTTCTTTTTTTTTTTAAATCTCCATCCACTTTTATTTAAATTTCCGTCCACTTTTTATTAATAAACAGACTTATGGCCCATTATATACAACGATTATCGCTCAACATCCGTTCAAACAAATGAAATTTAACAATAATTGTGCGGTGTAAATGCAAAAAAACTCTCGCTGTTTGTTCACAAGTCGTTATTGCTGACTTTCAATCCGCATAAAAACTATTGCTGGCTTCTCGTTCTGTGTACTCCCCGCTCAGTGCTCCCCATAGAAGTTGAATCTCTGAGTGAGAAGCCTGCGATCCTGCAGCGAAGTCTGTCTGTCTAAACTCTTTATACAAGTGATTAATAACCTCAGCAGTGAGATCAGCGCTCGTGCATATTTAGGCAATAAGGGGAAACTGTAAGAGCACCATGACTGGTAGCCCTTGGGCACACAGTCTGTACACTAAACATAACTGACTGGTCCTGCTTGTAGGCCAAAATGCTAAATCTGGAATGTGGCTCTTATACTGAACCTCCTTGGCATTTCCATGATGCCCTCTTGCAAAGCCAAAGTGGCATACATACCATGAACTACATAGAACCAGAGGGCTAACATTGTCCCTTTTAAAGGGAGCCTGTCATGTCTGCCACATCGCCATAAACTAAGTTATGATGCTGGTAGCGGACATGACCGGAAGTGGGGTGATGTATTTTATATACTTACCCACTCTGGTGATCCCTCTGAAGTCTATACACCACACTGAACATTCGATTCTTCACAGTGCCGTGCATGCTCTCTCTTATAGACGTGTATATGAGCACACGTACAGCACTGTGAAAAGAGTCGGATTTGCAGTGCCAGTGCAATCTTCAGAGAGGGAAAGTGCTGGATCACAGGAGCAGGCGAGTATAAAAAAATTCATCACCCAACGCCATGTTCCCTAATAGCACCATAACTAAGTCTACGGTGATGTTGGGGATGGGACAGGTTCCTTTTAAATGTCTTAAATTATTTTCTTTTCCACTATATTTCCCCATATGCATCTGAAATGAATGTCACCATACATGTAAGACTTTTTCTGGCAAGAATGTATGACAACACGGATTACTTTAGGAATGTGATACAACTGCTAAACTATAAAGTGGGAAGAAATGTTTGCGAAGTAATTTCACACTTACAACTTGAAAATCACTGTTAGGTTTAGAATAATTCGATACCATGAGCCCTATATATATTGGTTTCTAGAAACAGACCCTTCTCTCAGGAGGTAATAGTGCAACTGAACATTGAGTTGTGCTCTTGAAAATAGTAGGAAATAGTCTGTAGTCTTTAACTTGTCCCTCCCTGGGATTCCTCCTTTTACTCCCGCCAAACTACGAAGATCTAGTTAAAATGTGAGAATAGACAATTTTACATATTGGCAATGCTCAAATGTGAATTCAGTTGGAAATCTATAGTTTACCAGGTGCCTTTTTCCCGGGGCTTTCTATTAGGCTAAATGGATTGCTTGTTTTTCAGTCCTCCAGATAGACCGTAGCACATAGATAGTATGTGTATTAAGACAGTTGTTTCATGATTCATTCTCGATGGCCTGCATACTCAGAATTTATATACTTTGTGTGTAAAACACATCAAATATTATTGATCTGCTCTCATACACAATATGTAATGAGGGTAAGAAAATTTCATTCATTTTTAGGTCAAGGATCCATGTATTTCCTTCTCTTCCAGATGACAACAAATTCACAGAAGCCATTTCTGTACTCCTAACTTGGATAGAGAGAGGAGAAGTAAATCGAAGGTCAGCAAACCAGTTCTACTCCATGGTCCAGTCGGCAAACAGTCATGTTCGACGATTGATGAATGAAAAGGCAACACATGAGGAGCAGATGGAACAAGCCAGGGAAATCTATAAAATGGAGCTCCTGGGAATTCTTACTCAATGTAAGTACCTCTTTTGTCTATTGTCTAAGTTTTGGGGTAAGTAATTATAATTTACTTGGGCCCTTTTCAAGATGGACGACTGAATAAAGGTAAGTTTTGTTTCTTTTGAGAGTCTTTACCAAGTGACATTCAAGTGACATGCATTACTTTCAGCAGTCTTTAAAGCCAGCATAGCTCAGGCATCTTTCTCAGAAGCACCCTTTATGGAATCAAGTCATAGCGATATGTGGAAGGCTAAAATGCAACCCATAGTCATAGAGAGGCACTCCAAGTGGCCAACATTGGCCCAAAGCAAATGCTTCACACAAATATACTAACGAGGTCTGATATTTTAGTTGATGAGGAAAAATCTTTTGGCTTTGCATTTTCCTTCTAAAATAGCTAATGGGGCATATAGATAGGCAACTAGATTACTAGATTTTTATTCCTATGTTGAGAATTAAAAACAACATATGTACTTAAAAGCTTACCAGTACTCTTAGTATAGATTTTTTCCTGTGAATTTTAGTAATTGTTTGCGTACTGCCTCTCAAAAAAGGTAAAGATCTTATGAACTACATTCACATGGCCTTGAACGTTCTAATAGCAGAGTTTTAATTTCCCAGCTGACGTTAGATCAATATAATAATGCTGTGAATGCAATTTCTGGAACAAGCTTTTAGATGCTCTGCTTTTACATTAATAAGACTAAAAAGCATCTCGCTGGCAGTATAAAGTAGTTTGAGGGCTCTATTGATTTATAAGTCTCTCTCTGAAGTATACGATATATATCACATTGCAGTATCTCTCAATAGAAAATGAGCTTGAGCATAAGAACAAATGAGACTTGTGTTCTCCAACTGCAATATAATATTAGGTCTGTTACTTTTGTGCAGTCAAGTTTGTTTGAACTTTTTAGATTTTGAGTTTGAATGTGACCATTTGGACACTACAACTTCATGAGAAAACAGTGTTTTCAATTTTTAGAGAGAAATTGAAGGGGTGTTAAATATAAATATATTTCCTAGATATACCTATAAGCAAATATACTTATATTTAACACCCCTTCAATTTGAAGTCCACTGAAAGGGTGAAATCTGCTACAGATCTGCATCAAAATCCTTGACACAATTTAGGTTTCCAAATTAAATGTTTATATTCACCCTCGGAGCGGCTTACGGATCACACACACATTGGGTGTGATTAGAAGTCATCTGTTCCATTAACAAGCAGAAATATACAAAATACATTTGCTATGAGGCTAGAACACGCCTCACTTGTAATAATTATAATTTATTATAATTCATTTATTATCATTTGAAATAAAACTAAAAAGAATATTGACGTCTTAGTTGTCTGGCAGACTTCTCTCAAGCAGATTGGAACTATGTGTAATAGGCTTCCCAAAACAAAATGTATAAGCAATAAGATATAGCTTTTTCATGGAGAACAGGTTGTGCTGACATAAGACCATCAGTCTGGATTCTTTATATCCTCCGCATGGGACATTCAAGGCCTTTTGAACTGTTAGTGCACATCTACAAAATTCTTGTTAAGGGAAAATGACAATATATCACATCACAGAAGCATACAAGATGGATACAAAATGGATTCATATTTACTGCCCTAACAAAGGGTGAAATCTGTTGCAATTCTGCACCCAAATCTGCAGCAAATCTGCTACGTGTGAACACATTTTTAATATGTTTTGCTAGAGATTTTAAAAGAGATGTTCAAATTTGTCCACATGGCTTTACCATCCGGAGATTCTGTCATCTCGGTGTTCTTTTATATTCATACTTGGACAAATCTTCTATATCATCTTCTCAAAGATGATCTAGTGACTGGCAGCTTGTCACATAGCTCATTACTGGCTTACTTGTACAGGTGTTTGCCAAGTGTTCATCTAAACTGTAAATATAAGTACATTAACCAGTCCTACACTATAAGTATAGATTGCCTATAAACACCCTTCTTCTATTATAACAGTATATAATGTCATCGTACCATTCAACAGTCACCTCAACAGGCTAATCAGCCCAGATTATGACGGTCTACATTATTAGAGTCTGGGAAGTTAAAGGGGTTGTCCCGCGAAAGCAAGTGGGGTTAAAAACTTCTGTATGGCCATATAAATGCACTTTGTAATATACATTGTGCATTAAATATTGGCCATACAGAAGTTATATACTTACCCCCCCGTTGTTGGCGTCCCCGTCTCCATGGCGCTGACCGAAGCCTTCTTCTGCCTCGATTAGACGCGCTTGCGCAGCTCTCTGTCCCGTTGAATGGGGCCGCTCCGGTGTGCTCGCGCCGCACAGGTCTTCTGCGCATTTTGGTGGGGCCCTCACATTAGTGTACTATTTTAGCTGTTCCAGTTTTTACAGAATTGACAGAAAGCAGACAAGTGGGCTACCAGTGAACTTCATCTGAGGATTAAGAAGATCCTGGCTTTACAAAATCTGTTTCCGATTCTTCAGTGCTGTAAGCCACTGTTGTGTTAATCAGTAGACGAAGATTATCGATGCCCAAGGCTCTGTTCATATCTGCATTAAGGGTTTCCGTTTCTCCGTGCCTACTGGGAACAGGAGAATGGAATCCCCGCAGTTAATGGATTTGTCGTATGATGGAATAGAAAAATTCAGAATGGATTCCATTGACTATAATTGGCTTTTGTCTTACCTTCAAGCATTTTCACAGATGAAATACTGAGCATGCTGCACTATTTCGCCCCCCCCCCCCCAATTTTTGAACAACAGGAGACCAGAACTAAGTTTCAAGTTCAGATGTTAACAGAATCTAATATATTCCCTTTATCTCAGTTTTGTCGGTATCAGGGCACCTCACACAGCTTTCCAGTGAGATGACCCCTTTTTTAACACATATCACGTGTCTCAGCTTCTCAGTATTTAAAGAATAGGGAGGGAAGAGGGTGCTCAATTTTAATAAACAGACGTTTTCAGGTCTGGCTGGAAGATTCAAGCAAGAAACTATATCGATAAGGAAAAACCAACTCACCAGCCCACTCCAGATCCACAGGAGATTACAGACATGTTTAACCATCCAGATAAGCGAGTAACTTTGAAAGAAATTCCAGGTCATCCAGAGACCCAGAAAAATATTGAGATTTACTTATTTCATAAATAATAAAAAGTTAAATATGACCACCACTGCAAAAACCTCACTGATGCATTTCTGGTGCGAGTACCTAGACTTGCTCGTCAAGAAAATGGAAAAAGTAAGGCAGAAATGTTGTCTTATTTGCCCAAGAAATCCACCAGCACTGTTTTCTGTGTGCACTGGTTATGCCTAATGTTTTATTTGGGTCATATAGGCATGGAAAAAAACATTCTTATACATCGGTTCTTGGCTGCCATTTTCAGAAGTGTTTACAAACTGTTCTAGTAAATGTGCTGCTTCCAGTGAATGACCAATGCGGTCATTCACTGGGTTATTTTTGTTATGCTTGAACCACTGTATATTATACATTAGAGTTTGCTGCAGTTTCATTTTCACACTCTGTCCAGTGAATGATAAGAGTGTTTCAGTGTGTGGGATGTGCTATGGTCATTCTCTGGTGATTTTGTGATTTTAAATGTATTGCTTAGCCTAAACTTTCTAGAACCTAAATGACAAAAAGTAGTAGCCTGGGCCTATTTAGGCTACAGTTAAGATGAAAGTGGTAATGAGGGGCATTTTCAACGGTTTCAGTAGAGCATAGGCCTACTGAAGCCTAGGAGAGCAAGTCAGAAAAGTCCAGATGGTATCAGCAGTTTTGATATCCAAAAGCTTTTCTTGACATTTTGATTCTGTAAGCTTTGATTTAGAATAAATAAAGCAAGTAAATTGGGTTTCTGAAGAGTACTTTTTTTCAACAAATTATATGTAAAGAAACCGGAAAGCAGGTGCTTGGGTCTACCTCCGATGCTCTCAAGAGTGTTTGAGTGGATGCTTTGCAAAGCCAAAGTTGGCTTTCCAATGCATCTCAATAAACTCAAGGACACTGCAAAATATTACAGAAGAGACTGGAAGACCAAATCCTTTTGCAGACAAGCGACTAGGTGAACTCACAACTCACCCAGAATTATATTTGGAAACACAAACCGGTAATGAGGATTGGCCTACTGAGATGACAATGGCTAACCATTCAGGTAGCCCTTTTTAAGTGTCATATTCTTCATAATTGTGGCGTATGAAGGCGAATAATTTCTGGAAGGCATAACTAGAAAAACAGATGATGGGGTTGAAGTAGCCCAATGAAAATAAGTGGTCCACAACAATGGAAATGGCCAAAAAAGAAGAAAAAAATTTGGTACAATGAAGATGCTGTTAAAGAAGCCATATGTGCTCCTGTGTCGGTGAACGAAGCATGGTCATTACATTGTCCCTGAAATAGAAAAGTACATAAAGTGAAAGAAAGCAAGTGATAAAATAATCTTGTGGGGAAAAAAATCTGATAAAATGTTATTGATGAAATCAGAAAATACTATCAGCCACTTGACTAAAGTAGTAGTTGCATAATTAAGCCTAAGGATGCTTCTATGTAATCTTGCAAGTTTGTTCTATGAGGAAACCTGATTAAAGGCAGGAAAACGATGCTGTGTAAAAATGACCTGAAACCGTCAATCTCAAAGTCTTAGGAATTTGCATTAATGCCAGAATCAAATTATTCATCTCAGTTTGCCTTGTCTGTTCTGGAAAATAATATTTAGATATTTTGATCCTGAGGATTCGCTATTCAGCTCATCTTGAATTGTGCTTTGAGAGAAAAAAGGCATTTACTCTTCTTAAATAGACACCCTCAACTGGATTATAAAATAGATTGGGTTTTACTGAGGGGTCACTGACACACCACTGGCACAGCATTATCTGTCCACGGGACACCTGAGTAAGAATGATGACATATAGGATGTAGAATTGTAGATAGACCTGTGATAGTACTGAAATATTTACATCTCTGCTCCAGGGGCAAGTTGCAAGAAATGTGAAACCCCAACTAAAGTCTTACCTGGTCCTTTTTTAATTGTTTTTCCTCTTGGGCCAAAGATTCAGTTCACTCTCCCAGCTTTATGTCTTAAGTTTGGGAGGCCAAGGCAGAGTATCTTATAGTTACCCCCCTTTGCACCTAGGACATCCCCCCCCTAAGCTCCACCCCCAACATCAACACCATCTTACTAGTCTACATCAGTCATTTTAAAACATACTTGCTCCTATGATCTGTTCCCCCGTACTGCTTTTATTAGTCATCTTCCTCCGCTCATCTGTCCCCCCAGCACTGTGTAAGGAGACTAAAGAGAAGCCATTCACAGTGTGCCCATTTCCTGCCAGACCCGTTGCACTGTCAGGGTCTCAAGTTCATCGTCTTGTGACATACAGTACTGTATACCCAATGCACTCTGACTATACATGGAGTCCAGCGGTGAACGGGTACTGTGAAGGGAGAAGCAGTCTGCAGCACAGCAGAGCTTCTACTTACACAGCGCCAGGGGGCAGGTAAGCAGTGGCTGGAGATTAATAAAAAGCAGCATTAGGGGCAGATCATGTGGGCACATGAGCAAGGATGTTTGAAAATATAAGGCAGGTTTTAATAATAAACGGTTACATGAAAGCTGCTGTGCCTGCACTCCAGAGAACAATATAGGCATAGCTGGAGCTCCCTGTTCAGCTTTGCTTTATCACTGAAAAGGCCTTGACACTAAAAAAACTTTATTAATTTATAAGAATAAAAAACCACTTCCTAACCCACTAGGGTGGTTAACCTAAACAGACACACAGCTACAGACAAAAACATATAACCATTCATCTGAATGAAAGATGAATGTAAGGGTGGACAATAGAATGAAAAAATTACTGGGTACAAAATACCCCAAGGTGTTACAGGGTATTAATATTAAATGTAGCGATAATGGTGTGACGCTACCTGTCAAGACAGTTTGGAGTCAAATATGACTGACATAGTAATCAGTTGATATAGGATAGATGTGAGTACTATTTGATCAGCAACTGTATGACCTCTTGAATTGGGTTGCTGTAAGTATCACATAGAGAGTAACCTATGATGCCATATTGCTAAACCCGCGTATTAGTGTGTATTGCCACCCACTAAGATAGTAGTAATGGTCTATCCAAACCCGTAGTTCACTAATTAGTGTAAAAAGGGTTAATAGTCCAACAGCACCGTAATGTAACGCTGTGACTGAACTGGACTAGTTATCGCCAGAAGTCACTAAAAGAGATTTTTTTGGAGCAATGTCCTAAAGGTATCGTCTATCATCGACGCGTTTCCACAGTGTAATACTTTATTAAGCACTGCTTCATCAGGACGAGGTGATATATATAACGTTAGTTGTAGGTTGAACAGGGAAAGGCAGAACGCAGAATAATTCTATTTGCGAGAGCTGCGTCTGCCTTGATAACCCTTTACTAAGTGAAGTGCTGGCAAGGCTGATACTAGTTGTATATAGGAGTGATGCAACGGCTGGAAAAATACACTGCTGCAGAGACCAGCGCCTGGTAAGGCTGATACTAGTTGTATATAGGAGTGATACAACGGCTGGAAAAATACACTGCTGCAGAGACCAGTGCCTGGTGAGGCTGATACTGGTTGTATATAGGAGTGATGCAACGGCTGGAAAAATACACTGCTGCAGAGACCAGCGCCTGGTGTTAGATACAACAGAGCGCTTAACCCCTTGAGTGGCACGCCCGGAAATTTTCCGGGACGAGCTCCACTGCTCATAGTGACATAGCCCGGAAGATTTCCGTGCTATGTATCACTATGGGAGCTGCAGAGCACAATGCCACAAGCTGTGACAGTGTGCTCTGCCTGCACAGACCCACAGAGAACAAAGCAAGGGCTTTGAAAAACCAGCAGAAGATATTGCCGATATGTTGGCAATCTCCTGCTTTGTTTACAGGTTGCCATAGAGACCATCGGCTTGTCAGAAGCAAGCCGATGGTCTCTGTGGCAGGGAGAGCTTGGTGCTTGGCTGTCAGAGGACAGCTAGGTACTAGCTCTTACAGCAGAGATCAGAGAAAACCTCTGATCTCTGCTGTGTTAACCCCTTACATGCTGCAGTCTATGTGACTGCAGCATGTAAAGGGCTGTCACCATCGGACCCCCGGAATGTGATCAGGGGTCCTGATGGGTCCCTGTGGAATTCCCCTAAAGGGACAAAAAATAAATAAAAAAAAAAAAAGTTAAAAAATTCTAAAAAAAATAATAAAAACACTTGTCTCCCTTTACTTTGTAAAAAATCAAAAATACAATCACACATGTGGTATCCATGCATCGTAATGACCCAGAGAAGGAAGTTAATGCATTATTTAACCCCTTAATGACATGGCCCCTTTTTTTCTTTTTTCCCCATTTCTTTTTTTCCTCCCCCCTGTTTAAAAAATCACAACTTGTCCCGCAAAAAACAAGCCCTCATATGGCCATGTCAATGGAAAAATCAAAAAGTTATGGCTCTTGAGACGCAACTGCAAAATTAGTTGAAATTCAATGATTAGACCATTTTAAAAAACCTGCCCTGGTGGGCACGACAGGGTGGTAGGAAACCCGCCACTCAAGGGGTTAAAGGCAGCACTTCACTCTAACATGTAAAGTGCTGACAAGGCTGATATTAGTTGTATATAGGAGTGATGCAAGAGCTGGAATAATGCACTGCTGCAGGAACCAGCGCCTGATACTAAATACCGTATATACCGGCGTATAAGGCGACGGGGCGTATAAGACGACCCCCCAACTGTCACCTTATACGCCGGTATTCAGTGGAGAAAAAAAAAAAAATTTTATTACTCACCTCCCACGGCGTCCTGTCGCGCTCCGGCAGGCTGTCGCTCGCTCCGGCAGGCTGTCGCTCGCTCCTCGTCCCCGCCGCAGCATAGCTTTCTGAATGTGGGGCTTGAAATCCCCGCTTCCAGAAAGCTAATACACACGCCGGCAGCCATGACATCATTGAATGGCTGTGATTGGCTAAAGCACACGTGGCTTCAGCCAATCACACTATTCAATGACATCATTGAATGGGTGTGATTGCTAACACGTGCGCCTTCAGCCAATCACAGCCATTCAATGATGTCATTGAATAGTGTGATTGGCTGAAGCCACGTGTGCTTTAGCCAATCACAGCCATTCAATGCTGTCATGGCTGCCGGCGTGTGTATTAGCTTTCTGGAAGCGGGGATTTCAAGCCCCGCATTCAGAAAGCTATGCTGCGGCGGGGACGAGGAGCGAGCGACAGCCTGCCGGAGCGAGCGACATCCTGCCGGAGCGCGACAGGACGCCGTGGGAGGTGAGTAATAAAATTTTTTTTTTTTGCACTTTTTTTTTTTTGTATTACCGGCGCATAAGACAACCCCCGACTGCAGAGCAGATTTTTCGGGGTTCAAAAGTCGTCTTATACGCCGGTATATACGGTACTACAGGGCCTTTACAGGCAGCACTTCACACTAGCATGTAAAGTCCTGACAGGGCTGATACTAGTAGTATACAGGAATGATACAATGGCTGGAATAATGCACTGCTGCAGGAACCAGCACCTGATATTGAATACAATAGAGCCCTTACGGGCAGCACTTCACTCTGACAGACCGGGTGTTCAGCTTTGCAGTTCGCTAGCTTAGGACAGCACTGTCCTCACCTAGCTGCATAAATGAAAATAGGGGGTTTGTACTAAAAATTTACAGATTTATAGGCTGATTAAAACATTGCAAAAATGCTTATCGCTTATTCTGCACATTTTAGAGAAGGGAAAAAAAAGCAGATACTTTTTATGTGATGATCCTCTGACAGATGCTTGACTTAGAATATGTAATAAACTTGATATTTACAAATGGATTTAATGAAACATTGTATCATAGCATTAAGGCTCACAAAGCGGATGGACCTATTTTACATCCACTAACAGAGGTAATTTTATTTCTTTTTGTATATTAAGGCCGCCTGCACACGAGCGTTCCGGATTCCGCTAGCGGATTTTCACGCGCGTATGGTACCTAAATGTGCTTGCGGATAGGTGCGGATGCGTGAAAAATGACACGCGGATATACGCGGATGTGTTGCGGGAAAAAACGCGCAGAAAAACCAGCAGACACCCCTTATCGTAAACCCAACCCCTAGATAACTGCCCATTCCTTGGAAAACAGCTTAAAAACCAACACCTAGACTCCGTTTTGTCCCTCTTGCTTGTGCGAGCACCGTTAAATTATTCTGGCAACATGCTTTCACCCGGTGAGCAGATGTCTTTGTGGGCATGGTTGATCCATGTAACTTTTTTCAGGCGCTTCTCCAGCGTGACTTTATTTCAGTCACTGCAAAAAAATTCACAAGAGGAATTCATTACTACAGATTTTGCATTCTTAGATCCTGCATTGGCAAGAAATACTACCTATCTCCCTCTACAAATTTGCCTGTGAAGCTCTGTGCTGTGTGTTGGGACGCCTCCTACCATGCCTACTTCCTGTAGTCATAGCAACCAGTGACTCCATCTGCAGCTGCACTGCGGATGTACTGCGTGAAAAAAAGCACCCATTCACTTGTATTGGAGGCTTCACGCGCAGAATCCGACCCAAATTAGAACAGGTCGCAGATTTTTTCACGCGCGTGAAAAAACACGATACAAATCCGTCTGTCTGGGGACAACTGCGGATCCTCATAGGAGTATATTGGCTGCGGTCTGGGGCAGATAATGTGCCTAAAATAACGCGCTGGAAATTCCGTTCGTGTGCAGGCACCCATATGGTCCCATATTATTGATCAGTTCATGCCAGCTTTTGGTGTAAACTAAGCTCCAAGTCACAATTTTTTTTTTTTTATTTTTTTTTTTTTGAGTCATAAATTTCATAAAAATATCACTTTTTGTGCCGCACTCAACAAAGTGAACATGGCTTACAGGCTGGAGGTGTGGCGAACAACTTTTAGACTGAATTAAGTTTAAAAACAGAAAACTGTGCAGATTGTACAGATCTATGCTGAACAATAGCAAGCACAGATTTCAGTTTCTGACCTCAGGAAGGTCCAACACACACCACATTTATTAAGAGCAGTATGCCTTTTAATGCATTTCACACCGTTTTCTCTAACAATCCTGGCTTGTGAAACACTATTCTTCATAACTCTGCCCCATAGTAGCTCAGATTTTGTCTGTATCCAAGACTTGTATAAAAGCTAATCTTTACAGCAGTCCTCTCACCAGCATCACAGGCAGGATTATACTGAGAGAATAACAGAATGAAAAAATCTACAATCAAAAAATAAAAACCGATTAGAAAAATGGAAATTGTTTCACTTTCTGGTTTTAATTAATACAAAACAAATTTGGTGATATAGTCCGATTAAATGGAGTATGTAAATTCAGACAAGTTTCCATTTCACAGAATGCTGGTAAGCATCGCTCAAGCAGAAACCAATGATTTGAACTGAATATGACATCGAAATAAATTACAGAAATACATCATGTTTCAAGGGTCAAACACTGCTAAATTATTTGCTCTGTTTTAATATCTTGCTTTGATAATGCCGTTAAGCAGTCTCCTAAACATGTCCTCTCTGGGAGGCAAATGATCATTTTGTGCCCATTAGATGATAGTTTACTGCTTGCAATTTCCCAGACAAGAGCCTCCTTTGAATACATGATTACCACATTACGTATACCTAGATTTTCAGTTCCCCACCTAGCACAGCCTGTCTATTGGGTGCAGCAAATGGAAATGAGGCAGGTGAAACATCTGCATAGCTTGTACATAGTCCTTCAGAAATGTTAGAGCGAGATTCATTAGGTCTCTACCAGTGAGGAAATTGCTAATTGTCTATTCAGTTAAGCACTTAAACGTTAAAACATATTGGAAAGTTTAAATACCATTCACATTCAGAAAAATGGTCGTACGTGTTCCTGTGTTAATGAGAAATCTGTTCTGTGTACCAAGGACTTTTGCCGTCTGCTTCATGCAGCTGTTCTTTTCCTACAGCCCTGGAGGGGATTAACATGCATGTCTGTTATCATGTAGGTCATCATTCTGCAATGCTAGCCCAAGAGAAATATATGTTTCTAGATTTTAGCCCCAAATTACTCACAAATGTTGCTTAGAAATAAAGAGCTTGGCAAGAAGAGTTTTATTTTTTAGTTGTGGACACACAGGATTTTCTGGAATATGCTGTTGGTATATTAGCTGCTAGTTTTATAGTACATGCTAATTCCTCAGTCTTGGACAGATTGTGTTCTTTCGAATCAGTCCCTTCGCAATGGAACTCGCCATCGGATTCAATATCTCAGGCACATACCTGGAAGATAAAGGAGAGGGAACACATCTGGTGTATGCATGCAGATCTGGAGTATACGTCTAATGTCAGCATGATGCCTGTTTATACACCGCAGTTTTTCAATCCGTCGTTTGCAAAATCATGACCTGAAGGATCGTTCAAGTACAGTTCTCGGCCAGCGGGGAATGACACTCCGTTCCTGCCTAGAAAGAGCCCTTACAAGGTGCATTTACATTTACCAATTATGACATCAGAAAGATGATTTTTATGGCGGCACGATCAATGGACATCATAAATTAAATTGTGTTAGGCTGGGTTCAGATGGGACGGATTTCCAGCGGAATTCTCGCGGATTGACCGCATAAAAAAAAAAAGAGGATTCTGCTAGAAAAATGCGGCTGCGGGTTTTGAAGTGGCTTTGCCACCTGCATTTCCCCTGCGGCCATCTCTCCCCATAGAGAGGAGAGAGGCCACTGCAGAAAAAGAATTGACATGCCACGTCTTTGTTTTTCGCGCCGCATGGACATTTTCGCATGGCTTGGCTGCAGCGTGTGGACAAGATTTTTGCTAAATCTCGTCCACTTTGCTGGCTAATCCCGGGATTAGGAGCCGCATGCGGAATTTCCGTGCAGACAATCCGCACGGAAATTCCGCAGCAATTCCAACCCGTGTGAACCCAGGCTTATGGTTAGTATTTTTCAGTTCTTTCCACTGGCCATTTACTACATGCACTTGTATACAAGTGGATTGCGTCAGTAGTCCGCAATAGATAAATATGGTTAAAGAGTGTGTGCACAGAAAAAAAGTATCAGGGTTGGGTGATGGTGGCAATATGGAATTAAAGGGAACCTGTCACATTCCCACAACACCAAAAACTAAGTTATGGTGCTGTCAAGGGACGTGAAAGGGAGCCGGGTCTTGTATGCATGCTCTGCTACACAAGTCTATGGGAGAGTGCGGGCAAGAGGAATCTAAATGCGTGTGGACTTCAGAGGGGAAAACCGCTGGATCGCAGCAGCAGGTGAGTATAAACCATACATCACCGGGTCCCTTTCATTTTACCTAACAGCACCATAACTTAGTTTATAGTGCCGTGGAGACGTGACCGGTTCCCTTTAATAAAAATTATTTGTTTATATTGCCACATACGGTATTTCTAAATGGACAGATTATCGCCTAGGACCATATGGTGAGTTTGTATTCTGCTCATCGGCTAACTTGGAGAAGATGCACCAAGTGAGCAGCCTTTGCTTTGATTTTCCTTATACCCTTTACATGGAGCCCTTGACCAGATCATCCAAGATCAGTTGTACTCTCCCATGGAATTTGCTACTTCTCAAGGTGTTGCTCGCTTCCAAAGTACTGTGCCCAGAGTGTATAACATTTACATGAGCATATACCAATCGCTTATCACCAAACCACCGGTGTGATTTGCAGCAGAACACTCCTGACTGTACCCACTCCACTGATTATCATGAAATGCACTTCCCAAGGTCCTAGGTGTTTCCTATAGTATCTCAGGATTGCATAAATCTAATTTATTAGAAGACCAATGAAAGCAGAGCACCCAAAGGAACAAATGGATAAAATACTAATTTTGTTGACTGGTTGTCAGGTAAAATTTGCTCCCATGTCCCTTTTGCCACAAAAACTGGCATGAGTTAGGTTTCTCAGCGTCTTAGGTAGTCAATTGTTGCTTAAGGTAGAGTAGGAGTCCTCTATTATATATAGATTGAACTCTACTAGGAGGCATATGCACATGAAGGTTAGATTTTTTTATGCTCTAAAAAGCTGTGGGTTCAGGCTGAGAGTGGGTAGCGGAATATTACATTGCACATTAAAGAATGGCAGATTTGAGGCACAAATTAGAGTTGAAGCTTTGCAGAGAACTAAAGAAACTACTAAGGGCAAATGCTGCCAGTGTTATAGCATGGAAAGTACTGATTAAATGAATGTCACTGCACTTGACTCTTATTAATTAATGAGACTTCCTTCTATAACTAATCACTGTTTAGAAGATTTTGATGTGAAGTGTTTGAATGTATGTAAATGAAAGTATTGGACGCTTGAGGCTCACAGTTTCAACAATAAGACCATGTAAGTACAAAAGACACATGACTGGGTGACTATGGATGAGGTCTTTACATGCTTGATCCATAGAGCCCGCATGTGTCTTTATTTTGCTTTCTCTGGAATGACCACAACATAAATTGCTTGTCTTGTTTGACTTCCTTGTTCACTGAAGTTGAGCAGATTGTGGCCGTTTTCAACGCTTCCTCCAGACAAAAAGCATGGGACCATTTCTCCAAAGCCCAGCGCAAGAATATTGACATTTGGCGGAAGCACTGTGAGGTGGGTGTTTTTGTTACCATTATATCCATCGCTTTCATCATTCACAAAGTGAACATTTCTGGGGTGAATGGAGAGTGTATGGTTCGGTAGGAAATGAAGGTGGGTTTACGGCATCTAATGCTCTGCACATTTTCATGACATGAGATGTTTTTCTCTGTTGGACGATGACATGAAGACACAGTGACATAAACGTCTGGGAAACTATCAGGTTTGTGAGACCACCTTAAAGCTTTTCATAGTATGTTTGAGACCGAATGCCTATGCAATATTCAATAAGTTCATGATAAAGTGCGGTATGATAACAATACAAACATATGCAGATTCTTAAAGGTGCAATCTCACCCAGATTACAAAACAATCTCTTATATACAGAATTACTAGGAGAAGGATTTCAGTGCAATACAATTTGCTTCTTTCTTATGCTTTTATTGTACCTCACCCCACACCCATTGGTGAGCCTGCAACTTTTTATGCATGTTTGTTATGGTTATTATGTATCTTTTTCTCTATAGTGTTTCATCTGCATATGTCTGTGAATGCATGTGGTTTATTAGCCTTCACATTAATAAATCTGAGTGTATTTCGTTATACGCTTTACTTTTTACGGTCACCCAGTTTCCATTTGTTGTTCAGCAACTGCTTTTACTTTGAACCCGAATTTTAACAGGTAAGTACTTGGTAATTTAATTTTGTTGAATCGCTCTTAGTTCTTATGCTTTTTTTTCCACTTAGAAATTTTTTTTGTTAAATGAACAGTTTTACTCTTCAATCTATTATGTCTAATTAAAGGATTTACTATTGCTAAGACATGCTGTCACTTATTGATCAGTGAGGGTCCAACCTGTTAGTCCCCCATTGATCACTAGAATGGAGGAGCTGCAGCACCCGGTGGATCGCCGCTGCCCCTTCTGAATTTTTCCCTATACAAAGCCATGTCCACCCAGGCAATGTGCAAGTGCAGTAATGGTGCTGATTTGCAGTATTTTGCACTGTGTCTGGACCAGATTGGCACTGTGTGGTGAAAATGCCGAAGGGGCCCCTTCATTCTTATGATTGTTGGAAGCCTTTGCGGTCAGACCTACACTAATACTAGCCGTTTCTATCACTTGCTCTAACTGGAGTGTCCCTTTTAAGAATGATTAACTGATCAAAAGTAGATGATCTTTGAAGTCTAAAGCGTTTCAATTGACCTTTGAGTTTCTGGATGTCTTGGATGTAGTCCTGATAATGTAAACATTTATTGTATTCATCTGTGACTTCACACAGAGAAGTTGAAATTAATGAAAAAAATTAAAAAGAAAAGTAAAAAAAAAGTTTAATTATCTCATTAAGGGGCCTTCCATCACAAATTTAATGAATTATCAAATATACATAGAATAAAGGTGGTCATCAACATAGTGCAGAGCAAATAAAAAGATCTATAAATTGCACAAACCCATGCCCATTTTTACTGTTCTTCTCATTGAAGTGGTAAGAAACAAGTATGTTGTTTTTGGCTACACAGCCTTCTTTTTATTGGCAGTAATCTCAGATGGAGATAAAAAGAAAAAAAAAAACAATGGTGTTTTTGTCATTTCAATTCCAACTTTGCATACGACCTTCCATTCAGTTATTAATTATTAAACCAATAAGATAGGCTGCTATATCAGGGTGATTCTGTTTGCTATACTTTTATTAAGGAGACTAGGGCTTCAAGCCACTGTGCCTCAAGATGCCATTTAATAGGCCTTTGAACATTCATTAGAGCCTTCTCTTGCAGCGCTCACTGAATAACAGGAATGGGTCCTGTGGGAGCACCTTCTGCATTTTTCATGGGAATTGCTGTGACATTTGTCACATAATGAAAGCCATACGTGGAGCGTATTGTGGATTCTGCTCACGTGACTTAAAAGATGCCAACCTGCAAGTCTCTCCGGGGAATGAACCCTTTGTCAGTAGAAAAATTAGATGTCAACAAGGTGAAAAGCTGCATGCTGCATTCCTACATTAAAGCTGGCAGCATTATTAGGAGCAAATGAGATGGTATCAGCTTTCTGTTTCTCTGCACCTTCTACAGAGAAGCCACTACATTATGTCTGGCCTGTTGCTTTACTTTATGGACAGCATTCCTCACAGTGCACTTCATGTGTCTTATTGCATCCTTAGAAAGCTGGGATACGTCTCCCAAAAAGCTGAGGCAATCTCTTAAAGGTATATCACTGTAACAGGACAATCTTATCCACAGTTTCATCTTGAAAGGGTAGCTGCTTTTCTACGGACACAACAGTTACCATTTTTGTTGCAAAACTTTTTTTTTTTTCATTCTAATTGGCTTATATTATCCACAAGGTTTCCATAGACAGGTTGTAAGTACTAGTGAAGGGATTTTAAATAGCACTTTTTTATTTCATTTTACATCGCAATCTGAAAAATGGATTTAAAGAGGTTGTCTAGGGTTCTAGAAACTGTGCCATAGGTTATGTATGGTATTGTAACTTGGCCCCATTCAATTGAAGGAAGAGCTGCAATGCCACAGCTGTTTCTGGAGAAGGTCGATCATTTTTCTAAACAACCTCTTTAACCCTTTCCAATCCAATTTGTATCCTGGTTTTCCTAGGGGGCTTAATCTTTTTCTGCCGTTATACAATGGCGCTATATGCTGGCTAAAGTCAGTACTGCATGAGGTAGCACTTTGGATAGGTTCCAACAGCAGAGAGGCTGGCAATACACAGTAAGAGAACCCCAACGGATGTCTTCCAACATCGGAGCTGTACAGCCTTAAATCACAATGTCTTCAGAGGTCAGACAGTGGATTGGAAAGGGTTAATGACTGATTTTCTTTGTGCTTTTTTTTCACCTTTTCTTTCATATCCCAACAATATATTCTTAGTTTCATAATTCTATACACTAAGATTTACTAGGATGTACTTAGTAATAATAGAACCGTTTACTTTTAGGCCTTAGGTTGTGACTTGGCCAGAGAGAGTTTGAAGATGTAGCCCTATCTACTTTAGCCTTGTTACTGTCATGCAGCCTAAATTTACAGTAAAGTGAAAGCAAATCTCTAGTGAGGTAGATGCCTGTGTGTCCTACAGTAATGATGAAAACATTTCTTAGATATAATAAGCGACCATCAGAACTTTTCTTCTATTGCATTATGTAAAGGGGTTTTCCAAGTTGTAGCTTTTCAGTAAAACCAGTTCCTCATACATGCACATAACAAATAGTCATATACTCACCACTACCCGCCGTGTCCCGCAGCGGTGCTTGGTCCTCCACTTTACAGGCGATTCTCCCGCCTGGTATATAGGGCGCCTGTTATGTCCCTAAAATAAGCTGGCAGCCTGTAATGTGACATGAGAGGGGAGGCCGTGCAAGACACAGCGGGGAGAGGTAAGTCCATGGGGAAGTGGTTTTACAGAGAAGCTAAAACTCGAACAGCTCCTTTAATTCTGTCAATGATTGCTAATTATTGGGGGTGAGTGATAAAATAATAATCCTACAAAGCACCAGGGAGCATTGTATGGCCTATATAGGACTGCCTACAACCACAAGGAGAAACATTACACTCATCCCACACTACTAACTTGAAGGAGACCGATTTTGGAAAAGCATCTATATGAAAATTAGAAGTTCCTCAATTCTCTTATTGTCTATATCATACATGGAAATGCATCTGCCGTATGTTAATCTTTTTTATGAGTATAGCTGCTTTGCTAACCTGCTCTTTTTCAGCCCACCAGTGGGGATAGTTGCTTTTAAAACACGAGGATGCTAAACTTTCAGAATCAGCTGTCAGAATACTTGTGTGACAATCAATGATAAAAAACCATGACTTCTGTGACTACTTGTGTATAAGTGTGCTTTTATTATTTGTGCCTGTATTTTATCATTTGTTGCAGGAGCTGCGAAATGCGCACAGCGAACAGCTAATGGGGATCCGACGAGAAGAGGAAATGGAAATGTCTGACGATGACAGTAGTGATGTCCCCAGCAAGAGAGCCAGAGTGGAAGATTCAGGTGAGAATAAGTGCACTTGATACACTAGATTACATGTATTATTAATAGAAAGAATCTTGGATGTTTCATACTAATTGCTCAAATGGGCGCTTGTCAACAAGTAACGTAAAAAAATGAAATAAATGTAAAATAGACCTTTAATGAATTTCTTGCAAAGTGTACCTGCACCCTAAAGTGACAATTTCACATTGCTCCAGAAACCACTTGTACACCTTAATACATGTGTGAAATGGTCAGTCCTTACATTACAGTGTCCGGACATTACACGGTAGCCTGGGTTGGTACTGCAGGTACCTATTGAAGTTAGTGGTACTCATCCTGCAGTACCACTCCAAGCCACTTCGCAAAACATCTAAAACTGGAACAACCCCTTTAATGTATACTTTTCTACTAGACTGCTATCAAAAAGCTACATAACGCACCAAATCGTTTTGACAAAGCATTGCTGTTTCCTTGTATTATGGTGCATTCTGAAGCGGAGTAGAAAAAAAATCACCACTTTATTATAGTAAAAAACAGAGTGTTGCCCTTCAATTGAAAAATCTGCATAATACAACCTGGTAGTTCAAAAGGTTTCTTGGGACATGCACCACCTACATGTACCCTGTTGAACATTAAATACATTTTTAAAAGTGTATAAGTGACTTGTGTGGTGCAGAGTGTTAAGGCAGCAGAAATGCAATCCTAAGCTCTTGCTCACAATCTGAAGGTTGCGAGTTCAATCCCCTGTAGTTCACGTAGCTGGCTCAAGGCTAACTCAGCCTTCCATCCTTCCAAGGTTGGTAATATAAGTACCCAGCTTGGTGGGGGGTAATAAATTATCTGAAAGCGCTGCAGAATAAGTTGGCGCTATACAAATAACAAGATTTTTAATATTATTTATATGTTCAACATAGGTGTTTCTTTTTACTGGAAGGCCCGACCTTGTATTGAATTGGTATCCCAACATTTCACACAACACTCATGCTGTTTTCTGTGGGTTATTTTGTCATACACTGCAGCTTGTTAATTAGTCCTACAAATTGTTTACAAATTAATTGAGCTATTTCCTTAAAGTATCCCCCCCAAGTAGTGATCACAATATTGGTATGTCCAAATAAATCCGTATTCATCACAAACTAGTTTCTTTTGTTCATGGCAAAAAAAATTAAGAATTTGGGTGGTTTTGAAATTAATGAGCTACAGTGTAAGGGCTCATTCACACAACCATGATCTTACAGCATATTATGCACGGTTGCGTTATACGCGGTGGATGGAGTCAATGAAAGTATATGGACTTAAATTGATCTGTTCACATCAGCATGTAAACACTGGGTGTAGTTACGAGCGTGAAAAAGATGGCAGCATGCTGTATTGAGCACTGAGTCCTATTCTTTTCTATGGGTAGCTTATGCAACACTGTCCATATGTAGTACATTGCGTCGATACATATGCAGCTCCGCTACAAGACAGCGGTGGGAAGTCAAGGAAAAAAAAAAGTTGTGCTACACATGGCCGCGCACGGGACATACGCGGTAATATGCAGTGCACTTGTTGCCATACACTGCGATAGCTGTCTCACACTGGCTGGTAAACCGCTGCATGACCCACGCAGCATTTTACGCATACGGTCATGTGAATCAGCCCTAAGTGTCCTTTTCTGTTTATAACACATTGAGGAATGTGATATTCACCCCAACGAACAGTAAATATTTGGTCTCAGCAATATCTGTCCAGTTATCAAATAACCATAAACACCGTCATACCACGTAGCCATAAAAGTAATCTCATTTTATGAAAACTGTTTGGGATAGAACGTTGTAGAGGTTAAAGCCCTTTAATTTTCCTTATTAATTTATGTGCCTTTCCAAGAGGTTGATGGAGAGCTCGATGAAAAATGATAATTTAAAGGGATCATTAGAATGGTGTCGCTGAGTATCTTAGCGAGCGCTGATGCATTGCTTGCCCTTGTAAGGCCTTTGTATTTGATTATTTTATAAAAGGTACCGCGATATGAATATAGCTTGGCAATACCTTACCACGTGCATTACAGTTTCACAATTGCTTTGGAAGAACTATATGCAGTCATCTAATTACTTTTCAAAGTCACAGTGCCAATAATGTGTGATAAGGCAGCATATATATAATACACTGAGCTCATTTCACATATTACAAAAATTACTCTTGCAATGAGGCAATTGAGAAAGAATAGCAGTGAAAGCCTCATCATTCCCATTACATTGAGGTTGGGAGGCAGCTGAATCCAGTGTTGTAATTCTGCAATGCCAATGCTATTATATAGATTACTTTTTGTTATGTTTTTAGACTGATAAGGTTTTATGTAGTATCATTACATAGGAGGATTGATGTAATCCCTTTTTCTTAACAGGCTTTTAAAACACAGAAGCATTTTTAATGCAATAAAGACAAAGTTGCTATGGGAAATGCTATAGCAACGTAACATCTTCACAGAGCCAGACAGCCACTTGTGACAGCAATCTAAATTTACATTTTATTTTACTGTCGTTTTACCGACGTTCCTAGTATTTCATTTTGACATGATGTTGAAATATACTTTTTTGGCTGTCCCAGAGTAAAATTCACAATGCAGTGTTATGGAGAAACTGCCATTGTACTGGCAGCACAATATGCACTATGGAAATACACATACAAGCGGGCTTACCATATTTAGCTGAGACAATTAGAGGGAAATGTGACAAAAGCTGCACAACTGCAGTGTGGCAATGGTGCACTGGGGGGCTGTTAGCGTTGTTGACTGCAGTTGGGATAGAATGGAGTTTATCATAAAAGATGCATTAGCTAACAGTGTAGATAGAAATTACACAGCAAGTTCTTTCATGGTGTAGAAAGATATTTAGCGCTTTAATGCGTATATGATTGTAGTGCTAGATTTTTGTAATGGAAGATAAATCTAATCTCCTGTAATCTAGCGTTCAGTTGTATTGGGCGCCGAAAATGTTATAGTCCGCAGCTCTATTTTTACTGTCAAAAATGTTGGAAAACTTGGCAGACCGCATTATATGTTAATGGAGTCTGTCAATACAGTCATGGGTCTGTTATGAAGGGAAGTCGTGATGCTATTGTGAGTTGAGCTGACCTCAATGGCCTTGAGAAGAGCCCCACCGTGGCTGTGACCCAGATTTCTCAAAGCATTGAATGGCAAACCTGGTAAGTTATGCAGCAGTTATAGAAGTGCCAGGTCAGGAGTCTGAGAAATCTACGCTTTGGAGACTTTTATTGTGAGTCAGGTTTTTATTTTCCTCATATTTCCTAAAATTATTAATAGCTAAGAAACAATAAAAACCGTTTGTGCTCCCTGTTTCGAATCATCCACATTATCCATACTATCCTCTCCTCCCATTCCCAATGCACTGAGATCAACGCTTCAGCAGAAATGTTTGCACGGGCATCCAGGATCCCCTGTTGCATATGCACGAAACTCTAGATTTTTACTGCATAAACCCTGGACTCCATTATAACTCGCAGTCCAAGGAGGTGAGATCTGGCGAGTGAGGGGACCACTCCACTGGGCCATGTCATCCAGCCCACTTCCCCAGAAACTGCTGATCCAAAAAACTCGCAGACATCACGTTCATAATATGGGGGGGGGGACCATCCTGCTGCATGAACACTGGGAATGTACCATCTTTGTGACCGGAACGCCTTGACATGTAACAATTTCAAATACTTGGCAGCAATAAGGTTACCGTTGATTTAGAATGGCCCCACTAGCTTCGTTCCCCACTCACTGCACCACATCAGGAGACTCGGTGCACTAACCATCTTGGAGGGATCCGTCCAGTGCCGGGTTTGTGTTAGACCAGTAGGAAAGGATTTGCTTGTTTACCTTTCCATTCATGTAGAAGTTTGCTTCATCACTGAACAGTACTGTCTCTGAAGTATGGGTCCCATTGCAATTGCTGTGCCACCTATTCTGCAAATTTAACACTGCAGTTGGGATCATCCTTATTGAAATTATGCAGAAACTTGATCTTGTACGGGTGCCATTTGTGCATAGCCAGGATCCACTTAGTGATGGTTTGACTCACTGCACTCTCCTGCCGGGTACTACGATGTAGGCTCTTTCAGAAAGACGTCAGGACGGCCATTGTTGTTACTTCGTCTGTAGAAGTTTCGTTATGTCGACTTCTTGGCAGGTCCAACATAGAACCTTTTTTTGTGAAATTTAGAAATCAATTTGCCAACTGTGCCATGACTGATAAGAGGTCTGTTAGAGTGCCAACCGTTAAAATCTGCTGCGATGACTCGGGTACTGTGGTACCCAGAGATCAGCATAATCTCTGTTCTCTCTTTGCTTGTTAATCAGAATACATATTTTACATCCACCCCTTCCCAACTGAAAATATCGACTTGGTTCCAAGATGGCAGATTTCAAAATGGCGTCCATGTTGGACACCACCCTCACATATTTGTCTCCTTCCCGTTAGCATGATATTTGTAGTAATGTCATTTTGATGTGTACCATAATTTTCCTTTTTTTTATTTAAACACGTTGTCTTTACCAGTTTTGTAAAAACGTGACTCCTCTTAGAAAGGGAAATTACTTCCTTTATTTGTATTGAACATATGAGCTTAAAAGTTATTTTTTTCCTCTCCATGTGAAATTCTATGACATTGGGGCAATAAGTGCTGTTTTAGACATAAAAATACAAAATAAGTGAAAAAGCAATATAAACTTGCCTACCAAACAATGTGGTAGTAGTTACGCCTTAGGCCACAGCAGTGATGTGAAAGAGTGCATAAATGTACAAGAGAATTTGCTTTTTTGCTGAATGTCCTGTGATTTGTATTGCTCCATTATATTTTGTACGCCTTCAGGTGCTCTCTGATGCTAAATTATGTGCAGCCCCTGTCCGGAGATGGGATGGAATTGTTGTTTCCTAGATGGAAATGTTTTCAGGAGGAATACAATTACCCCAAGGGATCTGCATCACGCTGACAGTCAATAAGAGGCTGTAATACTATTGTATGCTCTTGTATCATCTATTTCCTTTATTTCTTATAAACCCAATAGAATTCCTGGCATAGTTGGAATGGGAGATATGAATTACTATTAAACCCAGGGGAGTCCTGTATATTCCATTGCCATAGAAGGTGTTCTGCTTTGCACAGTTTAGCAGTTCTTTAATGTGCTTTATGCAGGAGATGCAGCTGAGATCGAGAATACTATCTCCTTTTCATGACTAAACAAGTCATCTTGGTCTACGTTTCAGCTCCGTCAGCTGCACTGTGTAAATCCATTTCTCTTACATGTTCAGAAAGAGAGCCATGCCTGTACAGACAAAGGCTTTAGTGAAGATAAACTACACAACCAGATGTTTTCTTGGAGTACTGTTTGAATTCTGAGAATTTACAAGTTTATACCCTTTCCCTCTAATTATATTCATAACAGTAGATCCACCACCAATCTAATGTTTACTTGACTGCCATGTAGAACTTGTACATAGTTGGCTTGTAGTTCTTGTGTATGGAGCCTCAGGAAATTCTAGCGCTTTGAATTTGCTAGCAAGGTGACAGATGCCAATGTGAGACTGCCAAGACTACTTGGATCCTGAAGATACTCTTGATTCCAATTTGGAGTCTACCAGTAATTGAAGTGAGCGAAGAGTGATATATCACAAGCCTTTCTGTTCTCATTGTTTACTAGATATTTTGACTTCTTTTTCATGAACTCCCACAGACAATGCTATATGTGCCTGTGATTGCCCATTGAGACCCCCAGCTGTATAAGGTGCACATGATCTAATTCTTTGACTTCTTAGTGGTATATTCAGTCTTTAGTGGAATTAATATGTAATAGCGGTAGATACCAGAAATATAGGAATATTTCCAGATAATTAGAATGTACTCTACACCTAAACCTTCAACATTATTGTATAAAATAAACTCATCGTGGTCCTAAACCATGTATCTGCTTTATTTTATACTGTGACTAAATGCATTATATCAAATCACTATAAGATTTTAGGACAAATGGGAGAGAATTTGTGGGAGTCAATTCTAGATTTCCTCCAACCTTAAACTTGATTGTCTTTATATTATGTTTGGAAAACAAGCCCTGTTTTTTTCTCATCAAAAATATAAAGGGGTTTACTATTGATTAATGTTGAGAAATTATTGAAATATTTTTATCTGGAGTGCCTAATCATGAAATAATAATCATGAATCGGGATGACCCAATCCCAACTTCCATTAAATTCAATGGGAGAAAAGATTCATGTTCACTAACTTGCTCTCCAGAAGTGTAAGTGTGGGTGTTTTCAATGAATGTGGCTCAGTGGTTAGCACTGTTGCCTTTTAGGGTTGTGATCCTAGGTTAAAATCCCATCAGGAATAGCATCTGCATGGACTTTGAAAAAACTCATCAGGGGTGTCAAACTAATTTTCACCGAGGAACACATTGTCATTATGGTTGCTTTCAAAGGGCTGTTTATAAGGGCTCGTTCACATGGGATTATTTGCTCTCTGTATTACGTTTGTATAAAGCATGCAAAAATATGGTCCGTTTAAACCCCATTGACTTGCATTTGGAGTATTCAGGCATGCAGTTTTCATGACTGTATGTTACGTGTGTGGAAAGAAATCACTGCACGTCCTATTTTGGGTGGTATTGTGGACTCAAATTGCCCATTAAAGTCAATGGATCACATAGACATGCAGTGAATACGCATGATACGTGCGCATTTCTGCATATTTACACATGAATGCAGAAGAAATCTATGGTACCTTCTTCCTTCTTGTATTCTTTTTTTCACACATGAATGCGTGCACACAA
Source organism: Eleutherodactylus coqui (assembly GCF_035609145.1). Classification (NCBI taxonomy): domain Eukaryota; kingdom Metazoa; phylum Chordata; class Amphibia; order Anura; family Eleutherodactylidae; genus Eleutherodactylus; species Eleutherodactylus coqui. The sequence goes on along the minus strand of NC_089837.1, from coordinate 430,111,894 downwards.
AAAACGCAAGAAGGTACAAATATGCAGAGCGCTAAATGTAACTACTTTTCAACATGGCTATAGAACTTTATGCACTATGATGGTGTTTTTCTGGATTGCATATAAAAACAGGCACAAGATGTATTATGCACCAAATGGAAGTGTCCAAGCAGCTTTCTATAGTGTATGTACCTTTTTTCTAGGTTGCTGATAAAGTAGTTCAGATTGCTCCACCAGAGATGTTATGGTGTGCCACTTGATCAATGAAAGGCCAAAATGTCCTTTAGGACCAGGTTAGATAATATCCAGTGGCCTCCACCTCTTAACATGGAGCTTCCTACCTCGGCAGGTCGCTAGGGTGCCTGGTAGGGCTTCAGTGCTGGGCCACCACCTCTCAGTTGCTGAACAGAGCAGTGTGGAGGTGAGCGCTGGAGCTCACAATCCGAGATGGTACCTGTTCCCTGTGCGGCATCCTTCACTCTGCCAAGCGCTGGCTATGTCCTCCAGGGAAAGTTTAGAGCCATTCCTTCTCCATCCGGATCTCGTGGGCCAGATAAAATGACGTGTGGGGCCTGAATCGGCCCATGGGCCTTGAGTTTGACACATGCTTTTGATTTTTTTCTCACTTATGAACAGGAGGGCGTCAGTACTTTTGATTTCACACAATCTAAACATTATCACACAAAAATTCTGTAATACACATTTAACTAATCATCTAGGTAGACACTAAAATAATAGAGAACCCAGTGCAGTCCGCTTTATGTTCCCTTCCTAGTTGAGAGGTCGTGTTATCAGTTGTAGTGACCTACGGACTGTTCACATGCATATGACTGCTTGTTTTTCTTCTTCTACATCTCTGCTTAATTGGTTTGCCCTGAACAATGTTTAAAGGATTCTTTTTCGTGCCTAACCTTTTTAGACATATAGAGTGCAGTTAAAGGTATTAACAGCCCTTTTTGTACGACAAACCTGCTCATTGTTCATAGCATTTGTCACAGTAATGGGCAATCCTATTAGAAAATCCATGCAAACCGAAGATAACTTTGTTTCTCACCGCCTGAAAAAAAAAATTAACATTATACGTAAATATTAAATAGTAACTTTTCATATCTAATTCAGATCACATAGCACTGCCTTGAGTAGATTGTGTGAAATCCTTGTTATCGAGCAGAGAAAGCCAGCAAATCCTAATTATTTAGTTGTATTGTAGTAATCCTGAAAATTCCATGTGATAGGTCTGTGTTCATCTGTCACATTCTTCTGTTCTACATAAAATTCATTAATAATGGTACAGCAGTTGGCTGCAGTGGCCAAAAAAAAGCGACACGATAACCGCGCAGGGGAGTCAGGCTTGTTAAAATGATTATGTAAAAATTAGAAATGAATGTTCCATTGCTCCCCCAGGCATCCCGGTCACCCTGGCTGCACAACTTTTCCCACAATTTTGAAGTTACATTTTACTTATTCATAATATTGAATTAGTTCTTGTCGTCCAAGAATGAGAAATTTGTGAGCTCCAAACGGTACAAAATCAAAATCTGTTTTCCTCGCTCGGCTTATAGTGTGCGTTCACACTTGATTTGCTTTGGTGGCATGAGTTTTGGCCTAAGATCAAAACAAATAAAACAATTGATGCACAAAACTTATTTGTTTTTAGTCCATTAAAAGAACAAAAAAAGATGTCCCAAATATCTCTTTTCTTACGCTTGACTGTAGAAGAAGCAGACCTCTATTGTTCATCTCTCTGGCCGAGCCGCGTTCTCCCCTGATCCTTTCTCTCTGTCATATTAGTACGCCTTAGGGTATATTCACATGCAACAGATTTGTTGCAGAAACCTCCTCGATTGTCCCAGGCTTCTGAATGGGGTTTGGAGAACTCCATATGCATGCTGCTGGAACAACTCCAAACGGATAAAGAAACCAATAAAAAGTGGAACCATTAATATATAAACTTGTTTAGGAAATGGACATGTGCTTGAGAAAGAGGGAGCAGGTATACCCCAAAACACCCTGCACTATATTATTGGCTAGCAGTAAATGCCTGTGCTATTTCTGTGATGGTGTTGGAATCTGGATTTGGGAACCCTGACCTATAGTGTCTGGAAAAAGATGGCCGATTCTGGAAGGGGGTACTGATGGTTTTCAATATCCCCTTATCGAAGCAAGTTTACTTTCGGGATTAATGCATTTCTATTTGACCCCTGAGCACTGTGTTTTTTCTGTTTTCTTTGCTAACTGAGACAGATAGGTGTAATGAGCTGATTTTGTTTCTTTTTTCTTTATTTCAACCAAAGCGATGACTCATAATTATATACACATCATATACTGATGTTCATAGATTGATTTTTGAATTTACCTTAGGCCTCATTAACACAGTATTAATATGGTCAGTCCAGTGTTCTGCATCAGTATTTGTAAGCCACAACCAGAAGTGGAACATACACAGACAATGTGGTGGAAAGGTTGGCACCTAATCTGTATTTTGCTCGCACTCCAGGTTTTGACCTTCACATACTGATGCAAAATACTGACCAGATGGTTACATTTACACACCGTGTCTCAAGGATGGTCCTCATGTTGTGTTTTAGGTAGGTGCAGCACAGTCTAAAATTATAGCCTTAGGGGATTACTTGGATGTCATTTACTTGAGCAAAGGAACAGCCTATTGTAATGGCCCATTTAGATGTAACGATTATTGCTCAATTTTACGTTCAAACTAACGAATTTGAGCGTTAATCGTTCAGTTTAAATGCACAAAAATCTATCACTTTTTGTTCACAGGTTGTTAAGATGACTTTTTCAGTCGGCTTAAAAACCATCGCTGGATGATCGTTCTGCGTCTTTCTAAACCCTCTGCATGAGCAACCTTAGTGTTGACGTCAGCATTCCAGCAGTCGTTTAGCCGACTGTCGTTCAGTGTAAAGGGGGTCTTACCGCTGAGATCCCCGCTGATCTCAAGAACAGGGGTCCTGTGTCCTACCCTGCCTGTCATTGTGTTGGTTGCTCCATCCCGCACAGTAGTGTCTGGATGAATGTAGTGCTGGCTGAGCATACGCTCTCAGTGCTCCATTAATTTCTATAGGGCTGACGGAAATACCCAAGCGCTTGCCGCTCAGGTATTCCACAGTCCCATTGAAAGTGAATGGAGTGTTTGTGCAAGCCTGCTATCAGCACTCCTTTCAGTCTCCTCCTCACGATGAGGGGGTGCAATGCAGTGAGGGGGACACGGGACCCTCATTCTTGAGATCGATGGGGTCTCGGCGGTAAGACCCCCACTGATCAGCAAGTTCTCTTCTCTCTTGTTGATGGGGAATAACTTGTTACAACCCTTTTAACGCATCTTTCCTGAAAATGAAAGTTTTCAAGGAATCTATCCATCTGTAAAGATGTAACAATACACTTTACAATGTTTCACATTATGAGATACAGCATTTGCAATGATAGCTCTTTAGTGTATATGAATGAACCAGAATAATACACTCTTCTATAAATGAAGTCAAGCAGTCGTTTCAAGAGAAGCTATTGGGTTAACATTTTTGAACTTTTAGCAAAGCAGTTTAAGTACATAAATGGCCAGGATCGTAATCAGAACTTGTGTACTCTCAGTGGTCGATCTGTGTTCATTTGACTGTAATTATCTATATGACAATAGGTGCACCAGAGTGATGGCTATCGCTTAGAAGCTGATTGCCCTTCACTGTAATTATGGCTCCTGCCTCTTACCTGCTGGCTGCTGAATCCAGATTATCAACACTTTTATATGCAGCGATAAAAGGATGGAAAAACACTCATTGATTATATCAAGTGATTTCCTGTTGTGAATTGTTACCAAGGCTGTGTGTACAATATGTATAATCTATCCTATTTCTCATTTTAGAATGTTAGAAGAGGGAAAAGTCACTGTTGTGGCTTCTATATCTAACATTCTTAATGATTAATAATATTCGCTAATACTGGTTATCAATTATAGGAAGAATGAAGGCAACACAGAAAACTAATAGCAAAAAGCCCATACATACAAGAACATAGACCTTTTGAAGGTGGGGAACATACTATAATGCCCCTGTAACAAAGTAGCTCTCCTGTTCCTTATGCTAAAGCAGTTTGCATCAGGCGTAAATCTTACAACCCTCCTGCTGCAGAACCCCTTTCCATACAATTTTATTTATATAGTTTAATCAGCACATTCTGTTTCTTAAAGGCAATGGTATTATTTGAACACACATTGACATCATTAGTGCATATTACATTTTGTAACCAATAAGCAGATAGGCGGCTCATAGTAACTTTAGTGTCCTGAATTCAAATATGATATCCTTTTTTTTCCTGCCACGTAAGGTTTTCCAATAATAGGGAATAATGTAATCCAATTTCCGTTGTATTGTATTTTTGGAAATATGCCTATACAGTTAATCCAGTCAGCTCGCTGGTAAGCTTGCTTAATAAAAAGAATAACAAAAGTGATTGCGCAACTATTTCGCAATTGCTGTTACACACTGCATACTGACTGAACACTGTAAGGGTAGGTTTATGTAACATATAGGGTATGTTTGCACATGGTGGAAACACTGCGATCATCCACCAGTAAGTTGTAGTTAATGACTAAATAAAAGAATCAAAATCCTAAAACAAAAATACATGTTTGGTATCGCTGCATCTGTAAAAGTCCGATCTATCAAAGTAAGGCATTGTTTAACCCACACGGGGAACATCGTCCGCAAAAAAAATTAAGAATGCCATAAATAAGCTTTTTTGGTCATTCTGTCTTCAAGAAAAAATGCTATAAAAAGCGATCAAAAAGTCGTATGTATTCCAAAATGGTATTAATGCAAACTGCAGGACGTCCCGCAAGAAATGAGTCCTTGCACAATTATGTGGACGGAAAACTAAAAAAGTTCTTGCATGCAGAAAATAATATTTAAAAAATTAAATGTCTGTGAAAAAAATAAAAGTACAGCAAAAAAAACCAAAAAAACAATATAAGTTTGGTATCCTAGTAATCGTACTGACCCATAGAATAAAGTTATGTCATTTTTGTTGTAGTTTGTGAGCAGTAGAAACAAGACACACTGAAATATTGCAGAACTTCGTTTGTTTTTTCAGTTTACTCCATTTTGAACTTTTTAAAAGTTTTTCAGTACATTATATGGTACATTGTTAAATAGTACCATTGAAAAATACAACACTGCTTGCAAAAAGCAAGCCCTCACACAGCGACATCGATGGATAAATAAAGGAGTTACGATTTTTTAAAACGTAAAAAAAAAAAAAACGCTTGGTCACTAAGGGGTTAAATAACTTAAAAATGAGACGTGCTGCTATTATTCAGTTTTACCAGTGTAATCAGCAGGTTTTGATTTTAGAGAAACCTATCAATTACTTTCGTTTATGAAAATTTTTTACTACGATACGCATTGTACATTTTATGCTTGAGAAAAGGTTCCTTGCTTATCAGTGTAAGGCCGGCTGCACACAGCCGTGACGGGAATTCTGCGGCGGAGCCTGTCACAGTGCCCCCCAGAGACCCCAATACTTACCTGCGGATCTGGCGTCCCAGGTCCCGCATGGCGCTTTGGCGCGCATGCGCAATAGAGCGCGTGACGCGCCGGCCGCGTCATATGACACACCCACAGCGTCACATGAAGCGCCGGCCGCGTCATATGACGCGGCTGGCAGTAGGCGCAGAGGCGGTTTCACGCTATCTTCCGCTGTGCTACAGTGGAAGATAGCGTGAACGGGCGGCTTCCATTGACTGCAATGGAAGCCGTCCTCGCGTACACCCACGGCAAATAGAGCATGCCACGGGTGAGGGCGGGAGATTCTTATGGTATTTTTATCGAATTCTGCATCGTAAGCATTGAGCTATTAGGTTCAATAGAACCTAATAGCTGCGGGCAACGCGGCGGAAATCCGTCTGTGGGAAGGAGCCCTTACATACTTGTAGAGGCGGCTGCACTTGTTATATGTACAAGTCCAGAATGTTTATTCATGAATTACCCATGACAATTCATGGAACAAGTGCTGCGGTCTGTATATGTTGAAGCCAGGCTGCATTTCGGGTGGAGCCGTCTACTCCGGGCCCTATGGATATTTCCAAGGGACATTTATTTCTAACTCATCTTTATTATTTTACAAACTCCACAGACATAAAAAACATTGAAATCAATGGGGAATAAAAGAGAAATATTTAAATATAAAGAAATGTTTTATTTCCAGTTCTCTGCTCCTCAAACAGAACGGAGACACGTAAATAGTTAACTGAGGCTAAGGGGAGTGTGAGCAAGCCCTTAGTGGGAATTGAATCTTTCTGTGCACTGGACTCCTCCATCTTTCATAGATCATCACGTCATTTGTCAGTTTGTTCCACGGTGTAATAATAGTGATGTAGGGTTTAACCAGAATGTGTTTACTTATTAATAGCATACTCAAGAGATGTAAATTTTATTGCTGCGATTTATGGATATTTTCCAGCAAAGCTAATAGGCAACATTATGGAGACTGGCATAGTGATTCAAAGAGGGCTTTACTAAACTAATGGAGGTATTGTGCTGCTTGGAACAATGTAATGCTCCAATTTTTCCCTAAATTACAGACCGCTCTGACAGGTTATTTTTGTCTAGGCATTTGCAATGTTTTAGCATTTGTATTGGAAATAGTTTTCAGCAGGGGCAAGCAATCTTAGAAATGTGGAGATCTACAGTTGTTGGCGAATTTTGAGATTTATTTGGTACCAAGTTGTGACAGAACCATGGGGGGGGGGGGATTAAGTAGGGTCATTGTGAGGGTTTCTGTCTGAGGAGAGGCTTCGTTCTGGCCACTCTGCCATAAAGCCCAGATTGGTGCAGTGATGGTTGACCTTCTGGAAGTTTCTCCTGATTGCACACAGAATTTGGACTTCGGAGCTCAGCCAGAGTGACCATGGGGTTCATGCGTCATCTCTCTCATCAAGGCCCTTCTCCCCCTATTATTTAGTTTAGTGTGTTGGCCAGCTTTAGGAAGACTGCTGGTTGTTCCATTTAAGAAATCTTTCACAGCCTCTCCAGATCTGTGCCTTCACACAATCCTATTACTAAAATCAATAGGCAGTTCTTTGCTGCCCATGGCTTGGTCTTGGCTCTGCTGTGAGATCTTATATAGACAGGGGTATGTCTTTTTAAACTTATGTCCAGTCAACCAAATTCGCCACAGGTGGACTCCAATCAAGGTGTAGAAATATCTTAAAGATGATCGATAGAAATGGGAGGCCACCAGAGCTAAACTTCAAGTGTCTTACGAAAGACTCTGGATACTTATCTGAATGCAAAATGTCAGTTTTTCGTTTTTAAAATATTTACAAAGATTTCTAACACGGTGTTTTCACTTTGTCTTCATGGCATATTGAGTGCAGAATGATGGGGAAAAGCATGATTTTTTTTTTCCAATTTGCACAAGGCCACAACATAAAGTGAAAAACTTTCCGGACCCACTGTATGCAGCAATGATAAATAATCAAATGACCACACCTTCATAATAACGTAGAGCGCTGTATTGTATCAAGTGTAATAGCTAAAATGGAGAACAGAATGTTGCATGTTTTCACTTAATATTCAGCAAAGTTAAAGGGGTTGTCCCGCGGCAGCAAGTGGGGTTATACACTTCTGTATGGCCATATTAATGCACTTTGTAATATACATCGTGCATTAAATATGAGCCATACAGAAGTTATTCACTTACCTGCTCCGTTGCTGGCGTCCTCGTCTCCATGGATCCGTCTAAATTCGCCGGCAGCTTGCTTTTTTAGACGCGCTTGCGCAGTCCGTTCTTCTCCTTTCAGCACGAGCTGCTTCAGTGTGCTCCCCGCTACAGCTCTTCTGCGCATGCGCAGACGAGCTGTCACTGCTCGGGAGCACGCTGGAGCGGCCATTCTGTACCATCCTCTGTTAGAGGAAGGTGCAGAGCCGCCCAGCTGTCCCGCCGTCCTGGTAAGTGATGGGCCGGGGGGGCTGCCGCTGCGCCGGGGGCGGGCTGCGCCGGGGGGGCTGCCGCTGCGATGGGGGGGGCTGCCGCTGCGATGGGGGGGGCTGCCACTGCGATGAGGGGGGCTGCCGCTGCGATGGGGGGGGCTGTCGCTGCGATGGGGGGGCTGTCGCTGCGATGGGGGGGCTATCGCATCGGGGGGGGCTGCCGCTGTGATGGGGGGGCTGCCGCTGCGATGGGGGGGGCTGTCGCTGCGATGGGGGGGGGCTGTCGCTGCGATGGGGGGGGCTGCCGCTGCGATGGAGGGGCTGTCGCTGTGCCGGGGGGGGCTGTCGCTGTGCCGGGGGGGGGCTGCCGCTGTGATGGGGGGGACTTCGCTGCGATGGGGGGGGGCTGTCGCTGTGATGGGGGGGCTGCCGCTGTGATGGGGGGGCTGTCGCTGCGATGGGGGGGCTGCGCCGGTTACCTGCTGCCTGGCGGTGGGTGACTGGTCGGCCGTGTTCACTCCAGGGGTCCGGTCGGCGGCTGCGGGGCGTCTGGTTGTCAGGGAGACACAGCTGGTAGCGTCTCGGGAGCGCGCACGTCGGGCTACAGCAAGCGATGGGAAAAAAGCCGGCGGCCATCTTGGGAAAATTTTTATAAGTTGCTGAAACGCTGGAACGGTAAGTACAAACCAGCTAGAAAAGTCATTTACAGGGGGGCTTAGTAATGTATGCTTAATTAGGGGGACTGGGCAATAAAAAAAAATCCACTCCTGCCTCGAGACATCTCCTTTAATCAATGCATCCAGATATAAAGAAATATATGCACATGAGCATAATACAGAAGTGGTATTCACAGGGAGTTTCACATTTAGCTTCCCAGATTGTATAGAGAACACATAGACACTAAGCCAATCTGTACTGCAGACAAATGTGAGCTGTAGTGCGGAGGAGTTTTGAGCATTATTCCGAAGTACTGAATTCTAGATTTTCTTGCTATTCCCAAAAAGGGACAGACTCGTCAATCTAGCATAACTAGACGGAGAGGAGTAACCCATGTAACCCTTCTCCCTGGTCCTGGCTGCTTATGAAAGTATATTTTCTCTAAACCGCTGCAGTATTTTAGAATAAAACGTACTTCACTGTAATTATAAGTGCTTGTCAAGACTTCATTCTGCCCATGGTTCAAGTTGCATGAAGCTAGTGACTTGTTCCCTCTAACCCACACCTATTTATCTAGTGAAGTACAAAATAATATTTAAAACATATGAGTATGGTGCAAAAAGTGTATGTCAGTTCTTGGAGCAAATTGAGACAGAATTTAGGGCATCTAGATTAGGAAATATTACCTGCCGTCCCTGGGGAGGATATTGCTTTTTAAATTAAATTCAGCACTATAGGTCATACAAGAGAACACAGCACTACATAACAATTACATGACTCACAGCAATGTCTTCCTTCATCGTCCGTATTCTCCTTGAATGCTTCTTCTAGCCCCAACTCCTTGTCTGCCGATACTGCCGACATAATGCCCACGAAATGATTGCACCAATCAGACTCCTCCCCTACCAGCAACCCCATTGTCACACCTGCCAAGTGTTAATAAATGAAAGAGCGACATTAGGCAATGTTGTTTGTTAAACCACCGCTCTAATCATACCCAGTCATGACCAGCCTCCTCCAGCATATTCAAACCATTCTGCGAAGCGTCAGCCTTTCCAGGGCGGATAGGCCTTAACTCAGGAATGCACAAACAGGAAGCCCAAAAATCTGTTCGGAGTAGTGCGTGACATGCTCACGCTGGCAGCACAGTTAAAAGTGGCCTTGGACCACTAACTGTTTGGGACCTGTCAAGAATTGACAGATTGCTGACCCCTATACTTACAGTCTAACTCTCCCACTTTAAATGGCTACAAATTTAAGAAGTATTACACACAATGTTGCTGATTTGGCATCCTCACAATTCAGGCAAATACATCAAACTACATTTCTGACATTTGGCCCTTTGTAGAAACAATAAAATTGTAAATTTAACGGACATGTAAAGAATTCTAAAAAGCGGTAACTATCTAGAGCCGCTGCATTGATGATCATTGGTGTTTATTTTGTTTCTTAAATTCCTCATCTGAGAGAATTTGTAAGCGCTGTCCTCTTGCTGAAAGTGGGTCAGATTCCTCTTGTACATTAAAGAAATGTTGGAAAGGGATTCCTGCACCACTCTATTTCCATATCTGTGGGAGTTAAGGAAACCATGTATGACAGCCACTCATCTGTTTCTGTAACTCCCAGCCACCACATACTGCCAGGCTGGGGATGGTCAGGCTCAGATCTCAAGATAGGTGCTGGTCTCCGATGTGGGACCCGTATCTATCAGACTTTTATGGCATATCCCGTGGAAATGCCCCTTTAAATGCATAATCTTTCAGTAAATTGCAAGTAAGCGTTTGTATTACTGAACTGATTGATGTCTATATCAGGCGTTTCAAACTCCAGACCTCAAGTACCGCTAGCAGATCATGATTTGTAGATATCCTATAGAGAGAACAGAAAAGAGTCTGTTCGGCTCACCTTCTCAAACGGGACCTTCAGCTGCCTGATACGGATCCTCCATGGAGCTCAGACTTAAGCCTCCAGCTTCAACAGGGCAAGCAATATGGAAAAGAAATCTTTAGCAAGAGTCGGCTCCACGTGAACTAATCCTCTTTGACGTTTCCTTAAAACAGAGACCTGACACACTCCAAAGTGCCAGACATGTTTCGGCTGCAAAGCAGGCTGTGAAAAAGGCTGCTTTGCAGCCGAAACATGCCTGGCACTTTGGAGTGTGTCAAGTCTCTGTTTGAAGGAAACGTCAATAAAGAGGATTACTTCACGTGGAGCCGACTCTTGCTAAAGAATTTTTTTTGCATATTGAGAGAACACCTGTTTGAAAATCTAATGCATTACCTGTGCAGTACTAAGGAAATCCTGAAAACATCATCTGTTGGGGGGATTTGAGGACTGAAGTTGAGAAACACTGGTCTATATTATCTGCTCTGCTTCTCAGACTCCACGTCCATTGCTGCAAAGACGAGCTTTCAGTTGTGGACCCCAGCACCATGCCACCAGGTCCTCAGAGCAGATAAGAATAATATGTGAAAAAATTAGGGTAGCGCTGCCAGAGTGTACTGAGAGGTCATATAGTAGACATAAGTATGAAAATTATATCTCACTCACCCGGTGTCTAGTGAAGATCCTGTTTGTAAGGATCCTCACTAACACTCTTAATCCAGGTTCACTTATATATATGCGCCTGTGCCTTTAATCCCCTGGTGTCCTGCTGGGCCAGTCAGCTGGGGAGCCGCGTTCGTCCTCCGTCTCTCAAGCAGAGAGCCGCTCCGTACAAGTGTATACAAATCACAAAATAGGTCCGCGCTCCGGGAATATGGCACTTCAATTCTTTAATCTTCACTTCACAACGCGTTTCATCCTCCTGTGCAGGCTTCCTGCTGTCAGTGCTCCCCCCTCACCTCCTGTGCAGGCTTCCTGCTGTCAGTGCTCCCCCCTGCAATGTTGAAAATCTTCAACATTTTCAACATTGCAGGGGGGAGCGCTGACAGCAGGAAGCCTGCACAGGAGGTGAGGGGGGAGCACTGACAGCAGGAAGCCTGCACAGGAGGATGAAACGCGTTGTGAAGTGAAGATTAAAGAATTGAAGTGCCATATTCCCGGAGCGCGGACCTATTTTGTGATTTGTATACACTCAGAGCAGATACACAGGCTGAATATACCACATGCCATGACTTCACACAGTCTATAGTAATAGAGCAGCATCCAGGGGTATCCAACATGAAGACCACATGAGATAATCACATCCGTAAAAAAGACTTTTCAGCTTTATTGTGTCCATACATACCCTGTTTCCCTGAAAATAAGACATACCCAGAAAATAAGACATAGCATGATTTTCCAGAATTTTGGGTGTGCAAAATGATTTTTCAGGCTTTTTGAGGATGCTTGAAATATAAGCCCTACTCCAAAATTAAGCCCTGCTAACAGTTAATTAAAAAAGTCAATTTAAATAGTGTCCAGGCAGCTATACATGTAAAAAAGTTAAACCTTTTTGAACAAAAATTAATATAAGACACTGTCTTATTTTCAGGGAAACACGGTATATGACAACGTTTCGGTTGCTGCTGCAACCTTTGTCAGAGGTTTGGTTTGACAAAGGTTGCAGCAGCAACCGGAACAAGTATCATTGTCTTCATGTTGGATACCCCTGGATGCTGATCTATTAGATTGTGTGAAGATTGGTGGGTTTATAGATCCAGAACCCCATTTATGAGCGTGCATCCTCCACCCGTTATAGTAGTCTCCCCTCAAACTTGAGGTTCGTGCGTGTTCTGCTGTTTATTGGAAAGTGTGTGACATGCCATGACTTCATATGCACTTTTCAGTGCATCGGTTTTGATAACTTTCTGACAGTTTAAACTAGGTCACATAATTTTGAGCATAATTAACATTCTATAGTTTAGAAGGCAGCTTTACTCAGAAGAGTGAAGAGTGTGGGCACAGGAAAGCAAGCTGTCACACAGCTTGTTATATACAATAAGGCATTGCCATGCCTTATCAGCGAAGCTTTCTGCAAAAAAAAGTTAAATGACTATTGGCACCTCACTGTTTACATTGGCAGCCTACCATATCACTGAATCGTGGCAAAATTAACATCAGCTGCTTATGTAAGAATCACATTTGTTTAAAAGTGACAGCTTCTCAGTACATTATGAAAAATGAGTCTGGTCTTGTACTGCTACATCTGTTACTGAACTGCGCTTGATGATTTTTTTTAATGCAATTCCCATTTTGTTCCTTATCACAAAATCCTAATAGATAATATGGTGAATTACATTTCAGAACATAGTGCCCAGGTTATCAGCTTTCTGTGAGAATAACCTCACTTGCAAGGAACATAGGTTATAGTAATTGAGGATTGATCTGTAAACATGATTAGTCATATTTTAAACTTTCTCTTAACTCTCTTCTGTGCCTGTATTCGTTCTTCATTTGAATGTCTCTGTATCTGGAGGTGTTTGTCAAATGCAAAGTTGCAGATTTCATAGCTGTCTGCATTGACATTGTAGTTTCCTAACTATACTATTATAATGGCTCCATTGATGTGTTGGAGAAACCTGATACTGTATATGGAATTATAGACAGATTTTATGGTAGCCTGTATTTTGTCTATGTGGTGGTGACAGAGACTGGTATAACAAATACAGGAACAGAAACTCACACTTCAGCAGTCATTCATGTTTAATATCTGAATTTTGCTGATAACCTATAGGTCCATTAGCTAGGCTCATCGGATGGGTTTCAAACTCTAAAAGACACCTCTCTTTGGGCCGAGAGCTTTCAAGGGGATTCAGGGAAAGTTTGATACCTGGTTATATACTCTCATTAAGACATCTGAGACAGATGGGTTACTGTTAGTGTATTTCTTGCAGCCATGGCTTATGTGTACCTTCACATTTAATTTGTTAGAAGTGCTTGTGATAAAATGATTCTGGTAGATTTTCACCCATCTTTGCATGTAAACCTACCACCTTCCTGGTGTGGGAAATGTTGAGTGGGTTTTGACAGGTGTTTAAGTGTATGTCCTGCCAAGCCAAGCTCATCTGTATTCATTCAACTGCCTTTCACACCTGCACCAGGAAAGGGGGCCTTTGATCCCATTTTCTCCTTTTTGGACCAGCAAGGAGAACCAACCTAATAAAAATTGCCCTTTGTTGTAGTGATAACGGAATTAGCCATTTGCAGGAAATCCTATTGTCTCCCTGACCCTCAAATATGTATCGTCCAGACTTGTACATAAACTACATTTATATTTTTGAAACTAATTGTACGGTGGACGCAGTACATTCACTCCTGCCGCTTTGTGACCCTCGTAACTCATGGAGGCGAATATCAATGTTTGGTATCAACTTGTATTTGGTATTTCATGATATGAAATAAGGCGGCCATAGCTTCCCTATTGGAATGTCTGGAAAAGGAAATATGGGCAAAATATTAAATTGGGCCTCCATCCAGAAGATGTACGCATCTACTTAGCCAGCCTTAAGTGAGGTCATAAGGAGGATGGCAGAGGTAGGACTTCAAAGCTAAAGGGGGATCTTTCCCCCATTGTCAGACCCAGAAATAGCATCAAAATGTAGGACTATGCACCTTTCTGCATGCTCCTCACCCCAGGAATATTTAAAGCAACTTCATAGACTGGTATTCTCTATTATTTTACTCCTTTTTATTTTCATATTGTTTTGTGTGTAATTGTATGTTCCTTACCCTTTTGTAAATACCTCTTTTTTATATATTTTTACCTAAGCACTGCTGACCCTTTTTAGAATAATGCTTTAAACTTCAGTCAGTTGTCCCTGAATGCTTTAAGCAGTCCTTAACCCGAAGTGTGTTAAATGTATATCAGCTGATGGAAACAGAGTTGGCTGACCTACCTGTCGGAAACAGATAGTCGTGACAGCTAATTGTGTTAAGACTTGATAGGCCACATCGGGTACAATTTGGGCTCCATTTTGCATGAGTGCAGGATCCTGGAAGCTAAAAATAAGTTGACCCTGCGGTCTGCCCCTGGGTGCTGCACGTTCGCGGTTGATGACTGTTGGACCCATAAACCCTGTTACAGTGACAGTGGTGACTTGTTTTTTGCATGCATTATGTTGAAGTGGCTGCCTTCATTTTTGTCTTACAATCCATTCACCTGTCTGTCCCAGGTGTATTAACGAGAGTACATATCCAGGTATCCTACTTTCCCTGAACCCTTTCACAGAGGTCTTTGGCCCAAAGAATTGTATCTTTTAGAGTTAGAAACCCATCCATTATAATGTTTGCCTGGACGTGGCGGATGGGCCCACATGTTTTGATCCAAGATATGCGCTAAGAACCTTGGCATTTTTATTTGGTTAGTATAAACAACAGTTGTGCAATTTTTTTTTTCAGATGTTAAATTTGTATGAGTACTGAAGCAATGTGTTTCAGGGACTGGTATAAAGGCTTACAACAAATCAATATCAGTCTCACACAAGCGTTGTATATGGCTGCTTCTGCCTGTTGTAAAGGTAGTTCAAGTTCCTTGAACAGCATCATTCCTTATTATAAAAGGAGTGATTACAAAACTATTGTAGTAGGAAATTTCTAATTCTGTTATTCCTGAATATAATCGTTTAAGTGTCTGAAAACCAAAGGCAGTGTATTGCTCTTGCCTGCAAAGCTACAATGGGCTAATGGATTTGAATCACCATCAGTAAAAAAAAAAATTACATGGTATTGCAAACATTATTAATTAATACAGAGTAGTGAGTTTTGGGAATAAAGCCTCCTGAAGTTTAGTTTTGTACTTTTTACAACCCTATTACTACTAGAATTATTGGCTAAAATATAATGTAATTCATTTTTTCTACAAATAAGGCTAATATGTATTCTATTATGTATTCATTTTCATCATTTTGCAGGGCATTATAATATTCCTTCTCAATTTAATGTCATAGAGCTGTCAAAGATATATATAAGTATTAATAATAAGGCAGCAAGAGCGTGCAGACAGCAGTTTTATGTCTGTGTGTACTGAACCAAGGCAGAGTACCAGGATTACTTTATCTACCTAATCCACATATAATTATGGTTGATGATGCTATGAGCCAGTAATTCTTAAACTTCCGCACTGCTGCCATCTAATATAGCAATCATTATTTTGTCAATTCCAGCAGTGTAAGTGCACTTACAGAAGAGTTATCTGAGACACTGATGTCAATACCTGACACTTGAAAGCACCATGCAGTCACCCCAACCCTCATTGATCCACGTGGTCTATGTTTAATTAGCATAAAATTCACCATTAATAGACACAACTTTTATTCTCGTAGCAACAAAAAACTGCAGTACAAGCAACAAGAGTAATTTACTAACTGAGAAGTTTTGGAAGGTCGTCTTTGGTGTGGTTGATTAATCTAGACAGATCTTTAATGGAGGATGACCAGAAGAATATTCGAAATGCTTTTCTCATTAAACTGCTGTTGCTTATGCCAGGCTCAGAAATACGTACTTCAGCACTCATACCTAATACCATCTAGTACTTGAATAAAACTGTGTAATTTTATATAGTAACCACATTAGAGTAAGATTCTAAGCTCATATTATGATCAAAACATGTGGGCCTATCCACCATGCCCCGATAGGCCCACATGTTTTGATCAAAAAATGAGCTAAGAACTTTTCATTTTTATGCAGTTAGCATGTAGAACAGTTACGCCGTTTTAGCTTTATTCAGGTATTAAATGTGTATGAGCACTGAAGCCCATATTTCTGTTACTGTGTTTGGTTGTATCCATTGCTTACATGCACCTGCGTGTTTTATTTATTTGTTGGAAGTGCTGACTTTGCTTTCAGTAAACTTATTCTGGGCTCTTGATGCTAAAGCAGGTCTACTTAGACATTTCTTGGCGGCTGTAAGATAAATTATTTGAAGGTGCTGCAAGAATCTATACATCTCTACAATTGTATAGCTTATCAAACTGCTTAGTGGTGTCCTAGACTATTACAATAATGGCAATATTACTAGTAATAGAACCACAGTGACTGGAATTGGAAAGGGGTTTAACTTTCCAGTATAGCAGTAGATTGTTTCCTAAATCTGACACACAGCCATATATTTCCTAGACCAAATCAAGAGAGGCCTCCACTTTTTTTGATATTCAAGCCTCCAAGTGCCATAGCAACCCATCCTGACCCTGCAATCACATCGGGCGGGGGGTCCGATGGGTGACCGAGGGAGCCCCCTCCCTCGATCAGCCTTTTACATCTTGCGGGCACACTGACCACAGAGTGTAAAGGTTTAAATAGTGGAAATCGAAGGTCTGCTGTTAGAGCAAATGCCCGGCTATCATCCGACATCCGAGCACCCGCTTCCCCTGACTTGGGAGACCTGCAGCGGCCTAATAATGCAGTGCCATCTTTTGGTGCTGCAGAGTTAAGCCCCTTAATGGCCACCCTTAAAAGACGTATGGGCAGTTGTTAAGGGGTAAATCTAGTAAGAATTACAAACAGGATATTCAAAAAGAACAAACTATTGCTGTATGTGAACACACAGTGTGCTGGAAGCCTAGTGCTATCTTTTACTGAATCTTCGCATTAAGCTTGATAGTCCCATTCTATTGAAATCTCACAAGGCACAAGAAAAATGGGGAAAAAAGGATGGGCGAGAGAAAGGATGAGGACGTGCAAACTCAGGACACTTTCACTGTGGAAAATGGCTCCCACCTACAAAAAAAATTGTTAATCCATATTTATTAGTGGATGACAAACAATATATTGCTCTTAATACCATGAGGTCTTTTAGAAGAAAGTTTCAGTGCAGATTTTTCTATTTGTATAATGGAGTGCCAGGTTAGAAAGAATTTTCAAACTTTAGATTCTTATTTCAAGCTGACTTCAACCCAGTCTATGCAGTTAGTTTTTCTAAAAAATAAGCATAAAGAAGGATGCAAATGGTCAATCCATGTTTGGAGAATATTTTTATGGGTAGTTACTGAAATGCAGAATAGTAGGCATTTGTGGTATGGGGAGATATTGTTTACCGTGAGATAGACTACCAACATTGCCCAGCTCTGTGTGAGTGGGATGTTATATGTAGTGTGCTTAATAAGCCTCTTCCCCTTTTTATTTTTTCTCTCGTTTCCACTCATCCATGCAAAAGGTCTCTATGATGCAAGCAAACCATTTTTTACATCTCAAATATTATCAAGTGATCTAATATGTATAATCACCTTTGTGTGTAGTTTCTGTAGACCACTTTTCTTTACTTTCTGATAACAGAGCAAGGACCATTAAATCATTATTTTTTTTCCAATATTTTGATAAAATGTTTTGTTTGAAAATTTTCGAATTACAAAAATAACCTAACATAATCATGCTGATTGTGTAGAATTGTCTACGAGCAGAAAAAATGGGCTGCTTTTTCTCCAGAAACATTGAAACACCAGACACAGCCCTTAAACAAGTGTGGCACTGTTTCCAGGAGGGGGAAATAGGGCAGATGTTTTTTCTAACCTCGAACAACCCCTTTTGTTTTTCTTTTACCTAACCGAAAACCAAAGTTTATAGTGAGCTATGAATTAAATTAGATGTTAACTAATGATCTCCATGGATGTCCTAATAAAGCAATTATTTGTAGTAAACCAACTAAAAATCTACCTAAAAAATGTTTCTTAATTTTAAAGGGTCCGTCTGAATGAAACAAAATTTTCAATCTTGGGGTGAAATTTACTAAACCTAGTAACATAGTATGTTAGGCTGAATGAAGACAATGTCCATCTAGTTCAGCCTGTTTCAACCTCCCTGTTGATCCAGAGGAAGGCAAAAACCCCAAGAGGCAGAAGCCAATTAGCCCATTCTGGGAATAAATTCCTTCCTGACTCCATAATGGCAGTCTGAATAATCCCTGGATCAACCTCTGATAGTTCCTACCTGCCTGTAAGATCCGGATCAACAACCCCCGCTGGTCACCTGATGTTTATATCCTGTAATATCCTTCCACTCTAGAAAGACATCTAGTCCCCTCTTACTTCCTCTATGAATTTTGCCATCACCATGTCCTCAGGCAGAGTGTTTCAGTGTCTCACTGCTCTTGCAGTAAAAAAAACTCCCTTCTGTGTTGGTGATGAAACCTGCTTTCTTCTAGATGTAGCGGATGTCCTTGCGTTACTGTCGCAGTCCTGGGTATAAACAGATGATGGGAGAGATCCTTGTATTGTCCCCTCATGTATTTATACATAGTTATTTGGTCGTCCCTTAGTCGTCTTTTTTCCAGGGTAAATATTTCCAGTTTGGATAGCCTCTCTGGGTATTCCAATCCCTTCATTCTATGTGTTAATTTAGTTGCCCTTCTTTGAACCCCTTCAAGCACTGCAACATTTTTCCTGAGCATCGGTGACCAGAACTGTGCGCAGTATTCACTGTGAGGCCTGACAAGTGCCTTATATAGTGGGAGAATTATGTTCTCGTCCCTCACCCCTATACCTCTTTTAATGCACCCCAAGACATTATTTGCTTTTGCAGCAGCTGATTGGCATTGATTGCTCCAGTTAAGTCTACAATCCACTAGTACCCCCAGGTCTTTTTCCATATCACTTTTCTCTAGCTGTACCCCATTTAGTGTATATTGGTGACATCCCTTTCTCCTGCCCATGTGCATAACCTTACATTAATCAACATTGAACTTCATTTGCCATTTTTCTCCCCAAGCCCCCAGCTTATCCAGGTCCATTTGTAGCCGCACATTGTCTTAAAGATTGACTATTTTCACCAGCCTTTAGCAGCAGTACACGGGAGAAAGGTGTGCTACATTTTTAATAAATTTGGCATGTCTTTGGCCAGTCTTGCACTTGAAAGACAAATCTAAGCCAACTGCGAGCTGCCTTGATTTGGATTATAATTTACTACAGTTCCTTGGGTAATTTGTAATAAATCTGTTCGGACAAGCCCTTCTCACTAATTCCCACCCACTTTCACAAACGCGTTGATAGCAGCACACAGATGAAAAAAAGCACCACACTTTTACATATCTGCACCATGTTTGTTCTCCCGGAATTCTGGTATAAATGTGAAAAAAAATTCTCCCTATATTTGAAAATACTTGAAAAATCCACAATGCACTTCTGTTATTAATTTGAAAACATAGTTTACTTTGCACATTTGCACACCATAAGTTTTATATTGGAATTTTCCTATACCCTAACAGACTTGTTTAGTTCCAGTGATGGAGAGTTTAGGACATTTTATGTTCACTGACAGAAGGTCTTGTCTTTTTAGTTAACAAGGGAAGTAGATTTTGAGTTACATTTCAGAGAACGAGAAAACTCAGTGTAACATTTGGCACTTATTTTCTATACATTTATCTATCTCTACAATCTGGACCCAAATAAAGCGTTTGGTTTACATGTGTTAGGCCACGTGAAATAAACCAATGTGAGGAGGAACCATGGCCGGAGCTCAGCAAGAGAGTAATCCAGAAAAAAAATCTGCTTTGTAGCTAACCTACACCATATGTTCTTCTTATGAAGTTCATGAGGTCGGCAGATCAGCAGATCATGAAAATGTCAGTATCACTTTTTATCACTTGGACTGCCATTATTACAATTTAACAAGGTTTTGCTTTGAAGCTTGTGTTTATTTCAAAGCCTGATGACTGCTTCATGACATCATCTGCTTTATCTGAAGCTTCACTTGTACTGCCATGTCCAGATATTGATTCCATGGAGGCAGTAAGCCAGAAGAGAAGAAGCAGCATTGCAGGAAGTCATGTAATGTGGGTTTATTCAGCCAACATTTATAATAAAACTTTTCTGCTCCTACAAAAGGCTCCATTGACAAACAAATGTTGCCTCCTAAAAACTGGGTGAATAAACCCAAATTTCACTTGACTCCTTAGAGTACTACTCCGTGATTTCTGGTTTAGTGACTGTGATTGAAGTTTGGAGTCCAACCTCCTGAAAGCCAAATTAATCCATACCCTGAGAAGTTCTTAGCTACGTCACTTTTCCATCTTCTACATGCCTTTTGAATTCCAATGAGCCCGTTTCTGAGTCTCTCTGGTGCTCCTGTAATTCGTAATAATCTCCCTTGCCTTCCACTCATTGGGGTCATGTATAAAAAGTAGTGCAAATAAGGGTAGTGGGATTCTCCACAGCAACTAAAGTGTTAAATTTGAAGAATATGTTGTCTTCTTTAGGCCACACCGCTATTCATTGCACAAGGTGGATGCTTCATTCCTCTACAAAAGACCTTCTTTCTCTCTTCTTTTTTTTATTGGCACACGTTCTCTACAGATTTAGGAAACTTTAACTTGATGTCAAAAGTTTTTGTGAAAACATAACAATGTAATACAATGAGGAAAATTGGGTTATTATGTACTAGACATGTTAACAATTGCTACATATGTACATTGCTGCTTGACTCCTGTCAACATTTTGAAAGCTTTGCTATTACTGCATATTCAGGGTATGGAGTTTCGACTGTTAGAGAAATCTATCGCAGAAGGCCTGATAGTCCAATAACAATTTTTAGACAAAATCTCAGAGTTGGACCAAAACGAAAGGGAAAAATAAATGTCCTAAAATGTAACTTTTATTAATATTATTAAAAATCAAGGCACTCAAAACAAAATAATCATTATATAAAAAAAGTTACATTTTAAAAAATTATAGAGTTGCACTATTTTTCCTACTTTGGTTACTCTACAGTAGTCATGAGTGGAAATAGGTGCGCAGCGCTTGCACCAGGTTCTTTCGCACCTTTCCACATTTGGGTTACATACAGAATTTCTGTAGTGTGACTTTCCAATTTTGAAAATTGATATAACAAAGTATTTCTTAAAATTAGAAAGTCACGCTACAAAGCTTCAATGTAGGTCCAAGCTTAGTATTAAAATGTGGGTGCTGTGCTACTATTTTAATGAGACTGTCACTTCTGACCACCTGCATGACCTAAAGTAATGAGTGAATAGGACACTGAGTTCAGATCTGTAACTCCAATTGTGTGGCCACAAATCGGCCACCGTTCACTGCATCCTGGAGCATAAGACGGCGAGTTCTCTCTGTTATGTGCCTGTGCTTGGTAGTCATCTATGCAGCGAACGATGGGTTTATGGGCGCAGAGACCAAGAGTTGAGTATAAGGCTGGGTTCACACAGGGCAGATGCCCGTCGGAAATCTTGCGGTTTGGACACATCAAAAACCGCGAGATATCCTCCGGGAGAACTGCCGCAGTTTAAGCCGCGGCGGCTTTGAAGCATCCCGGCCGCTTGCTTTTCCGTTGCGGCCGGCGCTCCCATAGAGGAGAGCGCGGCCACGACGAAAATAAACCAAAAAAAAAGGTAAATAGACATGCTGCATCTTTCGAAACCGCGATTGCGGCGGCCGCAGCCGCGGTGTCAGCCGGATTTACCGCAGCGGATTGGCCGTCCCGTGTGGAAGAGGTTTCTCGTCCAGATGGCTGGCTAATCCCGAGATTAGCGGCCGCGGATTTGCTGCGCGGCAGAGCCGCGGCAAATCCGCCCTGTGTGAACCCAGCCTAAGGCCTCCTTCACATGGGTGACACGACGTCGCTGTGAGAAAATCACAGCGATATTGCATAGGTGGTCCATGCAATATTGCTGCAGTTTCTCTCAATGCCGCGGTTTTCATGGCGCTACAAAGTCGCACTGGTCTTCAGCATCTTTTCTGGACGGGGATTGGAAAATCCCCACCTATAGGAAGCGCTGGCCATGATTGGCTGAGGGCTTCAGCTCAGCCAATCAGAGCCAGCGCTTGTTGAACCATTCACAGCCATTCATTGTATTCATAATTTAGTAATTTCCCACATAATCACTCACAAATCACTGGCCCAAAATATGTTTATATTTCATTTCCTAGAATTGCGACCTGCAGTTCCACTTTACTTTGCTAGTTGTTATAACTAGGAACTAATGAGGGAGCATAAAACTAAATGTAAGGGAGGGGATACAGGAAGAGCCTGGAATAGATGTCAGCAATGCATCATGGGAACTTTAATCTGCTACTCACAGGGGTTTGCGGCTGAAGCAGAGCCCACCTTTACTGCAGTCTGGAGGAGCACATAAGGAGCAACAGTTTGAAAAACAAGTAATTATAAAGGTTTCAGAAATAGTAATAATGTAGCCTTAAAGGGGTTGTCCCGAGGCAAAAGTGAATTTTGTTTTTTGCCCAGTCCCCCTTCTAAAGCAAACATTACAATTTACACGTTTAAAGCGTTTTTAAAGATGGTTTATACTCACCATTCCAGCGTTTCATGAACTTATAAAAGTTCTTCTTTAAAGATGGCCGCCGGTCCTTTCCCAGGGATGCACCGCGGTTTTCTCCCATGGTGCACCGCGGGTCTTCTCCCATGGTGCGCCGTGGATGTCTTGCGTTCCACTGCCGATTACAGCCACCTAATTGGCTGATCGGCACCACATGACGGGGCGGAGCTACGATGACAACGCGCAGACCAGCTCTCCGGCGCGAGCACACAGCAGAAGACCGGACTGCGTAAGCGCGTCGAAAGAAGCAAGAAGACACCAAAATTAGACGGATCCATGGAGACGGGGACGCCAGCATCGGAGGGGGTAAGTATATAACTTCTGTATGGCTCATATTTAATGCACGATGTATATTACAAAGTGCATTAATATGGCCATACAGAAGTGTATAACCCCACTTGCTTTCGCGGGACAACCCCTTTAAGTTTTTTTGTCTGATCACAGGAATTGCAAGTAAGTAGTGACTTAGTGCTTTTTTGCAACTAAGCAGTGGTATCTGATGGTTCCCCCTGAGATCGTTAGTCCTGATTTTTCAAATGCTCCTATGTGTTTTATAGTATTTAGGAAAACCATGAGATGACTTGGGCGGCTGGTCTGTTTTGTTACTTATAGGAATAATGTGGATTCTGGACCACTGCTTTTAAAATTGATAGTTTTTTTCCATAGTTAATAGCTGCCCTATATTAAGACTTGCACAAGCGTACTTGGTGCATATTTTTTTTTACAAGCATTAATACGCAGTTTGCAGCAAATACACGTCATAATTAGAGATGAGCGAGCACCAAAATGCTCGGGTGCTCGTTACTCGGGACGAAATTATCGCGATGCTCGAGGGTTCGTTTCGAGTAACGAACCCCATTGAAGTCAATGGGCGACTCGAGCATTTTTGTATATCGCCGATGCTCGCTAAGGTTTTCATTTGTGAAAATCTGGGCAATTAAAAAAAGTGATGGGAACGACACAGCAACGGATAGGGCAGACGAGGGGCTACATGTTGGGCTGCATCTCAAGTTCCCAGGTCCCACTATTAAACCACAATAGCGGCAAGAGTGCCCCCCCCCCCCCTCTCAACAACTTTTACTTCTGAAAAGCCCTCATTAGCAATGCATACCTTAGCTAAGCACCACACTACCTCCAACAAAGCACAATCACTGCCTGCATGACACTCCGCTGCCACTTCTCCTGGGTTACATGCTGCCCAACCCCCCCTCCCCCGCACGACCCAGTGTCCACAGCGCACACCAAAGTGTCCCTGCGCAGCCTTCAGCTGCACTCATGCCACACCACCCTCATGTCTATTTATAAGTGCGTCTGCCATGAGGAGGAACCGCAGGCACACGCTGCAGAGGGTTGGCACGGCTAGGCAGCGACCCTCTTTAAAAGGGGCAGAGCGATAGCCCACAATGCTGTACAGAAGCAATGAGAAATATAATCCTGTGCCACCGCCATCAGGAGCTGCACACGTGGGCATAGCAATGGGGAACCTATGTGCCACACACTATTCATTCTGTCAAGGTGTCTGCATGCCCCAGTCAGACCGCGGTTTTTTTTATAAATAGTCACCGGCAGGTACAACTCCGCAATGGGAATTCCGTGTGCACCCACAGCATGGGTGGCTCCCTGGAACCCACCGGCTGTACATTAATGTATCCCATTGCAGTGCCCATCACAGCTGAGGTAACGTCCGATTAAATGCAGGTGGGCTTCGGCCCACACTGCATGCCCCAACCTGACCGGGGTTTTTAATTCATAGACACAGGCAGCTACAACTCCCTATTGTGAAGTCCGTGTGGACCCACAGCATGGGTGGGTGCCAGGAAGCCACCGGCGGTACATAAATATATCCCATTGCATTGCCCATCACAGCTGAGGTAATGTCATGTTTAATGCAGGTGGGCTTCGGCCCACACTGCATGCCCCAGTCAGACTGGGGTTCTTTAGAAGTGGACACATGCAGTTACAACTCCCTGTGGACCCATAGCATGGGTGGCTCCCTGGAACCCACTGGCTGTACATAAATATATCCCATTGCAGTGCCCAGCACAGCTGATGTAACGTCAGCTTTAATGCAGGTGGGCAAAAAATTAATTGGATTACACTGTAGGCGAGGGCTCCAAAAAATTGGTGTACCAACAGTACTAATGTACGTCAGAAAAATTGCCCATGCCCAACCAAGAGGGCAGGTGAAACCCATTAATCGCTTTGGTTAATGTGGCTTAATTTGTAACTAGGCCTGGAGGCAGCCCAGTTAAAATAAAAATTAGTTCAGGTGAAAGTTTCAACGCTTTAATGAGCATTGAAACGTATAAAAATTGTTTACAAAAATTATATGACTGAGCCTTGTGGGCCTAAGAAAAATTGCCCGTTCGGCGTGATTACGTCAGGTTTCAGGAGGAGGAGCAGGAGGAGGAGGAGGATGAATATTATACACAGATTAATGAAGCTAAAAGGTCCACGTTTTTGATGGTGATAGAGAACAATGCTTCCATCCGCGAGTGCAGCCTACGTATTGTTTAGGTATCGCTGCTGTCTGCTGGTGGAGAAGAGCAGTCTGGGGAAATCCAAGCTTTGTTCATCTTGATGAGTGTAAGCCTGTCGGCACTGTCGGTTGACAGGCGGGTACGCTTATCTGTGATGATTCCCCCAGCCGCACTAAACACCCTCTCTGACAAGACGCTAGCCGCAGGACAAGCAAGCACCTCCAGGGCCTACAGCGCGAGTTCAGGCCACATGTCCAGCTTCGACACCCAGTAGTTGTAGGGGGCAGAGGCGTCACGGAGGACGGTCATGCGATCGGCTACGTACTCCCTCACCATCCTTTTACAGTGCTTCCGCCGACTCAGCCTTGACAGGGGAGCGGTGACACAGTCTTGCTGGGGAGCCAGAAAGCTGTCAAAGGCCTTAGAAAGTGTTCCCCTGCCTGTGCTGTACATGCTGCCTGATCTCTGCGCTTCCCCTCCTACCTGGCCCTCGGAACTGCGCCTTCGGCCACTAGCGCTGTCGGATGGGAATGTTACCATCAGTTTGTCCGCCAGGGTCCTGTGGTATAGCATCACTCTCGAACCCCTTTCCTCTTCGGGTATGAGAGTGCAAAGGTTCTCCTTATACCGTGGGTCGAGCAGTGTGTACACCCAGTAATCCGTAGTGGCCAGAATGCGTGTAACGCGAGGGTCACGAGAAAGGCATCCTAACATGAAGTCAGCCATGTGTGCCAGGGTACCTGTACGCAACACATGGCTGTCCTCACTCGGAAGATCACTTTCAGGATCCTCCTCCTCCTCCTCCTCCTCCTCCTCCTCAGGCCATACACGCTGAAAGGATGACAGGCAAGCAGCATGGGTACCCTCAGCAGTGGGCCAAGCTGTCTCTTCCCCCTCCTCCTCATCCTCCTCATGCTCCTCCTCCTCCTCCGCAACGCGCTGAGATATAGACAGGAGGGTGCTCTGACTATCCAGCGACATACTGTCTTCCCCCGCCTCTGTTTCCGAGCGCAAAGCGTCTGCCTTTATGCTTTGCAGGGAACTTCTCAAGAGGCATAGCAGAGGAATGGTGACACTAATGATTGCAGCATCGCCGCTCACCATCTGGGTAGACTCCTCAAAGTTTCGAAGGACCTGGCAGATGTCTGCCAACCAGGCCCGCTCTTCTGTAAAGAATTGAGGAGGCTGACTTCCACTGCGCCGCCCATGTTGGAGTTGGTATTCCACTATAGCTCTACGCTGCTCATAGAGCCTGACCAACATGTGGAGCGTAGAGTTCCACCGTGTGGGCACGTCGCACAGCAGTCGGTGCACTGGCAGATGAAACCGATGTTGCAGGGTGGCAGCGTCCGTGTGGGACTTGCGGAAATGTGCGCAGAGCCGGCGCACCTTTCAAAGCAGGTCTGACAAGCGTGGGTAGCTTTTCAGAAAGCGTTGAACCACCAAATTAAAGACGTGGGCCAGGCATGGCACGTGCGTGGGGCTGCCAAGCTGCAGAGCCGCCACCAGGTTACGGCCGTTGTCACACACGACCATGCCCGGTTGGAGGCTCAGCGGAGCAAGCCAGCGGTCGGTCTACTCTGTCAGACCCTGCAGCAGTTCGTGGGCCGTGGGCCTCTTCTCTCCTAAGCTGAGTAGCTACAGCACGGCCTGCTGACGCTTGCCCACCGCTGTGCTGCCGTGCCGCGCGACACCGACTGCTGGCGATGTGCTGCTGCTGACACATCTTGATTGCGAGACAGAGGTTGCGTAGGAGGAGGAGGGTGGTTTAGTGGAGGAAGCATACACCACCGCAGATACCACCACCGAGCTGGGGCCCGCAATTCTGGGGGTGGGTAGGACGTGAGCGGTCCCAGGCTCTGACTCTGTCCCAGCCTCCACTAAATTCACCCAATGTGCCGTCAGGGAGATATAGTGGCCCTGCCCGCCTGTGCTTGTCCACGTGTCTGTTGTTAAGTGGACCTTGGCAGTAACCACATTGGTGAGGGCGCGTACAATGTTGCGGGAGACGGCACATCGGGAAAAGTAGTGGCGACTGGGAACTGAGTAGCGCGGGGCCGCCGCCGCCGCCATCATACGTTTGAAAGCCTCCGTTTCCACAACCCTATACGGCAGCATCTCCAGGCTGAATAAATTTGTCTATGTGCACGTTTAACGCTTGAGCGTGCGGGTGCGTGGCGGCGTACTTGCGCTTGCGCTCCAACACTTGCGCTAGCGACGGCTGGATGGTGCGCTGACAGACATTGGTGGATGGGGCCGAGCACAGCGGAGGTGAGGGTGTGGGTGCAGGCCAGGAGACGGTAGTGCCTGTGTCCTGAGAGGGGGGTTGGATCTCAGTGGCAGGTTGGGGCACAGGGGGAGAGGCAGTGGTGCAAACCGGAGGCGGTGAACGGCCTTCGTCCCACCTTGTGGGGTGCTTGGCCATCATATGTCTGCGCATGCTGGTGGTGGTGAGGCTGGTGGTGGTGGCTCCCCGGCTGATCTTGGCGCGACAAAGGTTGCACACCACTGTTCGTCGGTCATCTGCACTCTCAGTGAAAAACTGCCAGACCTTTGAGCACTTCGGCCTCTGCAGGGTGGCATGGCGCGAGGGGGCGCTTTGGGAAACAGTTGGTGGATTATTTGGTCTGGCCCTGCCTCTACCCCTGGCCATCGCACTGCCTCTTCCAACCTGCCCTACTGCTGTACTTGCCTCCCCCTCTGAAGACCTGTCCTCAGTAGGCGTAGCAAACCAGGTGGGGTCAGTCACCTCATCGTCCTGCTGCTCTTCCTCCGAATCCTCTGTGCGCTCCTCCCTCGTACTTACTCCAATTACTACTACCTGAGTGATAGACAACTGTGTCTCATTGTCATCGTCCTCCTCACCCACTGAAAGGTCTTGAGACAGTTGCCGGAAGTCCCCAGCCTCATCCCCCGGACCCCGGGAACTTTCCAAAGGTTGGGCATCGGTCGCGACAAACTCCTCCAGTGGGAGAGGATTCGGAACCATTGCTGCCCATTCTGGGCAGGGGCCCGAGAACAGTTCCTGGGAGTCTGCCTGCTCCTCAGAATGTGTCATTGTAATGGAGTGAGGAGGCTGGGAGGAAGGAGGAGCAGCAGCCAGAGGATTCAGAGTTGCAGCAGTGGACGGCGTAGAACTCTGGGTGGTCGCTAGATTGTTGGATGCACTTTCTGCCATCCACGACAGGACCTGCTCACACTGCTCATTTTCTAATAAAGGTCTACCGCGTGGACCCATTAATTGTGAGATGACTTTGGGGTTGCCAGAAACGTGCCTCTCTCCTAATCCCGCAGCAGTCGGCTGCGATACACCTGGATCAGGAGCTCGGCCTGTGCCCACACCCTGACTTGGGCCTCCGCGTCCTCGCCCGCGTCCACGTCCTCTAGGCCTACCCCTACCCCTCAGCATGCTGTATTACCAGTAGTGCAGAAACAGAACGCTGTAATTAAATGTGCCACTTATTGGCCTGTGGTTGGAGGCTGACTTCCCTTACGGAACGCACAGCAGAGCCAGGAAACAATTTTGCGCAAGCCTGCTGTAACGCTTAGCTGCGTATTAATTAGGACTACTACCCCCAGCAGATAGATACTGTAGGCAGCGTATAATATTATGTATGCTCTTTCCCTCTGGCGGGATGACGGCGATCATGTAACAGAGACAGCAGATCTAGGAAACAATTTTGCGCAAGCCTGCTGTAACGCTTAGCTGCGTATTAATTAGGACTACTACCCCCAGCAGATAGATACTGTAGGCAGCGTGTAATATTATGTATACTCTGACGGCGATCATGTAACAGTGACAGCAGATCCAGGAAACAATTTTGCGCAAGCCTGCTGTAATGCTTAGCTGCGTATTAATTAGGACTACTACCCCCAGCAGACACGCAGTAAACTGAAGACGATCACAGGCAGCCCAAATATAGTATTTTTCCCCAATTTTTTGGTAAAAGCCCACTGCCTATATAGCCTGAATATCTCTTTCCCTGCCTCACCAGTACTGCCCCTATACTCTGTACAATGACTGCAGATTGCGGATGCAATGCTCTGCACGGCCGATATACAAAAAAAAAAATTTGTGCAACACTGCTAAAAGCAGCCTCAGCAGTACTGCACACGGTCAGATGTGGCCCTAAGAAGGACCGTTGGGGTTCTTGAAGCCTAAAATAACTCCTAACGCTCTCCCTATAGCAGCTCCGGCACCAGCAGCACTTTCCCTGATCTCTGTCAGAATTCATCTGTGGCGAGCCGCGGGAGGGGCCGATTTATATACTCGGGTGACACCTGATCTCGCCAGCCACTCACTGCAGGGGGGTGGTATAGGGCTTGAACGTTGCAGGGGGAAGTTGTAATGCCTTCCCTGTCTTTCTATTGGCCAGAAAAGCACGCTAACGTCTCAGAGATGAAAGTGAAAGTAACTCGAACATCGCATGGTACTCGCCTCTAGTAACGAGCATCTCGAACACGCTAATACTCGAACGAGTATCAAGCTCGGATGAGTACGTTCGCTCATCTCTAGTCATAATGGTGCGTTTTATGTGCCAAAATAGGACATGCTGTGTTTTTTCACATGTGTAATACGTACATGTGAAAAACGCAGGTCTGAATGGCCCAATGTAAACCATTAGGGCTCATGTCCACGGGGAAAAGAAGAATTAAAATCCGCAGCGGATTTTAACTCTTCTCCCGCGCGCGGATCCGCACCCCATAGAGATGCATTGACCACCCGCGGGTAGATAAATACCCGCGGATCGTCAATAAAAGTGATTTAAAAAAAAATGGAGCATGAAAAAATCTGGACCATGCTCCATTTTCATGCGGGTCTCCCGCGGGGACGGCTCCCGCGGGCTTCTATTGAAGCCTATGGAAGCCGTCCGGATCCGCGGGACACAAAAATCACATTTTACTTACCCGCTCCGGTTCTTCTCTTCGGCGCCGCGCCATCCTCTCTCAGCCGCGGCCGGATCATTTTGCTTCGGCCCGGCGCATGCGCGGGGCACGTCACCGACGTCGTCATGCACATCCGCCGAGCCGAAGAATGAAGATCCGGCCGCGACGAGAGAAGATGACGCCGCCGCGAAGAGAAGAAACGGAGCGGATGGGAGGTGAGTTTATTGTCATTTATTCTTATTTTCAGCGCTCATGTCCGCGGGGCAGGAGGGACCCGCTGCAGATTCTACATGTAGAATCCGTAGCGGGCCCGATTTTCCCCGTGGACATGAGGCCTAAGGCTTTTAGCACTGCATATTACGCGTGCAAAAAATACCCGCTTATTGCGCTAGCTAAGTCCGCTTGTTTGAGTGAGCCCGTATAGTCAGGTAAGAGCCCAGTGTCCTAGTTTTTGAAATAACATTCTATATTGTAGATACAGACACAGTGAGCGGTTTGTTAAATGTTCTTGGCTTCAGAATAGATTAGTTCTGGGACTAAGTAAGTTTGGACTCCATCACCAATCAATTATTAGGTCATATTTTTTTCTGCAGTGTTTCATCATAAAAAAGAGATTACTTCATCCAAAATTGAAATCAGAGGCATTGTTCAAGAAAAGAATGTGAGAAGAAGCGAGTGTATTTCTTTTGTGAACATCTGTTCCTCATAATGGCATTCTCTCTCCTTCCAAGGAACACAAGATTGTATTATAAAATGATGGAAGGCGCGAAAATAATCAGTAGCTAAATAACAGTGCAAGAAGCCCAATCCCTGGAAATGACACCACAATTTCCTATATGTTTTTCCTAACCAAAGTAATTCATATGTATAATGTCGCCGGGACATGTTTTATGGCCTTTTGCACTTTTCCACTCAGTTTTCATCCTATATTACAGACTGCGCAATTCATTTGGGAGAAGTAATTTCCATCCCTGCATACTAATCGATTTTCTCACAAACACCTGCTATCAGTTATGGTAATAAAAATGTCATTTTAAATTGAAAACAGTCCAAATGGAGCATCCCAGGGAAATGACTTAAGTGTCATTCAATGCTACTAATGCGGTAATGTTCTTGTGTTACCACCACCCTTTCTCTTATCAGCATTTACATTTTTATACAGTTTTAGTCATTATATTTCTCCTTCAACTGGTGACTGCCTTAAAGCTATTGGTACTAAGAAAAGATAAAGTGTCTGCACGAGCACGCGTTTTTAATGGTTCTCTTAAATCCAGACTGCTGTAAAAACAATATAGTTCTGAAAAACAATCATATAAAAAGCAGAATAAAAGAGATTGAAGAATACTTGTTCTCAGATGGATCTTATAAAAGTTTATCTCAAGTTCTTATTGTCTGTACACATGAAAACTTGTAACAAGTTTGGTTAAAGGGCTAGCGTACACATCATATAGCTTTCATATGCATTGATGGCTTGTTCTGTAACCTCTAGATATCTGCTCTGTGATTGTGTCTGGGCTCCTCATGCACTGCAGCATTAAGGAAACAAGTTTGTTTTTTTCTTTTTGGCAATTGGATTGTATTCTACGGTCCCTGTCTATTGTAGACTTCAGTAGCTCTATTTTGTGATGGAGAAGGATTAGATATCTATAGGTATAACAGCTATAAAAATTGTCCTAAAAGCTAATTTTTAAAACCAAACCTAGAAGGGAATTAAAAAAGAGGAAACCAGGAATCTGTACTTTATGCTTTCCCTACTCTTATTATATGTAGCTGGTTTGGGCTGCAAAAGAAGAAGCCTTCCAACCATGGAGCGCAATTTAAAAAAACTGTGCTGGAGCCTGTTTTTTTTTTTTTGTTTTTTTTTTTACTGCAATATTTTAGTATAAAAACTTGAAATTGAGGTTCTGAATCATAAATTTAGCAACACTTTATTAAATGGACACTAAGTTTTCATACAACCTATGCTCATCTAACAGCCATTGTGTATATCATCAATCTTGTAATACTACTGAAAATCAAGTTTGAAGTGCCTGCCAATCCTTTGCAATCCACTGCCTTTTGTTAGGCATTTGGCTTCTCTAGTAACAGGGACACGGTGACACTGCTAGTCTCTTCATCCATCATAGGGGTGTACATTCAGATGCTGCCTTGCAGCTGATTGGAGCAGGGCTATGCAAGGCAGCATGGGAAGTGTTATAGAGGAAGTCCCAGCTGGTACTGTAGGAGATTCGGGTCCTGTTAGGTTCAGACATGATGCATCTATTTAGTAGATATTTGTTCTAATGTGCATGATAGTCTTGCTGACCTGATGATGTTTTACTCTATTATCTACCCTGCAGAGGAGCATCCTTATCTCAATAGTTAGTCTCTTTTACAAAGGATGACTGTTGGGTATTAAAGCCCAGGCATGGATTGATAGGCATTCAACCATGGCAGTGCCTGGAGGCAGTTCAGAACCCCTGCAAAAGCAATCAGGGGGATTTAAATGCCACTTACAGAACTAACTGCAAGATTCGCAGGGTTAACAGCCACAATTAACGTTCTCGCTGATTGCAGTTGTTGCTGGCAGCACATTGCATCGAGCCAGATCGGCTCCCGATCCCCGACCATACGAAGCCCAAACGCACAGGATGTAAATGTACATCCTGTGTCCTTATGGGGTTAGGGAGCCCATAGCAACCAGGGGTCTGGTACACATTAGTCCTCATGTAAGAAAAAGGTAAAAGAATTCTGTGATATCAAAATGATGTAACCATTTGCCTTCGCTCTTTGTCGAACTTAGCAATTTGTGCTCTAGTGTGTTGTGTGTTTAAACGATAAACTTGCTATTACTTAAGAAGACTTATTGCCAGGATCGTGATTTACAACAGGCACAGTATGGCAGAATGGTGGCTTAGGACAGCCCCCTCCACCTATAAGTGACAGCAGAAAAATAGGTAAATTTACAAATTCGGTTCAGTAAACTGAAAAGTAGTGGGCAATGAAGAATTGAGCTGCTCTTGAAAAATTTTTGAAAACTCTGGTATGCTGTAAATATATCACTGGCATAAATCAAAATCCATTGTTTATTACATAGCATTAAGTGTTTGTTCCTGCCTCGGTATTGATAAACTTGGCCCACAGAAGCTTCACTTGTAGGAAAGAAGGCCATAACTCCAACCACAATGCTTTTACTATTACTCTACAAGTCGTTTTTTGGCCCATACTTTGGACAATCTGTTTGAAGGGTCCCTTAACAATAAGCTGATCACAGGATGTCCTGTTGCTGAGACCCTTAGAGTTCATTTGCAATCTGTGGTGAACCCAGCATCAAGCGTTTAATACTCCCTTTAGCACCACTACAGGATAAATGAAGCATTACATAAAACCCATTCAAATCAGCTAGACATTTGTTTACTGCATTGGTGTGCCAGGTCCTCCAAGGCCAGATAAAGTCCTTGTCCCCACATCGGCTAATCCATAAGGATTTTCAAAGGGGTATCAGCCTCATCACCAGAGCCCATCTTTTTAGAAATCAGTTTGTGCTCATAAGCTGCTGACTTTAGCTTCAGGACACTGATATAAACCACATCAGTGTACTAACTAATGTCAGAAAGGAGTGCCTTGTCAAGACAACTACTGCAATCAGCCCACTTACTGACTCTTTTGTTATGTCTGTGGCCTACATTGTAATCACCGCCACCAAAACAGACTTTCAGAGAACACATTGACACCAAGTAAAGGCTCTGATACTTTGAGGTTCCTTAAGTGTGGGTTAGTATTATTCGTCTTTGCCAGAAGTGTTGGTTTAATATAAAACAAATATCAGCTATGATTGAAGGGCATTGTAGTGATATCTGGAGTTATATTTACAAAAGGATTGAATTTCGACCAACACAAATAAGAACGTTTTGAAATGGATTTCTTCCTTTCAGTCCCTTGGCTAAAACCCTGCTATCTTTGCTTCCAATTTTAGCTCTAGCTGCCCAGGCATATGCATTAAAGGAAGAAAATGACAGTCTGCGTTGGCAATTAGATGCTTACAGGAATGAAGTAGACCTTCTGAAGCAAGACAAAGGACATCATGCACGGACAGAGGAAAGCTTGACCAAGGATCAACAGTTACAGTTTTTACAGCAAACAATGCAAAATATGCAACAAGTAAGACTTTCAATATAAAAAAAGCTGTAAAAAGATACAAAATGCACCATAAAATGCAAAGAGCTTTGATGCATAGCATTAGACTTCCATATGCAAATGAAGACATGTTAACCCTTTCCAATCCAGTATCAGACCTCGTACGGCATTCAGATTTCTCTGTATAGCTCCAATGTTGGGCGAGATCCAACACATGTTTCTTAAGGCCCATTTACACGGAGCGATGATTGCTCAAAAGTGATCGTTTGAGCGATAATCGTTGCGTCTAAACGCGAGGCCATTGTGCACTTTTCATGCACTGCTAGTTGATCGTTAAATTCTAGCCAGCCTAAAAATCATTGTGCAGTCTTAGCAGGACCACATGCTGAGTTCTCCGCAGGTAGTGTTGATAGCATTGTTTCAGCTATTTAACCCTTCAGAGAACAAAGGAGCTGAATTCAGATAAGAGCCCTCCGGCTGTTAACTGCATTCAGCTAAAGCCTTCATTTTCACGCTAATAAGCTATTAAGTAGCTGAGTAGCTACTTAATAGTTCATGAAAAATGATCGCTCAAAGCTGTCAATTAAACTGTTGTTTGAGCGATCATCGCTCCATGTAAATAGGCCTTAACACTATGCAGGACAGCTCTCTGATATCGGAGGCTGTTCTGCATATGTAGATTACTATAGATCTGTCCTGCACACTGTAAGATACATAAACACAACAGCTTCCATAATAGTTTATGCAAAATGATAGCTCAAAGCTGTCACTCAAAATGTTGTTTGAGCGATCATTGATCCGTGTTATTAGGTCTCTACTTATGTATGCAATATTTAGATAAATAAATTGGCCTAATTGGTCTAACCTTAGAATACTAAAAAAAACATAAAACTCTGAAAATTTATCTTTTGGCCCAGGAGCAGATCTACAATTGAAATATATAAAGAGTGCAAAAAAACTGCACTTAATCAGCGCTATGTACTAAAAGTGAAATTGTAACTTCCACAATGTGAGCCGTGGTCACGTGACAGCCCGGAACTCCCTAGCACAACAGAGCTGCGGGGTCCTAGCAGACCCTGATCAGCTCTATTAGTGCCTATTGTCACTATAGGGGGATATTTTCTCCTGTACCTGGATATCTCCTATGGATGCCCCAGCTACAGTGGAAAAATGTCAAATGGAAAAAAAACATGTTCCACAGAGGTCTTATATGATGTCATGGGGGACATAGATGGTAAAAATATAGTTACAGACGTAAGAATAAAATAAAAAAATATGCAAAAAAAAGAAAATGACCCAAAGTCGATGCCAACGAAAACATTCGCCATATGTGCCCTGTAATTTAAAACCATACATATTATATGTCAAAACGTCCAAAACAAAATGAGGAACCCATTCCCATACTTTATTTTAGCATAAATATACGAATAAAAAAAACTATGAATTTTAAAACAACCTTTTTTCTCAGCTTTTTACCCCCAATAAAACTAGGAAAAAAGTAAATGAAAAAGATATTTAAAAAATAGCCCTATATGTCATGGAGAAAAACACAGCAAAAATAATTGTGGTAGCTTAAAGAAAAAAAAGGGCAGTAAAACCACCACATGCGAAAAATTCCTTAAAATTCCTTAAGTTACAAAACAGCCTCCAGAGCAAAACAAAAAAGACCAGTCAATACTTGAAATGTTGCTGCATTAGCTTTATAATAAACTTTACTTTTTTCACTTGCATCTGTAGCTGCCACATTTTTGTTTTTCTCTATAGTATTGTTTGGAGGTTATCAACCTCGTTTTTGTGGCGAGCAGACAAGTAGTAATTTTGATTCCCTCACCTCTATGGGTTATTGCCATTTATGCTGCTGACCACCTTTTGGTGTATGGACGGCACAAAACAGCCTGGTTCTTAGGGGTTAATGTAAGTGTTCAATAAAGATTTTAATGTACAATGTTCCTAGTGCTGGAGTTCTACAATTTGTTCGCTCTGGATCTATGTAGTTCTGCTCTGGGACTTTTCCATGCACAGGACTACTGTTACACCCAGATGAGCTGGTCTTTCCTTTTGCATTGAATGCATGTATTTCCAATTAACTATTCTGGAGCATCTTTTAATTCTGCATTGTGCCATTCCTCTGTTATTCCTCCTGGAAATATATGAATACATTGACAACTGGATGTTATCATTCTGTTCGTCAAAAGTCCTTTTCTCACATAGTCTAATAGAGTCCAATTCACTTATAGTATCAGTCTGTGTAGCAGTGCAATATAGTGACCAAGAGAATGGCAACACCCAATTGATATCTTAGATTGTATTACTTATGTTAAATTATCGAATCGAGTGACATCTGCAGCCCTCAAGATTGATTACAACTCAGTGTATTGTTTTGTGCTGTGACTGTTACTCCATACACTGTAGGTAAAATTAATCAGCTGCATCACAAAAGGTTTCCACACAGGCCAGACTTTCATCATATATTCATCCAAGCTGAATAACCTAGAAATACCACAACACAGAGTTCTAATGAAAGAGGCTTCAGAATTCTTATTTCAGCATGCATATAAGTATTTACTAAAACAGACCCTTCAGAAAAGTTGGCAGACCTCTATAAATTAAGTGACTCGCGTTCTCTAAGGGTGCCTTCACAATGGCGAGAAAATTGTGCGAGATTTGTGCATTGCAAGACACACAAATCTCGCATAAATATGAAACCCATTCTTTGGAATGCGTTCATTCATATTAACAATGTTTTCCTGTATGGCACTGCATTGCATTGCAATGCTATGCAGAGAGAAAAATCGCAGCGTGTCCAAACTTTCTGAGATATAGCCCTTTGTTTTTTATCAGGAGAAGCTATCAAGGGGGTTTGGGATGAATGGAGGTGAAAGTGAAAGCCGTATCGGGGGATTCCTTCATCCCCGCAGTAAAGCAAACCTGTTTTCCTGTGAAAATACCTCACATCCACAGGTTTCACATGGCAAGGGTGATATCTGGTCGTGATTCACTCCCCAATATTGTCCTCGCCAGTGTAAAGGATTCCTAATTGTAGTTATTTTCTTTTACTTTCACCTCCATTCATCCCAAACCACCTTGATGGCTTCTCCTGATGACTACAGAGCTACTGTCAAGGCATCTTCACCCTATTGCCAAATAAATTCAGACTCCAGCCCCCCAAGTAATTTCAGACACCAGACTCAACACCTTAATTCAAAACCAGACCTGATATAGTAACATACTATGTAAGGTTTAAACGAGTCACACACGAGTTTGTTATTTTAGGAAATACTCCCAACATGTCAGTACCAGAAATCATAGATATTGAGCCTGTTACATGTATTGCCACCATGATGATCAGCTGATTGTAATGGGACCACCTACTAGAGCCCCTGGTGATTCACCACATTTTCTCAAAATTTTCTCAACATGGGCTGGCCGGTTCTGCCAAAGCATTTCACTTTGCACCTCTGTACTCTAACTTACCTAATGTACATATAAGCTTTTAGGACATTTGGACAGGGAATATCATAAACCATCAGAATATACAGAAGTGGGAAGTTGAGCAGTTCTTATCCAGCAGCATGGTGTAAAGGCCCATTTAGACACAACGATTCTCGCTCAAAATTCGCTCAAAGCAGTCTTTTGAGTGATAACCATTGCGTCTAAATGCATGGACATCATGCAGTTTTCGTGCATGAGTCATTCATCGTTCAATTCTAGTTTTCTTGAATTAAGTGATGAACTCTTATCAGCGGAGCAGGCTGTTATCAGAGTCTGTAGCGCTGATAAGAATCTTTCAGTTCGTGTTGCGCTGGTAGTTCACTGCAGGACGCGAGCTGTAATCGCGAAGAACAATGCAGCTGTTTGCTTATGAAGAACAGCTGTATTGTTCGCCGAGTGATAGAGGCGATGTCCCGCTCCGCCTGCATAGCTCTGAAGTATCTACTTAGCTACTATAGACTATGCAATGATGATCGCTTAAAAGTTGCTCAAACGATAGTTTGTCATCTGTCAGTGTAAATGGGGTCTTAGTTATTTCATTGTTGTTAGATTGCAGAAGTAGTTTTGCAGATAGAATTATTCTTTTAAGAGAGCTTATTGGAGATATTGTCAAAGTAACTCTGAATAGCAGCAAATAAGACTTGCTTTAATAAGAATTATTAGTCATCCCAGAAGAATGTAACATATAATTCTGTAACTAGATAATGCAAGTAAACCAAGGGCCTCCGCCAATTTACTGTATTCTCAAAAGGACAATTCAGTGAGGTTATCCAACTGACAGCAACTAAACATTGAGTAAAATGCGACCTAATCAGCGGTTTGAAGTTTTACGGAAGGTTCAAGAGATGCATTATTCACCATAGTTAAATTAAGCTATTGTAATGAGTACTTTGTTCATTATAGAAGGAGTTCTTGAGGAATGAGGAGTCATGTTAAATCTTTATTGCCGAGAACATTAAGTAGACTTGCATCCAGTTTCACGATTTACCGGATGTATATTTTTGTGTGTGTGTATATAAAATGCATACTTAAGACTTATTCACACGAGCGTGTGCTGGTACATACATAGGTTCGCACAAAACCAGCGCGCCCACATGCGTGTTAATAAACAAGTGTAAATGCAGTCCGTGCGGCATTGATTTCAATGGGGCCGCAGCTACTGCCGGCGGCCCCATTGAAAGCAATGGTCTGCCGGTAAGTCCTGCAGTGATTTTCAGGGAAGGGCTTTAAATAGAAGCATACATAATTTTAAAAAAAATACTCACCTCTCCGGCGCTGTCAGAGACTCGGCGCGTCTTCTCTGCTCTGTCCTCAGCAGTGTAATGAAGTTCTTTCAGCAGGCAGGGATTTAAGCCAATCATGGGCAGCGGTTAGCCATTCATTGAATGACAGCTGAGCGCTGCCTGTGATTGGCTGAGCCCTGTGACCAATCACAGGTACAACATTGGCTGTTATTACAATGTGTGTGAACAAAAGGGACATTATTTTTGAGTAGGAAGCACAACGTCTGCATTATATTGTGTGAAACACTAAAGATTCCCATGCATATTGCTATGAAGTTTAGGAAAATAGATGATTTCAACCAAAACAATCATTCATCGGGTGCAATATAACCATGATCAATCATTTTAGCATTCTGATTATAGACCGTTATCAACTGAAAAAATAATTGGCCGCCTGTGAAATTTTTGTCTGATGAAAGATCTTTTCTATAGGAAACGTGAACAATCTTTCTAAGAAACCGCTGATTAGAATTTTAACGATATAACAAGAAATAACACCTTGTTCCTTCTTACCAATATTTTATTTTAGGCTTAAATGCTCATTATGTTAGCTAGCCGCCTGTGCTACTATCTGTATAATGACATTTAACATGATGCCATGTCTTCCATACTACTTCTCAGGGTGAACTGTATATGTCGGCTGACATTTCATGAAGCTTCGTTCTGTGTTGGTGTAAATAATCTACAATGCATTGACAACATACAGCCCCACTAACGCCTCTGCAAACTAAATGTCACTTCTAGCTTCAACCTTTACTGGAAGTTAGTTTTTTCTATACTTTAGTGTATGCATTTAAAAAGGTCTGGTCATGTCAGTGATTCTATTAAAGTGTGTCTCGGCCCAAAATACTCCTTCAATCTGTCTTAGATGCAGTCTGTATAGAATTCTATTATAAGTATATTCTACACGACGTGGCTGTCAATTTCTTCCACTAATTTACATTCCAGAAGTCTTGAAGTTCTTAATATACTGTAGAAATAATTGGTTGCTCGTGAATATTCATTCAGAGCTGCGAGTTGTCCAGCCCTCTTAGAATACAGCATTTAGCAGCTGATTGATCATTTGTGCCACCTATCTTATTCTGGTGAGCTCTCACTGCATATCTAGCACACTTGTAGTTTTCCCTCAACGCTTCCTGGTCAGAGGTTCAAAATCCCTGCCTCTAGGAAGTGCTGGCTGTAATTGGTTCTCGAGTGCCGCCGCCCATCCAATCAGAGCCACTGCTTGATGAGCCAATCACAGTCATTCAATGCAATGGCTGTGATTGGTTCATCGAGTGCTGCAGTGATTGGCAGAGCCGCAGTGCTCGAGAACCAATCACAGCCAGCACTTCCTGGAGGCGGGGATTTTGAACCTCTGATTAAGAAGCACTGAGGAGGGAAAACTACAAGCAAGTGTGCTGAGGACCTGCAGAGAAGATGTGCGGCGGAGTGGACAGCGGTGGTTAAGTGATTGTATTTTTTATTATTATTTTTTTTAATCCAGTTTGGGATTATTTTAGGGCTTTTACAGTAGGATTTCCTACTGTAAAAGTTGCATTGCATCGCACGAAAACGCGTTTTCGTGTGATGCAACAGAAAGGAAGGCTCCATAGGGAAACATGAACTACAAAACCTCGCAAAACGCGGCAATATTCAGCAACCCGCAATTTTCTTTTCTCGCAATGTAGCAGTCTACGGAACATCGTTAATGTCAAGGAACCTATTGGGAAGCATGGGCTTCACATACATGGGTTTTGTAGCACTGTCGCATCACGAGAAAATCACACAATTTTTTTCGCCCCTGTGAAACCGGCCTTAGACTCATTCACACACAAGCTAACCTTCAGACCGTTTCACTTCAAAGTGAAAATAGCTGATGTGCAGTTTATTATAACAGAAAATCTGACATGCGTTGGTGTATTTATGCAAGGTATATGTAGGGTATATTTCAATAAGGTATCAAAACGTAAACCCATTTTCTAAGTTTTGGATTTTTTTTCCGAACTCTTAAAAACTTGTAAAAAGTAGAAAAATAATATTCTTACGTAGCACTGCACTAAATATAAGAGGCCTACACTCTTAAAGGGGTTGTCTCGCGAAAGCAAGTGGGGTTAAGCACTTCTGTATGGCCATATTATTGCACTTTGTAATATACATCGTGCATTAAATATGAGCCATACAGAAGTTATTCACTTACCTGCTCCGTTGCTGGCGTCCCCGTTGCCATGGCTCCGTCTAACTTCGGTGTCTTCTTGCTTTTTTAGACGCGCTTGCGCAGATCTATCTTCTCCATTCGGCTTGGCTCGGCATCACCGGCATTTTGGCTCCGCCCCCTTGTACGCGTCATCGCGAAGCTCCGCCCCCGTCACATTGCCGATTCCAGCCAATCAGAGGCTGGAATCGGCACGTGACAGGGGCGGAGCTTCGCGATGAGGCGTACAAGGGGGGCGGAGCCAAAATGCCGGTGATGCCGAGCCAAGCCGAATGGAGAAGATAGATCTGCGCAAGCGCGTCTAAAAAAGCAAGAAGACACCGAAGTTAGACGGAGCCATGGCAACGGGGACGCCAGCAACGGAGCAGGTAAGTGAATAACTTCTGTATGGCTCATATTTAATGCACGATGTATATTACAAAGTGCATTAATATGGCCATACAGAAGTGCTTAACCCCACTTGCTTTCGCGAGACAACCCCTTTAAGCCAACATGGCCATGTGCATAAGACTATGAGCAGTGATAAAAGGGTTTAAATTGCTTTATAGAACCCTTACACCAGCTTTGGTCCAAAATATCAGAGGTTTCTTGTGACTACATTTCTCCTTTAAACAGTTCTTGTATTTTAGACTTTGTTGTTAAATAAATACTATTCCTTCAATATATCCACACTGGTGTTCTCTCCACCAGAGGTACTGCAGTGTAGTATCAATTTGTGAATTGCCCACAGCCTGTACGCTCCCATTCCCTGCAATGGTAATTTTAAAAGCAGCTTGACAATACTGTAAAGGGATAGCAGCAGTGGCCATTTTAAAGTTTGTTCATGTTACTCCACGCAAGGCTGCATACTCATTAATCAAAGAAGTCAAAAAATGTGCTTCTATCATAATGTGGCCATAATTCATTTTCTTAGGGAATGTTTCGAAAACATAATGCATTTTCTGCATCTAATTTTTCTCGCTAAAGCTAGTTATGCAAAATACATCTTCCAGATTCATTTTTCACTGTCACCTATTTGTATGTGATCCAGTTGAATCAATGCAAACAATTGTCACTTTCACTTTGCTTAAAGCGCAGCTCCCCCCAGAACACATTAAAGTGCACAAAGCTACCTTTAGAAAACGATATTCTTGGCTCTTGGTTGGTGTTAGCATTGTATCCAGGGACAAGCAGATAAGTACAAATAGTATGCTTCTCATTTTATCTAACTTTCTTAAAAATGAAGCAAAACTAGCCTAACCGTATACGTTATTACATTCCAGTACACCAATGATTCTACAGAGAACACCAGTCCTCAAGAGGCCCTGCTGCAATTTATTTTGATCTCCTTTTCTTTCTCCTCGGTTTTTCCATTTCTAAGAAAGGATGACCTAGAGTTGTTATTTTATAGACAAGCCAAACATTTACTCAGACATGGGAAGAGATCTGTCAGAACCCTTAAAGGGGCTTTAAACTGTAGATGCCTATACGTATGGTAGGCCCTCAATAGTAGTTCAGCGGGGATCTGCTGCCCAGGACCCTCATTGGTTAGCTGTAGAGATGAGCGAACGTGTCCGTTACGGACACATCCGCACCCGGACACCGGCTTTAGCGAACACTGCAGTGTTCGCGCGTAAGTGTCCGGGTGCCGCCGGGGGGCGGGGAGATGCGCGGCGGCGCGGGCGGCAGTAGCGGGGAACAGGGGGGAGCCCTCTCTCTCTCCCTCTCCCCCCCACTCCCCGCCGCACCCCCCCGCGCTGCCACGGCGGCCCCCGAACTTTTTCGCCCGAACACCGAGGTGTTCGCAAAGTTCGGTGTTCGGGCGAAAAAGGGGCGGGGCCGAACGTGTTCGCTCATCTCTAGTTAGCTGTTCTCTTTGCCAGTGTGCTTGTGCACAGAGTTGATTTCTGCAAGGAGTAGCTCCATTCTCACTACAGTGGCCAGGCTTGGTATTACAGGCAGAGTTACAATTCATATCAATGGGAAATTTGCCTGTAGCAGCAAGAATGATAGCTGTAGTGGGAATGCAGCTGTCTGCTTCCTGCAGAAATTGACTCAGTACACAAGCACACTGTGGCGATGAACAGTTGATCAGCGAAGGTCCTGCGTGGCAGATCTCACTAAATTTACTATTCATGGCCTAAGCGTAGGCCATCAATAGTTTACAACTGGACAACCCCTTTAAATATTTTGAGCTAATGGGAAGTAGCCTTTACATTTGGAAAATTTATAAACACTATTGGGGAATGAGAATATTTTTTCCAAGATGCTGTTACACAAGCATGCGGGTCAGTGAATAAAGTTAATCAATTGGCTGAATCGTTTGATATAAAATGGCCATAAATATGATATGAAAGGTTCACCTTAGTTTTTAAATTTATTTTCTGGGTGTACTATGCAGTCCTATTACTGAAATACACCTTCAAAGGGTTGTTAACTTTATTGATAAAGTTTAGCTATGAGTCTCGTGTCGCAGAGTGTTAGGGCAGCAGAAATACAGTCCTAAGCTCTCTTGGCCACTGTGTGGGTTCAATCCCCGCTTGGGTCAAGTAGCCAGCTCTCAAGGTTGACTCAGCCCTCCATCCT
Source organism: Eleutherodactylus coqui (assembly GCF_035609145.1). Taxonomy (NCBI): domain Eukaryota; kingdom Metazoa; phylum Chordata; class Amphibia; order Anura; family Eleutherodactylidae; genus Eleutherodactylus; species Eleutherodactylus coqui. Next base: position 430,068,107 of record NC_089837.1, on the reverse strand, counting down.
TCCGAGGTCGGTAAAATGAGTACCCAGCTTGGTGGAGAAGGCAATGGCAAAGCACCCCGCAAAAACAGTCTGCCAAGAAAGCCTCACAATGTGACGTCACCCGGGGAGTCAGTCATGACTCTGTGCTCGTACCAGAGGACTTTACCTACCTTAGCAATGAGTATTAATGATGTCTTTATTAGAGATGAGCGAGCATACTCGCTAAGGGCAATTACTGGAGCGAGTATTGTCCTTAGCGAGTACCTGCCTGCTCGGAAGAAAAGATTCGGATGCCGGTGCGGGTTAGCGGTGAGTTGCGGGAGTGAGCAGGGGGGAGAGAGGCAGAGAGAGATCTCCCTGCCGGCACCCAAATCTTTTCTTCCGAGCGGGCAGGTACTCACTCAGGACCAAGCTTGCTCGAGTAATTGCCCTTAGCGAGTATGCTCGCTCATCTCTAGTCTTTATGTTGCTTACTAATGAAATCTTTATTTCTGTCTTGTTATCTTTATTGTAGAAGCAACAGCCCCTTCTTGTCCTGTCTGGATAGCCATCCATAAAATGGCTGCGCATGGAGGGTCATGTGACCAATCATGTCGCCTCCATTGAAACACAACCTGAATTTGCTTTAAGTGAAGAGGTAATGATGTGTTTGGTCACATACCTCTCCAATTGCAACCATCTCATGGACAGAAGACCCATCCAAACAGAACAGGAGACTGGCCGTTGAAGGAGGCATTGGTTCTGCAATAAAGAAAATAGGACATTATCAATGAAAGTTTATACTGCCGCCGTGTATAATAAATACATTATCAAATAATATTGTAAAAACATAAAACTATGACCCTTCTATCCTCTGCTGCCTGTAGATATGTACAGTACTGTTGCGGCCCTAAGTATCATAAAACTTGGTGTGAAAACTTATATAGTATTTCCAAGGAGGTGAGCTGAAAATAACTTTATACACATCCTCCAAGGGATTCTTCAGCTGCTCAATGTCAAAGTGTAGCCTCCTGTTTTAAGTAAAATCTAAAATCAAGCAGAACTTAGTCTCTTGAGTAAATCTTCAGTATATTTCTTTAGGCATTGGTGCTCCATTTCTGTTGTACAGAGACTGCAGCTCTGGTCCAAGCTGAATGCTATTGATCTCAAAATAACACTGCTGCTTACTAGATCTGCTTGCTACGCAAGAGAAGTCTTTAGAGAATGGAACTGTAGCCAGTTCTAGATCATATGCTCACTGGATACCCGATGGCTAATAATATATATCGCAGGGTACAAACTGGAGTTGAACCCCTTAGTGAGGACGCTTGCTTGCACCTTAATTACCAACTAACTTTTTAGTTGATTTTCATTGTCGCATTCCAGGAGCCATAACGTTTTACATTTTCATTCGACATGGCATGTTTTATGCAGGACAAGTTGTATTTCTTAATGCCATTGTTTTTGTGTACTATAAAACTTTTATTAATTTGTTTGTAGGAGGTTTGGGGGAAAAAAACAAGTTCTGCCATTTGTTTTTGAATTCTATTTTATTTATTTATTTATTTTTAATTTTTTTTCTTCAGCATTCATTGTGCAAAATAATGTGATACCTTTAGGGCTCCTTCCCACGGACAGATTTCCGCCGCGTAATACGGGGCGAAAATCCGCTGCGTTGCCCGCAGCTATTAGGTTCTATTGAACCTAATAGCTCAATGCTCATGGTGCGGAATTCCATCGCGGAATTCTGCACCGTGAAATCACCCGCGTGGACGGCTTCCATTGCAGTCAATGGAAGCCCGTCCGTCACGCTATCTTCCGCTGTAGCACAGCGGAAGATAGCGTGAAACCGCTTCCCCGCCCACCCCCAGCCGCGTCATGTGATGCTGTGGGCGTGTCATATGACACAGCTAGCGCGTCACATGCGCGCCGAAGCATCATGCGGGACGGAAGACGCCGGATCCGCAGGTAAGTATTGGGGTCTCTGGGGGGCGCTGTGATGGGCTCCGCCGCAGAATTCCGCGGCAGAGCCCGTCACGGCCGTGTGCAGCCGACCTTAATCTCTGGATCAGCAGGATTCTGGCAACACCACGTTTATTCTTTTTTTTTAAAGGTTTTGCTGTTTTGTGCACTAAAAGCCTTTTTTTTTTTCTTTTTTTTTCTCTTTACTATTGTGTCGCTGGATTTCAAGAGGCTATAGCTTTTTTTTTTTTTCCATCGACAGAGTTCTGTGAGGACTTGTTTTTGGCGGGATAAACTTTAGTTCTTATTTATCCAGTTTTTGGGAACATTTTTTATTGCTTTTTAATTCCATTTTTTTTTCTAGAGGCAAGCTTAACAAAAGCTGCAAGTCTGGCATGTTTTTTATATTTAAAGGAGATGTCTCGAGGAAGCAGTTAATTTTTTTTTTTGCCCAGTCCCCCCCATTAAACACACATTACTAAGCCCCCCTGTAAATGACATTTCTAGCTGGTTCGTACTTACCGTTCCAGCGTTTCAGCAAGTTATAAAAGTTTCCTCAAGATGGCCGCCGGCTCTTTCCCCGTCGCTCGCTGCAGCCCGACGTGCGCGCTCCCGAGACGCCGCCAGCTGTGTCTCCATGGCAACCGGACGCATCGCAGCCGCCGACCAGACGCCCCGCAGCCGCCGACCAGACAGCAGGTAACCGGCGCTAGCCCCCGGCTCCCCAGCGCTAGCTCCCCCGGCGCAGCGACAGCCCCCCCCATCGCAGCGACAGCCCCCCCGGCCTAGCGCTAGCTCCCCCGGCCTAGCGCTAGCTCCCCCGGCCTAGCGACAGCCCCCCCGGCCTAGCGCTAGCTCCCCCGGCGCAGCGGCAGCCCCCCCGGCGCAGCGGCAGCCCCCCCCGACCCATCACTTACCTGGGAGGCTTCTCGGGGCTGCTGGGCTGGGCTGGTCTTCTCCGCTGGGCAGCTCCAGTTTCTGCACCTTCCTCTAACAGAGGATGGTGCAGAATGGCCGCTTCAGCGCGCTCCCGAGCAGTGACAGCTCGTCTGCGCATGCGCAGAAGAGCTGTAGCGGGGAGCACACTGAAGCGGCTCGTGCTGAATGGAGAAGACCGGACTGCGCAAGCGCGTCTAAAAAAGCAAGCTGCCGGCGAATTTAGACGGAACCATGGAGACGAGGACGCTAGCAACGGAGCAGGTAAGTGGAATAACTTCTGTATGGCTCATATTTAATGCACGATGTATATTACAAAGTGCATTAATATGGCCATACGGAAGTGTATAACCCCACTTGGTTTCGCGAGACCACCCCTTTAACAGCATTCACCGTACAGTATAAAAAATGTGTTAAATTAATTCTGCAGGCCGGTACAATTATGTCAGTACCAAGTGTATATAGGCTATATTTTTTTCTAACTTTTTCAGTTTTTTTAAACTTTTTTTTCTTTTTTGGTCAACGGTTCTGTGGAAGTTTTTTTTTTTTGTTGGATTAGTTGAACTTTTTAATGTTAGTATTTGTTTATTCATGCGACGGTTTGATCACTTTCTATTACGTTTTTTGTAAGACAAGATAGGCAAAATTAGTCATTTTGGCCATGTCACCTGACAGCTGAGCACCTGCTCTCCCTCCCTGGCACAAGACACCCGCACCAGGCTTCTGAATATAGCCTAAGGCTGCACTCACATGAATTCAGCGCAGGGACCAATCAGGGGCAGCTCTCAGCTATTGAATGACAGCTGAGAGCTGCCCCTGATTGGTCCCTGCGCTGAGCCAATCAGAGGCAGCACTCACTCACCCATTCATGAATTCATGAATGGGTGAGAGCTGCCTGTGATTGGTGAGGGCTGTTACCAATCAGAGGCAGCCCATTCAGCAGGCGGGGATTTTAAATCCCCGCCTGCTGAATACTACTCAGAGCAGTTCAGGAGAACTGCGGGCCGTCCGCGGCTGAACTCCGGCTGCACGGACAAGGTGAGTATGTATGTGTATATATATATATATATATGTATGTATGTATGTGTATATATATATATATATATATATATATATAATTTTTTTTATTTTTTATTTTTTTTTACACATTTTTGGATGATTTTCAAGGAAGGGCTTATATTTGTAAGCCCTTCCCAAAAATTCATCCTGCGCTCGCCGGCAGCTCATTGCTTTCAATGGAGCCGGCTGTATTGCCGACTCCATTGAATTCAATGTGCTGGACAGCGCTCCTCTGCTCTGGCCCGTTTCAAAGGAAACACGGCTAGCAGCAGATTTTTCTGGTGATTTTTCGGCCCCGGTCACGCGATTTGCGGATGCGCACCTGTCATGCGATCCGCAAATCGCGGCAAAAAACGCCCATCTGACTGAGGCCTAAGCAGTATTTCCGCGTGCACATTTTTTGCTTCATGTACCGTTAGATGCATTTCTATTTTCTAACAGTAGACAAGCTATGATGAGGTTAAAAACAAAAACCACACAATACATTTTTGCATCGCTTACTAATTGTTCTCATCTATTAAGTTTTATAGCTTTGTCTGGTAACGCAGTAACATTTTTTTGTATTAGTTTGTGTCTTTTTATTGAATTCAAACCACAAGTTAACACTCGGAACGTCCTTAATAATGTATAGAAATGTTATTTTTTAATTTAATGTGCAATATCTTTTACTTGCACCAAGATACAAAATTAAATTCTCAATCATTAAATTGTAAGTTCTTTTGTGTTCTGTCTTCCAAGTTATCGTTTTAGTGAAACTGCCTGATAAAACGACCGCGATGTGCAGCAGAAGTACAAATGTCATGTCTGAGCGTGCTAATGAAAGGCATTCTGATTGATGGAGGCCTGTCATCGCCTAAAGATGCTCTTATCTTACTCCGCTTTATGTTGGTCCCACTTAATTTCTCATTAGGAAATAAATACATTGTGTTACATGTTAGTGAAAATAAGTCAGCCATGAAGAGTATTCTGTGGCGCATAGCTATATAAGAAGAGATACACAATAACTAACACAATCGCCACTCACAGTGTGACGATGTAGCATGCAGTATAGGGGGTCACTATGCTGTCCACGGGTGTTGCGTTTTAACACCACGGGAGAACACTAAAGTCACCGTGATTTTCCGCCATGAACCTATCATCATGATAGGTTCATCGCAGCATGCTGCGATTTTTATACGCGAACAGGAAATCGCGGCGGATTTCAGTTCACGTACATCGGGCTGCGCTTTCCATAGTTATCCTATGGAAAGTGTCTATTGCGTTAACCGCGTGTGGATTATGCAATGCAGAATCGCCCGTAGACAGGAGGCCTCAATCACACATAGCATGCTACTCCGATTGTTCAGCATACTCAAAAACACCTATGAAACCAGCCTGGAGACAGCGATGTTTGGTGGCATCGAAGGGGGAACCAAAGGCCATGAAGCCGCTACCCTTTTTTTTTTTTTTCAAACTGTATACTGAGTGGTGCCCAGCCCTACCAGAATAAGGGATATTGGCTGCTTATCTGTGCTGTAGAGACATTTGGGTCTTTTCTTCCCGCTGCCTGTGCTTAATGAGTGGCTTTTGTAGTTTTTTCTTTTTGTTAATACATATTTTCTGCCAAGCAGCCAAGCTACTTATTCATTTTATCACATTAGGAGGTACAGACCAGTGCCGGTGTGTTTTCTATCGAGAAAGGAATGGCTAGGTCCTGCTATTTCAACAAAAAACATGGATGCCAACCAGTGTTGGCATTTTATCTATTTCTTTGTATAGGGGGTGGAAGATTTAACTATCATTGCCATATAATGTTATACGCATGGTGTAAACCGCAGAACACGTGTCCAGTTCAGGCATGTTTCATAGTTGGTAATGTTATATCGTTCTTGTGAAAGGCATGGTCTTACGTTGTCACACAGCTGTATCCAGACAAGTAACTTGAGGCTTGTAGCTGAGTGGGCAATATGTCCTCACTGAGACCCCAGATGCAAAGATTGTTTCGCTTGTGAGGGCTTTCCAGGTCGTCAAGATGGAATGTCCACAATATGTGTTGATTGCTTCTATATGGCAACCTATGCGTGTCCAATATGGCGTGGGTCTCTTCAATATCCACTACTGTATGGCCCACATGTTGTATTTCCTTTTATAAGGATTCAATATCCTTTTATCAGAGGCTTAAAAGTGTTTAAAGAGGCCACCTATTTCCTGCCTAGTGAGCCTAGCTTTAGGCCTCTTTCACACGAGCGACAACGATATCGCTGTTACAAAATCGCAGCTTTTTACACACCATTTTGTAGCGTCCGTGATGCTTTTTTCTTGTGAAAAATGCTGCGTTGCTTCTGCTCGCGATTGCTTTTGTACAATAAAATCGCAAGAAAGTTTAAAGGAGTTTCTAATGTTAAAAATGTATTGCATAGCACGAAAATCACAAGTACGTGCTGTGTGATGCGTTAAACAAGGAGGCTTCACTGGGAAACGTGGGCTACAAAACATCGCAATCGCTGCAATATTCAGCATGCCACAATTTTTTTTTTCTAGCAACATTGCATCAGACAAAACATCGCTAATGCGAAGGAACCCATTGGAAACCATTAACTTCACATACATCCGTTTTGTTGCTTCGCTACCAAATCTTGTGATTTTGTAGCCCATGTGAAAGCAACCTTAAGGTGAGTTTTCCATTCCCAATCTCCATCAGATTCACGAGCCATGTCCTTGTTTAATGTCAAACCATAGGCCACAGGGCTCTTTTGGAAAGCTTGGTGGCAGGAACTTGTTTGGAAAGAGAAAGGAATTGGGGAGCCAGGAGGGAATGGAGCAGTGGTTACTCACTGTGCTGGTGGTGATCACCCCATTTCCATGGTGTAAAGGTGCAGATCTCTCGCCCTCATCCCAGCCAAACCGGGCATCCTGTGCTGGACCCCGCACCGTATGGTGAGAGAGTGTGCCATGTTGGGCTGCGACACGTGCTCAGGCCGATGGGGGGAAGACGATCGGAAAAAGTCCTCAATATTTCTTTCCACCTGCTCCTGCTGTGAAGCGGATGTTGCCTGGGGCTTTCTGCATCCCATCTCTTCTATGGGGGTACCAAAAGGTGTCCAGAGAGCTCTGCAGGGTGTTGCAGTGACTGCGGTATTCAGGAGCCCAGCAAGATTGCTGCTTTCTCTCCTTATAGGTAGGCCACTCCCCATGAAACATTGATTTATAGTCTGCATAAAGATGGTTTTCTACCTTCTACTGGAGATCTACTCTTACATGGAGCATTGCCTGAAGTCTCTCCCTCCTTGTTCAATTTCCTCAAGGACAATCAGCATTTCAATGAAACTATTTAAACAGCACTTTATATTTATCAGAACTTTACCTTGATGGTGCAGACCAATGGAACAAAACAAATTCATACATATAGGGGTGTCATCTGCTTCTGTAGTTCACTGACCTGGTCCTACTAATGCCTCGTGCACATAGGCAGATTTGCATTGCAGAGTCCGCGGTGGGTGTCCACCTCTGGATTCTGCAGCAAATACCGCCCCATAGCATGCTATGGCAAATCGTGATTTCATCTCCAGGAGCGGAAATCGATTGCTGCTAGAGATGAGCGAACGTACTTGTTAAGGGCGATTTCGCAATTGAGCATCGCTATTTTCAAGTACCTGTCTACTCGGGTGAAAAGATTCGGGGGGCGCCGGGGGTGAGCGGGGGTTGCAGAGGGGAGTGGGGGGGGGGGGAGATAGAGAGAGAGAGAGCTCCCCCCTGTTCCCCACTGCTACCCCGCGCTCCACCACGCCGCCCCCCGAATCTTTTCACCCGCGTAGCCAGGTACTCGAAAATAGCGATGCTCGATTGCGAAATTGCCCTTAAAGAGTACGTTCGCTCATCTGCGATTCTGTGCTGGCTACGCATGGCCGGCTTCCATTGAAGACAATGGAAGCAATCCATCCTGTGGCACGTCCGCAGTGAGCAATGCGGAAGTACCGCAGGATCCGCGCCATCGCCAGCGGCTACTGCGCATGCTCGACGGAGTGCCGCCCGGCACATATGCAGCGCAGAAAGAAGATGCCGGACAGGTATGCAGGGGTCACCAGGCAGGCACCGAGTTGAACTGCACTGCGGGAATCCTGCATTTGGCGTCCAACCCGCCTGTGTACAGGAGGCCTAAGGCCCAATATCCACAGGCGGATTTGCGGAATCCACACAGGTCACCGTGTGGGAGATCCGCAATTCAAAGTGCCCTTGAGGAAGCATTGGCATTCTCAACTGAATTAAAGCACGTGGATTTGATTTTTTTTTTTCCACGCGGATGAGCCACAGTGCATCCACGGACATCCATGCGGAAAAACCATTACATCCGCGATCTCCCACAAATGGTTTCGGCAGGTCTCCTGCTGCAGAAATCTGCATGTGCAATGCGATCCACCCATGGACATGAGGCCTAAGAGGTCATAGAAACAGCAAATTTGGCAGTTCTCCTCCTTTTGGAAGTAAACATTTCTCAAATTAAAGGTGCCTTCACAGTTGCGAGAAATTGCACATTTTTTGAGCGATGCGAGAGTGAGTGAAAACACAGAATTATGAAGCCAATAATTTACTTTTAATAATTTTAATAGTTTCATTCCTATTTGCGATGTTTTCACTCATGCGATGTGGCGTGGAAACGAAATTACAGCATATGCTATCTTTCTGTGTTTTGCGTTTTTTTTGTTTGTTTTTTTTTTTTTTTAAAAGCCTCCATATTTCTATATTGAGACTTTTATTGCATCGCAACGCACAAACTTGCACTCTTCATGCGATGCGTTTTTAACATTAGAAACTCCTATTGACTTTCGTGCTCAAAAGTCATGGGTGATGCAAGATTATTCTCAGGAAAAAGCATCACTGACGCTCAAAAATCGCGGAGACAAAGACGCAATTTTCTCGTGGCAAAATTGCTATGGCCGGTGTGAAGGAGCCCTGAAGTTAATAAACTTGATGTGATCTTTGCATTATAGAATTGGGACAACTCAGAACCAGCGAATGGACTTGTAACTTGTCAGTGCCAGGCTACGGACACGGGTGCATACATATGGGAATACGTTGTGCCCTGTTTATCGCCATATAGATGAGGGCTATTCTTTCACCTGGACAGGCTTGCTTGTCGTTAGTTCTCTTAGTAATAGTAGAATTTCATATATACACAGATTCTAGAAACCAAATGAATAATGAACCTGTGAATTCAGCTGGGCTTAGTATAGAGACAGTTGGTATTGGATAATTAGCGTTTGGATGGAAAGAAGAACGTTTGACATTTGCTGGAATCAGCTCGCGGTGATCGCTAGACGCTTGTTTTGTCAGCATTTTAGCATTGGAAGAAGAACTTGTGACTCAATATTTTATCAAAAGCTGGAGGATTGCTAGTGGCTAGCTCCTGCCTTCTGGTCATGCTCCTTAGTGATGCCTGCTGCTCCGGTCGCGCACCAGCACTTAGAAGCTGTGTAAGAAGTTGATGGGTAGCTGTCTGCTAAAGTAGAGGCTGTCTTGGATAATTAATTTGGACTTCAGGTATTAGAGAGCAGGACATGTGTTTAGATCTGACAATCTGCTAGACTTGCTTTTCTCTGCTAGATGTCTGGTTAATTCTGACCCCGTTACCTCTTCAGGGAAGCAGCTTCCAGTTTTCAGCAGGAGTATTTTCTTACTAAGGTTTTTGTCCATTTATCACCGAGACCTTTGTAGAGAATGCATGTATTGTTTAGCAGGCGCCGCTACATCCAGCGCACTTCTAGATGGATAGCAGAAAGAACAGTGAAGGGAATCTTACCAAACAGCTTACATATATTTCTGTTATTTCATAGTTAATATATTCTATTTAGCAATGCTGGCACAGCCGATCATCTGGTGGCTGCTGACATCGAGCCATGTTCAGGATTGTCTTTGTATAGTATGGTATACCTCTCAGTTGAGTCTATTTCAGCACATAAGAGATCCTACGAACGCATGGTGATATCTGTGGTTTTACATAGGACTGCTGCATTATCTTTGCTCAGAATATTTTTAGTGTATTAACATGAACGTCATTTTTAGAGCAATAGGCTAATCAGCATTGTTAATGTAGTAGCTGCAGCTGTTTCTAAAGTTGGCTGTAGTTTTAAAGACTATAGGTTTGATGACTTTTGATCAGTTTGTGTCCAATACGCAAGACCCCCACAAATCAGCAGAATGAAAGCACTGTGTCTTCTTTATTGTTTACACAGACACAGTGGCTTGTCTGTATGGGCGAATGTGCCTGGTACTGCAACTTAAGTCCCATTTAGACACAATTATCACTCCAAATTCGCTCAAAAGCCGTCTTTTGAGCAATAATCGTTGCGTCTAAGTGTGCGACCATCATGCACGTTCGTTCGAACGTTCTTCGTGGTCATTGATCGCTCATTTCTAGCCAGCTAGAAATTATCGATGAGCCTTATCAGCACCGCACACTGATATCTCAGCGGGCGGTGCTATTAGCATTCTTTCAGCTGGTATCCCGCTGGCAGTTCTCAGCGGGACACCAGCTGGAAACGCTTTGAACAATGCAGCTGTTTGCATATTCAAAACAGCTGCAGTGTTCTCTGAGCTATCGCAGCAGTGTCCTGCTCCACCTGCATAAGTCTTAAGTAGCTTATTAGCTACTTAGTTATGCAAAGATGATCGCTCAAAACTGTCACTTAAACTGTCGTTTGAGCAATTTTTGAGCAATCATCGCTCCATGTAAATGAGCCTTAAGTCCCATTAAATTCTGCTAACTTGCGGGAATTGCCGAGGTCTGACCTCGCCATAGGCAGATTAGTATTTAAATCCCTAAAAACATTGCCATCCAATTTGGCCCTTGTAGCTACAATTTTACAATACTAATTAGAAAAATGATTCTTAGACTCTACAGGTTAATACTACAATTAGAGCATTTGCTTGACTATTCCCTGAACAGAATAGGTATGGGGCGATACGAGGGTGCAGTAAAGGGCTCCTTCACACGGATGTATTTGTGTGCAGATAATAGCGCCTATTGATTTCAATGGGTTTGTCCTCACCTAACTGCTGAGCGCTTGCATTTTGTGCGAATATAATAAAATCCAAGGCAGGGGATTGGCATGCACAGTGCCGTGGCACACACTTGAAATAATTTGTATTGTATTTAAGTGAAGCGAATAAATAATTTAGGAAGCCATCAAAGTGTTGCATCAATTCGCAAAAAACGATAATGACTTTTCTGTTTGTGTTCTGGTTTGCAGCAATTAGTAGCAATGCAGGAGGAGTTAAACAACAAGAAGAGTGAACTAGAGAAAGCCAAGGAAGAACAAACACATGCACATGCCCTAGTGAATGTTCTCAAGGAGCAGGTGAGTAGAACCAGCCAGAGACTTGTGCCACTGAGCGGCAAATTGTACAAAGTCATTATTATGCTAAGTGTAACTTGTATTTTGGGACAAGTACTTGGATATGACAAGAGAAGCTATTTGTCATTGCAGAAACCTTAAGCTGAGCACACAGTCTAGCTGTCCGCATGTGGCCAAACTATGCCCGCTCACGGGGCCAATGGCTGTTCAATGTACTAGCGAAATCATGCAGCCATTAGCCTCCGTTGGTGAGGGGGCAGGTTTGTCCGTACGCAGCCAGCCAGATTGTGTGTTCTCAGCTTATTAGACAAGTTTATGTTGTAAAAGGAATCCAGCTATGTAAAAAAAAAATGTATTCCATCAGGTGTATGTGAGAAGTGCACCGCTGAAGTCAGCAATGACTGCATACTGTGTTTCATGATACATACGGCCTGTGGGCATCATTATGTGTTCCCACGCTTCTTATTTTTATCCTCTGCGCAAGTGAGGTCTATGTTTGCTTGGAGACTATTCCAAAATTAACACTTATGTCATACTAATTAATTTAGCTTCCTGTTTACTGGATTCTTTGGATTTCTGCAGTTATTTAAATGGTCAGCACTCTTTGAGACAACTTGTGTAAATATGGGGAGGAGGGAGCTGCTGTAGAGGCGAAAAAAGCAAAGAGATTCACTCAGATGTGGCTTCTACAGTTAATAGTAGGTGTCCACTGTAGTTTAGCTATTAAAATCACATATACACTGCTCTGTACTGCTGTACACTGGTCTCCATGGGTACTATAGAGTTAGGACCTCATTTTCCTGTTTTCTACATGGGCAGTGTATAGAACACCCCATATCTGCATGCAGAGATCCACAACAGTATCTGCAGCAAATCCACACATAATACATTTAGGGTTTGTTGCAGATTTTATTATAGACCCACGGCAAAGTTTGCTGCGGACCATCTTTCTTGTGTGGATGTACCCTTGATAAGAAGTAAAATCACCACGTAAGTTGTTGCCATAGCTGCATAGCCACTTAACAACTTTTTTCACAGTAATAGGGAATAATTGAACTTGCATTACAGCCGTGATTTCTTTGTCGCTTGAACCTACCAGCTAATTATTGTCTCCTCTGTATTGAGGGAAACATAATGCAAGCAGCAGATAGCAACATCATTCAATGATATGGCCTTCTACACATTAAAGGGATTGTCCCAGTTTATTATCTGGCTATTGATCCCTCTTTCTGCCCCCTGCTTCTTTTAAATTCCCACAATGCACCTGTACTTCTCTCTGGCTGCAAGTTACATGAACTGTGATGTCACGGCATCATGCTGGCCAAATGACGTCCCATATACAGTTCACATGGGCCTGGAGCTAATAGACATTGCTCTGTATACGGAATTGGCTGCTGTGGTCATGTTGATGTATTGGCACATCACTACTGCAGCTAAGAAAAACAAGGAGTAGAGTAGAGGAACACAGGGGCGACGCTGGAGCAGCTGGCGATTACTAGGTAAGTACTTAATCATTCTAAACTTGGGTGGGTTTAAAAATGGTCATGTAAAAATGGGGGATACTGCATCTCTGCCACCCAAGGGCTCACACCAAACTGGAGCCTTCCCCTGTATATGTGTACATGATAGCTTTTCATTCACTACAGACAGGGACATGGGGAGTGCTTCCATCATATATACAACAGACTCATAACTATGGTCCTACTAGGACAATAGACCTTTACCTGTAATACCCTACTCTTACATAGACAATAATTATAACCAAACTGTTAGAAAAACAGACATGGGTGCACATCCACAAATTATACATTTATCTATTGCTTCTCAGCATTATTTTAGACATGAGGTTCTTTGTTACACTTTGATCAAATTGTATAAGCCCTCTAGCCATGTCACGGTGACCTATTTTAGTGGGTCTCCATACTACTGGGTGCAGCACCACGTTGTCACCCCTACCACCACACCACAATACAGCACCCACATGAGGAGCAACCCAGTTGCCCAACAACACCATTGCTGTCATGTTCAGCCCCATTGCTCTGGGCTACACCATCCCACTGGATGCTGTACCGTAATAACCTGCTCTGCCATGCAGCATCACTCCAAGTGAACAGGCCTCTAGTGCTTACCTGTCCATTTGCACCCAGAAATGGTCTAAGAACTAAGTAGACAGTTGCCCTTTTTGCAACCTACTGCTCATTAAGTTGATATTGTTTATGGAGCATAAACATAGGAAATCTGATTTTAAGCATATAGTTACTTCTGAATACAGTTTATCAATACTTTTGGTAAAAAGTTGAGTAACTTTGTAGACAATATTATTATTATTGAAAACATATTTTTAAGAAGCCTGTTGGCGCATCCCTAATGCCCGGCTCACACAGAGCAGTTAAGTGCAATTTTTCAGACTTATATTGATCTATGGAGGAACACTGGGAGCTTTAATCTCGGAGGGCTGCAGATCTGTGAATACAGCCCTGGACTGTAATACAGGCTATAACTTAGGATCAGTATAAAATAAGGAACTTTGTAAATACAAAAGTGGTATTCACTGTTAAACTAAAGGTCCATGTAAACACAAAGATGATCGCTCAAAATTCCTCAGAAACAGACAGCTTTGAGCGATCATTGTCCATTAGCAGCTAATTAACATCATTTGCATGTTAATCAGCTGCCAGGAGATATATTTACAGAACAGCATCCATTGTTCTGCCATGGGGCTGTCAGCTAATAACTATGTTATCAGCGCTGCCCACAGAGAACTTAGCATGCAGTCCCTCTTATCAGAGACGATGGCTTTTAAGGCCCATTTAGACAGGAGGAGTGTCGGGCAAACGATGCCCAACACTCGTCCCCGCACATACTAGCGTCCGTGTACCTGCAGGAGAGCTAGTATCGCTGGCTCACAGCAGCATAAACGATGGACGATGAGTTGATCATTCAGTGTGCTACAGAATATTTGCAGGTTCCATTGTACGTTAGGGCATCACGGTACTGTCCGTTAGGGGTTAGTGTACATTTTTGTAAGTTTGAGCGTTATATGTAATATATATATACACACTTTAGTGTGCTACAGAATATTTACAGGTTCCGTTGTACATCACGTCACTGTCCGTTAGCGGTTAGTGTACATTTTTGTATATATATCTACGTTAGTGCGTAGATATTTATTATCTATCTATTTCATAAGTTCTGTCAAGTTAGGGCATCTCATATTATTGAATATATTTATCATTTAGTGTGCTGCATGTTCTATACGCTACGTCACATTAAAAAGCAGTGTCGAAGGGCCATTTTTTTACAGTTCTCTTTTATAAAGTGGCCTATGGCATATTAAATGCTCTGCCCTGACTGATTCAGAAACCGAGACAGACGCTTTTTCAGATTTAGCTTTCGTCATGAGTGACCGCAACAGCGCTTCCGATAACTCTTGTAGGGCTGTCAGCAGAGACCTACAAGGAGAATTAGCAGGGCCCAGTAGCGCTGCAGCGCAGGAAATACCAGTTCTTCCAATTGAAGTCGCCAGCCTTGTGTGGACAACCACCACATCATTTACCCACAAAATGGCTGACTTCACCGCCACCCTAGGAATAAACTTGGATGATCTTGGATGATCAACTCTTAACGGACATAGTCCACAAAACAAATCTGTATACTAGAGAGAATATTTCTCAGCATCCCTCTTCGATACGCCAAAAATTGGAAGCCCACAACCCTGTACGAATTTTAAAAATTCTTGGGGCATACATTAAATATGGGAATTGTCAAGAAGCCCACGATTAATCCTTTCCAATCCAATTTGTATCCTGGTTTTCCTAGGGGGCTTACTCTTTTTCTGCTGTTATACAATGGTGCTATCTGCTGGCCTAAAGCCAGTACTGCATGAGGTGACACGTTTGATAGCCTCCGACAGCAGAGAGGCTGGCAATATACAGTAAGAGAACCGCGACGGACGTCTTCTAACATCGGAGCTGTGCAGCCTTAAATCATAATGTCTTCAGACGTCAAACAGTGGATTGGAAAGGGTTTACTGGACATCTAGTACCACGCATGCCACCCCTGTGTTCTCTGCACTAATGCCCAGACACCGCTATGAAGAAATATTACGATTTCTTTACTTCAATGGATAATCTGCAAGCCCTTCCCAGAACACATCCAAATTATAATCGTTTATTTAAAATTCAGCAATTAATCAGATATTTAAATGAGATATTTAAAACTTATTACACCCCAGAAAAAACCTTGGCATAGATAAATCCCTAATGAGTTTTAAGGGGAGACTTCATTTCAAGCAATATATTCCAACTAAAAGGGCGCGTTTTGGAGTGAAGCTTTATAAACTTTGTGAAAGTGTGACAGGGTATACCACCTCTTTTAGAATTTATGAGGGTAGGGACGGTAAAATCAGTCCTCCACGGTGTCCCCCTAATCTGTCTATAAGTGGGAGCTAATCCAGCCCTTCCTCCACAAGAGGTATCACCTCTACGCAGATAACTTTTATACAAGTGTGCCTTTGTTCAAACTCCTGCACACATCAAACACCAGAGCATGTGGGACAATCCGTAAAAATAAAAAGGGCTTTCCACAAAGGCTGGTGGGAAAACAAATTCTGAAGGGAACATCCTACTTTTTTCAAAGTGATGAACTGATGGCAGTCAAATATAAGGACTGAAAAGATGTGTTTGTCCTCAGTACAGTCCATACAAATGCCACAGAGGCCGTTAGGGAGAGAGGTTCGGCATCCGGCAAGCAAAAGCCAGCATGCATAATAAATTACAATAAATTCATGGAGGGCGTTGATTTAGCAGACCAGGTATTGCAGCCATATTTGGTTTAATGGAAAACAAGATCCTGGTATAAAAAAGTGGCCGTATACCTCATTCAAGTGTCCGTATACCTCATTCAAGTGGCCGTATACCTCATTCAAGTCTTGACTATGAGGAAAATGTAATTGCACACCTCCCCTTTCAAACTGAAGACCCCCGACTTTGTCAGGAATCTGAAGATGTCCGAAGACTAACAGAAAGACATTTTATTTGCCGAGTTCCCATCACAACCAATAGGACAAATCCACAGAAAAGATGCAGAGTGTGTAGCAAACAAGGGACACGCAGTGATTCTCGCTACTATTGCCCTAAGTGTCCTACAAAACCTGGCCTCTGCATCTCCCCATGTTTTGAGAGATTCCACACTCTCCCACATTAATTAAAATTTTTTTATACAAATCTCAAGAATCACAGGTTTTTTTATTTGCATAGTATTATAAAATCATCGCCTGTAACTGTGTGAAATTGATACTTTTTCTTCTAGGCCCTGATACTTTTTGTTGCAGGCCCTGATTCTTGATAAAACTGAATATCACAAGGCATGAACAAACATGATGGTTTAGCATATTTTAAATGTTACAAATTCAATTTTTTTCATAATCTAAACTTTCTAAATTTTCCCATAGATGAATGCATTAAGGGGTTTATTTCCCCTGCTACTCCTTTTATTTTGAGCCCTGTCATTCGCCCACACATAGGCTTATGGCCACAGTTGTCATATTTCTAAATACAGGAGAACCAGGGGCATCAGTTTTGGTGTGCATGTCTCTGTTTTCATGTAAGCTGTCTGAAAAAAATGACTTTAAAATGACACATTTGTCAAAATAATCAAAATTGTATTTTTTTCCAACTGGTTTGCATAAATTCACTCAAAAACAGGCGGGTCGAAATGCTTACCATTCCCCTAGATGAATGCGTAAGGTTGTCTAGTTTTTAAAATGGGGTCATTTGCTGGGGTTTTCTCTTGTTTTAGCAGCGCAGTGCTTCTACGAGCGTGCAATGGGGCCTGGAGGATTCGCCAATAAAATTTGTTTTCTAAATGCTCCCGGGTGCGTGTCCCCACACATAGGATCATGGACACAATGGGCATATTTCTAAGCATAGACAGGGGCATTAATATTGGGGTGCATAACTGTGTTTTCATGTGTGCTGTCTGAAAAAAATTACTTTAGAATGACACATTTGTCAAAAAATTTAAAATCGTAATTTTTTTTCCAACTGGTCTGCATAAAATCACTCAAAAGCTGTGGCGTCAAAATTCTCACTATTCCCCTAGATCAATGCGTAAGGTTGTATAGTCTTTAAAATGGGGTCACTTACTGGGGTTTTCAGCTTAGTGCCTCTACGAGCATGCAATGGGGTCTGAACGCTCCCGGGTGCTACTTTCATTTTGGGGCCTGCCATGTGTCCCCACATAGGATTATGGGCATATTTCTGAGCACTGGAGAAACAGGGGTATCACTTTTGTGGTGTATTTCTCAGTTTGCATGTGCTCTACACAAAAAAAACTGTTTTCCAAAGGACACATTCGTGAAAAAAATGAAATTTTAATATTTTGCACATAATTTGCATTAATTCCTGCAAAAAAAAGTGGGATAAAAATACCAACAACACTCCTCAATGAATACATTAAGGCGTCTATTTTTCAAAATGGGGTCATATTCTGGGGTGACTATCAGTCTGACACATATAAGCTTCTGCAAACTTGGGTTGGTGTATAAAAATAAAATGTACTTCAAAATTTTAATAATTATTGTTAGATTTGTAAGTCTGCTAAATTCAGCAAAAATCCCCCAAAATTTACAAATAGGTTTCCAAAATAAAGTAAACACATGGAGATATATATTTGATTTTAAAAATTGTACAGTGTGTGTGTGTATGTGTGTGTATATATATATATATATATATATATATATATATATAATGTGTTATACAGCTGCTGAAAATGGGAAAACACGTCAAATTTTTAAAATTTTCCGCAAATTTGGTACCTTCAATAAAAATATACAAATCGTATCGATCTACTAAATGAAGTACAACATGTGTCGGAAAAACAATGTCAGAATCGCCTTATATATGCAAATCTCGTAAAGAGTTATTCTTTGTTAAAGTAACACATACCAGAGTTCCAAAATTTTACTTGGACCTTAAGTTACAAACGGGCTTGGTCCTTAAGGGGTTAATAAGAGCTCATGCTACATTGTATTTAAAAAGCATTAAGTTGCTGGAGTGTTACTTTGTTTCATTCCCCACATTCATATTTTTTGCAAGTAATAAAAGATAGGCAAATCAGTAGAAAAAAATCAAACAGGAGGAAAACTATCTATATTTATGCTTTTAGAAGTGGTTTTGTTTACTTTGTTTCTAAATTTGACTCAGAATTCATATTTGTTCACTTAGCGATAATTTCTGGTTTTGGTTTATGGCCCAGTATGTAGCATTATAATGCCATGCCAGCTGAAAGAACAGGCACATGAGTTTTACCAGAGCTGCCAAGTGTAACTTCTGTGGGGCTCTTAATGGCTGGTATAATTGGAAATGGCTGAGTAATATAGAGCAACCGAAATACACAAGTGGAACAACCAATTAGAAGCAAGTTGCAGATACTGAAGAGAAAACAATGCTTTGAGTGCAATTTCTGTTTAAGATTTATATAGTTTAAAAACAAGTCAGGAATGGAGAAAAGAGTCATCTGGGTGGCTCCTCCTCTGCTTCTTCTGGCCACTCGGCTTGATTGACAGGTCTTTTCTTATACACAAATGGAAAAGACCTGGCAATCTAGCTGGGCAGGGAGCTGTCCTGATGTCACTTCTCCCCAATTCTTCTTTTGAAGCAATGCCCTTTCTGAAATGCAGCAGCGTTTTGGAGTTAAACATAGCTCTCTGTAAAAAAGGGCACCTGGCGTGATTTTCTGCTGCCTGCGGTTAGGGCAGGATAAATCATGTAAAAAAGGAAAGCGTATATATTCTTTCAAAAACTCATTTCTTGGTGATTCTTCCAAAGCTTTACATTCGCAGTGCCCTATTTCAGGTTTCATTATTATTGCATGGTTGTCAAATAGAATTGTTTTTGACCTTTTGACAAAATTTAATACTTGAAAAATAAACAAGACAAATGATTTGAATTATTGCATGATTTAGGCCGCCTGCAGACGGCCGGGTCGGATCAGCGGAGCCAGACCCGAGCCCCTGCAGGGACCAGCGCGGCACTCACCTCTCCCGCGGCTCTGGCTTTTTAATGTTCCGTGCAGCCGGTGCATGTGCAGAGCGTAGCCGTCGGCCGGGGAGGGACATTTCTGTGCGGGGCTCTGTGATTTCGCGCGGACAAATCGCTGCCGTCTGCCTAGGATTGCATTTCGCAATGCAATCCTATTGCAGCGGCCACGGGCGGAAATTCTGCGGGAAATCCCGCCGCGGAATTTCCGCCCATGTGCAGGGGACCTTAGAGGGATATTCCCATCACACCAATCTAAATGTTATCCCTTGTCCTACGAATAGCGGATAACTTTCTGTAGTGGAAATACCCCTTCAAGGAACAAAATTTTCAACACCCTTATCACCTTGTTCCTCCCTGTGGAAACTCGCTTTTGCTATATCTTGAACCTTACCAGTAGAATTCTGTAGCCATCGCAAAGTTTTTCTAGTAACACAATGCTATGATTGAAGTGACCTTCTAGCAGAAATAAAAGTAAAGTAGTTGACAGTGGCTAGAATTAGGGCCCTTTTACACACAACAATTATTGCTCAAAATTTGCTCAAAAGTCATCTTTTGAGCGATAATCGTTGTGTGTAAATATGCGCCTATTGTACACTTATCATGCACTTTTCGTCCATCACTGACTTCAGGTCAGCATGAAATCCTCATCCCTGATGAGATGGACCACACGCTGAGTTCTCCTCTGGCAGCGCTGATAACATTCTTTCAGCCACTGTCTGGCTGGGGAGCAACACCCATGTATTTGGAGAACAGACCACCCGCTGTTCTCTGAATACATGCAAATGAAGCTACTAGCTTCATTCATTACTGATTAACCCATTAGTACCTATGCAAAATGATCGCTCAAATATGCCAGTTTCTGACAAATTTTGAGCAATCATCTGTGTGTGTAAATGGGGCTTTAGATGCAAAGACATTATAGGGTATGTCGTAATTTTTGCTGTGGAAAACGTACAACAAATCCGCATGTGTTACACGCTGGAGAGTTGAAATCCACACCGACAATTTATTCTCAGATTTTTATTTTTTTATGCTGTGGATGACATTTATGGCCCTTTTACACAGGCTGACAGTTTTGTAACTGACTGCATGAACACTGACATCACCACTAAGATCGTCAGCGCTCCCGCAGAGCTTTTAAATTGAAAGACTTGCCACCGACTCGTGGGATTCTCGCTCAGCACTTCACCTCCTATGGAAAGGGCTAAACAGACAGCATTTACACGGAACGAGAAGCCAGCGAGCCAATGAGGTTTTTTAAGCTGACTGAAAAGTGAGTGATACTTTTGGCCTTCGCACTGAACGATTAGCACTCTAATTCATTCGTTTCAACGAATTTTGAGTGATAATCGCTACATGTAAATGGGCCTTTAGGGCTCCTTCACATGGGTGTATGCAGAAATACACGCTCAACGCCACATATTTGTGCCATGGCAGCGTATTTTACTGTACCTTTTGTGCCCTCAGGGCATCTTAATTTGCTCACACAAAAAGAACACAACTCTATTTTAAATGGCTATTTAGCCTTATGAATTCCAGTTGTGTTCTTTTTCTCGGAGAACTGTCAGCTCCTTGTGTATTGTGCTCCCCCACACCCCATAGATTTCTATGGGAACCTGCAGTATCGATCATTCTACGTTTATTTCATTGCACAAAATCCATGGGTGTGACTGAACCCATTGAAATCAATGGGTTCTATTCACTGCGTATTTCGCGTGTGCAAAGCTTTGCGCATATATGCCCATGTGAAGGAGCCCTTAGGCACTATCACACAAGCATTTTATGTACACAGGTGCATTTATGTGCCCCTAATACGGATGAGCGGCCCAGCCAAACTGCAGATCTGCTGACCCGAACCCAAAGAGATTCCTATGATGCTCTGAATTGGGTCAGTAAACGCAAAGTCGGGCAGGACACTCCGTCGTATTACAAGCACATAAATGTGCCCGTAATACACTTGTATAAAACTGTTGTCAATAAAATCTCATTCACTTCGCAGCTACTGTACACCGTTGTATTTTCGCCTACTATGAAAGTACCATTATAGTTACTGGGCTATAAATTTTAATATTCCATAGATAGCCATTGCTATTAATTTTATCAAGAACACAGAAGCTGGTAAGTAGAATTTTCTTTGTCCCATAGTATTAGATGAGTTTGTTACATGCAGCTGCATGTTTATGTGTAGTTCCATAATGATGATATATGGGCTGTATAATTCCAGTGGATTACACACATTTGTTCTATGTTTGCATATTACTCACGAAGCCAGTCTTCCATACTAGCAAACAATACATTGTGGCGCCACCTGAGATTAGTTTTTGCACGTATTCCAGTTGTGTTGCTCTGGATGTCTGGCAGCTGCAGGTTCCAGCAGGCGCACCCCAGGCTAGTGCCACCTTTATAATTAAGTAACCTAGCTGCTTTAGCTTGGCTTATTCCATATGGAGTTGGCAGGCAGGAAACTCTTCAATGCAGAATTTGCTCAGAGTTTAGGGAAATCACAGTGAAAACCTCCAGGGAACACATTCTATTATTGACTTTAATATGTTCTTTTGTATCAACTTGTTAACTTCTAATATAGTCAAAGGCCAATTATACAAAGCTGATGACATTCTGCTTAATTGATGCTTGTTATCAATTAAAATGGGATGAAACCCTTTAAACATTGACTATTGATGGATATTTTCAAACTAAGGAAACGATATCACTATATATTTCATACTCGACAAGTTTGCCCGTGTCCTGCCCATTGCAATGCATAGTTCTCTATGGATTAAGGATGCAGAATTCTCTTGTTACAGAAAGTCCTGACAATAATGTTACATTTGCCTGCATTGGTATGTGGTTACACTTTTTCTATTCAACACATTCCTCCTGATGATCTTGACATCTAATCCCTAAAGATACTGCATGTTGTTTCAAAAAGAATGGTGCAAATAAAAGCTCCTTTATTCATACATGAATTGACACATAACAGCCAGAATGACATGAAAAGATAGAAGAACTCTTCAAGTTTGTAATGCACCTTACAGATGCAAATCCCCAATGCCACAGACGAGGGAAAACCTTGCATCTCCGCTGCAGGAGGATATGGTGGGGATACGCTTGGCACCCACATTGAACCATCTGTAAGGTGCATTAAAAACGTGAAGAATTCTTTTTGTTGTCATTCTGGCTGTTTTATGTCAATTGATCTATGAAGAAATCCATTTTACTTTTGCACCATTCTTTTAGAATCACCCTCTATATCCTTCTTAACCTTACCTTCAATCGCTGGTGTGGTTCACCCATGAAACACTTTAGTTCCATTTATGAGTGGATGATGTAGTCTAGAATCGGCTTCAGGTATTTGATTAATCAGGAGTCCTGCATGTGCTCTTGCTGTAGGAAGGGAGGAGTAGAGTAACGTCTACTGAGACACTGGAGGAATGTTTCCTCTGTATAGAGGAGAAATAAGGTGTTGCCTGCCCACTATTCTCCAGCCATGTGAAACGGGATGGGGTAATTAGACTGGAGGAAAATTAAAATGCGTGGACTCAAGGCGCAACTCCTCATAATCAAGACAAATATAACAAAAAAAATGACCTGCTTCCTTATTAAATATTTAATAACAGGTTTCGGGGTTGCAGACCCTTCTTCAGAACCGGCTGTAGAGAGTGCATAGGGTGTAAGGAGAAGGATTTTTCTGCTGCACTGCAAAGAAGAATTGCGGCAGAAAATCCTTCTCCGTACATGCTATCAACTTTCTGCAACCATTTCTGAAATGCATCTCTGAAACGCGTTCAATATTGCCCATTTTTAACAATGTAATAAAGAACAACCGAGGAATTGTCATAATATTTTACACATCCCACCAATCTTGACATATTTTCTTTCCATTACATATCGCGCTTTATTTAGAGGTGGTAAAAGTAGAATAATACAGTTTGTGCGTGTTTATTAAAAATGCTAAAATCAAGGAAAATTTATAAATCATATCATAGAATCCTAGAATGGTAGAGTTGGAAAGGGACCTCCAGCGTCATCGGGTCCACAACCCTGCTCAGTGGAAGATTCACTAAATCAGTGTTTCTCAACTCCACTCCTCAGTGACCCCCAACAGGTAAAGTTTTCAGGATTTCCTCAGTATTGCACAGGTGATGTAATTATTGTCAGTGCCTCAGACATTGCTACAGGTGTTCTTACTATAGGATATCCTGAAAACATGACCTGTTGGGGGTCCCGTGGTAATCTGTTCCACTCATTGATCACCCTCACTGTCAGAAAGTTTTTTTCTAATATCTAATCTGTGTCTCCTCCCTTTCAGTTTCATCCCATTGCTTCTAGTCTTTCCTTGTGAAAATGAGAATAGGGCTGATCCCTCTGCACTGTGACAGCCCTTCAGATATTTGTAGGCAGCTATTAAGTCTCCTCTCAGCCTTCTTTTTTGCAATCCAAACATTCCCAGATCCTTTAACCGTTCCTCATAGGACATGATTTGCAGATCACTCACCATCCTAGTAGCTCTTCTCTGAACTTGCTCCAGTTTGTCTATGTATTTTTTAAAGTGGGGTGCCCAGAACTGGACACAATATTCCAGATGAGGTCTGACTAAGAAAAAGTAGAGGGGAATAATGACCTCACATGATCTAGACTCTATGCTTTTTTTAAAACACAGAATTGTGTTTACCTTTTTGGCTTCTGCATCACATTGTTGACTCATGTTCAGGCTATGATCTATTAGTATACCCAAGTCTTTTTCACATGTGCTGCTTAGCCCAATTCCTTCCATTCAGTATGTGCTTTCTTCATCTTTCTTGCCCAGATGTAGGACTTTGCATTTCTCCTTGTTAAATACAATTCTGTTACTCACCACCCACTGTTCAAGCTTTTCTAGATCTTTTTGAATACTTTTTCTCTCTTCCCTAGTGTTATCTATCCCTCCTAGCTTTGTGTCGTCTGCAAATTTACTCAATTTCCCATCAATTCCCTCTTCCAGATCATTTATAAAAGTTTTGAACAACACTGGGCCTTGTGGTACCCCACTTGATACATTCTTCCACGTGGATGTGCAGCCATTTAGGACCACTCTTTGAGTACGATCACTCAGCCAGTTGTGAATCCACCTAACAGTTGCCTTGTCAATTCCATATTTGGTCATTTTTTTCAATAAGTTTGGTATGAGATACTTTGTCAAATGCTTTACCAAAGTCAAGATATACTATATCCACCGCATTTCCCTGATGATCAACCCAGTTGGTGATTGTCATAGAGGAATTATATTTGTCTGGCATGACTTGTTTGTTACCCATGCTGCTCTGGTTAATTACTCCAAATTTTATCCCAGTACTTTCATACATGATGTTTAATAATTTCCTGGATCCACATTTTTCCCTTTTTTGAGGATAGGGACAACATTTGCCCTTTTCCAAACTTCTGGGACTTCTCTTATTCTCCAGGAATTTTCAATGATTATGGTGAGTGGTTCAGCCATTACCTCAGCTCCTTCCTTTAGTATCCTAGGATGTAATTCATCTGGACCTTGAGACTTCAATTCATTTGCGTAAGCTACGTGTTCCCTCACCATCTCTCTGCTTATAGATGGCCTGCATTCTTGCATTCCCCCAATAG
The DNA here is from genome assembly GCF_035609145.1 of Eleutherodactylus coqui. NCBI lineage: Eukaryota > Metazoa > Chordata > Amphibia > Anura > Eleutherodactylidae > Eleutherodactylus > Eleutherodactylus coqui. The sequence goes on along the minus strand of NC_089837.1, from coordinate 430,043,206 downwards.
CACAGGGAAGATCACTTGATGTTCCATCTACTTTCTGAGAGAAAACAAATACAAAATAGGAATTTAAAAGTTCGGCCTTCTCAACACCATTTTCATCTTCTAAGCATCCAATAACATCTTTGACTTTTCTTTTGCTTTTGAAAATACACTCAAAATCCTTTTTTATTGCTGTTGGTCTCTCTTGCAAGTCTCAATTCATTATTAGCTTTAGCTTTTCAGACACTTGCCCTACAGTTTCTGCAGACTGCATTATATTCTTCTTTAAATATTTCCATTTGAAAAACAGATTTTTCTTCATTTTTAACGTGTGTGTAAGTTCTGTGTTCATCCATCCTGGTCTCTTTAAATGCTTTCCATTCTTCCTTCTTTTTGGGATTCTTAACGATTGTGCTTTGAGAATCTCATTTTGCATTATTTCCCAACCTTCTTGGACATTTCTGTCCTTAAGAACATTCAGCCATTGGATTCTTCCTATCCTCTTTCTGAGTTCATTAAAATCTGCCTTTCTGAAATCTAACCTTTTGAGGTCTGTGTTTTCTCAGGTCTTCTTCCCCTTGTTATCTATCCAATATGCAAGGATAGCATGATCGCTGCCTCCTAAGGTCCCAGCCACCCCTACTTCCTCTACCATTCCCTCCCTGTTGGTAAGAATTAGATCCAAGATAGCAGATCTCCTTGTTTTCTCTTCCAACTTTTGGAAGATAAAGTTGTCAGAAAGAGCAGATAAGAATTTGTTAGATCCAGTACTTTAACCTGAGAGAGATTCCCAAAAAATGTCTGGATAGTTTAAAATCTCCCATAATCACTTTTGCCATCTGATGTAGAAAGAGTTCATCCATATCTTCTGCTTGTCCCGGTGGCCTATGGTAAATGCCTACAATGGTGTCCTTTCTGCTGTTCTCTCCTTATATTCTTACCTAAACAGTTTCTATAGAACTCCCATGCTCTGAAGCTTGAATCTCTCTGGAGATTAAGGTTTTCCTAACATACATGTAACACCTCCCCCTTTATTAGGTCTATTTCTTATAAATAAGTTATTTCCTTCAAGCCTTGTATTCCAATCATGTGTATCATCCCACCAAGTTTCCATGATGCCTATGACATCATTTTTCTCTTCCTGTGTTAGAAGCTCCAATTCTCCTTGTTTGTTTCCCCATGCTCTGTGCATTTGTGTAAAAACATTTTAGTTTGTGATCGGTGTCTCTTGCTCCTCTACTTTCCTTCAGAATTTTTTGTCTTTGTTCTTTCTTTCCACTTCTAATAGCAAGGTTCTCAAATGTATTAATTAGCTGTATATTTTTACCTGGCTTTTCACTTCCCTTCCCATATTGTTCTAGTTTAAAGCTCTCCTAATTACTAATAAAACACTAATTTTTTTACATTTTGACTTATATTGCCTTTTATTTTCATTTATATTTAATGTATAACTTTTAATGTAGTAATCTATTAATCATCAATTCAGAATATATGATATTGATGATTTAATTGATGTAATATCTGGTGTATGTAATAAGTTGATGTACGGGTACGATCACACACAGTGAAATTGGTCTGGATTTTCCGCTGCTAAAAATCTGCCACAAATTCCACATTACACCACTAGTGCAGATTTTGACGTTTATCCGCAACAGGCTTCACCTCTACCCTTGAAAAGTTAAAATCAGCTGTTGATTCGCACCAAAATCCACCTTGCAAAATATGCATACCATACAGATTAATTTATTTCTAGATAAATTATTAAAAATTAACCCTATACTATACAATCCCTTATTCTAACTAAATAGTATAAGTGATTTAATAGGGGTTAATGTGTGTGTATTTTGCATACTACATTTTCCTTATCTGTCCTCTGATCTCACACTGACAGCAGCGAGGAGGGGAGAGATAACCTGATCACAACCCCAACATGATGGCAAACTTTCCAAGCCAGCACTGTGATTGGCTGTAAGTGATATCATGATCGGGACCTGAACCATTCAAGTCTCGATGACGGCACTTAAACAGGCAGTTAGTAACTGCCTATTTTGGGTGTCTTACCCATTGTGGGGGGGCCAGACATAATTTTACATCACTGCTACACAGAGCCCAAGTAGAAGCGATGTAAATTTACCGTTGGCAGTTGCGAAGAGGTTAATGTGGCAACAGAACCGGCTCCATTGCTATATACAGATGGGATGGCAGAAGTCAGTTATGACATAACTTGAAGGTGTATTCCCAGAATCCCCTTTTATCACCTATCCACAGGATATTATCCTCCTTTGGGTTAATGGGAGTCTATGGATCCATGAAGTAGATACTTCGACACATATGGTAAATATGCACTGCAGACACAGTTTGAGAAGTCCCTGAAGAATTCTGAAATAAACCACTTTCCATAACATTTATTATCTGTATGGAATGCCCAGAATACTAGAACATGTGAATGGGGAACCCTAATATCATTAACGTCTACACAGGATAATGGAGCTTATGGCTCACAGAAATACTGTAGCTCAGCTCAAGTAATAATGTTTTATGCATAAGGATGTCAGCTATGAATAGAACACACAAGACGTTCACTGTGTTAATAGGAAATATTCCGGGGTTTCTTCTCTCATGCAATTTCATCTAGTAACTGTTGAGTCAACACAGAGATAAATATAACCCATAATTCTTGGGCTTACCAACATTCACTAATTGTCTACCAGGCTACTGCTGCCGGCAATTTATATATATATATATATATATATATGTGTATATATAAAAATAAAATCAGCATTAGTAGGTTGGCAGCCGCTATATATATATATATATATATATATATATATATATATATATATATAGCGGCTGCCAACCTACTAAGCAATTCAGCTTATGTAGGAACGCATTTGTATTTCACACCACATCAGATACATGCCCTTATGTAAAGGGAGCTTGTACTAGGGAAGCTGACTTTTATATGACTGTTATATGTGGGGTTTTTAAAATTAGAATATATGTATTTTTTTTGCATTTTTTTCCCCTTTAGTTATCTATAAAAGAGTATCTGTGTTAAACAGGAACTATCAGCATCGTACCATTCCTCTGTTATTCTTCCTGGAAAAGAATGACTAAATTTACAACTGGGTGTTACCATTCCCCTTGTCAGTCTAATAGCTGTACTGGCAGCCTGCTTAAACACTCACAAAATATGTATGACATGTCACATTGACAAAGCAGATGGTAAAACCCACCTAGTTTTGTTTGCTTTTTCAATGATTTAGATAATTCATTGTAACTAATTTCCATGATTGACCTTCATGTAATACCGTACTCTGTTACTGTTGGATGGACTGCACCCATGTGCCTCTTCACCCTTTTCTGTGGGACTTTCAAATGCCCACAATTTTTGGGGAAAATAAAGAATTACATATTTTTTTGATTATAAGGTGTACTTCATTCAAGTGCTTATCCAGATTTTAAAAACTGATAGCCTATGTTCAGGATAGGCCATCAATATCTGATAGGTGAGGGTTTGCTGCTGTGGACCCCCACCGATCAGCTCATTGAAGGGGCTGCAGTGGTTATGCAAGCACTGCATGCAGCCGCTTCAGTGTTTACTGCTGAGCACAATCCTGTTCGTACTCAAAATGCTATATTTTTATAGTGGCCATTCTGGGAACTACAGGCTTGTCTCATTAATTAGCTGATTGTGGGGATCCCGAGCGGCAGACCTTCATTTTCAGATTATGATGGCCTCTTCTGAGAATAGGCTATTGCTTTCTAAAGGCTGTATAACCACTTAACGGCACAGGACATAGGTTTATGTCCTGGCTGCAGAGTGCTTATCGCAACAGGATGTAATCTTGCGTCCTGTGGATGATGCAGGTACAGAAGCTGAGCCCAGGCCACCCCTTAGCGGGAGCCAGCTGAGGCCGGTTTGCCGGCCTCCCACTGCAACAGCAGGAATCAATGAGAACATTGATCCCTACTGTTAACCCACAGCATGCAGCAATCTATGTAGATTGCGGCATGTAAAGGGTTCACAGAGGGAGAGTACTCCCTCTGTGATGTCATCGGCCCTCTGCGATATAATGACGAATGCCAGATATGGTGTCTCGGTTTGCCATGGCCTATGGTCACTATTGTAAGCAATAAGGCATTGCAGTACAGAAGCAATCATAGCTGTTATGGTTCAAGTACCCTACAGGGACATAAAAAATGTAAAGAAAAAATAAAAATAGTGTAAAAAAAAACAACATAAAAAATAGTTAAATAAAAACCCTTTTTTGTGCACTCTCCCTTATTTGTTTAAAAAAAAAAAGGAAATCCAACAAATTAGGTATTTTTGTATCCATAACGACCTGTTCAATAAATTGAACACACAATTTATCCTACACAGCAAAAAGCGTAATTAAGAGATCAAAAAAGCCGTATGTAACTCAAAATTGTATAAATAAAAACTACAGCTCGTGATGCAAAAAAGAAGCCCTCATAGAGCTCCATCTGTGGAATGATAAAAAAAAAAGTTATGGGACTTTGAATGCAGCAATGTATCGAAAATCGTAATTAGATAATAAAGTGTTTTTTTTGTGAAAAAGTGGAGAAATTAAGAAAATAATATTTCAGTTGCACTGTAAAAAAGAAAAAAAAAAAGCAATGGCACAATTGATGATTTCTTTTCCTGTCTTCAAAAAAAAAGTTTAAGAAACGTTTTACAATACATTCTACGTACCTAAGAATGGTACAAATAAAAACTAGTTTGCCATGCAAAAAACAACCCCTTATATGTCCATTTCAGCAGAAAATTAAAATGGATGTGGCTTTTGAAAAGGGGAGATGAAACCCCCCCAAAAATCGTTGCGTCCTTTGGGTCAAAATAGGCCATGTCCTCAAGGGGTTAAAGGGAACCTGACATCGGCTATGGGCACTATAATCTAAGATATGGTGGTCATAGGGCAGGAGCCTGGGAGGTATGTATTATACTCTCCTGCCTTCCGTTGCATGCACTGTCCGCCTCGAAAGTTGGTGCACAGACTGTGCAGTGGACTCACACCGGCAGACTGTGTGCACGCACTCTCATAGATATCAATGGGAGTGCACGCACAGCCTGGAGGTTTGAGCCAGATGGCATGGTACGTGCACTGACTTTCAGGGGTGAAAGCGTGGGCATCGGGATGTGGGTTAGTATACAAAATACCTCCATGGGCTACCGGCGAACCTGCCTTCTGAGCACCATAACTTTATGGTGCTCATAGCTGGTGCCAGGTTTCCTGTTATTGTTGTGTGGGGTGTTTTCATATCATAGATAGCTCATAGGTAGTTCATTCCTCCAAACAGCGGAGTATTGTTCATTTCTGTTCTCACCCTAAACTTCCAGGCCTCTTTGCTTTAAAAAAAGAAAGAAAGAAATTACTTTTTAAATTAATTCTCTTGTTGAATAAAATAATTACGCATTTGAAAAAGGATGAAGGGAGGAAGCAAATCTATTGTTTCAAAATTGATTTTGTGTCTGCTAAAAGCACTAATTACACAGTGCCTGAATAATAGCCTGGAATATAATTGTTGTTTATCCTGCGTAAAAGAGATGGCAAAATAATGTATTCAAATATGCGTTTAGTGTAGATGGTAGAATGAAGATTGGCGAGATATAGAAATCTGGAGAACACCGCTATGGTAAGTGTTTGCAGCTATTCCATATTGTCTGGAATTCACACTAGTCGTACATGGTCAGAGTATACTGGTCGCATTGTCACTAGTAACCAATCCAGTCAACTTTTTACTGCTACTATTTTTACTAGTTTGCTTATATGGTCATAGCGTTGGCAAATTTAGTTTGTAGCCACTTCATCGTGAATTATTGGGTCAGAGCTGTCCACTTATACTAGTTTTGAGGGCATTCACTATAGGTTTGAGACATAAAAAAAAGTCCCAGATGACCATACTCATTTGTGTGTTAGTAATGTTTTCACATCTTCCAGCATCATTTGCTTGTTCCTTGTCGGCACATGCCATTTTGGGATGTATATTCTTTATACTTTACACTGTGCATTAAGAATCACAGCATACAGAGCAGTAGAGACTTCACTGCAATGTAAATGTCATGGCTCGCCGACTACGTTCGATCGTGACGTCACAGTATCAGCCCTGGTCTATGTTATCTATACTACGGTGCATGCTCCGTTGAATGCCGACATAAGCACTTCTCTTCTGGTGTGTGAATGGATTGGTAGGCTGAGGAATGCGTGACCCAATTGGCGTTTGTGTATACACACTTTTTTTCTGTCTCCTCCTCATGGAGGATGATGATTATACTTTTATCTAGTCTGCATCCTCTGTCCTGTTCCACTGTCAGATTATCTCCTAACTTTATTGCTTGTATTGCATTTGTATTACGTCTGGTTCATTATGTGCTTAACGTCTATACAGTACATAGTTATCACTTGTGGTAATCCTTAACCCTGTTTTCCAACTAGGGGTAGTCAGGGTTGCCCCAGGTTCATGATATGGGGTGATCTTAGGTTCATGACATCAGGTCGCCCTTATCAGGGCGTGTGCTCTGCTTTTAGGTAGGGAAGGTCTAATTGCATTATTAGGTTAGGGTCAAATTTCCCATTCCTCCACTCTTTCGTCTTGTTATAAATATTTTATGTTACTATATTGTGTGTACATACGTCCTTTTAGGGTAGCAAATCCGGTCCTATCCAGACAAGGAGTTTTGTGTCCAATTCAGACATAACAGAGCTCAGAAAATGTTTGTCAAACAGCGTCTCTTGATTTCATTAACAAGCAGTAGAATTATTACTCTAGCTTTGGATTGAACTGGAGTTATGACAAACTAAGCAAATACAATTATTTGCATGGTTGCTTAACTTATGTAGATATAGTCCAGATCTAGACTATACAAATCTGTAAAAGTGAACAGTACTTAGTTTAGTCAATCATACCTTTCTTTCTCGCGCTGCTTCCTTTTATGCAAAGTTGCTGTCATTTGAAGATTTTAAATATACTAGGCCTTAAGAATGTGATCATTATAACATTCCTTGTGTGTTTTCTGGAGAGACATTAGTTATGTAAGTGTTCAAGTATCCCCAGTGCAGCACTTTTTGATAGTCCTGAGTAAGGATAATTTGTTAGAATCTTACATTATAGTTGCTATCAGTGCATTTCAAAGTAAATAACAAGTGAAACTGCTGTAACGGGGTTGGCCAGTTTAATACAGATTTTAAGCATTGGCCATGTTACACTGATAAAGTAACTTTCTTTGTATTAGAATATATTCCTCATTTATAACTGTCATGGCTGGCTGTAAGTATACATGCAGAAGTAAAGGAAGAAGTAGTTTTAATACAAATAAATTTAGAAAACAAATTTGTTTTCACATGACCATTGATGGCCAATATAAGAGAAATCAGTAAGCCAAAGCAACTCATTCCTGAAAGGCAAAAGACAAGGTTAGACAGCGGACCAATAATACTTGTGGCCAACATATTCCACAGTACTTTACAAATGAGAGGGTTCATGTACAGACATAATCAGACATTACATGCGGCATGCACATTATCTGTTATGGTGTTCCCATCATGGTGTCCAAAAGAAATGCCACCAAAATAACTATTTTTTTCAGTAAAATGATTGGTACCATAATGGAAATCGGATGGAAGCCATTATAGTCGATAGATTCCACTGTTATCTGTCTTTTGATGGATCTAGCCAGTTATTTTTGCCTTGTTTTATGTTCTGTTCCTGTGATGGAACAGAAAAATGGGAATGTATACAGAGCCTTGCTGTGGCTGCAGTGTGAAACCAGACAATCACAAAGGATACAACTGCATGCTGCAAAGAACGCTCATAAATATGTAAACATCGAATATCAGAATTTAGAATTGCATTATTGCTATATTTACTATACATATAAATTTGAGGTTCTTACTGCATATTTAGATGAGATTGCGAGAATCCATCTGCCTGACCAGATGACGTCTACAGATTGACCCTATACTGTTATACTCTTTTCCAATATGAACTCAGTTTAAGTAGCAATATGTTGCCTTTGGACAGATGGGAAGAAGTTCTTGTCTAAGTTGGAGGCAGCAAGAACCCAAAATGTTCAATGCAAAGAACAAAGTTAGGCAGCATATCCTAGCAAAGTGACATGAATGTAGGTAGGTGCCTGTTATGTGACAATACTGCCAATGCATTACACCTGTAATAGTTATGAACTCTTACATCTTCAGGAATCGGCTCTGTGTATTACACCAGGAATTCTGTATTGATCTCTATGCTTTCCTTGTACAGGGTTTGAGTTCAGTATTTCTTAGTGAGTCCTTAGTTCTGCAAAGTGAATAATACCTTCACTGCCTTATCCAAGTATACTTCTTCTCCTTTTCCTGCAAGGTCATTATAACTCTTTCTGGAGTGTTTCTAATGAAACAGTAGTAATTGATTCCAGCCTGTTCTTCAGAGCAGGGTTGGAAATGAAATTGATGTTACTTTTTGCTGTGGGCAACTCTGAACAATTTCTTAAGCATGAGGCTCAGTGTGTTTATATACAGCATATAACTCCGCTTACCAAACTGGGATTTGATACAGTATGGTCGGAATCATTGCTGTGCTGGAACTTCCGTTCCATTTGGAGGTTCCATCACCGATCCGGCACAACATACCAAAAGAAATAGTGCTGCATTCCGGTAAAATACCAAGCCGCTGGGCATACATTGAAAGGATCATATTATAGTCAATGGGGTCCATTCAGCACTGCTCGGTTCCGTTATAAGACAGTCCCGTTTGGTCATGGGATTCCCCTTTCCTGCTCCCGGAACAGAGCAGGAAAATGGAGCGCTCACTGCAGATGTGAAAGCCGCCTATGATTTCTGTTATATAACTGCTCTAGTTGGTATAATTCTGATTATATATGTGCAGATAAAATAATCCTGTGTCTCTGTTTATTTGCAGCTTAAAAATGCCAAAGAAGTTCCAGATTCCAACAACCACGACTACCTCGCCAAAGTAAGTAGCACAATCTGAAGCCAGCCACCTCCTGAGCACTCGGCTCATGATATCGTTGTCCTCCACCCCTGCTATGTGTCTTACACACTGACACTTTAATTCCTCATGTACCATAGTTCTCATGACTCTGTAATTATTTGCATTTGTTTGTCATTTGCAAGCCTTGCTCATCTGAAATGTTGCACTGACACTGTTTTGGTAACACAAGGAAATAAATCAGACCTTGCATTGTGATTTGCTACAGGGAAAAAGATAAACTGTGTCTGCATTGTAGCACGGATAAACTCTGAACAAAAATATCCATTATTTTGAAAAGCAATTATTAGGTTTCTATTCATTTCCTAGTTTCATGTTTATTAATTACATAGATATGAGTAACATTAATCATCAGAGGCTCTGAGAAAACACTAGAGAGAGACATCAAGTGCTTGTAGTTAAAGGACAATTCCATCTAAAATGTCTTGAGTACCATCGGCATTAGTGTAGAACTACGGCATTAGGGTTGATTTAAAAGAACTGGACAAGACCATTTCAGTCAAGGAGATCAGAAGTCTGTGATCTTGTACCACCATTTTTTTCCAGAATTGTGGGCACTATATGGAGTCCAAGACTCTTGAGCATTCCTCAGAGATTTCCATTTCTGGGAAGTTGGCAAAACTAGGAGCAGTATCGAGGGATTGGGCGCTCTATAAACAGTGTTTCACAACTCCAGGACACCCAGACAGGTCATGTTTTCAGGATTGCCTTAGTATTGCACAGGTAATGTAGTTATGGTCAGTGTAGGAATTATCAAGGGTTTTCTCTGTATGGCATATTATCAGAGCTCGTTTGGGAGGGGTACTTGACGACTGGAGTTGAGAAACACTGCTCTGTAGTGCTTTTCCTTCTGAAAGTAGGGAGAGAGTTAACCTGTTATAACAAGCACCGCTTAATAGAATGTTGATCAATTCTCCTTACTGACGTTCACACTGGCTGGTATGAGGCTGAACAATCATTAATACAATTCTGGTCATCCCTATACAGATATCATTCATTGGTGGCACATAATCCCCCCTTTTACATAAGGGGATAACATCTTTGCTATATCTGTGAGCTTGACATACAAAGTTTATAACTTACACACGAAGAGACAGAGAGCACAGAGAAGACAGGCTGCTGGGGCATGTGTCCGCTTACATTGTGCGAGGGGCGGCAGCAATGCTGGTATGCAGGCTGTGAGTTAAGGCCTTTTTACACGCAAAGAATCTTTCAAATAAATGAAACATTGAAAGATTTAGCGATCTATCTGCATAAAGTGTTAATGGCCATTAACACTATATCATCTTCATTTGCATGTAAAAGGACCTCCACAAGGTGTGTACAGAGCTCAGCATGTGTTTAAACATACACCCAGCTGTGCAAACAGCTGGCAGTGCATTCTATTGTTCTCCTCCCGGCTAGTGTAAACATGCTGAAAGGAGAACATACTGCAGTCTGTTGAAAGATGAGCGAAATACATTCAAATGAAATGCATTTGCTTAGTCTTTCAGCAGCTGACCGATGGATTTTATGTGAAGTAAAATCCAATGATAGCGTTTACATGTAACACTTATCGCTCATTTTTGGCCGTTTGGACAAATTTTGAGCGATAATCGTTGTGTTTAAAGGGACCTTTAAAAGCCCTTTTTATGACACAGCTGAGCTCTCATCTGGGCAGTGATAGCCATAGATACTATTGTCCTTTTTATCTTTCAAAGAGAATCATTACTGACGGGCAGAGGAGCAAGGAGAGGTTAGGTAAGTGCTCAGCTCCATGTCCTGACTCAACCCTTCCTAGCAGGATGGGCTCAATGTTTATCAGCCATTTTCATTTTCTAATGAATATCCCCTAGACAAAACAAGCGGTTAAGGCCCTTTTACGTGCAACGTAACAAACGGCCGTAAATGAGTGATAATCATTGCATGTAAACGCAGGCATCGTGCACTTTGCGTTTGAACGATCGATTTTAGTTAAACTTAAAATCCATCGTTCAGCCACTGATAGTCTGAGCAAATACATTCCATTTGTATGTATTTCGCTCATCTTTCAATAGAATGCAGGATGTTCTCCTAGCGGCATGTTTAAACTAGCCACGAGGAGAACAACGGAATGCGGCGGCAGATCTTTGCACAGCTGGGCATGTGATTAATCACACACTAGGCTCTGCAAACTGATCCTGGAGGTCCCTTTACATGCAAATGAAAATAATAAGGTGTTAACGGAGATTAACTCTTTATGCAAATAGATTGCTAAATCTTTCAATTTTTCAGCTGTTTAAAAGATTATCTTTGTGTGTAAAAGGGCTTTAAACATGACATGACTAAAACTATTCAGGTATCTATTTGCACCAGTATGCACTGTTTTTATTAGACAACCCCTTTAACAAGGAATTGATATAGAGAGTATATCAAAAAAGCTTACAACGTATTATATAAAGACTAATATTTAGTTGTGGAAGCCAGATATCCCTTTAAACTGATGATCAGGACCATTAAATCGTGGTTAGTAAAAGCAGCCAGAACAGTAGTCTGCTGCAAATCATTTGCACTTTGTTTATTTTCCTATTTTAGATTAATCGCGCAAATTTGAATAAGATGGTAAAATCTATGTGATACAATACAACATTTTTAATAAAGCGTTCCTGTGCTGGAGATGCTAATGTCATTTGGTGTTAGATAAGGCATTGTGGTTCCTGATGGGGATTGAAGAATAATTGTGTACCGCACATGTAGTGTTTATGACTGATTGCCATGCAAGCCACAGACCTGGGACAACTGTAGATAACTGTGCAGCACAGGCACATTACTTCATTTGCCAGCAGATTAAAATGGCTGCACTGGGAATGGCTGTGGAGTGTAAACAGGCAACGGAAGACGGCTAAGAAGTAATCAGGGCACAGAGGAACTAACCAGCTGTCGGATTATTCAGTGGCTAATCCACTGCATTGATCTCTAAGTTTAAGATTCAAGAACGGCTTGACAGCCTTGGGTTTTCAAATTATACTCCAGAGCCCCAGGGCACAGAACACTAATTTGGGGAAATCAGAAAGTACTGAGCAATAGCAAAAGTTTGAAAAAAGTTACCAGACTCCTATATAGCCAGAGCTCGACTGCTTAGTTCTAAATTGTGGAAGAAATAGAAGCATTTCTGCCAGATATAACACCACCACTTAATAGCTAACATTGCAGACTGTTTACAGTGTAATGTGCAGCCAGTCATTCCACTTCAAGCAAGGTTGATAGACACCAGGGAGAAAATTTTGTAAGGCTTTGCTCACATCTGCAATTAAATTTCCATGGTTTGGCTTCATCATAGCAGTCAAACAGTGAAAGTAATGAAAATGCTAGATCAGACACTGGATGGACACGAATGCCACCCGACAGACCCCATTGAATATAATGGGTCTTTTGGCCTTCTGTAATGCCTCCTGGCACGTTTACCAGACATAAGTGTTGTTTGCATTGCTACTGTGTGGGGGTTTTGGACCAGATCTGCAGCCTGTGCAGATAGGAACAAAGTTCAATCTGCTAACTGAATTCAGGCAAAGAATCATCCAAAAATTAAAATTTCTCATTTCTTCAATCCTTATTAGAGATGAGCGAACCTACTCGGCTACGCCCCTTTTTCGCCCGAGCGCCGCGATTTTCGAGTACTTCCGTACTTGGGTGAAAAGATCCGGGGGGAGGCGTGGCGGAGCGGGGGGTAGCAGCGGGGAACAGGGGGAGCCCTCTTCCCCCCCACTCCCCGCTGCAACCCCCCACTCACCCACGGCGCCCCCGAATCTTTTCGCCCGAGTACGGAAGTACTCGAAAATCGCGGCGCTCGAGCGAAAAAGGGGCGTGGCCGAGTAGGTTCGCTCATCTCTAATCCTTATGTGTGGCAGGTTCATGCTGTGAGTACACACATTTGTTGTATATAAAAGTCTCCATATTAGCTCTCTAGGGCTAATTTATTTGTCTTTAGGTCAGTCAGAAGATCCTCTCCCAATCCCTTCCCACTCATGTCTGTCTGGCAGTTAAAAACAGTAACACTTCAGTATGACGTTTGATGACTTTATAGGAGGAATTGATACTTTTCTAATTAAATCCTGTTCTGATTAATTTGATTTATCTTTGAGGTAAAAGCCCATTTCTGCTCTGCTTCTTTTCACACAGCCATAGAGTTCAGAGGGGTATACTGGTTGGAGCAACTTTTTACCTAACAATGGGATTAGTGGATGACTACCTGATCGATGTGAGTCCGACTGCTGGAAACACCGCAATCCCAAAAACAGGGGTTCAGTCCGTCCGCAAACGAACAGAGCGAAGGTCATGTGTAGCACCACTTTGTTATCTCAATGAGAGTGCTGGATATTGCAGCGTTCAAGCACTCGGCAATCACGTGCATTCTCATTGAAACGAATGGAGTGGTGGCGTGCCTACATGTCCTCTGTTTTGTGCATGTAAGGTCTGACCGGACCTCTATTATCAGGATTGGTGGGGGTCCCAGCAGTCGTAAAACACCCCCTCCTCTTCCTCAATCAACTAGTTATCCCCTATCCCTTGGGTATGGCATAACTTGTTCCAGCTGGAATACCCCTTTAACTGATGAAATTCTGGCTGTCCTCGGCTGCCACTAAGGGGAGCTCTCTGCATAAAGTTGCAAATGTGAAAAAGCAAAAATAAAAATTTCTCACCCATTCTCTGCCCACGATCTCCTGCAGGTCTCCCACTCTCTGTTTCCATGCAGGCAGCAGGGATATTTGATACTGCTGGTGACTGCTACAGCCAATCACAGGGCACAGAGATCATGTGTCTGCACTACTGGCATCACCATTTAGTGATGGGAGCCATGATGCCAGGACTATGGTACATGATCCAGGAAGTTATGTGTAAGCTAATGAGTGAGACCGGCGCTAGTAACGTTCAAGGAGGGTGGGTAGAGCTGGAGATGGCAGGCAAGCATCTGCTTCTGTGATTATTGTGGACGTGATGCAGGTAAACACAGCGGCAGATCGGCAACAGCTTGGAGACAAAGAAGAGGGTCCAGTGCGGCAGGACAAGCTACAGATTCCACCTCTGTAGAGGCAGCTCATAGATTTCAGCATTTGCAGATTTTGTCATTTCATTCCCAAAAAAACCCTTTTAACAATAACACTATGTTCAGTAATCTCTTACACTCCCCACTAGTGGTGGTTGCTGTACACAAAGGTGCCCAATGGTAAGACACTGATGTTCTTGCCTGATGTCTTAGTAGCCTGCTGCAGATCTGAAAAGCTTCCTATGATCCGAATAGCCGCTTATTTTTTGGCATCCAGATCTCTCCGGCTCCTGGCACACAATCTATTATTTATTTATTTAACTGTAGCATCAGCCTATACAATTAAATTATAGAGAATTGTACATTCATTTTAATAAGTGACAGCGAGAAGTGCATATTTTATCCTGCATAATTTGTTATATTCCCCACTAACTTTTACTGCTGTTAATCCCAGTTATTATTATTCAGCTATAAAGCCAAATTTATAGACACAGCCGAATCTCTGCATTGCACTGTGCCATATTTTGGGTTACAGAGACCTAAACAGTCTTTAAATTACTCTTCTAAGCTATTCACCCCAGTTGATCATTTTATTCTCCCTGTCCATTTCCTACCAACAGATTGAAGGGATATTACATTTTCAGCAAATAAATCTTATTCATTTTGTAATAAGTAGTTACACACTTTTGCTATATGCGTTCTAAATCTATTCTTCATGTTTTCTCAAGATTTCTGCCTGCAGTCATTCAATGGAAACTTTCATTGTTTAGATAAAAGTGCTTGGCTCATTACAGGACAGAACGTTAATAACTGTACTGGAAGGAATTGTGCGCCTGTTTGTCCATCACATGGCCAGTGTTGGAATGGGGAGCCCAGCGCCCACCAGTAAAAACCATTCTGGGGGCCCGTTCACAAATTTCTCAACGTTGCATTCTCCATATACTTCAATAGAAAGATGGTTACATTTGCTTATGGCCCTGTTTCCACTGCAGTACATGGAGAATACAGTGGGCAGGAATTGGTAGACCCATTTACTCACTATGTGCAGATCCTGTGCACAGCTAGTGTAGGGGGCTGGGGACCCACCCTTGCTCAGAGCCCACCAAGGAATTTACCTGTTCCACTTTGGGCCAGTCTGAGCCTGCACATGCCGAAAACAAATATTTACCCCCTAAAGAGTGCCTTTTCAATGACTGCATGTATTTGTTTCTCTTGGTCAGATATAAAGGGGTATTCCCATTGGCTTTTCATAGCCGAGATGAGAAATCACTGCCATGGTTACCAGCGCAGCACTTGTTCTGTAGCTCTCATTAAGGAGAATAAGAGCTACGAAAACCTCATAGGGCAGTTTACTAAACTGTAGCAACCAATCACTTCAATGAGAGCTACAGAAATAGCATTCAGCTCTTTCAACAGCTGATCCGGAACAGGGTGTAGGGTTTTCCTATATTGGCCATGAAAAGCCAAATACCCCTTTAAATCCAGGACCCCAGCATTACAAAAAACTGTGCTAACACAGTATAAAAAATGCTTTCTTGTCTGTTACAACCAATGACATTGCTGCCATGCACTACTACATACTATAGGACAAGGAAAATCTCCCCAATTCCCACAGACAGCAACCACTATAAGACAGTGCATATTATATCACCATTGTTTTTCTACTTATGTTGTAAGACTTTTGTTTCATGTATGCCCTAATAAATGTCTTATTTGCATACAATTTGCATTTGCACAATGGATGCGATGTTCTATTATTAATTTAATGAGTAAAAGCATTTCCAATACAGAAATTCATTTTTTATATTTCAATTACATTTCCTTTCATTTTCTTCAAGCATAAATCTCCCTTATGTTTATGAGGCCGCTATTTCAGTTTAATTAAAGTAGCAAAACATTCACTGCCAATTCACCGCACCATGAAAGGTGGCTGCTCAAGCCAGACATCATTTACATCATCTCGGAAAGATTTATAAACTTCAGCTAATAAAGTTTGTTTCGGCTCGTCTTTTATTTGGAGAAGAGGAGCAAAAATGAACAATCAACCAATTTCTTGTACATCATCAAGAAAATGCCATAGTAAAGTTTGGAGAAATGCTCAAGAGGTATAACTCTTTTGTACTTGTAGGAAAACGGTACCGTCAACGTAGCGGTGTTCAACCACGATAAAGAAAAGGACTCCGAAAAACAAAGACAGGCCCTCAAATCCGAAAAAGAAGCCTTGCTCATAGGTAAGACCATACTGTGACAAGAACCCAAGTACTCTCTAAGCTCCTCACCATTCATTGGCCACAAACAAACCCATGAAAGCTTAAGAGATCTGTTGTCTTGGGTAATGGATTCCATCCAATCATAGAAATGGGTATATTTAAAAATGTAGGAGAAGCTTTATTCAGATTGTAGGTATGGACTTTCATAACTGGAGGTGGCAGTCTACACACTTACATGTGACCATAATACAGCCACAATTTATTACCTATAGTACTGCCACAAGACTTGCTTCCACAACCAAGTCCATGTGTTTCTATTAAACCAAACCCCATAAAACACGGGTACTAAAATGGGGCCAAAAGTACAGCTATGGCATAAGGCCGGTGTCTTAGAAAGTCAAGTAAGCAATATGTGTTTATCCATTAATTATGCAACAATGGTAATAGCTCCTAAAGTATTCATGGCCCATCCTGAGGCTAGTCCATCAGCTTTTGGTTACCCCTTTTGATTACCCCTTTTGATCAGAAGAATGAAGTGAATGGGTCTGAGCTACACTATTAGGCACAGCCAACTTGGACCACTCACTGTGCCGTTATGAACAAAGATGCTGTGACCCTCACTGCAACAGCAGAGTTCCATTAATTAGCTAATTGGCTGCGGCCTTGGGGAACAGACCCACAAAGGTGACCTTTCCTAAGATTAAGCAACATTTTGGTTAGATGCAGCCATGTTTATAAGTGTTGCTCCACTTTCCCTCTCATTTGTACCCATCTCATTGGCTGTGATGTTTATTACGGCCGCTTGCATGCTGGTTGCAAATACTATTACTTTGGCACAGCTGCATGCACACCCAATCTTCTATTAGATTATGAAGCTACTTAGAGTTTGTCTTACATCCTGGGAATCCATCTAATAGTTTATTTCAGTGGAATATAAGTAACTACATGATGGAGGACTGCACCTTCTGCACAGGAGCATTTAGCTGTAATGGGATTTAAATAGTTTTTATGACTATGAACAGTGTAATTATTGGGAAACTTCAAGTCAATGTGTTTCGTGACACATCTATATAAAATATTTTCTCGGGGGAACATCTATACTAAAGAAAGATGATAATTGCCTTATTCCAGTAGCTGCAATTTTGTATTGGCAAATCAAGCATAAAATGGATGGTTAATAAGCTTCTCACAGTCTGAATTGGAAAAACACCATTCTACATTGTTTTATCGCGGTTACCTGGCTGCCGAATGTTTCACTGCTGTGAATTATGGCGTTTAGTTGAAGCCGTTTTGGTCATTCCTGTGAAATATCTTTATATTTAACCCATTATCTGGTGTGACGCCAACTGCACATAATGTTCCAAGGTTATATTCAAATTTGGAAATATTATACAACAAAACAAAAATTGGCGGCCTGCGGCTCACCAGCTGCTCTTGCTAGGCTCCAAATACCAATGTGCCAATCCAGCTGGGGACATGTAGTGTTTTGTAACAGCTGAAAAGCCCTAGGTTGCTATGGTCTATGTAAACATTCACTAACAGCGGGCCAGCTTTTCCTGCAGGGTTGTACATCATTACCGTATACTAATCTATACGTTCTGTTGACTTTTAGGTATCATTTCAACATTTTTAAATGTCCATCCGTTTGGAGCAAATATAGAATATCTGTGGTCTTACCTTCAACAACTGGACTCGAGGGTAAATCTTATTTTCTTTTTTAATTCTACAGTCCATGTAATTTATTTCATGAGTGTAATGTCAATTTAAGTACCTGCTGTGTTTTATGGTAGCTTGTTCTTTTAACAAAATTGTCTTCTCTGCCTTTGAAAAAGACAACTTTTTTGCCAAAACGTCAAAAAGGCGCTTTATTGTAATTAACCACATTTAATAAAAGCGGCCTAAAAGAGGACCCGAATCTCCACTTCGTGATGCCGTGACCCTTCTTTATGTGTTGGATGTTTTGGAGGTAAAACTCTACTGCCTCCTGCACAGTGAGGAGTATACCTGGTGCTGTCCTTTATCCTCCTTGTGACTACTGGTAACCACATCCGGTAGTTCTTCCATCTCCGGTTGAGCATGTATGCTGAGATCTACCATGTTTCTATTTCTATAGCGGATCTCTCTCCCTATGGTGTGCGTGCACAATCGGATGGCGCTTGGCAGAGTTCAGCAGACACCACTTTTAGTGAGGGTGATTTCACATTTGCGTTGGAGATTCCGATTTTCTATTCCACTCGGAGAGCAGGAAAGGGGAATCCCCACAGTTGAACAGTTCAGTCTCTGGCAGCGGTCCGTCTGCTTTCTACCCAGCTGCCCGGCTTTTGGACAGAAGAAAAAGTGCTGCATGTAATTGCGTCGTAGTGGCGTCTAGTGGTCAACAGGCTCTACACAAGTGGATGAAGAGGTCCCTACACACAAGGAGCCTCTGAGAGCCTTTTTATAGGCCAAGGCGGGGAACCACTTTTAGGGCCTCAAGTGACAAGACCGTTCATCTAATCACACCACAACTCTAATAATTTGCATATCTGCCTGAGATGGAACTGCATGCTGGATTTTTTTTTGACAAGGAGTGTAGATAAAAAGATGGGAAAGTCCAGCGTTGTATCACCGGTTTAGGAGTGTTGCTGCCATGTTAATTACTGGAGTGCCGTAGGATGTGAATAGTCTTTTGAAAGCAACTGCTTTCCTGTGATTCTATTTTTTTGGGGTATTCGTACGGCATTATTACAATTAATATTACAATGTTCAGAATGAAAGTATATTTTACCTGTTATGGCAGCAATAAAAGCCTTTCAAAATCAGTTGGGCATCCACATAGATGTAAATTGACAGGAAGCATTAGACATGACATTCTCCCTTTGTACTGTATTAGTAAATGCCTGGCTACTAGGAAATTGTGTTACATTCTTTATAACGTTTTATCAACCAGAGTAAATTAATTTGCATTCATATAGATGTCACCTACATTTCCATGGATGTTCCACAGTTGAGCTATTTAGTGATTGTTAATAGACATTCAGAATTAGGTGTTACTAATTTAACACTGTGGGAGGTTTCATCAAATGCAATTACAATGTTAATAGTTTTCAAGTAACATGAGAATGCCATCATAACACATTTGATGGTATAAACAGCATATTCTAGCTTTAGGGTAATAATAAACAGTTTCTGATCAGGCTTAATGCAGGAAAGGATTGCTAAATTACCGCTTAAACAAAAAGCTTATTGCAGCAGGATCAACCCACAGTAAGTCAGTATAGAGTAGGCGCTGCTCATTAAACACAACATTATGGTTACAGTAACACGGATATCCGCGTTCTCACATCACACAAACTGCCTATTTGAGAATCCCTTCACACATGGAGAGGTGGAAACATCCCAATAAATGAACAACTCGACAAATTGTGGCGTTTTCTATACCAAAGAATGGAATGTTTCTAGCATCCACCCAGCTACTTGTTTAGGTGTCTTGCAGGACCAGTACTGGCTTATACAACTATTATCGGTCGTGGTATTCTGGTGAATAGCCAGTCATATTTACACTAAACCTTAGGATATTAGGTTATTAAATCATAGATGTGGTTTCCTATAACCTACTAGTTTTTGTTTAAATTAAGTCCTATTAAATATGTAGTCCACAGGAATGTTCACATGTAGCAGATTTGTTGCAGATTTTCAAAATCTGCATTTGGATTTTGCAGGCTTCATCCCCTGAATTGAAAGTTTTTGGATCTGCTTGATGCTGATTTTTCCATTACTGAAAATCAGCAAAGTATCTGCGATATGTGAGCATACACTAGTGGTCTTTTTACTCCATGCAATTTGCTCCAGATGACGATCACTGATCCGCAAGATTAGCACTTGTCTCCCGGACCTTTATACAGGACGATTCAGACTTTCTGATGGGGAAGTACAATTGTTCATAGAGTATCATAAGATGACCACACTCACGTATTTTGGCCATGTAATGCGAGCAAAGTTGCTAGAAAAATCTATGATGCTTGGACAGATCATTGGCAAAAGAAGACCTGGATGCCAAAGGACACGATGGCTGATACTGTCAAAGCTGATACTGGCCTGGCATGGATATCACACAAGTGAAAGAAGCAGTGCAAAACAGAAAAGCATGGAGGGAGGGAGCCTTTAGGGACGCCGAGGGTCATCAATGACTAAACGGCTAACAACCACCCCATTTACCCTGGGGGTTGTACCGCTGACAACAGTGATTTATTTGTGCTGCATCAAACATGCAATCACCCAATGAAATCTTTTGCTCATTTGTCGAGTGATCAGTGGCAACTTTGCATGGCCTGATGATCTTGGCAGGCTAATGATCCTAATAATGTTCCTTACCTGAAGAGGGCTCAAATTATATATTTTAAGATCTCAAGGGAACTGCTCAACCATGTTGATGAAAAGTTCATAGATAGACAAGGTTAGCATTTGGTTCAAAGTGTTGTCATATGAAGACAACTCCTTCATAAATCAAAGCTGTTCTGGCGATCAACTAATAAATCTATATGAATGGCTGATGGTATAATTCATGGATTGGTTGGGTCCACCGGAGCAAGAGTTGCTCTTTGTGAATGGTTTTATCTCTGTGCTCTAATCCTCTGACAACATCTTCAAAGATAATGGATTCACTTAGAACGGAACCCTTCTGGGTTTTTTTATACTATCTTTTTTTCTTTTTCTGCAGATATCAGCTAATGAAATTGAGTCTTTACTTATGAGGTTACCTCGAATGTTTAAACAAGAATTCACTGGTGTAGGAGCAACACTGGAAAAGAGGTGGAAATTCTGTGCCTTTGAGGGGATCAAAACAACTTGACTGCGCATGGTTCTAGAGACATTTAGTTAAATGCTGTAGCATGGCAGATTATGAAGTATTCCTTAGGTAATGGACATCTTACAAGGCCGATGAACTTGAACTTTAGTTACATCTGTGATGTGCTCTTGTGAGTGAAGATGTCATTGTGCACCAGTCCCTCAGCTTTTGTTTCAGAGTTGTGATAGAACTATTTGCTGTAAAGGTAATTACATCGGATGTTTCATTTAAATCTAGGTAGCTCTGAAAATGTGTAGTTCTGTATTAATGGTTACATAGAAGAGTTAGAAGGACAAGCAATTACTGGAAATGACATACACAGTAGACCATTAGACTGTATGCCCAAAAATGCTTTTAAACTCCCTTCATGAGTTTTTATTTGAAATTGGTGCAATTTGGGACTTGGCTTGTACAATAACACAATGATTTTTTTCTACTAAATTGTCCTAAGAATTTATTGTAGTTTTAAAGCGAGTATAAGAGGAGTTTTGCAAATGTAAAACTGCAGACCGCTCTATGTAGGGGCCGGGGAGCATTGTTCCCATAAACCTCTGTGAATGCTGTTAGTATCACCCATACTGATTAAATGAACTTTTATTTTGGGGTATGCGCTGCTACAAGTGCTCTGTAGCCCATGCTTCTTCCTCAAGTACTCTATGACTCTGCTCATTAAGCTGATTTTCAGCTCTGATTGACGACTGTAGGGTCTAACGAGGAGAATGCTGCAGCTGTCAATCAGAGCTGTGGAGAATCTCAGTGAGCAGTTGGAAAGCTCTTGAAGTTGTCCACCTCCAAATCACTTACGGCGATACACACCACAGAATACAAGTTGATATTGGTGTAGCTCAGTGGTTCCCAAACTTTTTCAGCCATGGAGCTCTATTTGAAGCAAAAGTTTCTCATGGAGCCCCAAAGCGGGGCAGAGGGTGTGGTCAGGAGAAGTTTAGGGGCGTGGCTTATCACAACATATAATTTTTACCTCCATCGTTATAAAAAGAACAGGGCCACTTAAAAAGGAAAAAAACGGGGAGGAACGCTGGAGCACCGAATGCACTATTGATATGCATTATATTTAAAATTAACATGCTGCCGAATTAAATCCCGCACCATGTCAATATCCACACAGTTTTGTGCAGATTTTTTCCACAGCGTGTGGATGCCATTTTTGAAATCTCATCCACTTTACAGCTACTGAAAATTCTGCAACAAATCTGCCCCGTGTAGTAATAGTGACTCCTTATATTGGTGGCCCCAGTAGTAACAGCGTTCCCTATATTGGCCACAGTAGTAATAGCATCCCCTATTTTGGCCCCAATAGTGATAGTGTCCTCCCCATTGCAGTCCCAGTACTAATGGGGTCCCCCATTGCCACCCCAATAGTGATAGGGTTCCCCCATTGTCACTATGCCCTTCAGATGTAGATGCCTTCCCTGTCTCTGTTGCGCTGCTAACCCCTTTCTCTTCCGGACACTGGAGGTTAAGCAGTGCGGATTACAATAGGGGCGATTGGGACGGCCATTGGCCCCCTTGGAATTTCGGGCCGGGGCCGGCCGCTACAATCGCTCCTATTTTAATCTGCTATTGGTCCTTGCTTTACTCACCATTGTAGCAGTGTCGGGAACGTCCAGGACTTGCGGTTGACATAGTAACGCGGATCACATGACCAGAGCTGGCTCATGTGATTCGCGTTGCTATGCCGACCCCAGGATCCTGTATGTTGCTTTCCTCAGTACTGCCTGTCGGGATAACCGCTACAGCAGTGAGTAGAGTGGGTACCTAGACCCTCTGTCGGAGCCCCTGATGATCACTTTGGGAGACCCTGGTTTAGCGTATTCTAACAGCATTTATAGAGGTACTGCATGTCTGTACACTGCTCCCTCGCTCCTACACAGAGATGGCAGCAGTCTTACATGAGCAAAACTGGTGATCGACCCCCTTTTAGCAACCTGTAACTTTTCATATGTTACTATATTTTACCCAACTGCCTAATATACAACACACAGAACATGAAAATTCACCAACAGATGAGTTACAGGTTGTCTACCTCTGACCTTCAGAGAAGATACTTGAAGTCTACCTTACTGAGATGCACCTGCTTGTATTAGGCCTTAAAGGAGGTCTTCTGCACTGTTTTGTTTGTTTCATACAGTTTGTTATATATCAGGGTATACCATCATTGGTACTGGGTAGCTGCTTGCAAGCCATGTGTCTACCTACCAGAAAGCAGAATTCCATAGTTTTGCTTTGTATCCAGGACATAATGTCCTGCCTACATGGCCAATGAGATGGGCTAAGGCAACTGTTAACATGCCCCATTTAACACTGTAACCCTCACGTGTCATTTTAGAGTGCTACAATTCTTATCTGGCATGTCCAAGCCCTTTGAGAGTTGAACATTTGCCCAAAATTGTAGACTATATACAGGCCAGGAATATGGCATATTTACTTCAGATTTTTATTATTTTAGTGTTTCTGATCAAATGCAGCAGGTTTTAGTATTGCCGGGAGAGATTAAACAGTGTGAACCTTCTTCATGAAAGGGAATCTAAATTATTATTTTTCTAATATAAACCACAGTCCAGAGTAAGACAGCATATACTGTAAATGTATCTTCCTGATGTAAATATTGAGCAAAATACTGTTTTTTTTGTTTTTTTTTTCTGTATTGGTATGTAATATATTCCGACATGCATCAGAATAAATATTCAATTGCATTGTTAACAAATTTTATATCAAATACTTGAAAATAAAAAATGTTTTCGAATAAATATTATTGTACTTACAATATATTTTAAATTCACGTGTTTGTCTTTAGTGGATTTTTTGTCACTATTACAAAGAGCCTTAAAAATAATTTTGACTATATTTCTTAAAATGTCACTACAATTACCCTTAGGCAGCTGTACTGCCAGAGATCGCGTGTGCAACCTGCATGTTCTCAGGGGTTTTCACCCCTCTGCAAGTTTCTGTACATATGTACTCTCTCTATGCAAGATGTGTTGGAGCTTCCTGATGTGATGTAAGGACTGTGCTATGAGCCAATCCGATATCTCCCCGCTGATGTCTTCCCCCTCCCCCACAATGTCTCATTGCAGCTGCATCCCCCTCCACTCCACTGGGGGATTTGTAAAAGTCTGCACTCACATTTCCAACAGGCTTCCTTTTGCTACAGTAATTTGCAATTGATTTATTTGGATAACAACTATGAGCATCCAACAATGTAGAAAATATGAGAAATGACTCCAATGCCAAAAAATGCCTTTGCAGAAAGGCTGAAAAGCCCCTGAATCTCCAAAATAGGTCAAGCAAGAGGTAGTCTTCATATAAATAAAAGCTCAAACAACTTGGTATACAGCCAAGCATCAACATTTTGTATTTATGTAATTCCAGCTTGTAACGAAACATCAGGCCTAAAATGCTATTCTTTTCTGGTCTCTGCCTTTCATCAGTTTTTCGCCACTAATGTAATAATATAGAGTATAATAAAAATGAAAAAATGTAAAATTTACAAAAATCACTAGTCTGCCCCCAATATTTCAGTTCAGTGGGGCTATCCATGCATGTATTAGCCTCAGGTTTGACTGCTTGGGGAAAGGTTTATTTTTTTTTAAGCTGTTAGCTGTGTTATCAAGTGCCCGTTTCTGAGCTTTTGATCCAGATGAATGAATTTTAGTTGGAATTTTCCTTGACTTCACAGGAAACTAATGCTAATATGGACACACGGACATTTATTTTCATAGTGCAGATGAAGTGAAACACATTTCTTGAGACCCTTTTTTTTTTTTTTAGATACTGTAATCTTTCACATTGAATCATAATGACTAGATTTCTGTAATTAATTTTTTTCCATTGTTTTATTCTAATTTTTCATCAATACAAAAGACAGCTCCAACATGAATCATAAACCAGAACAACAAGGAATACATAGGGAGAGCACAAGGAAGTTAAGGGGGACGGGCAGTAGTATTCGTAGTAAAGGATTTGAAGACCCTTCAGGAGAATGGTATGATTGGCAATCCAAGTTAGAATGAGGGGGTGTCAGCTTATTTTACACATTAAAGGGGGTTATAGTATACACCAGAACATCAATAGCGGCTGCGAGCATATGCTATACTTTCACTGTAAGTTGGTTGGAAAGCATATCCTTAGGAAGAGCACCTATAAAGGTGTAAGGAGACTTGTAAGGTCAATATGCAAATGGAGGTTGGAACAATGTCTCTACAGCACCACCTGTTGGAAGGCACTATTCCTGAAAGTCAATATCAGACATTTTAACAAGCCTTGTAACAATGACGGGGAACTATGAGCCGATGTCAGAATTTTCTTCAGAGGGAAAAAAATAACCATGCACAGACAGCTGTTTCGGGGTAATAGCTATAAATCATTGTGCAGTAGGTTTCAGGCTTAGCTAATGAGGAGTTTATAGACATGGGTCAAGAGGGGTATCATTTCTCCTTAGGGAGAGCACTTAGAACGTATGAGAAGACTTACGAGGCCATCAATGCTCCTCTAGGAAATATGCACATGGGAAGATGAAACGGTGTCTCTTCAGCACCAATTATTACAAAGCAGCATCTGTAGTTAAAAAGTTACCTATCATAGTGATACCTATAGATTTCCAAGAAGGGAAAGACACAGACAAACTGCAACAAGTTCAGAGAAGAGTAACCAAGATGGTGAGCCGTCTCCAAATCATGTCGTATGAGGAACGGTTAAAGGATCTGGGAATGTTTAGCTTGCAAATAAGAAGGCTGAGAGGAGACTTAATGGCTGTCTACAAATATCTTAAGGGCTGTCACAGTGCAGAGCGATCAGCCCTATTCTCATTTGTACAAGGAAAGACTAGAAGCAATGGGATGAAACTGAAAGGGAGGAGACAAATTAGATATTAGAAAACACTTTCTGACAGTGAGGGTGATCAATCAGTGGAACAGGTTACCACGGGAGGTGGCGAGTTCTCCTTCAATGGAAGTGTTCAAACAAAGGCTGGACAGATATCTCTCTGGGATGATTTAGTGATCCTGCACTGAGCAGGGGGTTGAACCACATAACCCTGGCGGTCCCTTCCAACTCTACCATTCTATTATTCTATTATGGATCACCATTTTGGTTAACAAAATATTTATTGATGATGTGATGATCAAAACATATCAATCCAGACTTACAACGTTGCATTCATGCCTAAAGTTCATAGGCAACAAGGTTGAACAAGTAAATCAAGAGTTACATTGCCAAATGTTATTGTAAAAATAATAAAATAAAAATAATAAAATGAAGTACCAATTTCCACTTCTTCCATAACTACAACTCCTAATAAAGTAAATTAGTATAAACAAAAGAGGGACCATAAACGAATATAACGAATAAGAAAAGACAAAGAAGGTAAGAAGAACATGTGAGGAAATGTCGGGATTGATAAGGCTGTAATATGGCTTATCTTGTGGGTGAACCTGAGGTGGGAAATTAAAGTGAACTTCTTCTATCAACCTCGTTAGAAATTATGTTCCTCATAAATCTATTCGGGTAGTAGATGAAATGCTTGATGGTAAACTAGATTGCCCTGAAAGGGTCAAAGCTCTGGCTGTTGGGTTCCATAGACGCATAGTCTGCAAATAATGATACCAGGACGACCAAGTTTTTTCATACAACCTTACGTGATCTGTAAGAATAGCTGCCAACTTCTCATTGACCATGATCTATAATTTTGTTTTCACAAGGTCAATGCACAGCTACTAAGCAGTAGGATATCCATTTGTGTGTGTGTTTGGGGATGTTAGGGATTCGTTTGCCCAGTATAGCCTCCCATGCTGATTTTTGTAGTGATAGGTTTGCAATGGAGAATATTACTGTATATACCTGGACCCAGAATCTGCGAAGCCTTGGGCAATTCCACCAAATGTGTAGGAAGGAACCCTCACCTCCACATCCTCTGAAACATAAGCCTGATGTCCCTGGGAACATGGTAGCAGTTTTTTTTGGAACCAAATAACAACGCATTAAAGGTTTATAGCCGACCTCTGTTATTGCTACATTAATAGAAAGCTTTGTGGTTGAAATGGCTATTTTATGGCAATCCAAAATTGGGAATTCCTCACCCAGCTCCTCTTCCCACCTCTGCATCTATAGGAGTTTATCCGTGGGTGTTGTAAAGTAGGAGTACAATTTCACAATTGTTCCAGGACCACTGGCATTTGTATTACATAGACTTTCGAAAATGGTCAACTTAGCAAGACTTCGTCTATTTTCCATAAGTGCTTATACATAATGTTTAATTTAAGTCGAAACATCTCTGAGTTTGGAATGGAGTGGACAGTCCAGAAAAACTCAAATTGTCTGAAGTCCAGTCTATCCACGAAATCAACTATTCTGGTGAGGTCCGTGGCTATCCACCATACAAACTCCTTTTTTGTTCATACCCAGGGGTAAAGCAGGATTACTGAACATACTGAATATGGGGAGGTGTCTAGATATCAGGTTATGTCTTGGATCACCATTTTGAAAGTTTGCATCTATGGGCTTGGTTGTGTAGGAAGAAGAGGAGTTGATGCAATCTGCCGTGATACTTAAAAGTGAGACCAAATTGTAGTGGTGTATGTTTAGAAAAGCTCCCCCGTTTTGTTTTGGTTGCTGGAGAATACGGAGAGCTATTTTAGTTTTTTTCTCGTTCCCGATAAAGGGTTTGAAAAGTGTATTAATCTTTTTTTCTTGTCTTTTGATTTTAGGTAATAGGGTAGGGATTGTAATATATATGTGTTTGTGAAACATGATCATCTTTAGAGGGTTATCCCTGCCAGAAAATGACAGAGTTAACTTCTTCCATCTCTACAGAACCTCTGTAAAATGAGTAATGTATGGGACAATATTAAAGGGGTTGTCCCGCGGCAGCAAGTGGGTCTATACACTTCTGTATGGCCATATTAATGCACTTTGTAATGTACATTGTGCATTAATTATGAGCCATACAGAAGTTATCAAAAGTTTTATACTTACCTGCTCCGTTGCTGGCGTCCTCGTCTCCATGGTGCCGACTAATTTTCGGCCTCCGATGGCCAAATTAGCTGCGCTTGCGCAGTCCGGGTCTTCTGCTGTCTTCAATGGGGCCGCTCGTGCAGAATGCCGGCTCCGTGTAGCTCCGCCCCGTCACGTGCCGATTCCAGCCAATCAGGAGGCTGGAATCGGCAATGGACCGCACAGAAGAGCTGCGGTCCACGGAGGGAGCAGACCCCGGCGGCCATCTTCAGCAGGTGAGTATGAAGACGCCGGACCGCCGGGATTCAGGTAAGCACTCTCCGGTTTGTTTTTTTAACCCCTGCATCGGGGTTGTCTCGCGCCGAACGGGGGGGGGGGGTTAAAAAAAAAAAAAAACCCGTTTCGGCGCGGGACAACCCCTTTAAGTGAGTACAGGCAGTGCTTGTTGCACTGGATTATAGCTCTTAGGTACTTAATATGAAAACTTGTCAATTTAAGTGGTATATTTACACCCCAGAGGTGCAGTTTGTACTGAGCGGATCAGGGGGTAGAGGGACAAATTGAAAGGCAGAGGAGAGAGGACAATCCTGCCTGATGCTAAAATGTAAGTTCATTAGGGAAGTGTTATGTCCATTGACCGTGATAAATGCCTGCATGTTGGAATGTAGGAGGATCAGGAAAGAGAGAAAAGCAGAACTGAAGTTTCTGCATGGAAGGTATTGCAGTGGGACTGTTGAATGCTGTCTTACCATATAGGCTGAGAAGCATTGCTGAGGGGGTTGCTTTATCTTTGGCCCTAATTGTTGCCTCTATTGCCACTTTTAGCCCTTTAGTGGAAGGTCTGCCATTTTAAAAGTTAAGTTAAGAATGTCAGAATCCCAGACAGGATGGCCTGCAGTCAGTTTGTAATCAGCTATGTGAGAATTTTAAAAATCCTGATTTAGCAAAGTAATTGGACACAATGGCTGTACTAGAGGAGGAACTTGATTCGGTTTCACGAGTAAGATCATGTGTGCTTTATGGTGTCGTGAGATCCATAAGCCATGTATATTGCATTGTAAAGTTGTTTAAGTGTCAGAATAAATAGTTTTTTTCAAGATTTTATAATATTCCCCTGAAAGGCCATTGGGACCTGGAGCCTTATCAGGAAGGGATTTTATCGTGTGCATAATCTCATCATCTGAGGTGAGGCCAACTATTTGGGAGGTTCAGTGGCATGTAGTAGGTCCCAGATAGACAGAGATTTAGCATAAATTGAAAAATAGTAGTCCATGAAGAATTGTTGTATTGTGGACAGGATGGTAGTATAATCCGAGCCGTCTGGTATTTTCAATTTCGGGATGGTATGTAGGGGTTTAGTGCAAGAAGTAAAATATGCTAGTAGTATCCCAGCGGGAAAAATTGTTTCTAGAAGTGTCGTCGGCTCACTTTGCCTGGCCCTTCAGAATAGTTTTTCAGTAGTTGTTTAGCCTCCAGATAAGACAGTTTGGACTGAATTGTATTAGTTTGGATTTAATGATCGTGTGTTTCCATAAGTGGGTGATACAGAGTGTTGTATTTAATAGCATGATTATTTTACAGGGAGAAACATAAGATGTGATATGTACCCACATCACTGAAGTCCTCCAGAAGAGCCTTGGGTCGTCTGTGTGTGCTGTATTACCACCTAAAATATGTTCCCATTCTCCCATCAATACATTTTTTAACTCATCTGAATCTTTCAACTATGATGGAAACCTCCAATTCCTGCTAATCACACAGGACATTTGAAAATCTACGATAATGTGAATTGAGGCATGATTATAGATCATATTGTCTTCTATGGATGTATGTTGAATACTTGGGTACAGAGTGGTGGAGGTTAGTATGCAATCTATTCGGGAGTGAGAGTTATTCACATGTGAGTAAAATGTGTACTCAGCTTTAGAGATTAATTGCTAGAGATCACAGATAGTTGGGACATTATGTTGGAAATGCCCTTTGAGGAAGTTATTATCTTGGGTTTATGGCAATGGAGTCGATTTATCTAGATGTGGGATTAAGAATGAATTGAAATCACCTCCAAGGAGGAGGGTATATAATGGTCTAGACAGTAAGAATTGAAGTATTTCAGAATAGAAAGCTTCATTAGGTAGATAAAGGGAGTAAATATTGTGAATAGAATATCAATAATCATTTTTCGTGATGTCTACAAAAATGAACCTTCTGTTAGGATCTGTGACCTGTTTGTGTATATCAAACTGTAGGGTCCCATCTAGTAAGATGGCAATGCCTCTGGACTTTCAGGTATAAAAGGCAGAAAGATAATGGGCTATCCATTAGCCTTTAGTGAGCACACTCCTTCCTTCACCCAATGTGTTT
This sequence comes from Eleutherodactylus coqui, assembly GCF_035609145.1. NCBI lineage: Eukaryota > Metazoa > Chordata > Amphibia > Anura > Eleutherodactylidae > Eleutherodactylus > Eleutherodactylus coqui. The sequence continues at coordinate 430,012,833 of NC_089837.1, read as the reverse complement.
CCTGCAGTAGAACAATATGAGGATGTAATCACTGCAAGTGGGTGACAATTGTCTTATGTTTGACAGATATATAAGGCCCTACTAAGTTCCAAAAGTCTACGTTCACTGTAAGCGGGAATGTATGAGTGGGAACAGAAGTGAAGGGTGGGAGTTGAAGAAGTCATCCTATACATTACCAAGAAGGAGTTGAGTGTATAGAAATAGTCCCAATGTTCCCAAAACTTCTCTCCTAGCGAACTGGCGTCACGAAGGAGCCATAGTATGAATGTGATCCGCTCATCCTCCTGCAAAGATAATAAACTTTTAAAGGACAAAAAATTGTAGTAATGCAGTAAATGTTTTCAAAAACCTAATTAAGATCCAGAAAGGGGGAAAATGAACATGGTAAACAGGATATACTCCCCTTTGACTTATTTACATCTGGGCTGGTGTTTAAGGATTCCCCTCTGAGTTTCCTCTGGGCTATCAAAGGTCATTGTCTGACCATGGAGGTATACTTGAAGTTTGGATGGATATTGCAGCTAAAATGTTATATTTTTCTCTATGAGAGCTTTGCATACTGTTGAGAGTGCCTTTCATTTCTGTGTGATCGAGACCAAGACATTTTTAAATATTAGAATTCTGTTACCCAAAATTTCCAGGATGATGACCCATCTGTATGCTCTGCTTAGTGAGGAAGTGGAAGTATTTGGTCATAGTGGCTCTGGGCCGATCTTTGTTGTCAGTTTCCCCGCCTAATCGATGTGCCCATTTGATTGGAGGGAGGGCATGTTCAGTAGGGAGGTTGGACGCTTTCATGCAGTCAACTGCTAGAAAAGTAAAGAGATTGTCTCCTTTTATTGCTTCTGGAATATCTACAAAACATAAGTTATTTCTTTGGTTACTTCCAAGAATTCCAATTTTATCTGGTTCGTTAGTTGGTCTCAGCTTGTTGTGTGAGCGTTTCCTGGACTGTTGTGATCAAATCTTCACAGGTGCTAATTTGTGTTTCTGCCTCACCCAACTGTTGAGTATTAGATGTTACATGTGCCAGGACATTATTGATTGAGGTATGGAGGATATTGAATCGTTTATTAAAGAGAGGTAGTATGAGATAGGAAACCTCTTCCACTACTACTGCATGAGAATGTTCCAAGGAGGAAGGTCATCAGAATTGGGAGGGTTGAGTAAGCTTAGAGACAGCAACGGTCCTGTGAGGGAAGATAAGGGGTTGCTGATTTGTCCATTTTTTAAATCTCAATGTCAAGCAATTTTTGTGTCGTCTTTGAAGGTCTTGTTGACTTAACTTTGGTGTTACGTTTGACTGTGTTTTCTGTGTGGTCTTTCAGGAATTTGTCCAGTACAGAGTAATATGCGAAAGTGTTATATGTAGGTTAAGCTATGCCCACTTTCTGTAAGGGATAGTTGATTACATATTTGTAATTAAAATTAAAGTATATGGCAAAACGTATATTAATACCCTGTGTAATTATTATGGTCAGGTGATTCAGACACACCTATTTAAAGAAATGCATAAAATCATGCACACCGTTGTGCAATTTACATAGATGAACATTGGTAATAGTATGGGATGTACTGAATAGCTCTGTGACTTTACACATGGTGCTGTCTTGGAATGCCGCTTTTGCATAGTAACATAGTATGTAAGGCTGTTAAAAGGCATACGTCCCTCCAGTTCAGTCGCTCCAGAAAGGCATCCTGGCCCTTCTTGTACTCTTTTAGTGAGTTTGCCATAGTCTCACTGCTCTTACAGTAAAGAACCCCCTTCTATGTCTGTGTAAAAACCTCATTGCCTCTAGTCTAGGCGTAGAGGATGCCCCCTTGTTGCAGTCACAGTCCCGGATATAAATAGATCATGGGAGAGATCTCTGTCTTGACCCTTGATATATTCATAAAATATTTATTAGGTCACCCCTTAGCTGTATTTTTCTCTAAACTAAATCACCCTGATTATGGTTACTGTGCAGGGCTTCCACTGTTGCATCACTCGAAAAGAGTTGCAAATTGCATCTGGAAATAACATCAGCACAAGAACTTTGAAACAGGAGCCTAATAAAATGGGTTTGCATGGTCAAGCAGCTGGAATAGTGTAAAGCATGCTGCCTTGGGAGCAGTGAGTAGCTTTTCTGGACTGGTGAGTTATGTTTCGCTATCTGGCAGTCTCATGGATTTGGCAGATGCCAGGAGAAAGCAATATACTAGGATGCATAGTATCTACAATATAATTAGATGGAGGAGAGATGATAGTATGGGACTATTTCTCAGGGGTTAGTCCCCTTATTTCTAGTGAAGAGTAATGTTAATGCTTTACCATGCAAAGGCATTTTAGACGATGTAATCCTTCCGCCCACAGATATTTGCCGTATTCATAGAGCTGTGATTGTAAGTTAATCACAGGGCATAATTTCTATTCAAAATCAATGGAACTGAGGCATGACGTTACACAGAAAGAATGGTGGAAGCTATCTTTGCCACGTAGCAAAGTTTCATTCAGATGCTGCCTTAGAGATTTAGAATTAAACTTGGGAATTGCTACTATTTTATGGTCTGGTTTCAAGAACAAATATTATTGGAAGAGGCTCTCCTTTGATTGTGGGGGAGTTCTGCATCTGTACAACTGTCTCTCGGGATCAACTCTGTTTAGATGACTTTTCTTCCTATAGTTTATGTATACTTCTCTGTCCTCTTGTGCTGGATCAGCTGTATAATTGTTTGTTGACCGATTTACTAATGAAGACTTTATTCATCTATCAATGTCCTGTTGACTGAAATGTTTCCAAGGGTGCTTTTAGAATGGACAGTTTTGGTTTGCAGGAGCAAATGAGTGAGTGACGTCACCACAAGCTTGTTTGCTCTTGTGCATTTTCATTGTCGACTCCCTCAACGAGAATTGTTCAGTATCATTCAGTGTTTCACATTCGTTATGTGAACACCGAACTAGAAGAGCGAACGATTCTCACTCGTAATTCAGTGGTTGGCTCATTTATAGACCGAATGGTTATCATTCACTTTTGTTCGTCGAAACAATTCTATAATCGTTCCATCTAAAAGCACCCTAATTTCTGAACGAATTGTGCTTTCAGTAATAATATGCGCAATGATTCTGTTAAGAAGGTATCTGACTATTATTTAGAGAGATACTATTAGGGCTCATTCACACGAACATAATTTCACTGTGTATTAAACACGTGTTATACTCGGGGAATGGAGTCAATGAAGGTACATTGCTTTTCATTGATCCACTCATATTTGCGTATATACATTGCGTTAAATATGCGCGTTAAAAAAATGCAGCATGTTCTATTTCACCGTGTATTAAGCGCTTACAGTCCTATGGATTAAATGCTGTACATATGTAATACATTCCATATGTGCGTCGTTTATTACACAACGCCGCTAAGAGACAGAGCTGGGAATTAAAAAATAAATATTAAAAAATTGCACTGCGCATGACGGCGTGTGTGAGATACAGTGTCATGCGCAGTGCAAACCCACTACCATATACAGCAGTAAAATGCTGCATAATATACTCTATTTTACGCTTACGGCTGCGTGAATGAGCCCTTACTGTGAAGGGATCACTGAGAGGCATTATTATTAGAAGGGGGTCACTAATGAGTACCAAAGGGAATACAAAGAACGTGACTCAGCATAAAAACAGTTGTGGCCTAAAAATATTGCCACGGCGCACGGGCAAGTGGTCATCATAATTCATTGCTTCATACCATGGACAACCTTAATCTGCACCAGGCAATGTGCGCCATTTTTTTTTTTCATTTTTTGCATGAGGTCAGAGACTGTCTGCTCAGCTTGTATCACTGAACTTTCAGTGTAGTACATCTTACAAAGTTGCAACCACAGGTAGTGTAATTAGACAGATGTGTACAAATAAGACTCCCTTTTCTGCATTGTGCCATCTGACAGGGCAGAGAAATGATCGTTAGACAAAAGGACACCTTTACCAAACACAAACAGGATAATTTGTGCAGCTGAGTGTTCTTGTTAATAGGTACACATGCAAACGACTTGGGTAATTGAAATAATTATAGACTTGTTGAGGTAGTAAAAATGAGCTTGCATGGGTCAAAAATCTGATAAAAAGCCCCAGTAAACAGAATTTCGATGTGTTTATACTCCTCGCGAAGATACTTGTTTCTCATAATACAAATGTGTGCAGTGTAATTAGATCAGCTGGGCACATGGTTAGAATTTAAATGGCATACATTATATGGTAATGACTGAAGCTCTATTATAATGTCACATTTTCAGTACTGGAATTAATGTCCGGTCAGTGTTTCTCTATAAAGCTTAATTTTCAAGGATTTATAAGGGAACAACACAGAACATTAATTCTGGGGTAAAACTTGGCATGATGCCTTCCTACCTATCACACGAGTGTTAAGAAGATGCTTGGCGCGTATGTTACATCTGGGTTTTTTTTCTTTTTAGTTCATTAAATAAAAAAAAGCAAAGTGTAATTTTTTGATGCTCCAATCTACTTAGACATAAGTGCAGCGATTGTATTTTCTATCTGACGAGAGCAATGTTGGCAGTTTAAAAGTACCATTTAATGATGCCTCAAGACTAAGCATGAAGATTAAGTCAATACTGTATAGCAATTTTTTCAAAGCTGATAAATTGCATCAGCTGCAGAAAGTATATGGTGTACATTAAAAGGACACCGCATACATACTGTACATTTATTACATTTATATATATGTATATATTGCACGCAGTAAGAGTCGGATCATATTATTATGACCACCGGCTAATATCAAGAAGTAACCGCCATGTGCCACACAGACATCAGCTATTCAGGCTGGGAGTGACTCAATAAGGGGGTTGGTAGGTTGTCTCAGGTATCTGATACCATGCTGATTGCAGTGCATCCCACAATTGCTGGAAGGTGCGTGGGGGAGGATCCATACAGCAAACTCAATGATCAAGGTGGTCCCACAGATGCTCAGAAGAGAAAGCAGCCCTTTGCCAATCAGGAGTGGTCGAATTCCGATATTGCCATGCAAATTGAAGCCTTTTCTTCCAATGCACCTTTGTTACCATAGATTAAGTGACCATCTGTCTGCTTTGGAGCACTATATGAAATAAGGTTCGCTGAACTGCTGTTTTAGACACATGTGGTATCTCCCTGGTTTATTTTCATGGTGAGCTGCTTCACTGTAGCATATCGATCAGTCCTCATGCACCTTCCTAGCCAACATTCACCTTTCACATCAATGGGATGTGGTGCTCCACAGTTACCACATCAGTTATTCCCAATGGTGCCATTTGTCTACATACGATAAATTTGCACCACAACAGTACCCGAACAGTTCACAAATTGTATGGTGTTCCAGAAATTCTGCCTTCGGCCTGAAAGCCACTAATCATCCCTTTTTGCAACTCTAATAAATTGCCCCTTTTACCCATGACAATGAGTGATATGTGAGCAGACAGTCTATTGCATACACCTCTTATATGCACTAAGACAGCCCACCACACGTCAGTTCCTTCATGGGTTACACAATATTAAAATTAGGAGGTGGTCATAATAATACTCCACTGTGTATACATATACATACAGAATTTATCAGTCATGAGAAAACCTAAGTACAACTCAATTGAATTCTATTGTTTTACATATCAGAACATAATAATAAAAAAAAATCTGGCCCTTAGAAGGTCCTAAAATCATCTCAAAGATCATTGCTGATGACTTTCTCTCTTGTCATTGTGTTCACACATGCCTGAATGCTCCAGACCAGCAAACTGCCAAAACATCTGCTTTTGTAAAAGTGGTCCCACTTGCTGATAATCAGGGGCCTTTAATTAGCAGCACCCGCCTGTAACTTACCTTCTTAATTTCTATGGATGCAGTAAGGCTTTATGTAATTTTTGCACACACTGCTTTGGCATTTTGACCTACTTTTTCTTAAATAAATAATGATAGTGTAATTTGTCATGTGTTGTCCTTCTAAGTCTTTTTTCATACAAAAGCATAAACGGCTATGGCGTTTTTACGTTTTTATGTCCGCTCCATATAAGCACCTGAATGGGCGTTTTACTGCGATCACAGCCAGCGGTTTCTCGTCCATTCAAAGGACCGCAAGCGTAATTTTTAGCGAAAAAATACGCCGCACCCCGAAAAACCCTCGCTCTGCCAAAATCCTCAGAATGCTTTCCAGTGCCTATATAGAGGCACCTGTAAGCTTTTCGCAACGTTGGACACTGCAAAAATGCCTCCCCCTCCCTTCTCTTTCCCTGCTCCCATAGGAGTCTATAGGACCCACCGGCGTATATTGGCCAAAACATAGTTCTAGAACTATGTTTTGGCTGAGCGAACATACGCCGGCCACGTATATGTTCTATTTATCGCGCTGCTGGCGTATTTACGCGCCATATATTCGCCCGGGCGTGAAAACGTGCCGTTTATGCTCTTGTGTGAAAGAAGCCTTAGGTTGTATTTACTTGATTTTAAGACCCTCAATGGATCACAATTGCTTTTCCAGCATATCCCACAGATGCTTGATTGCATTCAGATCTGGAGAATTTAAAAGTTGAGCCAACACTGTAACACTTCGTCCTGTTTAGCAAACCATTCTTAATTTTTGCAATGTAGCAGAGTATTATCCTGCTGAAAGAGGCCCTGCCATTAGGGAATACTGGTGCCATGAAGGTGTGTACTTTGTAACAATGTTTAGGTAAGTGATATGTGTCAAAATAAAATCTACATGAATGTCATGGCCCAAGGTCTCCCAGCAGAACTTGCCCAGAGCATCACATTGTCTATGCTGGCTTGCTTTCTTCCCTGGTCCCATCTCTTCCCCAAGTAAGCAATGCACATGTATCCAACTGCTGACGAGATGTAAAAGAAAATGTGATTCATCAGGTCAAGTGACTTTCATCTATTACTCCATGGTCCAGTTCTGACATGCGCCTTGCAGGTGCTTTCAGAGGTGGACAAAGATCAACATGGGCACTCTGACTGGTCTACAGTTACACAACACCAAACCACATGCAACACGCTGTGATGCTCTGTGTTTGGAAGCCTTTCTATCATATCTAGCATTAATTTTTTTCAGCAGTTCATTCTACAGCAGCTCTCTTGTGGGATCAAACCAGATGGCCTAGTCTTTGCTGCAACCCATACACATCACCGAACCTTGGTTGCCAATGTAAGGCAAATTGGAGTGTACATATACAGATGGTCTCCTACTTGCGAACGTTCGAGTTACGAACTTCACAAGATACGAACAATCTGTCCTGCACAGTATGATGTAATGCTGTGCAGGGCCTGGACAGGCTTCTATCAAGCCTGTCCGGTCAGATCGTGGGACGCTTTGCGGTTGCTAGGCAGCCGGGGGCTTTCTGAAAGGCCCCAGGGCTGCCTATGCAGAGCACCTATCAAGCCGTGCGCTTGATAGGCGCTCTGCATAGGCAGCCCTGGGGCCTTTCAAAGGGCCTTATCGTGGGACACTGTACAAGGCCCACCGAATGTTGGGTGCCGGCTGTTTCTTACAGCGGACACCCAGTGGCAGCAGTTCCAACGAGCCGCGCCACTCGTCGGAACTGTTAACGCTTTAAATACCACTGTCTATTCTGACAGCATCATTTAAAGTGTTAACAGTTGCGACGAGTGGCGTGGCTCCCCGGAACTGGTGCCGCCGGGTGTCCGCTGTAAGAACAGCCGGCACCCGACATTGTATGGAGCGGGATCCACCCACGATCCTCCCCATACAACCATTTGTTCGGATGTACGAACAAATGTACTTACGAACAGGCTCCTGGAACTGAACCTGTTCGCAAGTAGGGGACTATCTGTATATTGGTTTTAAGTCATTTATATATTGTTTTTTATTTGGTGACTTTATTAGTTAGAGGTATCCTAGAGCTGAAACGCTATATCTAAGCCCACTGTGTGTAGGTATCCCAGTCCGCCATTGGGCACCATTGGCTTGTGTCTACAGACAGGTCTGGTGTAGGGGTGCCTGCTTATGAGATAATTTACCAATAAATACACTGAACTGTGTGTATTTATATGTACATAGTGTATATTTTTGTGTTAAGTGATCAACAGTTCTTTGTGGGTGACAGGACACCCAGGAAAGGACAAGTGGAGCTTCAGAGACCACCAGATGCTAAGAGAAGAGCGCCAAAATGTTCTCTTTTATGTATACATTAGAAAACCTTACATGACTCAATATGTGGTCTGCATTGTATAGAGTCCGAAGCACCTGACAATCTGTCTACAAGCTCCTGTGATATGAATCCAGTAAAAAAAAGTAATTCCCAGCTTCATTTATCCTTTATGAATCCCCTACATATGATAATCATCTGCGCGCATCCACAATACCGCTATCACTTCATACTACAAATTCTAGAATATGGAGAACTTTCTTTTTCTTCTTTCAATGCTTTGTAGAGCCCACACATTACTCAGTATACCCACCATTAGTGACCTGATGTACTCAGGTTTCATTATACCATTGAAACATGGTCTTTGAGTCTGTCATTCATTATTTTGCAGTCTGGTAGATAATTTGCATGAGTTGCTGTACATTATTCTTTCACCCACAGAATACCCAGAGATTTCTTACATTCCTACTCACCATAATGTGTCCCTCATGTGCTTGTTAATTTGTGAATTATTTAATTGTATCCTCTAGTTTGAATCATTTTCACATTGTGTTAGTTTACTTTAAGACTGGAAACTGTTCCCAGATCACAAAGAATAACTCTGCTCTTCCCCTCTCTAAAGTGTCATCTTTTTAAAACTTTCAGTGTTTTTGATCATTCCGCATGAGAAAGTAGATGTGCCTAGACTATCACCTACAGAGTGTAGCACCTACAGACTTTTAATCTGAGAATTTCCTATTACCATTTGTTCAGTATATCTCATGTCATGTTTTGTCGTCTGTGCAGCAAAGTTGAAACGTCACTCCATTTATTCTCTCCTAATACAGCAGTACCCAGAGTCAAACCAACCCAAACCCGACATAATGAGCATTAGCAGCTTCCAGAAGTGATACAATGCCCTAAAGTTTCACAAATGTAGAACTATCTCAGATTTTCTTCTCTTTGTCCTTTCACTAACTACAATGTATGTTACATCTAAATTGTACCATTTGTAAAACCTAGTATGTATTCCTCATTCAAGTGTCTACTCTGCAATATTACCACTATTAAAGGGAACCTGTCACCAAGTTATGTGGCTGTTTTGGGAGGTGACCGGGGGGGGGGGGGGGGGATAATTTGAGAGAAATGGCCTCCTACAATACCAAATATCAAGTATCTCTATGGACAACCGCAGCATATGGTTGATCTAGTAATGATAATCAGATTTATGTATTTTTCTAAATATGTATGAATGTATAACCTTGGAAACTATTCAGCCCAATACAGATCTTGTAGACTTTGTGCAGCCGAGCGCAATGTCACATAATTGTCGGGGTCCCAAGTAGCACATCTCCGCCAATCTGATATTGATGACCAATCTTGAGGATAGGTCATCAATGTATTAATGCCAGAAAACCTGTTTAAAGACTGAAGTTAAACAAATTGTGTAATAGAGCCACAGGGGGTTAAACAATTGGTCCAGAAAAAGTATGTTCCATAGGAATAGACTCATCTGAGGGAACATACTAAGTTTGTGTAGAGGTGCTGCCGGCACAAACACAACACCACAAACTGTGAAAAGTGGGTGTGATGTGGAATAAGAGGGGAAGGAAGAAAACACTGGAGTTCTGCACAACCTTTCAAATGTGACAGGAATAAACTTCACTTCTCTTTTTATTGACAAAAACAGCGATAGATGTATTTTGGGGCATAAATTCCTTCTCCAATGAGACTCATATATAGCATATAATCATAAAATCTAGAAAATAGAATAGAGTGGTATAATAGTAGTGAATATATTAGTGCCCCCTCCAGCATTACAGAAAAAGGGGTTTATGTCTGGAAACACATCTATTTCTGGTTGTATCAATAAAAACCCTTCCTGTTTCACCTATATGCGGAAGTGATCATAGGAAAAAATGACATAGACGAATTGGAAACCGGGGTGAGAATAGGTGGAAGAAACATCAACAATCTCCGTTATGCGGATGACACAACTCTGCTTGTAGAAACAGTAGAAGGTCTTAAGCAGCTGATATGGAAGATTAAAACTGAAAGGGAAAAAATGGGCCTCTACCTGATATTAAAAAAGACTAAAATTATGACACCTGCAAAAAATGGCCAAATTCAAATCAAAATCGACAATGAGGTCATATAATGCGTGCGAGACTTCATCTTCCTTGGTTCAAAAATTGACCACGCTGGAAAATCTATGCCAGAGATAAAACGTAGGATAGCATTGGGGCGAAGCGCAATGTTAAACATGGACAACATCTGGAAAAGTGGGGATATCAGTATGGCAACTAAATGCAGGATAGTACAAACCACTGTTTTCCCCATAGCCATGTATGGATGTGAAAGATGGACTGCGAAAAAAACTGATAGAAGGAGGATTGATGCGTTAGAGCTGTGGTGCCGGCGAAAGCTGCTGTATATGCCGTGGACGGCAAGAGTAACAAACAGAGACATCCTAAATCGTATAAGACCCGATATATCACTAGAGGACAAGATGGCCAGACTCAGACTCATGTATTTTGGCCATGTAATGCAAGCAGAATATGATTGTTCTCAGTAAGAGAAACCAAGTAATCTTGTAGATATGATACCTATTAATGGCTAACAAAAATACATGATGTTATTGTGAGCTTTTGAACCTCTCAGGGTTCTTTCCCAGGCATAATGAAATAGATCCGAAGAGGTATGCATATATATATACTGTACATACTTCTGACAAGGCACAGAGTCGCTAGAAATCCTATGATACTTGGACAGATCAGTGGCAAAAGAAGACCTGACTGCCAAAGAACATGATGGCTGATGCTGTCAGAGCTGATACTGGCATGGATATCACACAACTAAAAGAAGCAATGCAAAACCAAAAATCATGGAGGGAGCTCGCCTTTAGGGTCGCCGAGGGTTGTGAACGACTAAACGGCTAACAACAACAATCAATCGATAAAAAGACACGTCTGCTCTATTCTTGTCTTGAGCCTCCTTTTCCCGTCTGAGCGTTTACACCGCACAACAGTGTGTTCTTCCTTCTCCCATTCCATTGGGCTTTACAAGGCCTGTAAGAGTTAAACGGAGGTTGAAAATTGAGATAATTTTGAGGACACTGCTGAAAAATGATATTGCTAATATAGTTGGGAGTGATTGTACGAACTATAGGACGAGAATGTATTACCACATGCTGGGTTAAAGTTAATAAAACACATTTTAGGGGTAGAGTGGTTTTACGTCAAGCACTAGAAATGTATTAAGTATCGCTAAGGACTTGTTGCTTAGCAACATTTTGTGTGAAAAGCTTTACAAACCTATTTGGTTGTCATGTCACATGTCTTCCCAGTTTGTCAGAGACCTGACATATCTTCTGTACGTATTTGTGTCACAGAAAGTGAAAATTCTGCTGAATATACTTTTTATAAGACCGTTATTGTTGACATCGCAGAAGAGAGTTGCTCAGTATGCAAAACTTGTCATGGGCAATCACTAACAAACACGAAGAAGAATTGTAGCATATTAGTCAGCAATCCAAATATTCTGCCACACACTGTAATGAGAAAGTTTAATAAAAATCTTAAACTCTTGAGTGCAGAAGTCTCATTCAGGCTACAGCAGTACTGAGTAGTGAACACGGAGTCTGGAAGAAGAAATATGGCTTCTTTCTGAACCAAGGTAATACCAGCGTGTACTTGATGAGAGGGAGGATAGTAGTAGTTAAATAGCTGCAGTTCAATCTCTCCAGAAGACCACCTCTTTATCTAGAACAGACTTCCTACGACAGATCTCCCTTTCCGCCATATAATATACATACTGGCCACCTTTGGAGTTGTTTCACCGCCAGCAATCCTGTCGTTTTTAATCCAGCCAAACTGACGATGGGGCTCAACCCCGAAACATGTACCCACTTGCTCGTTCTCTATGTTGTTACTTTAAAACGAAGTGCTTTCACTATCTCATCTTGGACCTTTAGCTTTCAACTAGCTTAGAGTGTTGTGCCTTCACCACCAGTATTTTACCACATTCTCTTTCGCATCTTCTTTCAGAAGACACATCCCTATAGAAGACCATGTATTACAGGGGAGTAGCACCATTTTTGCTTTGAAGCTTAATTGTCAGATTATACCACTCTCCACATTATATGCCATAAGTATCCACTAGCTGAGATTCAAACGTATAGAAGATCTTCACCTATCAAAAAATCATGTCCTCTATATTCTGGCTCAGCGCACCGGAGAGCTCAGCATTTTACAACTCTGATCATCTAGAATGGAGAGCACTTTGTATAGTCACTTCTTGACCGAGGGCCTCGTGTAGCGCAGAGTGTTAAGGCAGCAGAATGTAGTTCTAAGCTCTCACAAGCTGAGTGCAAAACGCCATAGTAATTGCGGTAAAAAACACTTGTGTGAAAGCAGCCTTAGGCTTCCCTCCACACAGATTTTTTTGTTGCTGTTTTTTTTTTACCTAAAAAAACCACAAAAATCCAGCAATACTTGGGTTTTGCGCTCCCTGGAGATCAGCACAAGCTCTGTTCTCTCCTCACTTGTTAATCTTGTAGCCATATCTGTGCCTGTAACAAAGATAAAATTGCTGATAACTTTTGCAGGAATTAGGGTATGTCACATTTAAGCACAGATTTTGATTCCTCATCAAATCCTCTATCGCATACATATGTCATGTGCACCCCTTTCCATTTGAAAATATTGACTTGGTTCCAAGGTGACGAATTTCAAAATGGCCTCTATGCTGGACATTCCCCTAAGCATTGCCCTCTTCCCCTTAGCAAAATGCTGCACATAGGAAGGTGTTCCCATTTATTCAGGTGTCTCCATACCTTTGGAGCACACTGTATGTATATATATATATATATATATATGTATATATATTATAGTGCTCACCCCATTAATGATATGTCAGCCACAAATTTCTAGAAGCCAGTATAAGGCTGCAAACAGGAGAGGTAGCATTAGCTTTTACTCCTGTCCTCTACCTCGGCAAGCTACCAGTACCTCGTTCACATGTCCTCCTAGTTGCAGTGAAGAGGTAGCAGGGACTGGCTGAAAAACCTCATAGAGCCGCACAGATAAGCTGCTGTAAGAGAAGGCAGCAATGCTTGGCCCTGACAGCCTGCTCTCCGCAGCTGCACATGTGACTGCACATGGCGCCCCCATTTTAATGGAGGACTGAGGCGCCCTGTGCAGTTGTACACCCCTAAGGCCGGCCCTGACATGACAGGTTCCCTTTAACCCCTTAACGACCGGCCCATAGTCTTTTTACGTCCTCACTTGCTGGGCCTTATTCCCTGAGGACGTAGAAATATGTTTCCTGCTGGGATTAAGGCCCTGCAAGCTGAGGACGTGACAGCTACATACTGCCGGCTCCCGGAGGTAGCCGGCAACCTGGAGCTGCCATTCCGTGCTGCAGATCCCCTCCCCCAGTCACATGATCGTCGGCATTTACCGAATGCCGGTGATCATATAAAAGTTGGTAAAAAGTAAAAAAAAGTGAAAGATTCAGCTGCCCCGGTGGATCGGATCCATCGGGGCAGCTGAAAGTACTCACCCGCCTTCGCCCCGATGATCGGCGGTGTCCCAGCCTCCAGGTCCCGTCGGCACCTTCTGCGCATGCACGCCCGACGTCATACGTCGGGCGCGGCCCGGGTAATTTAAAAATCCTTCTGCTCCCGACTCCCATGTGTAGCCGAGAGCAGAGGGATGTCACTGGGAGCCGCTGTATGCTGTTCTCGGTCACATGATCGCTGCTATCCAAAGTAAAAAAAAGTTTTAAAAAAGTTAAAAAAAAGAAAAAAAAAGTTTAAGTTTCATCTCCCCTCACGGATCATATCCGTGAGGGGAGATGAAATAACGTACCTAAGGCACCGCATTTATCCGTGGACTTCACCACGGCTTCTGCGCATGCGCCCGCCGCCAAGATGGCGGACGCATGTGCAAAAGGCGCAGATTGTCAGGGTAATTTTAAATCTCCCTGGTCCTGGCTACCAAATGTAGCCGAGAGCCTGGAGATTTCACCAGTGCCCGCAAAACGCGGTTCCTGGTCATGTGATCGCCGTTTTCCAATTGAAAACGGCGATCACATGAAAGTAAAAAAAGTGAACATTTCACCTCCAATCAAAGATCAGATTCGTGAGGGGAGGTGAAATTACTTACCAAAGGCCCCCGGCGATGTCCCCCGATGGGATCTTTATCCACGGACCTTTCCCCAACTTTGGCGCATGTGCCCATTAGCAAAATGGCGGACGCAAGCGCAAAAGCTGTTAAGGACCCTGGAAATTCAAAGTCTCCTTGCTCCTGGCTACTAAATGTAGCGAAGAGCCTGGAGCAGTGACCGAGGGTCGTAGTGAGTGGTTTCCGGTCACCTGATCGCCGTTATCCAATAGATAATGGCGATTATGTAAAATTTAAGACACAGTTGAAGTTTGATGCGCCTTTCCTTTTGAGCCCCGTTGTGCATACAGACATAATATTAAGGCCACAATGGGTATGTCTCTGAAAACGGGACAAAAGGGGGTATCCATTTTGGGGTGAACTTTTTCATTCTTATGTACGCTGTACAAAAAAAAATGTTTTTAAAATTTTTTCCATCTGCTTTGCTCAGATTCATTCAAAAACTGTGGGGTTAAAATATACAGTACACCCCTAGGTGTATGCGTTAAGTGGTCTAGTTTTCAAAATGGGGTCATTTGTGGGGGTCCTCTGTCGATTTGGCCGCTCAAGGGTTCTACAAGTGGGCAATGGGGCCTAAAACGCCTTCACGCAAAATGTCTTTTCTAAAAGCCCCCGGCTGCTCCTTTCGTTTTGGGCCCCGTTATGAATACGGACATAATCTTAGGGCCACAATGGGTATGTTTCTGAACACGGGACAAACAGAGGTATCCATTTTGGGGTGAAAGTCTTCATCCCTATGTGTGCTGTACAAAAAAAACGGGTTTAAAAGTGACATGATTGCCAAAAAAATGAAAATCGTAATTTTTTCCTTCTGCTTTGCTTAGATTCATTCAAAAACCGTGGGGTCAAAATACACAGTACACCCCTAGAGGAATTCATGAAGAGGTCTAGTTTTCAAAATGGGGTCATTTGTGGGGGTTCTATATTGTTTTGGTCCATCAAGGGCTCTACAAGTGGGCAATGGGGCTAAAATCGCCTTCAGGCAAAATGACTGTTCTGAAAGTCACCGTCTGCTCTTTTCGGTTTGGGCCCCGTTGTGCATATGGACAGAAGATTAGGGCAACAATGGGTATGTTTCTGAACACAGGACAAACGGGGGTATCCATTTTGGGTGCAAATACGCATTTTCATGTGCATTATAGAAAAAAAATCCCATCTTTTAAATGGCATATTTGCAAAAACATGAAATTTTATTTTTTCTCCTCTAAATTGCATTAATTCCTGAAAAAAATCTGTGGGGTCAAAATACTCATGACACCCCTCAGTGAGTACAGTAAGGGGTGTAGTTTTTAAAATAGGGTCATTTGTGGGGTTATCTATCATTCTGACACTCATGAGCCTTTGTAATCTTGGTTTGGTGCCGGAAAATAAAGTGTTTCTCAAAATGCTAAAAATCAATGTTAAATTTGCACGTCTCTTAAATGGTTAAAAAAAACTGAACTTTTTCTAATGTGCGCCCAGAATAAAGTAAACAGATGGAAATATATATCTTATCAACAATTTGTACAGTATGTTTGCATATATTTGAGATATCGCAGTTGAAAATGTGAAAAAATGAAATTTATTTCAACATTTTCCCAATTTTGGCACTTTTAATAAATATACACAAATTCTATCGGACTATTTTCACCACCTAAATGAAGTACAACATGTGGCGAAAAAACAATGTCAGAATCACTTGGATATGCAAAACGTTTACGGAGTTATGCTATGTCAAAGTGACACATGTCAGATTTCCAAAATTTGGTCTGGTCGTTAGAGCGCAAACAGGCTTGGTCACTAAGGGGTTAAAGTAATTTTTCTACTTTTAAAGGGTTTATTCACATGGGCATATTTTCTGTCCGTGTATTTTGCAAACAACACATGGACTCATTATAGCCTATGAGGCTACACACGGAAAATAGTAGCAATGAAACAGCAATGTCAGGGAGGAAACTCTACCTGGCCCAAAATAAGGATCTACTTGTCACTGGGGTACTCCTTGTACATGTGACTTCAAATATCAGGCAACCCATAGATGGTTATGGGTTATGATATCCTCATAGGGATCAATAGATCAGAGTATTGAGTTCTGCCACTCATTTCTGTATGACAGGAACCAGCATGGAAAATAAAACACGGGCGCCATTATGGAAACACTTTGAACCCCGAGGGTTTAATTTTATCATCATTTTTAAAGGCTCGGAACTTGAGCAGAACTCTTCAGGCTTATAAATATTCTGTACACCTAGCACCTGGCCCTTGTGTTAGTCTGTCTCACATTCAGCAGCAGTCTGTCTGTCGGGTAGATGGGCATGGCACAGACTGCAGAGGGGGCAGTATTAATAAATCCCACCTGTATATCAGTACTCAAAATGAAATTCTAGAACTGTAATTGGTAAATGATGATAATATAAAGTCCCTATATTTGCTGGCCTTCATTCATACAGAAACAGTTCATTCTCTATGGTCTGTTTACCCTTGCAGGAAATCCGCAGCAAATCTGCACCTAAATGGGGCAGATTTGGTTGCATGTCTATTTGTGTATCTGCTGCTAATTTACCCCCTTTCTGCCCCCCGCCGTCTCTCTGCAAGGGTAGGGGGCTGGGCGGGAGCGAGTGTGCTAAGCTCCACCTCTCTTCAGGCCTTGCTGGCTGCCAGCAATGGGAGGGGTGGGACAGGGCGGGAGCTTAGCAACTACCTCTTGCCCTGTCCCACCCCCTCCTATTTTAAACGGCCAGCAAGGGGCAGGGAGAAGGAGGGAAGGGGGTGGGAGTTTAGAAGACGCGTTGCTAAACTCCCTCTCACCTCCCTTCTCCGGCAGCTCCCATAGGAGTCTATGGGAGCCGCCACCGTATTCCAGCCAGGAAGATACTTCCTGAACTATTTTTCCTGGCTGACATAAAAGCCCCCCGGACGAAATGCGCTACTATGCGCTATCTTGGCCGGCCAGGTGCTTTTACGCTGCAGGAATACACCCATCTGAACTGATGCATTGTACAACCATGCATCAGATGAGCAGCATATATAGGTCGGGCGCAGCCGATATATACGCTCGTGTAAATGAAGCCTTAACAGTAAATATGGTACAGGCAACAGATTCTCAAACGTCTATCGATTAGCTGCATAAAAACTATTTCCTCCCAGCATTATGTTCATATTCCTTCTGTTGCAATGGAACAATTAGAATTATATAAGGAGATTTTATATAATACACTTGCTAATACTTCAGCCGAAGTTCCTTCAAACCAGGGGTAAGTGGTAAAGCCATTCGTTCACCTTTGATACTACAGTTTAGATGCAGAATTAATCTACATACAAAGTTGAGTAACATTGCATTATCTTTACCAATACTTAGGCATAGAATATATTATATCCCATAGGAGCATTCACAATTCTGCAGGCTTCAGAGCTGAATTCTCCCAGTATTTTTTTCTCGTTCATTCTCTGCTCAAAGCTTGTTCAGGTGATGTATATTCTGGGAAGTGTAGTCTTCAAACCAGGCATTGTACATTAACTTCATAGAAAAAAAACTAATGTCGCCCTGCATTTTAAGAACTCGGATAAGATGCTAGGGAGAGGCTGACAACAAGCTTGTTGACGGTTTCCATGACTGCCAACAGAAATGGTAATGCTGTTCTAACTCAGGATCAATGCAATCTATTTACATAATTCTGCTTACGACTACATTACAAATGTCTCTGCTGGCATGTCCATACCAGTTTATAAGGTGTAAAATTCTGTTCAAAGGTGTAACTTCCCTATAAGTGGACTAATGAATTCATGTAAATGTTACAATAGTTACACAGGCCTCATAGGACTCTAGATATCAATTGCAGTTGATGATGAGAAATTTCTGCCTTAACAGGTGTTAATCAATATTCTGTTCAGGTCACTCATTCTGATCTAAATTAGAAGGAGTCCGCTCCTGCCAAATTAGCAGCAAAACCCGACTGCCTAATTGATGCTAATAGATTTCATGTAAACATAAATGATTTTTATCCGTTCAAATTGATTTTCAAGTAATCAACGAAAAAAACAGAACTTTCTGGAGCCTATATACTTGTATACCTGAGAGCTCCAGACATAGTTGGATGCCCAAGTGAGCGGTTATTGTATTAGTATTCTGCCATAGTGCTGCTAGTAAATATGCTACAGAAAATGCTCGTGTTTAACAGTAGAAATGGTTGACATTTCCATTTACTTACACTTGACTTATGCCACTAGTATCTGTATATATGTGGGTTTGTTTCTCACCAGAGCTATTATAAAGCTGCGTGACAATGTTAAACAATATTATAAGGGCCCTAATCTCATATTTGTAATTATATAACCTGCTATTGTACTTTAATTTGCCTGCTGGCTATATACAATCATTGTTGAATGGAAGGTATGTATATGTAATAATCTTGCAGTGCATTTTTATGTTTGATCTTGAATCGCTGAATTCAAACATTGTGCATACTACTGTTCTTTTTAATTCTTTTCTATGTGGGCTGAAAAATCCTAGAGCCCCCACAAAATGATTCTCTAAAGAGTTACATTCTACTCACATCATGCTTATATTTCGAGAGGTTTTCTGCAACATATAGCTCCAATGAAAGGCTGTGACCACTGTTCTCTAAGTTATGTGTTCTGGAAATTTTAGAGTAAAAAATGCCATTCCCTGCAGTCAGTAAGAGCAGTTGTTGGCCTCATGATATTATTATGTTGTTCTATTTCTTTTCCAAAATACTCAGCTTAGTGGGATCACTGGCTGTGACACATGCAATTACATAGGCGTACAATGCTAAACATCTGCCATATGACCACATTGTAAAAATAACCTTTATTGTGTGTACCACATATATACTTTCCCAACAAGTGCCGTGTGTGCGGCTGCAAGTGGTTAATCAATTTAACTCACTCAATCTCGTGCTCAGTTTCTACTTAGGTTGGAAATTGAGCAGAAATCCAACCCCAACACAGTCAATACACCCCCAAATATTCACTGCCACCACTTCTGGTAAGGCCAGATGACCTACATAGACTCACAGACACGCACTGCTCTTCAGCAATCAAAGGGTTAACACTGTCAAAGATACAAGGACAAAGCTTATTAAAGTTGTATGCTTTAATACATAATTATACAGTTAAAAAATATAATAAAGAAAGCAAAGAAGACCTAACACTGGAATGAACAATGGAAAATATTTTAGTGTTGGCTGCCCTTTGAAACTATGAACATACACTTATTGTCAAAAATAAATCAAGCACCTAGAAGAAGTTGTTGGAATCGAATAAAACTTTATATGTGTGATTTTAAGATAGAAGTAAATGATTGCAATATCATAGCACAAGGATAATTTATAATGGAAAACTGAACAATTAAAAAGGGTGGCTCTAGTATCCTGTTGGGCCGCCTCTAGCTTGGATGCAAGATGTGATAAGGGCAGGCATGGAGGCATATAGGTTCCGTGTGGTATCCTGTAGGAGATCAGTCCACATTTGCTGTGAGTGAGCCTCTAGATCACAAGTGTCAAACACAAGGCCCGCGGGCCAAATTCGGTCCACTGCCTCATTTTATGTGGCCCGCGGCGTTTACCAGCTGGAGTGCCGCAGCTCCCCACTGGTATTCATGCTGTTAGCGCTGATCTCAGTGCACACTCTAACGTCAGTGTGCAGCCAGGATCCTCCTCCCCTGCCCCTCAGTTCCGCTGGAGACGGCTCAGGGAGGAAGCGTGCCGGGCACACACATTGACGTTAGAGTGCATCCGGGTTCAGCGTGAGCCGAGGGGGAGTGGCACTGACAGCAAAGAGGAGGTAAATATATGGGTTGGGGGGAACTATTATTATTGAGGGGGTGTTTAATATTACTGACGGGGATAATATTATTACTGAGGGGGGTTAATATTACTATGGGGGGGTTAATATTGCTGAGGAGGATAATATTGCTAAGAGGGATAATATTACTGCGGTGTTATTACTACTGAGGGGGTTAATATTATTACTGTGGGTGTTGCTATTACTACTGGGGCCACTGTGGGGTACCCTGTTACTACTGGGGCCATTGTGGGGGTCGCTATTACTACTGGGGCCACTGTGGGGTCTTTACTACTGGGGCTATTGTGGGGGTCGCTATTACTAATTGGGCCACTGTGGGGGTCACTATTAATAATTGGGCCACTGTGGGGGTCGCTATTACTAATTGGCCCACTATGCGGGTCAATATTATTACTGGGGCCACTATAAGAGTCACTATTTTTACTAGGGCCACTATGAGAGTCACTATTTTTGCTGGGGCCACTATGAGAGTCACTATATTTACTGGAGCCACTATGAGAGTCACTATTTTTCCTGGGGCCACTATGACAATCACTATTTTTACTGGGGCCACTATGAGAGTCACTATATTTACTGGGGCCACTATGAGAGTCACTATTTTTCCTGGGGCCACTATGAGGGTCACTATTTTTCCTGGGGCCACTATGAGAGTGACTATTTTTACTGGGGCCACTATGAGCGTCACTATGACTACTGTGACTATTATAGGTGTCCCTATTACTACTGCGACCACTATAGGGGTCACTATAAGGGATCGTTCACACGGGCGTAATCATATTTTGGTTGCACAAATACGCTGCGTATTTGCGCAATCAAAAATGGATTATGCCTGCATATTTGGGCACGCAAAAAGGAATGCAGATGGGCCCACTGAAATGGTGCGCAAATTTGAAGTGAATACATAAGTTTCCTGCACATTCACCACGTATTTGCGCGGCCCATTCATTTCAATGGCCTATTGGGGTGCATAGTACGCAACAAAATAGGTCATGCTGTGTGAAAATATACATCATGTGAATCAACTAATTGAAATCAATGGCTTCTATTTACTGCATATTATGTATGCAAATACGCTAGTGTGAACGAGCCCTTACTATACTGTCTTACAATCGGCCCTTTTAAGATCACCATAAGCCTGATGTGGCCCTCGGTGAAAATGAGTTTGAGACCACTGCTCTAGATTGTGAAAATTCACAGGCTGTTAAAGCTGGCTTTCCAGATGGTCCCATACATCTTCTACTGACTATAAATCTGGTGACTGGTCAGCCCATGGTAGTGTAGCAATGTTGTGTAGACATTCCTTTGACACCCTTTCTGCATGCGGCCAAGTATAATCCTGCTGGAAAATATCACTTGAAAGCTGCCATGAGAGGAACACATGTGGCTGCAGGATGTCCTGAACATATCGCTGAGCTGTCATTGCCCCTCGTACCAATGCTAGGTACCAGCTGTTGCATGTGATGGCCCCTCAGGCTATCACACCAACAGTGGGGGCAGTGTGCCGCTCCACAGCAAAGGCAGGATTGAGGCGCTTACCCCTAGGTCTCCAAACACAAACAGGGCTGTCATCAGTGCCCAGACTGAATCTGGATTAGTCGCTGAAGACAACTGGATTCCATTTCATAGCAGTCCAGTTTCATCTTCACGACACCACTGCAAACAGATGTGAAAGTGAGTGTGGATTAACGAAAATACACGTAATGGGCACTGTGAGACCAAATGTCTTTCAGCAAAACACCTGGAAATAGTTCCAACAGACACAGTAATGATGGTGCCACCTGTCTCTGGATGGAAGATAATAAAATAGATAGAGCAGCTTCTGCTTGTTTGACAATCAGATGATCCTCTCTACTGGTGGTCTGTCGAGGGTGTCCTGAGCCCGGTTATCTTGTGTGCCATCACACATCCACTAGTTACAACACTTCCTAACAGTCAGGTCAGAATTGCCCATGTGGCGGACAATTCATCAATACGACCATCCAGCTTCTTGCATTCCAATAATGCACCCCCTCTTATGTGCATATAGTTTATGAATATTGAATATCCCATTGTCCTGTAACCCTCTGACTAGAATGGGGATGTTCAACTTGGACAGAGATCCGTCTGTCTTTCATTTTCTTTTAAGCTCGCAGAACCTATGCTTAGGTGTCAGACAGAACAATTCTCTCCATGGGATGATAGCAATTCCCCCAAGCTCCCTTTCTTGGACAGTTCACACACCAAACATATGCAAAAAAATTGTATGCCAATGCATACTGATCCAGCACATGCCAAAAGAATACACACCCAATGGATACATTTGGCATAGATCAAGTGAGCTTTCCAGGGTATATGCTGAAAGTAGTGATAAAACAATGCTTTATTGCTCTCAGTAAGAGAAACAAAAAGATAATGTAGATTAATACATTTTAATGGCTAATAAAAATAAATGATATTACAGCAAGCTTAGAAAACTACTTAGTTTAAATATCTGATATACCAGCCCGTTGAAAAGGCCTAAGTAATTTCGAAAACTTGCTGTGCTGTCACATCATTTCTTTTTGAGAACAGAAACATTTTGTTCTACTGGCTAATATGGTACCAAATGTTTTTGTTTTTACCAAAACATGATATAAACACACACTTACCCTTTGTTAGTTTAGAGTTCATGCACACGGTCATATTACGGCTCTGTTCACTTTCAAGTTGTACAGATTCATAGTATGGCAGGCATACAAATGTATGGCCCTACTGTGGCTCCATATGTGTCTGATTTTATACATACTAAGGAAATGTGCCAGTCTGCTTGAGTCATTAAAGGGATTGTACAGGGACATGAAAATGTACTTGGTTGTAGTCTAAATGTTAAGTTAATAAATCTTACAAATGTACTTTTATGTTGAATACTGCAAAAACTCCAGACCCCCTCTTGTGGTCCTGGAAACTCCACTTCTGCACTCGTTCCAACTAGTGTTCAGAGATTATTTAAATATTTGGGTCAGGACTACCTGACCCACTTAAAAAAAATATATATATTATGAATTGGAACAACCTATTGCAACTGCCATTGAAACCAATAGGAGTAAAAAGAAAAATTATTGCCTTCACTAACGTGTACCTACGAGCAGTCTTCCATGAATGTCACTCAGTTGTTAGCTGAGTCCTACTTTGGAGATACAGGGCAACGCACTGCTATGTCAGTGAGAGTTGCTATCCTGTAAGGAGGGGTACACCCATCTTTGGCTGGCTTCTTTGGTATCGTTCACATGTGCAGGCTATGTTTGTTTGCAGTCGCTCCTCCCCAATCTGGGCTGGGTTGAGTGGGTGATTGCATAATAGTCTGCATTGAACAAGTAGCTACTCCTTATCATAGTCTTGCAGACTGCATTCAATGAAGGTTTACAGCGATTGAGCCTGCCCTATGATGATTGTGCCTACCTTATGGTGATTGTACCAAGGTATTGTATCAGGTATTGCATTTTTTGTCTCTTTCAGGTAATGTCCTAGCTGGGATTCTAGGTTCAAATACCATCAAGGATAACATCTGCATGGACTTTGAAACACTCTATCCACATGTTGCCCTTGAAGAGATTTGAAACTAGAACTTCAGCACTGCAAGGTAGCAGTGCTACCGACTGAGTCACCACACCTGTCCTTCCTGCTCCAGAGGAGAAAAAGAACAGGAAGAATAAACACAATGAGAACAACATCCAGATGTTCCCCTTGGTCAGAATTGAACCTACAACTTCTGCACTACAAGGCAGCAGTGCTAACAACTGAGCCACCTCATCTGTCCTTTCTGCTCCTGAGGAGGAGGAGAAGAACAGGAAGAATAAACACAAAGAGAATATAAAAACATCAAAATGTTGTCCGTGGACAGATTTGAACATACAACTCCAACGCTGCAAGGCTGAGTGAAACCATGCCTCATCTGTGATGCATGACATCAAGAATATTCATATTGTTGGTGACAAATGCTTCAGACCAAGAGCAGCACAGAAGGAGATTTTTTTTATTCCTGCACAGCAGTCACTCGGGATGCATAGAGACGATCTGTCCTTGCAGCTCTTTGACACTCGCTGCTGTCACTATCTGCTGACCCAAACTTTCTGCACTTTTTTTGTGGCATTTCTGATCTGTCATTTCCAGTTTCTGAATACATGCCTTTACCGGTGGCTTTCTAACTTTAAAATTCTATTTGATAGGACTTAACAAGCAAAAATTTTCTGGAGCAGTCCAGTTGTTTATTGGCTGCTGCTTTGCTGCAGTTTGCACTCAGTTTGAGTTCTGTCAATTTAGTTTTCTATATTGATTTGCCTATTTTTCTGCTGCCCTGCTGTTTGCAATCCCCTTAGGCCTCTCCTATATACAGGTGTTTTTTTACTGCGATTAACACAGTGTTTGGAACGCCGCGGTATAACGCTCCCATTGGAATCAATGGGTCCTCACAAACATGTATTAGACTGCGGCGCGCGCTTTCCAGTGCCGTGGTTTTCGAGCACTGTTTGCTCTATCTTTGGCCGTTTAGCGCACCTAATCACCCATCACAATCATAGGGTGCGATAAAACACGTTGTCGGCCGCAGGGAACTGTGTGAGACCGAGTCTATGTGTGAGGGAGGCCTTACAGGTGTGTGGGGGGTCCTAAGTCTGCCATTCTACCAATATCGTACTGGCCAAAACTTCCTTTTCCACACTTCTCATGCTGCCTTGTAGGGAACGGTTCCAATTAGCTTCAAAGCAACATTTGAATGATGCCCCTCTTTGGCATGACCACTGCAGCCTGAAGTAAATAAAAGTGGGAGCAGACACATAGGTAGTACTTTTTTATCTATTCAATTCGACCCCCACTGCCACCAATGACTTTTATCTTGGAAAGCCCCTAAAATATCAGGCAGTGGATTGCAGAGCTGCTGAGAAGGAGCCCCTAATGGCAGACACTTCAAATCTGACTTTCAGTGGCGAAGCAAAAAAATGTTTAACCCTTTCCAATCCACTGTCTGACCACTAAAGACATTATGATATAAGGCTGTACAGCTCCGATGGTGGAAGACGTCCGTCAGGGTTCTCCTACTGTATATTGCCAGTCTCTCTGCTGTCAGAGCCTATCCAACGTGTCACCTCATGCAGTACTGGCTTTAGCCAGCATATAGCGCCGTTGTATAACGACAGAAAACGAGTAAGCGCCCTGGGAAAACCAGGATACAAATTGGATTGGAAAGGGTTAATGCAAGAACATTACAAGATTGATGATACACACAAGTGGTAAGATGAGCAGAAGATTGCGAAAAATTAGTCTGCATTTAACTGATCCTGTTCTCCAGTAGGTGCACAATAAAATGTGTCTGTTGGGTGGCATGGTGTGCCAGGTGAAACAGTGAGGCTGTCTTCCCAGACTAGCCATCCAAACTTCCTTGCCAGTGACTGCTGCTTCGTACATGGTGGCAGTCCGGTTAAGGAGTGCTCAGCAAATATCTTATGAAAGGTTCCCGATTCTCATTGAGTAAGACATGTTTTGACCAAATTCCATTAAGACGTGTTGACTAGTTTTCTTCAAAGCATTCCTCCAGCTAAATCAGCTGTTTGCTGACATTGCCAGGTGTAGGACTTGCGATGATCATCTCGGGGGCTGCATTGTCATGAAACAACCCTAAGTGAGCAGCAAGTATATATAAATTTCTGCTAGCAATGAGCATTAAAAAGTATATAAAGCATATATTTTATACTTTCAAAGAGATTATTGTAGTAAACTGGCCTTTTTTCTAAATCTGACCTAATTAAATGGCCTCCAGCTCCCACTGCAAGATAAGTGAAACACTACACAGCGCCTGACACATCTCTGTGCATTACAGATCCTGAACATGTCAGATAATCAATAATCCTGCGCAGCAATCATGTTATCCGCCTGGAAAGATACGGGAACATAAGAAAATCTTGGAATCATTGCTATACTGTAGTCAAGAAGTGGGTGTAGTGGAGTCTTATTTATAAGCTACACTTCAGAGGGCTGGCATGGCTCACACACAGTAAACTAGGTACAATCTCTATTATTCTACTACATTGGATATAAATGACAGGTTTTATTAGTGCATTGTAGTAAAACGGAATAGTAGAATATGGCAAAGGAAAGATAATAGTGACTTCTGTGCAAAATGGTGATTTCAGAAAATGGATATGCAGCGGAGTAGTTTGTCATTTGAAACAACACAATATTGTATCACAATGTATTATCTGAGGTTTTCAGTAGCGGAGGACTGCAGATCAACCTAATGAATCATTTTAACTCGGGCAGATATCCAGATGCACAAAAGTCAGATTAATGCTGCGTTTAGACGTAACAATTATCATTCCAAAAAAATCGTTCAAATGAGCAAAAGTGAAGGATGATCACTTGGTTTAACCCTTTCCAATCCATTTTGTATCCTGGTTTTCCTAGAGGGCTTACTCTTTTTCTGCCATTATACAATGGCGCTATCTGCTGGCTAAAGCCAGTACTGCATGAGGTGACACATTGGATAGGCTGCTACAGCAATATACAGTAAGAGAACCCCGACGGACGTCTTCCAACATCAGAGCTGTACAGGCTTAAATCATAATGTTATCATTAGACGTCAGACAGTGGATTGGAAAGGGTTAAGCGCAAGTGAACGATTAAACGACAAATGAGAATTGTGCACTTTTCATTTGTCCTTCAGTTTCATCAAGACTAAAAATCATCCCGGCTCCTTCACTTATCGTTGCGTTTAAACACTCCCTGCTGTGTTTTACATAGGAATGTGAAACTGAACGAGAAGTGAATGATTCTTAACGATAATCTGCCGGTCTAAACAGGCTGAATGAGTGCGAACAAGTGAGCAGCAATGTCCCTCGTTCAAATGATGATCGGCTTGTCTAAAAGGGGTATTCAGCCATTTTCACACCAGCCTTGTACATAATGGGATCTATGAAGTTCAAAGTTCAAATCAGTAGACCCGTAGTCAGGCCGGGACACTGATCTGTATTATGGGTGCATAAATGTGCCTCTAATATGCCTTAAATGTCAATTTCAGCTCTGCTATATCTATAAGAGTATAGTAGCCACAACAAAATACTCTGATAAATAAGACAATATAAACCTCATATGAAAAACTACTATTTTAATGGAGATACCATGCAAACAGAAGAAGTGTTGCTGGTAAAAATGGAAATAAAATAATGAAAATTTTTGGTTAAAGGCCCTTAACTGAGTGCTGATCGAGTATATCGTTAACTGGTGCTCGTTATAGGCAATTTATCTGCCCATGTTAAAGAGCCCTTAACTCTCAGCTCTGAGAAATATTAGGTCAGGGTAGATTTATTGTAATAAATCATTTCCATATGTAAGATAAATTAGGAAACTTACGTGGGATTGCAGTCAGTCATTCATATATTACTGCAAATCAATGTAGATGTATAAATTCTGTAATGTTCCCCCCAGTGTGGATGATGCCGCCTACCACAGACATCTGGAGAACAGCGGTGAAGACCCTCTGCGGCTTGCAGCATTTTGTACTGAAATAATAAATAGCGAACCTTACTGTATTTATCTTTCTCTATCAACTTCTGGCACAAAATTGCTTGTTCATGCTCTTCTAATTTCTCAAATGGATTATGCAAATGTTTTGAATGACAGCCTCGGTGCACGACTGATAAAGTTAGTTCAGAACCTAGCAGTTAATTAAATGTATGGCGGAGTTTGGTTTTAAGCCATTGTTCCACTTGCTTGATGATCACAAAAATCCATTTAAATACGGAATCCAAACATCTTGTTCTGAGATTAAAAAGCCAAAATTACTCATGCTAAAACTATGAATAGTCATGTAGAGGAAAACAGAAGCCGGTATTTGCTGCTGGTTCGAGTTACTAGTAAGACCATTCGATGTTTGGGTTTAGATTGGCATTAACATGATTATGTGTTAGCATTTTCCTTTATTCTTTTTTTATTTCCCTCATTCACCCACAATGGTTTTTGTTACTTTTTGACGCCCGATGCCAGTCTACCGTCAAGTGGGTGGTCTGCATGGGGGCTCACGAAGTAATGTAACAAATGTGATACTTGAACTTCATGTTTGGCTACATATAGCTTATGTGGCTAGAAACGCAGCTTGTGCCTTGTTAAATACATTGCTGAAACTCAGCTCATGCCTACATTTCTTAACATACCTAACATGCATAATATCACGTGATACGATGCTCCACATTTGGTGGGAGTGCTCGACCTGAAGCCTTTCTTAAGAAGCATATTTTCCATGTACGAAAAGGTGACACATAGGGTGGTCATCCAAAGACCACAACTGCCACTGCTTTCCATCATTCCTGGGAGCTTGTTGAGCATAAAAAAGGCCTCTTGCGTCACTTCCTTATGACAGCGAGGGACGTGATCCTCAGGATTTGTCGGAGCTCTCCCAACGCCCCCTATGATAGTAGAATTTGTCCAGGAATTCGGCCACCTGAGACACATGGAGGAGCTGATGGCGGACGATTACCCAGAGCGTGGGGACCCACTGGGAGAATAGATGGCATGGTCCCTTTTCCTGCAGACAACAGAGTTCCAGGAATTCTTGGAGTAGGCGAGCCAACATAGACATGAACCTAGGGGAGAGTAGGCATTCTCCTATGCAGATACTCCTCTCAGTCCCCTTCCCCTGTTTCCTTAGTGATATTTTTTTCTCATCTTTCTCCTCTATTTCTCTCTTTTAGATATAGACAGGCTACCTTTGAATATATTAAAGTGTCGAATTCTAGACAGTGTCATTCTGAGATGACATAGGACTATGGACACTGAGTTTGCATTAATGCTTTTATTACAAGTGGCGGTTGGATCCCTAGAAGTCTCCATCTAAGGTCCCAGCTAAAAAAACCTCACAGCTAATGGACTATCACTTGGGCACACCTAAGGCGCTGTGAGCATACCTGCCTGATATGTATACGTTGAACTGGTATGATATGTATATTTTGAACACAGTATTCTGTATACTTATGCTGTTAAATAAAAATAAAACTAGTTTAAACACAATATCATGTCTGTTACTTCACTACTTATTGGATACTGGTATTTCAGCAGTCTGTTAACACCACTGGGGCCATTCTGAATCAATAGGAGCATATACAATATGCAGCTGTATTCTTTATTTTTTATTATATGATTGACTCCTTGTCGGCAGCAACAGGCGGCTGAGATACTTACAGCAATAACTCAACCCCCAAGCATAACATACTAAGTGCTGTATATCTTCATCAATACCCATCAGAAGTCGTCCTTGTAAATATCCCAGCTCAGCTTTAGTTTAGCCGTATAAAAGCACAGGCATTCAGTCATTCAATGATGTTGCTGTTCATTTACTAATCTGAAATGTGGGTGTTGTTTTGACAGCCGCTGCTGCCGCCCCCATAAGCTGCAGTGCTGTAATCGTTCTTCCGTAGGGCGAAGGATCTTCATAGTACAAAGAAGAAAAGTTAGTTTTGAGGGGCACAAAAAATCTGGTCTGTTAAATACCATTACGGGTTCTTGCTTAACAATTCCTAATTTTAGGGCCACCGTATTACCCCTTAGTGACCAGCAAGTTTTCATCTTTTCATTAAGGCTAATCAGGATTTATAACTTTATTTTTCTGTCAACATACATGTAAGATGCCTTATTTTTCCTGGGAAAAGTTGTATTTTTTAATTATATTATTTAATGAATCATATAACTTTTACAAGTGTTTCTATTGAGGTGACATGGAAAAAGAAACACAATCACATGATTGTTTTTCGGGTTTTGTTTTTATGACAGTCTCTGTGCAGCAAAAATGACACGTTAACTATAGTCTGTGGGTCAGTGAAAACGCTGCGATACCAAATTAATTCAGTTTGTGTGTTATTACTTAAAAACATTAAAAAAAAACCTTTTACCTAAGAAAACAAATTACTTTCTGCCACCATATTCTAAGACCCATAATCTTTTGATTTTCCCATCATTTAAGGGCTTGTTTTTTGGCAGGATGAGCTGCATTTTTTTATCGGCACCATTTTGAGATACATATGACTTTTTGATCACTTTTTTTTGCAATTTCTTGGGAGATAGGGTGCCCAAAAAGATGTAATTCTAGCATTATTTTTTTTTTAATGTTCACTGTATGGGATGAATACTGCTATATTTTAATAGTTCAGACTTTTATGAATGCGCCGATAAGAATTGTTTTTTAATATGAAAAATGCAATAGGTTTTTTTTTAACTTTAAATTGTTATTTTGTTAATATTGTTTAAAGTTTTATCAAACCTTTTCTTACATTTATTTTATCTCCCATAGCGGACTTCAATTTGCAATTACTTGACTGCTTGAACAATATACTGCAGAAACTTGTGAGTGACTGAGTGGTTATGTGCACAATGAATGGCATGTGACCGCCCACAGCTTCTTACTGGTTCTGTGCAGCGGACCCCATGACTGCAGTGCTAGACAGAGAATGGCCAGGATAGGTGCGTATTCTATTTCTATCGATTTTAAGCCCTTTTAACTTTTTTTTAAGTCCCAGAAAACCCCTTTCAGTCCTGTGATAAGCAATACAAGGCATGGCAGCCACTCCATCACCAGGCTCTGAGCTGCCATATGAACCCATCCACACCAAAAGACAGAAAACCCCAACAAATGACCCCATTTTGAAAACTAGATCCTTTAACAAATTCCTCTAGGGGTGTACTGCGTATATTGACCCCACAATTTTTAAATGAATCTAAGCAACGCAGACAGAAAAGATTACGATTTTCAATTTTTTGGCAATTGTGTCTTAAAAAAAAGGTGTTTTTTTTGCACAGCACAGACTTTCACCATAAAATGGATACCCCTGTTTGTCCTGTGCTCAGAAACATACCCATTGTGGCCCCAATCTACTTACTGGAGACATGGCTAGGCCTGTAATTGAGAAAACACCCATTGGATTTTAGGGCACAACTGAATAAATTCCAGGCCCCATTGCTCACTTGTGCAGAAAAAAAACAATTGACTCTCTAAAAATACCCCCCCCCCCCCACGTTGTGGCATTCCCTAAATCCTAGATAAAAGTAATAATGAAAACTGTGTGGTGTGTCTAAAAACGGATAATTATGGAGGCCCAGTTGGGATGGGCACATGGGGCAATAAAACTAGGTTTCCCTCCTCCACCCATGCCTTTTTGGGGGTTATTTGTTGACCTCAATGGCAGGGATGAGGTGTAAAAAGTGGCGCACTGTGAGGCTTCGTAAGCTTGTTGAGGTGCGGCGGTCTCACACAGAAGGCTCCTGGAACTGTTGGAAGGCAAGCGTTCTTAGGGCTTCTTGTAAATTATGTACTACAGGTAGCAGTCTGAATACCGCCAGGCTCACACGGTCGTATGTGGAATCCACTTGTGGAGGCCCGCAGCGGATCCCAGCTGTGAACCCGGCCGTCACCCTGCGTACGGCCGCGTAATGTATTGCGCATAACTGTGTACTCACACAGGCATTCACGTGCAGTACACCCTTTTTTGTTTGTATTTCCGGCACCGTTGCTTAGCGATGACACGGGTACCAACAGCCCGTACATAATGTAGATGCGTTTGGGCTGCGGGTATATCCACGACAATAGAGCACAATGGGCTCTATGTTGCAGATATCCACACTAAAATTGAACCGTCTGCGTTCTGTTTTCTGCAAGTGGATTCCGTAATTTCGACTTGCTAACGGGAGTGGAATTGTGTAATCCAATGCATTTGATTGATCTGCAAATTACCGCGGATCAAACGCATACGGAATTCGCAATTGCTATTCGGTTGTGTGAGACCGGCCTAAGGTAGATCGCTTCGCTACCTTTTTATCGCCTTTTTATCACATGACCGGGGACCGCTCAAGGAGGCCTACGGTCACTGCTCCAGGCTCTCGGCGACTGTTAGTTGCCGGGAGCAAGGAGATTTTAAATTTCCCGGGTGCTTCCCGGCTTCTACGCATGTGTCCGGTATTTTGCCGGCAGGGGAAAGTCCATGGAGGAGAATCGTGTCAGGGTTCAAGTGCGGAGGTCTCCGTTAAGAAGTTTCATCTCCCCTCACTGATAGCATCAGAGAGGGGAGATTAAACTTCAAGTTTAATTAATTTTTATGTGATCGACATTATCCATTGGATAACGGCAATCACGTGACATGGGGCTGCTCACCTAAGTCACTGCTCCGGGCTCTCAGCTACCTTTAGTAGCCAGGAGCCTGGAGATTTAAAATTTCCCGGGTCCTCCCCAGCTTCTGCACTTTCGTCCACTATTTTGCTGACAGTGCATGCGCGCAGACATCGGGAGACATCACCGGAGGCCTTAGGTAAGTAATTTCATCTCCCCTTACAATCGGATCCATGATGGGAGGTGAAACTTTACCACGACTCCCCATAAAATCTCCAGGCTCTCGGCTAGGTTTGGTAACCGGAAGCAAGGGGATTTAAAATTAACCCAGCAATCTGTGGATTTTGTGTATGTGTCCACCATTTTGGCGACGGGCGCGTGGACAAAAGCCAGGGTAAGATCCGCGGATAAATCTGGGGGCCTTAGGTAGGTATTTTCATCCTCCCTCACGGATATGATCTGTGAGGGGAGACGAAACTTAAACTTTTAAAAAAACTTTTGTTACATTTTTTTTTAACCTTACATGATCGTAGAAGGCGTCGTCTGAGAACGCCACGGGACATCATGGAGGACAGAGGTGAGTACTCTCAGCTCCCCTCATGGATCTGATCCGTGATGGGAGCTGCAACTTTAACTTTTATTTAACTCTTTTAAACTTTTTTTTTAGTTTGCACAAGGTTGCTATCATCGCTGATAATAGCGATCTCGTGCCTGCAGACTGCAAATCGCAGCCCCCGGGTGTCTTCTCTCTGCTCTCCACTGCCTTTTAGTCGGCAGGTGCAGGCGCAGCGCAGGGAGCCGGGACGCCGGGAAGGAAGGTGATGGCAGAGGACTGCGCAGGCTGCAGGTAAGTCGTTTCAGCCCCCCAAAGCGATCTGATCACTGAGGGGAGCTCAAACATTCACCCTTCATGCTCCGCCATTTACTTTCATTTGGTTGCTGATATCTGTTAGATATTGGTGATCAGATGCCTGGGGACTGCAATCCGCAACCCTCAGTGTGTGCTCCAGACTCCCACTTACCTCTGGTGGATGAGAGCCTGGAGCTGTGACACCCCCCGTGGCTCTATTCCACATTGAGGCCGTCTTTTGACGACCATGTGCAATAAGGCCTAGCCCGGGAGGCCATAAAAAGGTGTATCGGCGGTCATTAAGGGGTTAAATATGAGGGGTTACAATATTAATGTGAATGATATATATTGACATTCACATTGGCTGAGCATATATGATCTGTTTAAGAAATACCATAAATTCTACAAAACTGAACACAAAAGACACTTATATCTATGATGGTCAAAGACAAACAAGAGGGAGGTTATAAGGAGATATACTGTACACAGAAGGCTGGGGAGGAAGTCATTGACTCTTCTTCTATCAGATACATCCTCACAAGATGGAAAAATCTGCTGCAAATCCAGAACAAATCTGCAGCAAAATCCGCAGATTCTGTTGCGAATTTAAATTACATTCCTCTGCATCGAAAATAATGAATTCTGTTGTGAAAAGCCATAGCAGAAACTGACAAGCTGCAGATCTAAAAGCCACAGGTCAATTTTTGTGTGTAACGATTTTGCAATATGTGGAGAAGATTTACTAAAATCTGTAATCTCCATTCCACAAATCCACATGTGAAATCTGCAGCATTTGCGTCCCGTGTGGCTATATCCTAATAGAAATGTATGCCGATTGCTGCAAGTACTGCTTATCTTTTTTTCTGTATCTAACACTACTTTAATGAAGACTGTGATAAGTCTATATTTTATATGAGAAATCATCACAGATCCTCATGACCTGAACAAGAATTTGGGTTGAAATAACCAATGTTTTAACAATGACTTTAACAAGTATATATAGTGGGGAATAAGGCATCAGGGTTCTGTAGTAGGGATACAAATCATACAACCATACAAGCTGGCAATTTGTTTTAGTAAAACACTCCAATTTAATTATACTACTGGTTTGTTAGAAACAGATTTGTACCAGTAAATACACATTAAAGGGATCGTGCCAACATTGAAATGTATTCCCTGGG
Source organism: Eleutherodactylus coqui (assembly GCF_035609145.1). Lineage (NCBI taxonomy): Eukaryota > Metazoa > Chordata > Amphibia > Anura > Eleutherodactylidae > Eleutherodactylus > Eleutherodactylus coqui. Next base: position 429,978,606 of record NC_089837.1, on the reverse strand, counting down.
ACACCCACCCATCCTGAGAATAGAGGTTCTGAAGGCCACCACATGAATGCACTAGTAGTTGGGCCACTGTATCCATTTCAATGAGTCTGCCAGAAATATTAAAATGAATGGTGGAATGGTTAGCATTAGAGATGAGCGAGCACCAAAATGCTCGGGTGCTCGTTACTCGGGACGAAATTGTCGCGATGCTCGAGGGTTCGTTTCGAGTAACGAACCCCATTGAAGTCAATGGGCGACCCGAGCATTTTTGTATATCGCCGATGCTCGCTAAGGTTTTCATTTGTGAAAATCTGGGCAATTCAAGAAAGTGATGGGAACGACACAGCAACGGATAGGGCAGGCAAGGGGCTACATGTTGGGCTGCATCTCAAGTTCCCAGGTCCCACTAGTGTCCAGAGCGCACACCAAAGTGTCCCTGCGCAGCCTTCAGCTGCACTCATGCCACACCACCCTCATGTCTATTTATAAGTGCGTCTGCCATGAGGAGGAACCGCAGGCACACACTGCAGAGGGTTGGCACGCCTAGGCAGTGACCCTCTTTAAAAGGGGCGGGGCGATAGCCCACAATGCTGTACAGAAGCCATGAGAAATATAATCCTGTGCCACCGCCATCAGGAGCTGCACACGTGGGCATAGCAATGGGGAACCTATGTGCCACACACTATTCATTCTGTCAAGGTGTCTGCATGCCCCAGTCAGACCGCGTTTTTTAATAAATAGTCACAGGCAGGTACAACTCCGCAATGGGAATTCCGTGTGCACCCACAGCATGGGTGGCTCCCTGGAACCCACCGGCTGTACATAAATGTATCCCATTGCAGTGCCCATCACAGCTGAGGTAACGTCCGATTAAATGCAGGTGGGCTTCGACCCACACTGCATGCCCCAGTCAGACTGGGGTTCTTTAGAAGTGGACACATGCAGTTACAACTCCCTGTGGACCCACAGCATGGGTGGGTGCCAGGAAGCCACTGGCGGTACATAAATATATCCCATTGCATTGCCCATCACAGCTGATGTAACGTCAGCTTTAATGCAGGTGGGCAAAAAATTAATTGGATTACACTGTAGGCGAGGGCCTCAAAAAATTGGTGTACCAACAGTACTAATGTACCTCAGAAAAATTGCCCATGCCCAACCAAGAGGGCAGGTGAAACCCATTAATCGCTTTGGTTAATGTGGCTTAACTGGTAACTAGGCCTGGAGGCAGCCCAGTTAAAATAAAAATTGCTTCAGGTGAAAGTTTCAACGCTTTAATGAGCATTGAAACGTATAAAAATTGTTTACAAAAATTATATGACTGAGCCTTGTGGGCCTAAGAAAAATTGCCCGTTCGGCGTGATTACGTGAGGTTTCAGGAGGAGGAGCAGGAGGAGGAGGATGAATAGAATACACAGATTGATGAAGCAAAAATGTCCCCGTTTTTGATGGTGATAGAGAACAATGCTTCCATCCGCGGGTGCAGCCTACATATTGCTTAGGTATCGCTGCTGTCCGCTGGTGGAGAAGAGAAGTCTGGGGAAATCCAGGCTTTGTTCATCTTGATGAGTGTAAGCCTGTCGGCACTGTCGGTTGACAGGCGGGTACGCTTATCCGTGATGATTCCCCCAGCCGCAGTAAACACCCTCTCTGACAAGACGCTAGCCGCAGGACAAGCAAGCACCTCCAGGGCATACAGCGCGAGTTCAGGCCACGTGTCCAGCTTCGACACCCAGTAGTTGTAGGGGGCAGAGGCGTCACCGAGGACGGTCGTGCGATCGGCTACGGACTCCCTCACCATCCTTTTACAGTGCTCCCGCCAACTCAGCCTTGACTGGGGAGTGGTGACACAGCTGCCTGTACATGCTGCCTGATCTCTGCTACCTGGCCCTCGGAACTGCACCTTCTGCCACTAGCGCTGTCGGATGGGAAGTTTACCATCAGTTTGTCCGCCAGGGTCCTGTGGTATAGCATCACTCTCGAACCCCTTTCCTCTTCGGGTATGAGAGTGGAAAGGTTCTCCTTATACTGTGGGTCGAGCAGTGTGTACACCCAGTAATCCGTGGTGGCCAGAATGCGTGTAACGCGAGGGTCTCGAGAAAGGCATCCTAACATGAAGTCAGCCATGTGTGCCAGGGTACCTGTACGCAACACATGGCTGTCCTCACTAGGAAGATCACTTTCAGGATCCTCCTCCTCCTCCTCCTCAGGCCATACACGCTGAAAGGATGACAGGCAAGCAGCATGGGTATCCTCAGCAGTGGGCCAAGCTGTCTCTTCCCCCTCCTCCTCATGCTCCTCCCCCTCCTCCTCAATGCGCTGAGATATAGACATGAGGGTGCTCTGACTATCCAGCGACTTACTGTCTTCCCCCGCCTCCGTTTCCAAGCGCAAAGCGTCTGCCTTTATGCTTTGCAGGGAACTTCTCAAGAGGCATAGCAGAGGAATGGTGACGCTAATGATTGCAGCATCCCCGCTCACCATCTGGGTAGACTCCTCAAAGTTTCCAAGGACCTGGCAGATGGCTGCCAACCAGGCCCACTCTTCTGTAAAGAATTGAGGAGGCTGACTCCCACTACGCTGCCCATGTTGGAGTTGGTATTCCACTATAGCTCTACGCTGCTCATAGAGTCTGGCCAACATGTGGAGCGTAGCGTTCTACCGTGTGGGCACGTCGCACAGCAGTCGGTGCACTGGCAGATTAAACCGATGTTGCAGGGTCCGCAGGGTGGCAGCGTCCGTCTTGGACTTGCGGAAATGTGCGCTGACCCGGCGCACCTTTCCGAGCAGGTATGACAAGTGTGGGTAGCTTTTTAGAAAGCACTGAACCACCAAATTAAAGACATGGGCCAGGCATGGCACGTGCGTGAGGCTGCCGAGCTGCAGAGCCGCCACCAGGTTACGGCCGTTGTCACACACGACCATGCCCGGTTGGAGGCTCAGCGGCGAAAGCCAGCGGTCGGTCTGCTCTGTCAGACCCTGCAGCAGTTCGTGGGCCGTGTGCCTCTTCTCTCCTAAGCTGAGTAGTTTCAGCACGGCCTGCTGACGCTTGCCCACCGCTGTGCTGTCACGCCGCGCGACACCGACTGCTGGCGACGTGCTGCTGCTGCTGACACATCTTGATTGCGAGACAGAGGTTGCATTGGAGGAGGAGGAGGAGGAGGAGGGTGGTTTAGTGGAGGAAGCATACACCGCCGCAGATACCAGCACCGAGCTGGGGCCCGCAATTCTGGGGGTGGGTAGGACGTGAGCGGTCCCAGGCTCTGACTCTGTCCCAGCCTCCACTAAATTCACCCAATGTGCCGTCAGGGAGATATAGTGGCCCTGCCCGCCTGTGCTTGTCCACGTGTCCATTGTTAAGTGGACCTTGGCAGTAACCGCGTTCGTGAGGGCGCGTACAATGTTGCTGGGAGACGTGGTTGTGCAGGGCTGGGACGGCACATCGGGAAAAGTAGTGGCGACTGGGAACCGAGTAGCGCGGGGCCGCCGCCGCCATCATGCTTTTGAAAGCCTCCGTTTCCTCAAGCCTATACAGCAGCATCTCCAGGCTGATCAATTTGGCTATGTGCACGTTTAACGCTTGAACGTGCGGGTGCGTGGCGGCGTACTGGCGCTTGCGCTCAAACAGTTGCGCTAGCGACGTCTGGACACTGCGCTGAGAGACATTGCTGGATGGGGCCGAGGACAGCGGAGGTGAGGGTGTGGGTGCAGGCCGGTAGGCACTTGTGCCTGTGTCCTCAGAGGGGGGTTGGATCTCAGTGGCAGGTTGGGGCACAGGGGGAGAGGCAGTGGTGCAAACCGTAGGCGGTGAACGGCCTTCGTCCCACCTTGTGGGGTGCTTGGCCATCATATGCCTGCGCATGCAGGTGGTGGTGGCTCCCCAGCTGATCTTGGCGCGACAAAGGTTGCACACCACTGTTCGTCGGTCGTCAGGCGTCTCTGTGAAAAACTGCCACACCTTAGAGCACCTTGGCCTCTGCAGGGTGGCATGGCGCGAGGGTGCGCTTTGGGAAACAGTTGGTGGATTATTCGGTCTGGCCCTGCCTCTACCCCTGGCCACCGCACTGGCTCGGCCTGTGCCCACACCCTGACTTGGGCTTCCGCGTCCTCGCCCGCGTCCACGTCCTATAGGCCTACCCCTACCCCTCAGCATGCTGTATTACCAGTAGTGCAGAAACAAAACGCTGTAATTAAATGTGCCGCTTATTGGCCTGTGGTTGGAGGCTGACTTCGCTTACGGAACGCACAGCAGAGGCAGGAAAGAATTTTGCGCAAGCCTGCTGTAACACTTAGCTGGCTGCGTATGAATTAGGACAACTACCCCCAGCAGAGACCCAGTACACTTGTGGACAGGAATACAGCGGTGATGTAAGAGGCAACACAGAGGCAGTAAAGAATTTTGAGCAAGCCTGCTATAACACTTAGCTGGCTGCGTATGAATTAGGACAACTACCCCCAGCAGAGACCCAGTACACTTGTGGACAGGAATACAGCGGTGATGTAAGAGGCAACACAGAGGCAGGAAAGAATTTTGCGCAAGCCTGCTGTAACACTTAGCTGGCTGCATATGAATTAGGACAACTACCCCCAGCAGAGACCCAGTACACTGAGGACGGTCACAGGCAGCCCAAATAGATTTTTTTTCCCAAATGTTTTTGGAAAGGCCCACTGCCTATATACACTAAATATGTCTTCTGTCCCTGCCTCACCACTACTGGCCCTGGACAATGTAAAATTACTGCAGGACGCAATGCTCTGCACGGCCGATATACAAAAAAAAAAAAAAAAAGTGCAACACTGCAAAAAGCAGCCTCCACACTACTGCACATGGTTAGATGTGGCCCTAAGAAGGACCATTGGGGTTCTTGAAGCCTAAAATAACTCCTAATGCTCTCCCTATAGCAGCTCCGGCACCAGCAGCACTGTCCCTGAACTATGTCAGAATGCATCTGAGGCGAGCCGCGGGAGGGGCCGATTTTTATACTCGGGTGACACCTGATCTCACCAGCCACTCACTGCAGGGGGGTGGTATAGGGCTTGAACGTCGCAGGGGGAAGTTGTAATGCCTTCCCTGTCTTTCTATTGGCCAGAAAAGCGCGCTAACGTCTCAGAGATGAAAGTGAAAGTAACTCGAACATCGCGTGGTACTCATTACGAGTAACGAGCATCTCGAACACGCTAATACTCGAACGAGTATCAAGCTCGGACGAGTACATTCGCTCATCTCTAGTTAGCATGCTTGATTACTGCTCCATTCATCCAAGGACCTTTGGTACCCCTATTATCTGGATTGGGGGCTGTTCCAGAGATCAAACCCTCACTGATTAAAACGTTATCCCTTAATTTGTGCGTATAGGATAACTTTAAAGGTGGAATTTGTATTGTAGCTCTACAACAATAATTCTGGTCTTGTATTTCATCTTCATTTGACTTTCTTTTAAAGCATTTGACACATTTTCCATGTAGATCGATAAGTACAGTATATTCAGGTTCAAGGACAATTGTGCTATTATGAAATACTACATTACAACAAATGTTGGGTAATCAGAAGACGGAAAAAACAGATTAATATGTATATTGGAGCCTGTTCACACTGTGTGCCTGCATCCTATGGAAAGGTAGTGTTTTTAACCCTAATGTAATTTTAAGACAGGATGCAAAAATGCTGCAGACTCTGGAAGAACAGGATCCCAGTCAAACCTGTTTTGGTTTTACAATGGAAGTCAAGGACTACTGGATGCAGCAGAATAGACACTGCATATTACATCCGGCTTTATAATCTGGAAAAAATAGGACTTTTCAACAGAAAGCCAAAGTGTGGTGTGAGGGTGCATTCAGATGGGAGATTTTCATGCAAGTGTGAAACTTGGACTAATATCGCATTTGCAAAGCAAATAGCACTCCCATGAAACTCACATGTACAAGCGAGCGCATTGTGATTTTTTTTCAGCACCCAAAAATATGGCATATTGCAATTTCTCTTTTACATCACTTCTTCTTGTAACACTGCAAGTGCAAAATCGGACATGTGAATACTCTCATTAAAAGCAATGGGTTCTTTTGTCATGGGATTTCTGTGCATCTCGCAACACACAGAAATCATGCTGGAAAGTTACCCATGTAAATGCACCCTTAACCCCTTAATGACCTCCGATACTCCTTTTGACAGCCTGTATCGGTGGTCTACATACATCCCCGGTGCTGCCTGTTGTTAGCTGACACTCGGCGGGAACAGCACCATTGAGCCGCATGGCTTATTGGGCTGTTAATTCTAGCACAACTATGTCAACGGAAAAAAAAAAAAGCTATTGCACGCAGAAGATGGTGGCAGAAAATAATTTCAAGAAGTTAAATATCTTTGAAAAAAATACAAGTAGTACAGCACAAAAAAAAACTACCTAGTTTTGGTATCGTAGTCATCGTACTGTCCCATAGAATAAAGCTTACAGGTTATTTGTGTTGCAGTTCACGTGCCATAAAAACAAGACGCACCGAAAGATGTCAGAATTTCATTTTTTTAAATATTTCTCTCCACTTAGAATTTTTTAAAACTTTTTCAGCACATTATATGGTACATTACATAGCACCATTGGAAAATACAACTTGTCCTGCAAAACACAAACAAGCCCTCATACATAGAATTTGCTCTATTTGTTTCCTTTTTTCTGATTCTGTGAATTCTTGTATTGAGTTGCTCAATTAGGATGAGATCAGAAGTGCAGATTAGACGTATAAAGCTGCAATGTACACTTTTTGTTTCTTTAGGCATTTCACTTACAACAATCAGATGTTATAACTGTGAACTGTAAGTATTTGTAATTTTAATGGATATGTTAAACTCCGGAATTCACAAGATGTATTTAATCAGTATTTAACTAACTAGCTTGCATTCTCTGCGCTTTTACAAAGGCTGATAATCGTTTGGATTCCCAGAATCTAGCAAGAATCTGAACGATTATCGTTCACTGCAAATGCATGCACCGCCTGACGAAGAACGAGAAGAGAACTGAACCATGAATTGGCCTGTGTAGACAAGTAGCCATTCACTCAGAAGTGACTGCCTGCTTACAGTGAATGGAGGCGGGCCAACATGAACTCCGCCTCCAATCATTAGCGATAATCGTTCCTGTGTAAAAGCACAGAAACGATTATCACTGGCATGACCTGTTGGGCATCTTGCGTCCCACATGTCCTCCCATGGAAAAGCACTATTAGTAGCATACAGAAACAGTGCTTTATGGGCTGCAAAATCTCTCACATGTTACAGGACCATAGATCCAAGGCTCACTGGGACGAAGCAAGTGGATATATATACTGTTGCAGCTGTTCTGAAGTCTTCACCTTGCTTTCAGGCCGCATCAGGGTTTAGCAGTGTCTCTACCTTTCCTGGAGCTGAGGGGTGTGGTGGCTGAATGAGTGATGTCAGTCTTCACCTGTTTCTGAGTAGCTCTGCTCCTATATAAGCTATGCTAGTATCGATCTCAGTGCTGGTCAATTTTCAGTTGCTGCCTGGACTGCAGCGTTAGTTAAGTATCTTTGCGTTTTTGGTGTTCTGTTCCCTTTTCAGGGCTCCCAGGTAGGGAATTCTTAGTGGCCCAGGCACACGTTGTGGGTCCGCACTTGTCGGAAGTGATCGGCCCGCCAAGTAGGCAGGGTCCCCTCCCAGGTTGGGGGTTTGCAGGGAGAGGATTTCCCTTAGTTTGTATTTCTGTTGCACAGTTGTGCCTTTTCTTTTGTTTTTGTATATTGCACGTCCAGTAAGGACGCAACATACACCTATATATCTCTAAAGTTATCATGTTATTTTTGTTGTAGTTTGTGCACCCTAGAAACACGATGCACCAAAAGATGGCGGAATTTCATTTTTTGCTACATTTCTTAGAATTGTTAAAATGTTTTTCAGTACATTATATTGGAACATTAAATGGTACCATTGGGGAATACAACTCGTCCTGCAATAACAAGCCCTCATACAGCGACGTCAATGAATAAATAAAGGAATTACGATTTTTTTTTAAACAGGGAGAGAAAAAAGCGAAAATGGAAAAACGGAAAAAAGCTTGGTCACTAAGGGGTTAAAATGCATTCTTTTTCATGTAAAATCTGTTGAGCACAGAGCCCCTTTAACAAATATGAAGAATCGAAAATGAGGTGCAAGTCTTTAGTAGATCTCCTGGACACTGGAGCAGGAACATCTAACAAGATACAAAAGTTTCTTCGTTGTTTATCAGGAATATTTCAAGTCCTCTGCCAAATCCTTCATCTTTTTTGTTGTTTGTAACATTTGTGCAGTACTATATGTCTAACTGCAGAAACTATTTTTTCTATAAATAAGTATTTTAGTAGGAGTTACTTGAGGACAATACTGGTAGCAGAAAGAATTTTAGCAGCTGGTTTTAAGATGCAGAGATAAGATCCATAGTATGAAGGGGTTTGGTAGGGACAGTGCTCAGCCAAATAAATGTTCATCCAGCAGGGGGTTTTCACCTTCCTCTGACTCATGGTTGCAGGATATTAGGCTAAACAGGATTGACTTCTATCTTTTTTCCAACTTTACAAACTGTGATACTATGTTGCCAAAGCATAGAGGAAAGGGTATTAGATCAGCAGAAACATGACAGTATACATAGCTACCGGTAGGTATAGACCTCATAATTGGGAATAAATACTGAATGTAGAGTTAAACACAAAGTATGAGAAAAGAATATACCATTGTATATACCACTAACCTTTTAAGACTGGTCTTCATATAACGGTCATCAAAGGCTCAAAACTGTCACTATTAACATTGTTTAGCATAACCTAGGAATGCTATATGTCTATGACTGGTACATGAGACAGAGCTCTTATCCAGTATGCAAAATTCTTGAGGCCTACCATGCCTGTTTTATTAAAGAAAAAAATATGTTTTGCAGAATTTCATCATTGCATTAATAATTCGATCATTATGGAGACACTAGACACAAACACAAAGTAATGAGCAATTTGGATTCATTGGACTTGGAACATCTAATAGTTAGTAATTTACAGTACATTTCAAGAATTCAACTTCTGGCCAAAATGTCCTTGATTCTTTACTCCATTGCTAAAACAAGTGATCTTCCAGAGAAGTAATCAATAGTAGATGTTCCGGGTATGTATTAGCAAACAGTTCTAGTTAACAGGAACATTTTGAATAATTAATTTGCTCTATTTGTTTCCTTTTATTCTGATTCTGTGAATTCTTGTATTGAGTTGCTCAATTGGGATGAGATCAGAAGTGCAGATTAGATGTATAAAGCTGCAATGTACCCTTTTTGTTTCTTTAGGCATTTCACTTACAACAGTCAGATGTTGTAATTGTGAATTGTAAGTATTTGTCATTTTAATGGATAAGCTCTGGAATTCACAAGATGTATTTAACTAACTAGCTGGCATTCTCTGCCTCTTAAAGGGGTTGTCCCGCGGCAGCAAGTGGGTCTATACACTTCTGTATGGCCATAATAATGCACTTTGTAATATACATTGTGCATTAATTATGAGCCATACAGAAGTTATAAAAAGTTTTTTACTTACCTGCTCCGTTGCTAGCGTCCTCGTTCCCATGGTGCCGACTAATTTTCGCCCTCCGATGGCCAAATTAGCCGCGCTTGCGCAGTCCGGGTCTTCTGCAGTCTTCTATGGAGCCGCTCGTGCAGAATGCAGGCTCCGTGTAGCTCCGCCCCGTCACGTGCCGATTCCAGCCAATCAGGAGGCTGGAATCGGCAATGGACCGCACAGAAGAGCTGCGGTCCACGGAGACAGAGGATCCCGGCGGCCATCTTCAGCGGTAAGTATTGAAGTCACCGTAGCGCGGGGATTAAGGTAAGCGCTCCGGTAAGCTTTCTTTACCTCCCTGCATCGGGGTTGTCTCGCGCCGACCGGGGGGGGGGGGGGTTGAAAAAAAAAAAACCCCGTTTCGGCGCGGGACAACCCCTTTAAGCATAAATGTGCTTTTACAAAGGCTGATAATCGTTTGGATTCCCACAATCGGTATTATTGTATCTTGATGCCACCGGAAGCTAGGGGTTTGACAGGGCTTGGCTGCAGGAATGCAACTGTCACACCCCTAGCTCCCGATTGGCTACCTTCATGTAGGTCCTAGCAGCAGCGTGTGGATTTTATTTTTCCTGGGCTGCTTGGATTACCGTTGCTGGAGCTCTCCATGGGCACAAACTGCTCTGCTCCCCCCTCCTGACGCTCAGCACTCCTGCACGGCCAGTGCTTCCATGTGGCACTGCAGCACTCAGAATTCCCGACCCTCCGTCGAATGCAGCTGTGAGCCTGAGGACAGGGCAGACAGCCGGAGATCCCTCAGCGTATTCAGCACTGCTGGAAGCCTGACGCCGTGGCTGAGGATGGGAGAGATGACCTGACACCCCTCAGCTTTTTCAGCGCTGCTGGGAGGCTGACGCCGCGGCTGAGGACGGGGAGACAGCCGGAGACTGGTCAGATTCTTCAGCGCTGCTGAGAGGACCTGTGAGGCAGAGGATGGAGGAGGCAGTCAGAGAGCCAATCACAAACGGGGCGTGAACCCTCTGTCAAACACCCTGTATCTTGACTCCACCACTACTTCCAGTGACATCAAGATACAATAATACCCCCATAATCTAGCAAGAATCTGAATGATATCATTCACTGTAAATGCATGCACCGACTGAACGACGAACGAGAAGAAAACTGAACCTTGAATTGGCTTCTGTAAACAAGCAGCCGTTCACTTATGAATGACTGCCTGCTTACTGTGAATGGAGGCAGCCCAACATGAACTCCGATTCCAATCTTTAGCGATAATCGTTCCTGTGTTAAAGCAATTCGCGAATTGCCTATCTGTCAGATAGGCTCACTGTGGAGATTCATCTGCTGGCTCCTGCTGCCCAGCGGCGGCTCCCGCAGCAGAGATCCACCACAGGATTTCGCAATGCCCGTGGACAGGCAGTCTTACATGGTATATAAAAAGAAACCAAGCTGAATGTTTACACAGTCTGAATGTAATTTGAGTGCCCAACCGTCCATCTCACCTCCAGATGATGTTCTTATGATACAGCTTATGTATAGTTTACATCTACGTGTATATGTATGTCCTTATGTATACATGTATAGTACCCTATGCTTTTTTTGACGGATTGTACAGAACAAGCTCTTGTACCTCTTGTGTCACCCATATTTCCCTATAGTCTGCAAGCTCTATGATCTGGGCCATCACCCATACAGTTCAAACTGTCTATTGTTTAATACTGTGTATTGTGCCTTATCCTGTCTATGTTCCCTCTGACTTGTAAAGTGCTGTGGAATATGTTAGTGCTATATGAATAAGGATTTATTATTATTTTATTTTTATGAATTTCAAAATTTAAAACCATTTCAGTTTACAGTTACAGTAATTTATAGAAAAAGAAGAATAAAAGCAGCGCTTAACATATCAAACTACTAACAAAGACCTGTCCGTACGTGAGTGAGTGGGCTTGTGAGTGCTGATTTCCAATTCACAGGACATCAATTTATTCTGCAGCTTTTTCACCATGGATTTCACTTTTTGCAACACATTTAGTGAATTGTATGGTAAATCCATTGCAAAATTGCATCTAACACGTGTAAATTTTGCCGGACATTCATCACAGATTTTTCACAGCAAAAAAATTCTCTCTAAATAGACTGCCTGTCCATGGGCGTTTTTACATTGCGCTCCCTGCTGTGATAATCCACGGGAAATGCAATGCACGCTTTCCATAGCGTTGCTATGGAAAGTGCAGCCCCCCTGTCCATGAGCGGAGAATCATAGTGATTCTGCATTCGCGGGCGGCAAATCGCAGCATGCTGCAAATTGCCGCAGTTCTCTGCAGTCAGCCTATCTGTCAGATAGGCTGACCGTGGAGATCTGTATGCTGGCTCCTGCTTCCGGGCTCCTGATACTGCAACGCCCGTGGACAGGCAGCCTTACTTGGATGTACTTAATGGTATTATTGTTTCTTTAAAACACAGTGCTACAACTATCCACTTGGTGTGTGTAATATTGCAGCTCAGCTCTATTCACTTCAATGGAGATGAGCTGCAATACTGGACACAACCCATGGGCATGTGTGGCACTGTATCTATATGGAAGCAGACATATTTTCCTAATCCTGGAAACCTGTTGAATGTTATCTGGAGAATAGCAAAACTGGATAAAGCCAATGCCAATTAACGGCAAACTACCATGGCCCTATGAAGACAAGTCCCCTAGCAGATGCATGAAATCTGCATTAGCCTGTTGAGGAAATCCATTGTAACAGTAACATCATTTTATATGTCATAATGGCAAACATTGCTTCTCAGCAGGCTGGTTTCAAACCACTGAGCTGCCCTTCTGTCTATCTTGTGTCTGACCTCTTTACTTTCAGCTGTCAATCAAACAGCTTGATAAATTGAATTTAATTAAGAAGTTAATTGCATTTTTAATCTGTATATATCCCTTTCTCTGCTAGCTAAAGACGACATCATGTCATGGTTTAATTATAAAAACTTAAATATAATAATAAGAATTCAAAACCATGCTCACAGCGGAAGTCAGTTTTTATTTCCAAAGATATAGACATCCAGATCAATCTGAACACATAATTAGCTTCTGAAAAAGATTAGCAGAAATGGGTGGATTTTTGAATTGTTTGAAATATTATTTTATTATATTATTACATGTTAAATGATTATTATGGAGCAGTTAGAAGAAAGGCGGATGTTCACGCAATCATGATACAGGCATAATTGAGTATCTGTGTTATGGGCCACAATATCCAGACCTCCTGTGGTTCTATTGAAATGGATTTGAATTGCCATACACTCTTAAGGCTTATTCACACAAGCGTACATCAGCCGGCGTTTTCACGACCGGCCGATACATGCTACCACCTGGTGCATTGGATTCCAATGCGTCAGACTCACACAGGCAGGTATTACTACAATGTAAAAGCGCCCAGACGGGTGCTATTACACCGGGCAGGAAGCATAGTCCTGGAACTACCTTCTTGGCCTGACTACGGCTGCTGCCATAGACTCCTATGGGAGCCAATGACAGTGGCTGGAGAAGGGAGGGAGTTTAGCAGCATGATGGCTAAACTCCCTCCCCTTCTCTTCTCCTCTTCACCCCTTGCCGCTGTTTGCAATGGGAGGCAGTGGGGCAGGGGCAGAGCTAAGCTCCCATCCCTCCCATTGCTGGCTGCGGACAAGGGGCGGGAGCTCAGTTCCACCCCCGTTGCGCCACCTCCCATTGCAAGTAGCCAGGGGGGAGGAGAGAGGAGGTGAGCCGGTGAGGGGAATGGAAGGGAAAACAGCTTAGCAGAGCTAAGTTGCCTTCCCCCACCCGACGGTATATACGCCGAGCCCATGCATCACATGGTAGCCTATATTGGCCGGCTGTGAAAACGCCGTCCTATATACGCTCATGTGAATAAACCAATACAATGGTATTTTTTATTTTAGGTTCTCTTTCTCTGGCATACCTTTCTCCATATACTCAGCTTAGTACTGAGAGATCTGTAGATCAGCACATTACTGTTTGGAATTAACTTTTTAGAATGATGTATGTAAGTTTCAGAATAAAATATGTTGCTATTTGTTGCTAGATGTGTTTTTGGATTGATACGCAATCTTATATTGTTTATATACATTTTATTGTGTATCCTTCTAAAACTAATCTTTGACAATCGGTAAAGAAGACACTCCTTAAAGAAAGTCTTAGATAAAAGGAACCTGTCCCCATAATCTCACCCCCCCAAAACTAATTTCTCTGGCCAGCAGTGGATGAAAAATCAATCAGTTCTATTGCCCCCTCTTTTCCTAATGAGCCCATATTCCTTCACAATTAGGTTCCAAAGTTATCCTTCTCCTTTTGCAAAGGAGGACAAAATGAATCTTCTCAGCAATACAAGGCACACTGACTCGTGAGCTTCTGAGTTAACCATGCCTGCTTTCTCTTGATAGACATCTCACTGCACCACATGTTAGACAGGAAGCCTTGCCTATCAAGAAAACAGGGGCATGGTTAGCTCGGCAGCGCGTGGATCAGATGACTCTTCTCAGCTGATTTGCATATGATTTGGGATAACTTAGGAATCTTACTGTAAAGGTACATGGACTCATTAGGCAAAGACAGAAGTGATTGATTTTTTTTATCCCCTACTATCCAGTGAAGTTACCTCTAGGTGTAAGATGGTGCAGGTTCCCTTTAAATTGACAGTTTGACATAAGGCTCAGATCACACTGCATTTGATGGTTACATTTGACAGACCATTTAAGTTGCTCTTGCTAAACATATCATAAGGTTTTATGTATGCAACTGTATGCGAGTGTGTGGCTCAAATTGGAATTTTAGCGGCATCTGTGCACACCCTAATAGACAGACATGAGGAACTTCTTTCAATGCTTCTCTCCTGATCTGAGAAATGCAAGGTTGCACTGTCATTTATTAGACTTTAAGTGGACTATATTGAACTGTTGAACTGCGATTACAGTATGTGCCTTCAGTTACTGCAACCATGCTATATGTGTAAATTGTGTTAGTTGGGTCCTGTTGACATCACATTTTTTTCTATGTTTAATATATACACCAGCAAGAGTTCCTGATATATATGTAAAACTAACTGATATACCCGGCTTCACCTGAGTTAAAGGGGTTGTCTCGCGCCGAAACGTTTTTCTTTTTTTTTTCCATAGGCCCCCCCGTTCGGCGCAGGACAAACCCAAGGGATGTGTTAAAAAAAAAAAAAAATATATATATTACTTACCCGAATCCCTGCTCTGCGACTTCTTCTTTCTTCCTACTTCTTCCTTCACCAAGATGGCTGCCGGGATCTTCACCCACGATGCACCGCGGGTCTTCTCCCATGCTGCACCGTGGGCTCTGTGCGGTCCATTGCCGATTCCAGCCTCCTGATTGGCTGGAATCGGCACACGTGATGGGGCGGAGCTATGATGACCAGCTCTCCGGCACGAGCGGCCCCATTCACCAGGCAGAAGACCGCACAGCGCAAGCGCGTCTAAAAACACCAGAAGAAAGCGAAATTAGACGGATCCATGGCGACGGGGACGCTAGCAACGGAGCAGGTAAGTGAATAACTTCTGTATGGCTCATATTTAATGCACGATGTACATTACAAAGTGCATTAATATGGCCATTCAGAAGTGTATAACCCCACTTGCTGCCGCGAGACAACCCCTTTAATTTGATACTGGTATTTATCTCTGCACCCTTCCTCCAAAACATCACTAACTGTCTGTCCGCTGTCTCTAACACCATGTCCTCTCTCTACCTAAAACTAAACCTCTCTAAAACTGACTTACTGGTATTTCCACCCTCCACTAACCGACCTCATCCTGACATCTCCATCTCAGTGTGTGGCGCCACCATAACTCCTAGACAACACGCCCGCTGCCTTGGGGTCATATTTGACTCTGATCTCTCTTTTGCCCCCTACATCCAATCTCTGGCCCGAACATGTCAGCTGCACCTCAAGAACATCGCAAGAATCCGCTCTTTTCTCACTGTGGAGACGTTAAAAACGCTTATTGTCGCCCTCATCCACTCCCGGCTCGATTATTGCAACTCGTTGCTGATCGGCCTCCCCTGTACCAGACTCTACCCTCTCCAATCCATCCTGAATGCAGCAGCCAGGCTCATATTCCTGTCCAGCCGCTACTCGGACGCCTCTGTCCTGTGCCGGTCACTGCACTGGCTGCCCGTTAAATACAGAATTCAATTCAAACTCGCTACCTTCATCCACAAAGCCCTCCACAGTACAGCGCCACCCTATATCGCCTCCCTCATCTCAATCCATCAACCAGCCCGGGCTCTCCGCTCTGCTAATGAAACCAGACTGAGCGCCCCTTTAATTCGAACTTCTCATTCCCGCCTCCAAGACTTCTCCAGAGCAGCACCGGTCCTCTGGAACGCACTACCAAAGGCTACCCGAGCAATCCAGGACTCGCAGAACTTCAGGCGTGCTCTAAAAACGCACCTCTTCAGGGAGGCATACCGCATTCCCTAAACAAACCTCTCTGTACTCCGCCTGATAACATGCTCCCTGACCTACTGACTGCAATCCCTGCTAGCCATCATAAACCGCTCCTGCAGTCACACCGTTTCTGCCGTCACACGGCTAAATGTCTGACCATTGTCTATGTGTATAGCATCGCTCACTCTCCACCTCGCCATACTGTGCACATCTCCAGCCCCTTTACCCTCTGTATCACCCCATTACTTGTAGTATGTAAGCTCGTTGGAGCAGGACCCTCACCCCTATTGTTTCCATCAACTGATTACTATATGTAACCGTGGTTCTGTAATGTTTGTATTTTGTCTTTCTGTATTCCCCCTGTCTATGTAAGCGCTGCGGAATATGTTGGCGCTATACAAATAAAGATTATTATTATATTATTATTATGTGTTGTCTGCACAGAAAATTTTATGAAGTCGTGGTTACTTCAGAGGAGCCAAGGAATAAATTATGTATACACATAGAAGAGTGTTATTCGCCTCAGGCTGCATGTACCGATGTCCCTCTGCAGAATGTGCCGCCCCTCCCACTTTCCTCAATTAGGACTGAAAGAATGCTTTTGCTAAATTTTCCCGCTTGTATGACATCGGGAAGTTACATTACACAGGGGTGCACATACTTTTGCAATTAACATTGAATAATCGAGTTGTAACCCTATTACTTTTCTTATTTAGGACCTAAAGAATGCTCGGGCCAAATTTCACGCTCGTATGACACTGAGAAATTAGAAAACTAAATTAGGTACATTACACAGGTATGCCAATACTTTTGCACTTAGCATTGAATAATCGAATTGTGACCCCTTTACTTTTCCTATTTAGGACCTATAGATTGGTCATGCCAAATTTCATGTTTGTACGACACCGGAAAATTAGAGAATTAGTGGCGAGTCAGTGAGTGAGTGAATAAGTCAGTCAGTCAGTCTGTGAGTATATAGGTGGAAGCGATGATAGATGTGTAACAGCAGCATCGTCATCCATAAACTATAATGCTATCTGTTAAAATATGTGTCCTAAGCTTTTTAATATTTTTTCACGATGCATCTATTAAAGGGGTTGTCCCACGCCGAAACGGGTTTTTTTTTTTTTCAATAGGCCCCCCGTTCGGTGCGAGACAAACCCGATGCAGGGGTAAAAAAAACCAAACGGATAGTACTTACCCGAATCCCCGCGCTGCGGCAACTTCTTACTTACCTTGCTAAGATGGCCGCTGGGATCTTCACCCACAATGGACCGCAGGTCTTCTCCCATGGTGCACCGTGGGCTCTGTGCGTTCCATTGCCGATTCCAGCCTGATTGGCGGAGCTACGAGGAGCAGCTCTCCGGCATGAGCGGCCCCATTCAGAAGGGAGAAGACCGGACTGCGCAAGCGCGTCTAATCAGGAGATTAGACGCTGAAATTAGACGGCACCATGGAGACGGGAACGCCAGCAACGGAGCAGGTAAGTGAATAACTTCTGTATGGCTCATAATTAATGCACGATGTATATTACAAAGTGCATTAATATGGCCATACAGAAGTGTATACCCCCACTTGCTTTCGCAGGACAACCCCTTTAAATCACTGCTATTATAGCGTGTGGATGATGAATGGCAGTGTTAGGCATCCAACTATAATGCCTCTGACACTCATACACTATAATGCCATCCATTTAACAGACACCTCATGAAAAGCCATTAAAACACTCAGGATATATACATTTACAGGGGTATTTGGCGGAGACTTGCCACTCAGATGCCCTCTTATTAGCTGATCCCTAGGGCTGTTGTTACTGTGGTCAGTGCAGTAAGTAGAAGGCGATGAACATATCATATATGATAATCACTCACTTGTCTGAGTCGCATGGTTTTTAGCTTACCTAAAAAATCTTTTGTTGTCCTGTTTAAACAGGCAGTCGTTCATAAATGAACAGCTGCCTGTTTACTCTACATGGAAGCAGCCAGCCAAAAGAGATCTATCGAGCTTACCGCCTCCATTCAGTGAGTGATCATTGCTCTTGTGTGAAAGCACAAGAGCAATAATCATTGAGACAGCTGTTGGGTGCTAGTCGTCCAATGTAAAAATACCCTAACCCTCTGACATCAATTTAGAAACCAGAAATCCCTATCTGTGGACTATTTACTCCTCTACCCATGCTGTTCTGTTATTGTTTTAAATGCTAACTAGTAATTATTAGGACTAGAGATGAGCGAACGCGTTCGTCCGAGCTTGCTATTCGTGCGAATATTAGGGTGTTCGGGATGTTCGTTATTCGTAACGAACACCATGCGGTGTTCTGGTAAATTAAACTTTCTTCCCTGAGACGTTAGCGCTTTTTTTTGGCCAATATAAAGACAGGGAAGGCATTACAACTTCCCCCTGCAACGTTTAAGCCCTATACCACCCCCCTGCTGTGAGTGGCTGGGGAGATAAGGTGTCCGCCTGATATGAAAGTCTGCCCCTCCCGCTGCTCGCTATGGATGCATTCTATATGCGCTCAATGGGGCCAGCGGCAGCAGCGCTGACCCCATTGAGAACATATAGAAGACAAATCCTTCTTCTCTGGCACAGCTGTAACAGCTGTAGCAGAGAAGAACGATGTTTGCCCATTGAATTCAATGGAACCGGCAATACAGCCGACTCCACTGAATGCAATGGGCTGCCGGCGATCGCAGGATGAATGGTCGGAAAGGGGTTAAATATATAACCCCTTTCCTGCAATTCATCCAGAAATGTGTTACACTAAAAATATATACCGGCGTATAAGGCGACCGGGCGTATAAGACGACCCCCCAACTGTCACCTTATACGCCGGTAATACAGTGGAGAAAAGAATAAAAAGCATTACTTACGTTTTTAGATGATCTGCGGCGCTCCTGCAGGCTGTCGCTCCCTCCTAATCCACGGCAGAGTATTCCTTTCTCCACGAAAGACTTTAAATCCCTGCCTCCAGAAAGACACGTGCCTTCAGCCAATCACAGCCAATGACAATGATGTCATTGAATGGCTGTGATTGGCTGTGTTTCTGGAGGCGGGGATTTCAAGGCTTGAAATCCCCGCCTCCAGAAACACAGCCAATCACAGCCATTCAATGACATCATTGTCATTGGCTGTGATTGGCTGAAGGCACATGTGCTTCTGGAGGCAGGGATTTAAAGTCTTTCGTGGAGAAAGCTTGTCTGCCGTGGACCAGGAGGGAGTGACAGCCTGCAGGAGCGCCGCAGATCATCTAAAAACGTAAGTAATGCTTTTTATTCTTTGCTCCACTGTATTACCGGCGTATAAGGTGACAGTTGGGGGGTCGTCTTATACGCCCCGTCGCCTTATACGCCGGTATATATTTTTAGTGTAACACATTTCTGGATGAATTGCAGGAAAGGGGTTATATATTTAACCCCTTTCCGACCATTCATCCTGCGATCGCCGGCAGCCCATTGCATTCAGTGGAGTCGGCTGTATTGCCGGTTCCATTGAATTCAATGGGCAAACATCGTTCTTCTCTGCTACAGCTGTTACAGCTGTGCCAGAGGAGGACGATCTTTATGCTGACAGTGGGGGGGGGGGGGGGGGGGCACTCTTGCCGCTATTGTGGCTTAATAGTGGGACCTGTGAACTTGAGATGCAGCCCACCATGTAGCCCCTCGCCTGCCCTATCCGTCACTGTGTCATTCCCATCACTTTCCTGAATTGCCCAGATTTTCACACATGAAAACCTTAGCGAGCATCGGCGAAATACAAAAATGTTCCGGTCGCCCATTGACTTCAATGGGGTTCGTTGTTCGAAACGAACCCTCGAGCATCACGGGAAGTTCGTTACGAATAACGAACACCCGAACATTTTGGTGTTCGCTCATCTCTAATTAGGACATTATAGTCCCAGTGTTTCTGGTGGCACATCCCACTCACAGTAGCTTGATTACCATAAAAGACAAACACAGCTTGGCTCCTCCCACAGCAGTGAAATCACCACAGGTCCTTTAGGCCACCAGATCTCTGTGGTGGTAGTAAGCTGTTGTCTTCTGGGCTTCAGGACTGCTGAGTTGTGTCTTCTGAGATAATAACGGCTTAGTTGTATTCTCAGCGTGTTATTTTTGTCCTCCCCTTCCAAGAGCCCTAACGGTGTTGTTCTTCTGTCGGTCAGACTCTGTTTTTTATATATGTTGTAGGACCTTCAATGGCGTCACCAGGGGGTGGAGCAATGATGTTACCAGGGGCGGAGCATTAGAAGCACTCACACACATACATTAAGACAAGTGGTCGCTAGTAGTTTGATTAATCACAACCTTGTATGTGTATATATGTTTCTTCAGACCTATCCTGTAATAATATCCCTGATGAAGAACCCTAAGTAGTTTCAAAATCTTACTGTAGCATCATTTATTTTTGTCAGCCTTTAAAAGGGATCAAATCTAGATTAAGATGCTGGCCAAATATTGCATGATCTCTGTTATATGCGCTTGTTGATGTAGATCACTGTAGTATACATGAGCTTTGTACATCTTGATCTATATTGTTTAATTTGTTTTCGTTTGTAAACTTCTGCTTTTATGTGAGTTTTAGGCCTAATGCCCATGGACGGATTTCTGCCGCGTTTCACGCAGCGGAAATCCGCGGGGTTAATCCTCAGCTATTAGGTTCTATTAAATCTAATAGCTTTCTGCCTTTCAATGTTCATGCTGTGGAATTCTACCACGGAATTTTGCATCATGAATGAGATTGCGGCATGTTCTAATTGCCGCCGAAAAATGTGCAGTCGGTTCCATTTTAGTCAATGGAAGCCGTCCTTCACGCGATACTTCCGCTGTAAGCACGACGGAAGTATCGCGTGATTACGCTTCACCGCCAGCCACGTCATCAACCACCGCCAGCGCGCCATGTGCTGCACTGCAATGCTACATCTCAGACATCACTTAGCTTCTGCATATTCGTGTTTATAAGAGCACATTTTTAATTTTTTTACCTTTACATTTACTTTCTTATATGTTTAGTTGCTAATTAATTGACAGTAACATATCTACAGTAATTGTGCAGCCTTGCCTTTATTTATTCACCCCTAGTTATTGTACTCATTAGCAATATGTAGTGATATTGTCTAACAATGAACAACACTAAACAAAAAGGCGATGTGAATGTTCCGGCACCTGATTTGTAGAATGTAAAGAATTCATAAAATATTTAATTTATCACATCCAAAATCTATTACCCCATGGTTTACCCATTTCTGTCTGTTGCCATAGTGATTGTCAGAAGCATATGTTTATGAGCTACAGTTCTAATCTCATCCAGTTATATGTAAAACCTACTATTTTAATGATCACAATAGGTTTAAATATGCTTTACTAAAATTGTAAGCCGTATTGTAGATTTATCTTTGTGGAACTTCAGAAACTTAAAAAGATAAAGAGAATTCACTGAATCTCAAAAATCAATTTACTTAATCAAGTGAAACCAAGTGCCGTGCAGTGGTTCTGATATCAAAATGTGCATTTCTGCTTCCCTAGAAAACTAAAATATGGGATTCTCCTAAAATGCAATGTTAGCATCTCGTTCTTCCATCATATGAAAAATCAATGAAACTGAAGAAATATAATTTAAATAGGAGTTCTATCCTAAATATATTTCACATGAATGCAGGAAGCATTGGTATATGAATACAGCAATATGATCAAGTCAAGAAACAAAAAAAACTTCCCAAAATGTTCTTTTTAATAGACCTTAAAGGGGTTGTCCCGAGAAAGCAAGTGGGTCTATACACTTCTGTATGGCCATATTACTGCACTTTGTAATGTACATTGTGCATTAATTATGAGCCATACAGAAGTTATTCACTTACCTGTTTCGTTGCTAGCGTCCTCGTCTCCATGGTGCCGTCTAATTTTCAGCGTCTAATCGCCGGATTAGACGCGCTTGCGCAGTCTGGTCTTCTTCTTTTCTGAATGGGGCCGCTCGTGCCGGAGAGCGGCTCCTCGTAGCTCCGCCCCGTCACGTGCCGATTCCAGCCAATCAGGAGGCTGGAATCGGCAATGGACCGCACAGAAGCCCTGCGGTCCACCGAGGGTGAAGATCCCGGCGGCCATCTTCACCAGGTAAGTAAGAAGTCACCGGAGCGCGGGGATTCAGGTAAGCACTGTCCGGTTTTCTTTTTTAACCCCTGCATCGGGTTTGTCTCGCGCCGAACGGGGGGGCTGTTGAAAAAAAAAAAACCCGTTTCGGCGCGGGACAACCCCTTTAATACTCCTCAGCCTTTACGTCTACTGTACGTAGGGGCAGGAGACAGACAACCCCTGTAGCACCACAGAATAGTACACAGAGTGGCTGTCATAATTTTTCATCCCCGTATTTTTGGCGCAAATTGAGCCATCTAAACGGCATTTTAGGTTGGAATTGTGCTTTATGGCTCAGTCACACCAGCGATATTTAAGCGCATGTATAGGCGCGATTTTAAATTGCATCTACATAGAACCAATGCTTTCCAGTGAAAGCGGTCACATGTGCGATTTTTACATGCACTTAAAATTCGCACCTGCAAAAGATAGAACATATGAGTCTCAATGGACCAGGTCATGCGATTTTTTTTTTACACGCCATGTGCGATTTTTTTAATTTTTTTTTTAATCGTACCTATACATGGGTAAAAAAAAATGGCTCGTGTGACTGAGCCCTGATAGTGAATGCAGACATCAGTATGGCTGAATATTTTTTTTAATATTCTTTTCGGTCTGTAATTACTGTCTCAATCCTTAACAGGCATTTATATTTCTAGGCTTTTATATCTCACTGAATATAACGCACTGCTAACATATGTCCAGCAAAAGAACATCTACTTCTGCAATACATGCATTACCAATACTTCACATTCAACTTCCAAAAATAAATACATGAAGTCAAAGAAAATGAGATCAAAATTATGACCTGTTCACAAAACGTTTGGCTGTCCTTTTCAAAAGTCTTTTTTTTCCTCCTAAATGAATCCATTACTGTATTCATCATGGTAAAAAGTGCCCGTCTGCCTCCCCTGAACAGGTTTTGATAGGATCCGTTTTTTCAATACGACAGACAGAAAAAGACTGTCTGTTTTTTGTCCACTTGAGTAACATATTCCTGATAAATCAGTTTTTTTTCTATTTTATGGAATGGAAGCAGGGCCAGTTTTAGAGAAAGTGTGGCCCTGGGCATAATTAGAAATGGGATCCCAAAAACTGAAATACTACATTAAGGGTGGTTTCACACGGGTCAAGAAATCACTTAACTTTCGCCTGCTGCAATAGTCAGTAAAAAAGCAGAATATGAAACCAATTATTTACCATGGTTTCATTCCCAAATGCGATATGTAATGCAATGTTGAGAGGATAAAGAATCGTGGCTTGCTCTATCTTTCTGCGATGTGTGATTTTTTATTTTTTATCTCCCATGTATTCCTATGGAGGCTTCTTTTTATCGCAACGCTGCAAACGCACATTGGGATGCAATACTATTTTAACATCAATTACAAAGTCCAAGTGACTTTGGCAATAAAAAAATTGCACAATTTTATCGCGGGTGGCAGTGATGCGATGTCAGATTATTTTCCAAAAAAAGTATCACAGACAATAAAGATGCTATTTTGCAGCGATTTTCCCGGTGCAAAATCACAATCGCCCCTGTGGAATTAGCCCAACAACACAGTTACATTCAAGATATTCAGGAGGCGTTGTGCAGAGTGCTGCAGTGCTGAACTCTAGTACTTCCAGGGATGTTGCTGGAGTTTTACAAAAAAAATTATTTGCGTACATTTCTACATATTACTACCATACAGTGATTACAAGGAACCTATCACCTCCTTACAGTACCATAAACTAAGTTACGTTGCTGTTAGCAAAGGTGACAGGGAGCAGGGAAAGTATTTTTTAATATTCACCTGCTCCCTGGTTCCTGCTGTCACCTGCTGAAGATTGTGTGCTGCATGGAAATCTGGTCAGTTTTTCAAAACAAGAATGTAAACTGGAATATTTTGTAGTCAATCAAAATACTAACGACCACCTGTCTGTGAGTGATGAGTTACTGAGTGACTGTGTGAGTTACATGCGATGATGTCACCATCATATGATCAGCCACTGATCACATGAAGGTGACCATCGCAGGTCCTAAAACATGCAGAGCCTGACAGCAGCCATGTGCTTACAAGACCTGTGATGATGTCACTGTCATGTAAACAGGGGCAGAGCTCAGAGTCCTGATGATTGATTACAGGACGGTGACATCATCACAGGTTCTGTAAGCACACAGCTGCTTTCTGGCTCTGCTGGTTTAGGACCTGTGACCAGCTCCAATCCCTTTCACTATATTTTATTAGTAAGTGGTGTACTGCACCACAAGAAACACCGGTATTAGTTTCTATATATACAACTCTTGCATTCGTCATGAGAAGAAGGAAGGGTCACACTAGACAATGTCTCTAGGTGCACAAGCATTAATGATGGTGACAGCACCAGCTGCCAATATTAGAAAGCACTGCATAATACTGAAACAACAATTCTTTGCCGGGGCATAACCTGAAGCTTCTGCATAAATCAGTAAGAGGGTCCCTCACCTACCATGTGCCATTTATAAGGTAGGCGTCTTCTTATGTGGTAGGGCATCTTTGCTTCCCCTCAGGCACCAGGGCCCATGTGTAACTGTCAACCTATGCATTCCCTACAGCTATATTCC
This sequence comes from Eleutherodactylus coqui, assembly GCF_035609145.1. Classification (NCBI taxonomy): domain Eukaryota; kingdom Metazoa; phylum Chordata; class Amphibia; order Anura; family Eleutherodactylidae; genus Eleutherodactylus; species Eleutherodactylus coqui. The sequence goes on along the minus strand of NC_089837.1, from coordinate 429,953,914 downwards.
TGATTCTTTGAAATATCAAATAACTCGTACAACAAACAGAATATTTATAAAACTGCATATGTAGATTTTGGAAAAACAATGTAATTTTCTTTTAGCGCTCAAAATATGAACAATGGAAATGCCTTTTGTCCACAACCAGCATGCTGTTCATACTGAACAATGCTTAGCTGGTGACATTCTTCTAAATATGGACTTTATTTTCTGTGCATTCATTATGCCAACAATGTTGGAGGGCAGAGATATTCCATAAATAAATGTGAATTAGCCTTTGGGGAAGAAGGAAGAATGTGGCATGTGTTTTAATTCAAAGTTTATTTTTAATAAATATTGTGGTTTGTCTGTTCCTCATGTTCTGTATAATATTCACATGCACTAACTAATGAGTTAGTCGTTGGCCATTACTGAATCCTTCTGAACTGCACTGTACACGGAGGTTCAAGAATAAATCAGGAGGTAACTCATACAAAAATACTCATTAAACAGCACAGGACAGTGGGTGGCTGTGAAGCAGGCAATTATTATGGCTCATTAGAGCATGCTATCATAAGCGGCATGCTAGTGTTCATGTTGTGGGTCTCTTTTAATCACTGTGCTTTTAAAGTCACCTGGTTGTCATGGAAAGATATGGGACTCTCTGGATCGAGTTGAAAGATTGCCCTGGATGTTGCTGTGCATTCTTAAACAGGCACGATAGAAGAAGTAATGCAGATATACGGCACTGTGCAAATGTTTCAGGCAAGTGTGGAAAAAATGCTGCAGAGTAAGAATGCTCTCAAAGATTGAAGTGTTAGTAGTTTATTTGGTCAATTGACTAAATGCAAGGTGAATGATCAAAAGAGAAATCTAAAACAAATCAATATTTGGTGGGACCACCCCTTCAAAACAGCTCAGCACAGAGGTTATTCAGAACTTCTACACAGTGTATAAATACATAGTATATAAGGCTGAGAAAATACATTTGTGCATCCAGTTCAGCCTATTAACCTCCCAATGTTGATCCAGAGGAAGTAAAAAAAAAACAATGAGGTAGAAGCCAATTTCCCTTAATTTAAGGTAAGAAAATTTGTTCCTGACTCCAATCTGACAATCAGAATAATCCCTGGATGAACAACCCTTCTGAAGTTATTAGTGACTATAACATGTAATATGACACTCAAGAAACGCGTCTAGGTCTGTCTTAAATTGTTTTAGCAAGTTTTCCATCACCACGCCCTCAGGCAGAGAGTTCCATAGTCTCACTGCTCTTACAGTAAAGAACCCCTTTCTATGTGGGTGTAGAAAATGCTTTCCTCTAGATGTAGAGGTAGCTCCCTTGTTACAGTCACAGTCCTGGGTATAAATAAATGATGGTAGAGATCTCTATTGTCCCCTGATATATTCATACATGGCTATTAGGTCGCCCCTCAGCCGTCTAAATAACTTCTTTGGGTATTGTAGTCCACTCATTCCATTTATTAACGAAGTTATTATCAACTTTACTAACTTGAACCCGCTCAAGCTCTGATATGTCCTTCTTGAGTACAGGTGTCCAAAACTGTACATAAGATTCCATGTGTTGGTCTGACAAGTGACTTGTAAAGAGGAATAAGAACGTTCTTCTCATGTGCCCCTAGAGTTCTTTTGATGCACCCCATGATCTTATTTGTCTTGGCAGCAGCTGCCTGATGCTGGTTGCTCCAGTTAAAGGGGTTATCCATTGAAATACTATTGATGACCTATCATCGGCTGGGGTCCGCTGCTAGGGACCGCGACCGATCAGCTGTGTGGACACATGCAGTAAGTGCCACAGTAACAGACGTCGGAGCTTAAGCCCCCACGCCAACCTCTGTGTAGTATCTGGCACGTCTAACTGCAGGCACGGCTCTCATCTGCCTGTATTTTTCAGCATTGAAGACACCATTAATCCCCAAATCCATTTGCTGAAATTCAGCCCAGGATTTATAAGTAACCTTCACCATACTTTACTGTTGCCTGCAGACACTTATCATTGTACCGCTCTCCAGCCCTTCATTGAACATACTACTTTCTATTACAGCCAAATATTTAACATTTTGACTCATCACTCCAAAACACTAGCTGCCATTAAACTGCACCCCACTGGTTTCTGTCAGTTCTGAGCTGATGCACTGATAGACATCTTTTGAAGGGAACTAGTAAGCATGATGTGTCTTTCATCTGCTGCATTGTTTTCTTGGCTGACCGCCGTATTTATGGCGCTCAACATTGCCAGTTTTTTGTGCTTTTATAAAAGAGCTTGAACTGCACATCTTGAAACCCCAATCTGCTTTAAAATCTTTGCCTGGAAAAGACTTAGCTGAATGCAGATGGAGTGTAACTACCCTGTGTCTTGTTGTTATGCTCAGTCTTGCCATGGTGTATATGACTTGTGATAAAAAACTGTCTTCCACAACCTCACCTTTGAGTTTGGCTTTTCTTTATTCATTTTTAAGCCTCCTACACAGCTGTTTCTTTTTCAGTTAATGACTATGCTTCAACCTACATATGAAAATGATGATCATTATCACCTGTTTTATATAATTGGTTAATCATACCCCTGACTATAATCCTACAAAATCCTAGACTTTGTGTAAGTGTACCTGGAAGAATTGATGCTGTTTTGAAATCAAAGAGTGGTCACACCAAATATTAACCCCCTAGTGACCAAGCCTTTTTCCATTTTTCCTCCCCTCTTTTAAAAAATCGTAACTTCGTTATGTATCCATTGACGTAGCTGTATGAGGGCTTGTTTTTAGTGGGATGAGTTGTATTTTCCAATGGTGCTATTTAATGTACTGTATAATGTACTGAAAAACGTAAAAATTCTAAGTGGAGAGAAATGGAAAAAAAACTGAAATTCCACCATCTTTAAGTGCGTCTTGTTTCTACGGCGCACAAACTGTATTACAGTTATAATGCATTACTTTGATATATTGCACTTTTAGAGCTTATTCACATGAGCGCATATTGGCCGTCATTTTCACAGTTGGCCTATATACGCAACCATCTGAGCTGTCTTCCCCCTTCCCTCCCCCTCGCCAGCTCTCTGCCTCTTTCCTTCCCTCTGGCTGTTTATAATGGGAGGGGGAGGGGGAGTGGAGCTAAGTTCCCGCCTCCTCCCTGCCCCTTGTCAGCCAGCAATGGGAGAGGGGGAGGATGGGGCAGAGCTTAGCTCAGCCCCCTCCCGTTCGCATTGCAAACAGCTGGAGGGGGGAGAGAAGGGAGAACACAGCTCAGATGGTAGCGTATATCGGCCGGCCATGAAACCGGCAGCCGATATAAGCTCCTGTGAATAAGCCCTAACAGATACAGCGATACAAAATATTTTTGTTCTATTATTTTAAACTCTTTTTTTTTTTTATTTGCATTTTCATAGATTACATACATGGATGTACATTTCTACTTCCTCTGTCTTTGCGGTAACAACTTATACAAAAAGAGTTTCTCTAATAAACTTGTTTTCGTACAAAGAAAAGGTTTTTATGCGTATTCTATTTTGTATTCTTACTGATAATTTTTGTTATATCATTTAGATTCTTTTATTATAAATATGGCAAAAGGTTTTTTTTAAAAACTTTTATAACTTTTTTTTTTTAATAATTAGTAAAACTTTATTGATCTTATTTTTACTTTTTTTTTTGTCCCAGAGAGGATTACTTGTGATGCTTTGATCGCTCCTGCAGTATGATGTAATGCCATAGACAGCCCTGGGGCCTTTCATCGCGGAGGGCCATACAGGACCTCTGAACATTGTTTGGGAGATTTAAATGCCACTGTCAGAATTGACAGCAGCATTTAAAGGGTTCACAGCTCTGAAAAGCCGTGCGGCTTATCGGAGCTGTTGCCACTGGGAGTCAGCTGTAAGAAACACGGACCCGGGATATATGGATATATCCCTCCATATGGATCCCTCTCCATACATACCCCAATGCAGCAAGTCGTTAAGGGGTTGGTTTGATTCCTATTTCTCTGTAGTTCATAAACTTTGCTATTAACAATCCTGTTTTTGAAAGCATTCTTACTTTGCAGCAGTTTTTCCAACTTGCATAAAGCATTTGCACTGTACTGTAACTGCTACTATAAGTGTGATGGAATATATTGGACTATGTTTTTAAATGCATAGGCTTGTTAAAAAGTCTGACATTGACTTGCATGAATGCTGACTTACAATAGATGGCGCTGCAGAGGCAGATGATCCATTGTAACCACATGGTGATCACTGCTAACTGCTGGACAGCACCCCAGAAGTTAGCAGGTGCTGCTTGGCGATAAGAGGTTGATTGACATGCAGTTTCCACAGACATCTATAGCGTGTATCGACACATGAGGACATTGAACTGCACAGGAGAGTTAAGATATAAAGCACACGTGGCGGCAGATTACAACAATCTTTACTTGGCATCTGAATAGCGGTACAGTACAGCAGCAGCTCTAGTCATGGACATGTTGGATTGGATTTCTGAGTCTGTGAAAGAGAGACTAGCATAGTAGAGACTAAGGGCTCCTTCACAACTGTATGCGTTTTTATGGTCACCTGTACGCGCTGTTAAATCACATTAATGAAGAATAGCCGCGATCAAGTCCCAATCATAATTAACATATTCTCAGTCATTCATATGGGCGGCTGCACATATTGGCAAAAAAATATGCTGCAGCGTGGAAATCCCTCGATCGGCAGAAATCCTCAGAATGACTACCAATGCTTTGGAGCCAGGTGTCTTCTTTTCCCAGCATTGGACCCAGATAAACACCCTCCTCCTCCCTTTTTTTCAGCTCCCCGAGGAGTCTATGGTAGCTTCTAGCTTATCTTTTCACGCCCTGTATAAAATCGGTCACTTTTTTCGGTCATAGACTTGCTATTTTTCCTGACGCGATTTTTTCACGTGCCCAAAAATTGTTAATCTGAATGAATACATTGGAATTCAATGCTTCAGATAGTCGCGATTTTTGGATGGAGCTACAATAGCTGTGTATATACAGTTGTGTGAATAAGGCCTAAATGCCGCAGTCAAATCTGATAGCTGCATTTAAATGCCCCGATCGATGTTTAGTGGTCCTGAATGGCCCTCCGTGATGAGATCATGATTTCCAGCGTGGTTGCCATGGCAGTCAGGTCCTTCTGAAAGACCCAGGGCTGCCATATCTGATTGCCTATCAAGAAACGCCTGTGGCGTGGCTCAATAGATTGCCTGTCATATTGCTGTATAATAAAGTTCTTGTCCCCTATGGGGACCAAAAAAAGATATAAAAGTCAGTTTTAAAAAAGTTTTATTAATTATTAAAAAAATAGAAGGTAATTAGAATTTTATAGTACTAATGTGGGATGTTGTAACACAATGAACAGTTGTGCTGAAACGTTAAAATACAGCATATGGTAGTATAGAAAAGCAAGAAAACTTGCTAAGCAAACATTAACTTCCACCATCTATAGGGAATACAGCTGAGGCTCATCATGAGTAGCGATATACTGTAGCTAGAGGGCACCAGATGAGAAAGTATGAGCTGCACCTATCTTTTATTAAGGCCTCTTTCACACGGGCTACAAAATCTTGCTACAAAACGCATGTATGTGCAGCCCATGGTTTCCAATGGGTTCTTTCAGGCTACAAAACATAGCGATGATTTTGTAGCGAGATTTTGTAGCCGGTGTGAACGATGCCTAATAAGAAGGCTTCCATAAGTGCCTCTGGAGCTGACACCACTCCTGGGGACCCAGCTGTATGCCCAAGTAATAATGTAGTAACGTTAAGTAGCTGGTAAACTAATACCAGTCTTTGCAAACCACTGTCAAGGATGTTTCATAGCAGCATACCACTACATTGGGAATTACTGTAAGTAGTAGTGCTGGGTCTTGGAGTGCTCAATTGTCCATCATTCTAGGAACCTGTTTAGCCCCATAAGCAGACACCCTAAAGTTTTGGTAGACATTGACCCCTTATGAACCTTGTGTACTGAGGCTGCAGATTGAGATATTATTCAGTATTGGGCTCTTTCAGCTCAGCAGCAAACCAAATCCTTATCACACTGTTGGGAACCGCAGTCGATCCTACTGCACAGTACAGCTGCCAAGACATCCCCAGAGCCAAGTCCCATTCTTCTTTTGTGCATTTCTATTGCAGGGAATCTCTGCCGTTCTTATGGGGGGAATAATCTGGTGCAGAGCACCCCTGTCCTCAGTGAGAGAATTTTTTATTTTTGGTAGTGCAGAGCCTATGCACTAAATAGATAGCAGGTTATCACTTTTTTCAATACAATTTACATTTGATGTAATATGAAACATTTACCTGGAGACCCACAAAGTGTTTTGTGCAATGACTCGTTGGAAGACTTCATACATGAGCGGGGTCCTCTTTGAATTTATGCTTCCTAAAAAACAAAAGCCAGCACCTGCCTATACTTTTATTTTTCACATCATCTGAGAACATAAGCTTGGGCTTTTTTTATTTTCATTATTGTTTTGCGGATGTTCAGAGTGTAACAACTGGAACCTCCTATTGAAACTTATTCAAGCATTAATACACAGTAAATTGGTTATTCTCAGCATTTTATTACTTGTTATTTAACGGTTAACAGAGAGGTCATTCTTCCTTGCAACAGCCTGTTCTGAGAGGATATTACTGTTATAAAGCAAGCTCAACTGCTTGCATCATCACCCAGTGCTAACACCATAGACATGGAACATAAAAAAACAAAGAATATATTGAAGATCTTCAAGGAAACTCATTTATTTCTTCCTTGTGAAATAACATGTTATAATATTTCTAGTTTTTATGTCTTTTGAGAAAGTGCCTCTTTCTTACTGAGCTTTGTCTTCATGTTTGAAAATAATATGGTATGTAAAACTAGTAACATCTTACATGGACACAAGCCCAGTGACCCTGTATAGAGTAAATAACCAAGTTTGTGACCATGGAAGAGAGGAGAAAATGGCATAATAGAATGGTCAATGGCATTTTTCCCATAGCGTCTCTTATTATCTCAGGCTTTTTCTGCCTGTGTGCTTCTTCTTTAAAGGTTTTCAGTGATGTGCGTGATAACATCATAACAGTATCCCTTCTCTCAGGAGGCTTGTGATGTATCTCCCATGGTGCAAGACACCACCACCATGGTTTAGATAATGGAAGACCATCCTGTCTTTGCTTATTTCGTTTTCATCATAAATAACACTGGGGAACATAATTTTTGGTGACTGAGATGTAAGAACTTTTTGGTAGTATTTTGGGATCATAGATTCTGATAATGATATTAGTTTTTCTCCATCAGGTCTGCTTATCAAGATATAACATATGTCCATATAAATGTATACATGTACACATATTGTATTATACATGTAATCGCTGCCAATTAAAAGCTGAAGGTACAAAGATAAATTCCAAGAAGCCTAGAACATGAAGAAGACAAAAGATTTTTCATTGAGATGTCAATGAAAGTACATTTCTATGATTTCCTGTCATGAGATGTTTCTGGATATTCATGATGGATGTTTTAACAGTAGTTTGCCGTCATATGTGTATCCCATAATCCGCAGTCCTCTTCTTCCATGGTCACCAGTAGTCTGCCATCATATGCGTATCCCATCATCCGCAGTCCTGTTCTTCCACGGTCACCAGTAGTCTGTCATCATATGTGTATCCCATCATCTGCAGTCCTGTTCTTTCACAGTCACCAGTAGTCCACCATCATATGCGTATCCCATCATCCGCAGTCCTGTTCTTGCACAGTCACCAGTAGTCTGCCATCATATGTGTATGCCATCATATGTGTATCCCATCATCCGCAGTCCTGTTCTTCCACGGTCACCAGTAGTCTGCCATCATATGTGTATCCCATCATCCGCAGTCCTGTTCTTTCACGGTCACTAGTAGTCCGCCATCATATGCGTATCCCATTGTCCGCAGTCCTGTTCTTTCACGGTCACTAGTAGTCCGCCATCATATGCGTATCCCATTGTCCGCAGTCCTCTTCTTCCATGGTCACTACGGCAGTAGTCCGGCATCATATGCGTATCCCATTGTCCGCAGTCCCATTCTTCCATGGTGACTAGTAGTCGGCCATCATATGTGTATCCCATCGTCCGTAGTAGTGTTCTTCCACGGTCACCAGTAGTCAGCCATCATATGTGTATCCCATCGTCCGCAGTCATGTTCTTCCATGGTCACCAGTAGTCGGCCATCATATGTGTATCCTATTGTTCGCCATACTATTCTTCCACTGTCACCAGTAGTCTGCCATTATATGTGTATCCCATCATCCGCAGTACTGTTCTTCCACAGTCCTTATTTCCTGGTGAAATCGTTCACCCTTTTTATCACTTACATCAACAAGACAATCTGGAATTCCATCGAATTTGATGATCATGTTATAGCCAAGTATTCAAAAACAGAGGTGAGCATATTTTCCACAAGTTCACCGTAGTTAGCGGCCTTATAATTCCCAAGGAAATTATTTAAAGTCCTACAAACCAATGACCACGTACAAGCCTCAAAGTTGTCCACTGAATCTTGGAAATGCCGGTCTTTCACAAGTTCCCGGATTTGTGGTCCATTGAATTTACCTGCTTTTAGCTTCTCCATACTCATCGTAGGAAATCTTCTACATTTATAGCTGAAACACATTCACATTTGTCTTCAATATCTTTACACATTGTTTCATCAACCCAAGTGTGATGTACAATGGTGGTGATATGTATCATATGTGCTAATAGTAAGCAAATGCCAGCGGGAAAATAAAGTAAATATAATAAAAATAGATAATGACATCAGGAATATCTCAAAAACTAGAGCTCCTAGAGCGAAATGGATGTTATTTTCTGAATCAAAGGCACAAAAATACCCAGAATAAGGTATAAAATTCCAGGCGCCGTGAAAATATTTTTTTTGTTTCCCAGTGCTGTTTAATGCATTTAATCTGGTAGTTATAGAGAATGATGACATCACGACAATTGATTCAAAAACAATAAATAAATCAATATAAACGTAATCCATAAAAAACTTAAGTCCATACAATGTATACAAGAAAATTCATATATGCATAATCCATAGATTAAAAATAACAGATTCATATCTGGAATATACCTATTTGTAAAAACAATTCATATATAGAAAAAATATCTATCTGTAAGACCATTAGATGATAGAAGGGATCAAATTAATTAATGTAAAATCACTAAATAAAATAGTTAGCATGAAGTGAAAACTTATATATTTTGACAGCTGATAGTTGTCTACATACAACAGTGATGTATACTTTGAACTCACATTTTCCATGGCAAAGCACATGCCGAAATTGCAAATTCGGACTAGAAGTGTTTCTGCTTCCTCTTCTGTCACCCTGAAATGACATAACTGGCATTGGAGAACTCCTATCAACCCTGGACTCACCTTCGAAAGTGTGCCGAAGACCTGGGTGATCGAGCAGATGCCCAGTGCTGATGCAGTGCATGGAGAAATGCCCACCATGTTGCCTGTTCCTCCAATCACATGGGACCATAATGAGAATGCAGGTCATGGTAAGTTATACCAATTTATTCAAGGAGCTAGTTGAATCCATTTTTGAATATGATACATATTTTTACAAAACTAATGTTGTAAAGTATTGGCGTTAGATATATGAACTTCTGTTCATCTGGAAAGGGAAAGAGTAATCCATTGATTTATTTGTGAATAATTTAAATATGTGGGGGTATATAGTGACAGGATCATCTTCCTTGACCTGGAGATGACAGGTGATGGACCTCATATTCATACGAAAACTTACTTTGAACAAATAGATTTCAACAGTTCTTCAAGTGTACACTAGTAAAATGGATAACGAATAGAGATGAGCGAACGTACTCGTCCGAGCTTGATGCTCGTTCGAGTATTAGGGTGTTCGAGATGCTCGTAACTAGAGGCGAGCACCACGCGATGTTCGAGTTACTTTCACTTTCATCTCTGAGACATTTGCGCGCTTTTCTGGCCAATAGAAAGACATGGAAGGCATTACAACTTCCTCCTGTGACGTTCCAGCCCTATACCACCCCCCTGCAGTGAGTGGCTGGGGAGATCAGGTGACACCCGAGTATATAAACTGGGGCGGCTGGCCGCGGCTCGCCACAGATGCATTCTGACAGAGATCAGGGAAAGTGCTGGTGATGCTGCTGCTGCTATAGGGTGAGTGTAATATTAGGCTTCAAGAACCCCAACGGTCCTTCTTAGGGCCACATCTGACCGTGTGCAGTACTGTTGAGGCTGCTTTTAGCAGTGTTGCACTTTTTTTTTTTGTATATCGGGCGTGCAGAGCATTGCGTCCTCAGTCTGCAGTCATTGTACATAGTATAGGGCCAGTACTGGTGAGGCAGGGAAAGAGATATACAGGCTATATAGGCAGTGGGCTTTTTCAAACAAATTTGGGAAAAATACTATCTTTGGGCTGCCTGTGATCGTCTTGAGTGTACTGCGTCTCTGCTGGGGGTAGTAGTCCTAATTATTACGCAGCTAAGTGTTACAGCAGGCTTGCGCAAAATTGTTTCCTGGCTCTGCGTTGCCCATTACATCAGCGCCGTCATCCCGTCCAGAGGGAAACAGTCTGCAGTAATTTTACATAGTATAGGGCCAGTACTGGTGAGGCAGGGACAGTGGGAAAGGTGAAAGAGATATACTGTCTATATAGATAGTGGGCTTTTTCAAACAAATTTGGGAAAAATACTATCTTTGAGCTGCCTGTGATCGTCTTGAGTGTACTGCGTCTCTGCTGGGGGTAGAAGTCCTAATTATTACGCAGCTAAGTGTTACAGCAGGCTTGTGCAAAATTGTTTCCTGGCTCTGTGTTGCCCGTTACATCACCGCCGTCATCCCGTCCAGAGGGAAACAGTATACATATATACGCTGCCTACAGTATCTGTCTGCTGTCTCAGCTCAGCCTTTAAAAAAATAGAAGCAAAATACTTAAGGCCTACTAGTGGCCTTTGGACACTTGACTGCTTCTGCGCTGTGAATTCCACTAGCTCAGTCATACGCACCTACGTCTCACTACAGGCTTGCGCAAAATTCTTTCCTGGCTCTGCTGTGCGTTCCGTAAGCGAAGTCAGCCTCCAACCACAGGCCAATAAGCGGCACATTTAATTACAGCATTCTGTTTCTGCACTACTGGTAATACACCATGCTGAGGGGTAGGGGTAGGCCTAGAGGACGTGGACGCGGGCGAGGACGCGGAGGCCCAAGTCAGGGTGTGGGCACAGGCCGAGCTCCTGATCCAGGTGTATCGCAGCCAACTGCTGCGGGATTAGGAGAGGGGCACATTTCTGGCGTCCCCACATTCATCTCACAATTAATGGGTCCACGCGGTAGACCTTTATTAGAAAATGAGCAGTGTGAGCAGGTCCTGTCGTGGATGGCAGAAAGTGCATCCAGCAATCTATCGACCACCCAGAGTTCTACGCCGTCCACTGCTGCAACTCTGAATCCTCTGGCTGCTGCTCCTCCTTCCTCCCAGCCTCCTCACTCCATTACAATGACACATTCTGAGGAGCAGGCAGACTCCCAGGAACTGTTCTCGGGCCCCTGCCCAGAATGGGCAGCAATGGTTCCTCTCCCACCGGAGGAGTTTGTCATGACCGATGCCCAACTTTTGGAAAGTTCCCGGGGTCTGGGGGATGAAGCTGGGGACTTCCGGCAACTGTCTCAAGAGCTTTCAGTGGGTGAGGAGGACGACGACGACGATGAGACACAGTTGTCTATCACTCAGGTAGTAGTAATTGCAGTAAGTCCGAGGGAGGAGCGCACAGAGGATTCGGAGGAAGAGCAGCAGGACGATGAGGTGACTGACCCCACCTGGTTTGCTAAGCCTACTGAGGACAGGTCTTCAGAGGGGGAGGCAAGTGCAGCAGCAGGGCAGATTGGAAGAGGCAGTGCAGTGGCCAGGGGTAGAGGCAGGGCCAGACCAAATAATCCACCAACTGTTTCCCAAAGCGCCCCCTCGCGCCATGCCACCCTGCAGAGACCGAGGTGCTCAAAGGTGTGGCATTTTTTCACTGAGAGTGCAGACGACCGACGAACTGTGGTGTGCAAGGTTTGTCGCGCCAAGATCAGCCGGGGAGCCACCACCACCAGCCTCACCACCACCAGCATGCGCAGACATATGATGGCCAAGCACCCCACAAGGTGGGACGAAGGCCGTTCACCGCCTCCGGTTTGCACGACTGCCTCTCCCCCTGTGCCCCAACCTGCCACTGAGATCCAACCCCCCTCTCAGGACACAGGCACTACCGTCTCCCGGCCTGCACCCACACCCTCACCTCCGCTGTCCTCGGCCCCATCCAGCAATGTCTCTCAGCGCACCGTCCAGCCGTCGCTAGCGCAAGTGTTTGAGCGCAAGCGCAAGTACGCAGCCACGCACCCGCACGCTCAAGCATTAAACGTGCACATAGCCAAATTGATAAGCCTGGAGATGCTGCCGTATAGGCTTGTGGAAACGGAGGCTTTCAAAAACATGATGGCGGCGGCGTCCCCGCGCTACTCGGTTCCCAGTCGCCACTACTTTTCCCGATGTGCCGTCCCAGCCCTGCACGACCACGTCTCCCGCAACATTGTACGCGCCCTCACCAATGCGGTTACTGCCAAGGTCAACTTAACAACGGACACGTGGACAAGCACAGGCGGACAGGGCCACTATATCTCCCTGACGGCACATTGGGTGAATTTAGTGGAGGCTGGGACAGAGTCAGAGCCTGGGACCGCTCACGTCCTACCCACCCCCAGAATTGCGGGCCCCAGCTCGGTGGTGGTATCTGCGGCGGTGTATGCTTCCTCCACTAAACCACCCTCCTCCTCCTCCTCCTCCTACGCAACCTCTGTCTCGCAATCAAGATGTGTCAGCAGCAGCACGTCGCCAGCAGTCTGTGTCGCGCGGCGTGGCAGCACAGCGGTGGGCAAGCGTCAGCAGGCCGTGCTGAAACTACTCAGCTTAGGAGAGAAGAGGCACACGGCCCACGAACTGCTGCAGGGTCTGACAGAGCAGACCGACCGCTGGCTTTCACCGCCCAACCTCCAACCGGGCATGGTCGTGTGTGACAACGGCCGTAACCTGGTGGCGGCTCTGCAGCTCGGCAGCCTCACGCACGTGCCATGCCTGGCCAACGTCTTTAATTTGGTGGTTCAGCGCTTTCTGAAAAGCTACCCACGCTTGTCAGACCTGCTCGGAAAGGTGCGCCGGCTCAGCGCACATTTCCGCAAGTCCAAGACGGATGCTGCCACCCTGCGGACTCTGCAACATCGGTTTCATCTGCCAGTGCACGACTGCTGTGGGATGTGCCCACATGGTGGAACTCTACGCTCCACATGTTGGCCAGGCTCTATGAGCAGCGTAGAGCTATAGTGGAATACCAACTCCAACATGGGCAGCGTAGTGGGAGTCAGCCTCTTCAATTCTTTACAGAAGAGTGGGCCTGGTTGGCAGACATCTGCCAGGTCCTTGGAAACTTTGAGGAGTCTACCCAGATGGTGAGCGGCGATGCTGCAATCATTAGCGTCACCATTCCTCTGCTATGCCTCTTGAGAAGTTCCCTGCAAAGCATAAAGGCAGACGCTTTGCGCTCGGAAACGGAGGCGGGGGAAGACAGTATGTCGCTGGATAGTCAGAGCACCCTCATGTCTATATATTTTAGCGCTTTGAGGAGGAGGAGGAGGAGGAGGAGGGGGAGGAGCATGAGGAGGAGGGGGAAGAGACAGCTTGGCCCACTGCTGAGGGTACCCATGCTGCTTGCCTGTCATCCTTTCAGCGTGTATGGCCTGAGGAGGAGGAGGAGGATCCTGAAAGTGATCTTCCGAGTGAGGACAGCCATGTGTTGCGTACAGGTACCCTGGCACACATGGCTGACTGCATGTTAGGATGCCTTTCTCGTGACCCTCGCGTTACACGCATTCTGGCCACTACGGATTACTGGGTGTACACACTGCTCGACCCACGGTATAGGGAGAACCTTTCCACTCTCATACCAGAAGAGGAAAGGTGTTCGAGAGTGATGCTATACCACAGGACCCTAGCAGACAAACTGATGGTAAAATTCCCATCCGACAGCGCTAGTGGCAGAAGGCGCAGTTCCGAGGGCCAGGTAGCAGGGGAGGCGCGGAGATCAGGCAGCATGTACAGCACAGGCAGGGGAACACTATCCAAGGCCTTTGACAGCTTTATGGCTCCCCAGCAAGACTGTGTCACCGCTCCCCAGTCAAGGCTGAGTTGGTGGGAGCACTGTAAAAGGATGGTGAGGGAGTACGTAGGCGATCGCACGACCGTCCTCCGTGACTCCTCTGCCCCCTACAACTACTGGGTGTCGAAGCTGGACACGTGGCCTGAACTCGCGCTGTATGCCCTGGAGGTGCTTGCTTGTCCTGCGGCTAGCGTCTTGTCAGAGAGGGTGTTTAGTGCGGCTGGGGGAATCATCACGGATAAGCGTACCCGCCTGTCAACCGACAGTGCCGACAGGCTTACAATCATAAAGATGAACAAAGCCTGGATTTCCCCAGAGTTCTCTTCTCCACCAGCGGACAGCAGCGATACCTAAACAATACGTAGGCTGCACCCGCGGATGGAAGCATCGTTCTCTATCACCATCAAAAACAGGGACCTTTTAGCTTCATCAATCTGTGTATTATATTCATCCTCCTCCTCCTGCTCCTCCTCCTGAAACATCACGTAATCACGCCGAACGGGCAATTTTTCTTAGGCCCACAAGGCTCAGTCATATGACTTTTGTAAACAATATTTATACGTTTCAATTCTCAATTCAATAAAGCGTTGAAACTTGCACCTGAACCAATTTTTATTTTAACTGGGCTGCCTCCAGGCCTAGTTACAAATTAAGCCGCATTAACCAAAGCGATTAATGGGTTTCACCTGCCCTCTTGGTTGGGCATGGGCAATTTTTCTGAAGTACATTTGTACTGTTGGTACACCAATTTTTGTGGGCCCTCGCCTACATTGTAATCCTAGTAATTTTTAGCCCACCTGCATTAAAGCTGACGTTACCTCAGCTGTGCTGGGCACTGCAATTGGGATATATTTATGTACCGCCGGTGGCTTCCAGGGAGCCACCCATGCTGTCGGTCCACACGGAGTTGTAACTCCATGTGTCCACTTCTAAAGAACCCCAGTCTGACTGGGGCATGCAGTGTGGGCCGAAGCCCACCTGCATTAAACCTGACGTTACCTCAGCTGTGATGGGCACTGCAATGGGATATATTTATGTACCGCCGGTGGGTTCCAGGGAGCCACCCATGCTGTGGGTCCACAGGGACTTCACATTAGGGATTTGTACCTGCCAGTGTCTATGTATTAAAAACCCCGGTCAGACTGGGGCATGCAGTGTGGGCCGAAGCCCACCTGCATTAAACCTGACGTTACCTCAGCTGTGATTAGCAATGCAATGGGATATAGTTATGTACCGCCGGTGGCTTCCTGGGACCCACCCATGCTGTCGGTCCACACGGAGTTGTAACTCCATGTGTCCACTTCTAAAGAACCCCAGTCTGACTGGGGCATGCAGTGTGGGCCGAAGACCACCTGCATTAAACCTGACATTACCTCAGCTGCGATGGGCACTGCAATGGGATATATTTATGTACCGCCGGTGGATTCCAGGGAGCCACCCATGCTGTGGGTCCACAGGGACTTCACATTAGGGATTTGTACCTGCCAGTGTCTATGTATTAAAAATCCCAGTCAGACTGGGGCATGCAGTGTGGGCCGAAGCCCACCTGCATTAAACCTGACGTTACCTCAGCTGGGATGGGCAATGCCATGGGATATATTTATGTACCGCCGGTGGTTTCCTGGGACCCACCCATGCTGTCGGTCCACACGGAGTTGTAACTCCATGTGTCCACTTCTAAAGAACCCCAGTCTGACTGGGGCATGCAGTGTGGGCCGAAGCCCACCTGCATTAAACCTGACGTTACCTCAGCTGTGATGGGCAATGCACTGGGATATATTTATGTACCGCCGGTGGCTTCCTGGGACCCACCCATGCTGTCGGTCCACACGGAGTTGTAACTCCATGTGTCCACTTCTAAAGAACCCCAGTCTGACTGGGGCATGCAGTGTGGGCCGAAGACCACCTGCATTAAACCTGACGTTACCTCAGCTGTGATGGGCACTGCAATGGGATACATTTATGTACAGCTGGTGGGTTCCAGGGAGCCACCCATGCTGTGGGTGCACACGGAATTCCCATTGCGGAGTTGTACCTGCCTGTGACTATTTATAAAAAAACCCGGTCTGACTGGGGCATGCAGACACCTTGACAAATGAATATTGTGTGGCACATGGGTTCCACATTGCTATGCCCACGTTTGCAGCTCCTGATGGAGGTGGCACAGGATTGGATTTCTCATTGCTTCTGTACAGCATTATGGGCTATCGCCCCGCCCCTTTTAAAGAGGGTCGCTGCCTGGCCGTGCCAACCCTCTGCAGTGTGTGCCTGCGGTTCCTCCTCATGGCAGACGCACTTATAAATAGACATGAGGGTGGTGTGGCTATGAAGTGAGCGTGTGGCATGGGGGCAGCTGAAGGGAGCGCAGTGACACTTTTGTGTGTGTTAAGCAGACGCTGGGTCGTGTGGGGCGGTTGGGCAGCATGTTACCCAGGAGAAGTGGCAGCGGAGTGTCATGCAGGCAGTGATTGTGCTTTGTTGGAGGTAGTGTGGTGCTAAGCTATGGTATGCCTTGCTAATGAGGGTTTTTTTAGAAGTAAAAATTGTTGGGAGGGGGGGGCACTCTTGCCGCTATTGTGGCTTAATAGTGGGACCTGGGAACTTGAGATGCAGCCCAACATGTAGCCCCTCGCCTGCCCTATCTGTTGCTGTGTCGTTCCCATCACTTTCTTGAATTGCCCAGATTTTCACAAATGAAAACCTTAGCGAGCATCGGCGATATACAAAAATGCTCGAGTCGCCCATTGACTTTAATGGGGTTCGTTACTCGAAACGAACCCTCGAGCAGCGCAAAAATTTCGTCTCGAGTAACGAGCACCCGAGCATTTTGGTGCTCGCTTATCTCTAATAACGAACGCACCTTACGGTCAGTTTCGAAAGATCAGTAAAATTTCAGCAGTACTGAAGGTTTTTTTATCCCAGGCTAAGTTAATTGAGGAAAGGTTCAGGGAAAAATGTTATTCTGCACCTTTAGTTAAGGCTGCCTTTCAGCAAATCCATTAATTGAGTCAATTACAATGTTTGATGGAAATGTGGACCACTAATCTTGGAACACATAGGGATCATAGCTGTAATTTTATCACCAATTCTGACAAAGGCCACAAGGAGATAATGAAGATCCTGTCCAAGTATTGGGTATCCTATTAGGTGACCCTGTTTTAGGAAAATTGCTCCCAAAAAACCTGGGATCACCTTTTGTAGATCCAAGTCAATTAATAATATCGTTGCTGCTGGCAGACACATAAAATTATGCCCCCTTCAGAAGAAGATGACAGGTGTCCACTCGAGTGTTGGGGGAACTTTCGGATGTAATAAGCCAAAATGCCTTTGGTGCAAGATTATCACTCATGAGGCTGAGGGTGAAGTCACACGAACGTATATCGGCTCGGTTTTTACGCCGAGCCAATATACGTTGTCCTCGTGTGCAGGGGGGGAGGATGGAAGAGCCAGGAGCAGGAACTGAGCTCCCGCCCCCCTCTCCACCTCCTTTCCGCCCCTCTGCACTATTTGCAATGGGAAGAGGCGGGGCAGGGCGGGGTCAAGTCCCGAGACTTAGCCCCGCCCCCGTTCCCACCTTTCCCCATTGCAAATAGTGCAGAGGGGCGGAAAGGAGGCAGAGAGGGGGGCGGGAGCTCAGTTCCTGCTCCTGGCTCTTCCATCCTCCCCC
Organism: Eleutherodactylus coqui; assembly: GCF_035609145.1. NCBI lineage: Eukaryota > Metazoa > Chordata > Amphibia > Anura > Eleutherodactylidae > Eleutherodactylus > Eleutherodactylus coqui. The sequence continues at coordinate 429,936,065 of NC_089837.1, read as the reverse complement.
CCTGCACACGAGGACAACGTATATCGGCTCGGCGTGAAAACCGAGCCGATATACGTTTGTGTGACTTCACCCTGAGACTTTTATATGTCATGCAAGAAAAGAGACCTTTCAGCTGAAAAAACGTCTCAGTTGCAATACAGACCATGTAATTCACTTGGTTGATTGTGTCTGTGGATTTCGATACGTGAGCACCTACCAGACCTAGTAGTCACGTATGAATGCACACAGACACAAGACCAAGAAGATGTTCCTACACGAGAGTCTGTCCAAGCATCTGTGTGTCTGTAATTCTGGTAACTCTGAGGTCATCAAAGTCACGCCTATAGAACAGGTTCCCGTTCACACCATGTATAGAAGACAGGCGTTAAACAGATGGGAATCATTGGATATATGAATTATCCACACTGTAGCTTGATGGTTTAAATGATGTGGTTGAGAATGCATGAGAAACAGCATATCATTCATTTTTATTCTTCTCCTGTCTGTCACTGCCATTTTTCTCAGACTGCCTTATCACTCTGTTATTGTATTAAAATTGTATTGCATTTAACAACCAGAATGTAATACAAGAATAGATATTATTAACAACACAAATAGTCCATCAATAACACCTCTTATACAAAAATATCAATTCTTTTACTTTTTTTCACATGTGGTAAAATGCTACTTAATATAAAACCCCACTTTATACACATTTGTATTCATGGTAATATGTAAAATAATCTTTTCTTAATATAACACAATATGTTCACAGTCACACACATAGCATTTTTGAATTTTCCATCTGGCCCAGTAGGATAGTCAGGAGCTTCCAGACACCGGTGAGTATATGGTTGCTGTGGCAACATGGCGCGGCATGTTTCCATCTACCGTATCAACACTAAGCATCAACAATAAGACCCAGGCCTATGGCACACTTTCAGAGGTGAGACCAGGGTTGCTACAGCAACAAGGACGCTAGGAGCTCCCTCATGCCAGATACTTTATTACAGGGCGACGGAATAGGGAGTAGGGATACTTCCAGTCCCAATTTGCAATTTTGGCATGTGCTTCGCCATGAAAAATGTGAGTTCAAAGTATACATCACTGCTGTATCTAGACAAGCATCAGCTGGCAAAATGTGAGATTTCACTGTGTGCTGATTTTTTCATTTAGTAATTTTTATATGGCTTCATGTGTTCCCTCTTATAATGTAATGGTCCTACAGACAGATATTTTTTCTATATATGATTTTTTTTTGACAAATGGGTATATTCCAGATATGAATCTGTTATTTTTAATGAATGAATGATGCATATATGAATTCTTTTATGTACATTTTTATAGATCAGTTGTAGTGGCCCAGAATTAATGGGGTACCCTCCAGAATGTTCTATGTCTGTCTCATGTCAATGTCTTGTCAGTGTCTTGTTTGTAGAGTGCATTAGATTTATGTGTATTGGCTTTTTGCAGGACTGAAATGGTTAATGTCTGGTATGTTCTGTCCTGTCTGGAAAATGTATCGTTTGTGAGCACGTGATGATGCTTGATATATGTGTTTGCAAGGAGTCAATAGTCAGTCAAAAAAAGAGTCATCAGAGAGAGTCAGTAGGAGAGTCTGACACAAACACTACAGAGAGGCTGTCAGGTCGGTCCGTGTGTGGAGTATGGAGAAGGCTGAGTGATTTTCTGATGTGCAGCCTGGGCCTGTTCAACCTAGGGATCTTCTGTACTACTGCTGAGTACTGAGAGAAAGGACCACTTATCAGCTAGAAGAGAAGAAAGCAAGAGTGAGTGTTGTTGCCGGTGGAGAAAATGATTGTCGGGAGTGAAAGGACCTACAGATAACTTGGCCTCTGGATTGTTCCACCATGAGATAATTCTGTGTACTGTTGTACTGAGACTGCTATATTACTTTATTAAGAAATTTAAGTAAATGGACAAGATCGACCATTCCCGGTTTTGCTCCAAAATATACTCTGCATGGTGAGAGGAGGATGCATCTATATGCACTCCTCAGTCAGTAACTAATGGCCATTTTCTGTGATTGTTTTTAATTTTTGATTTCCCCTTCTGTGATCCAAAATATACTCTTCTGGTGCGGGACTATTTCATTAGTCCACAAAATCTATTCCAGGAGATGGAACGGTGGCGTCACAAGTGACAATTGGACTTAAGGTAACCCCCCGTTACTATCCCTGTGATCTCCCCCAGTGGTAACGAGTTCGGGTACCGAGCTAGCTTAGGGAGGAGATGGTAGAGCCCCGTGACAAGGTTAACATCTCTCCCCCACTCTCTCCTCAGCTGAGGGCCTGCTCCTTCGACGCTGCACAGTATATTGGTGAATTTTCTTGTACACATTTTATGCAGTAAGGTTTTTTTATGGATCAATATTTTATGGATTACGTTCTAATTGATTTATTTATTGTTCAGAAATCAATTGTGATAATGTCATCATGCTCCACCTTTGGGACAGGTTATTTGCATTATCTCTGTATAAGTATCTGACAGTTTAATGCTTTTTAACATGCCTGAGGAAGGGTTAAAACATGTAGCATGTCCTTTGTTGTCGTTCTATTGTCAAATAAAATCTGCTGTATATCACTCAAGCTTGTTTTTTGCAACTTGTTTTGTCCGTTAGCAGTGCCCATTTTCCTACTGTTGTGTTAGGTGTTTATTGTTGACCCGTTTTGGAGTCCTGGGAAAGACTACCATGGCAAACGAAGACACCTGGATCATTGTTCTGGTGTATTTCCTCAAAAGTGCTTCTGTGTGGTTGTGCTCATAATCTGTACAACCTCTTCAGGTAAGAAGATAAACCATACAAATTTAGTTTGGATTGTTCAAATGTTATTACACCAATATAGCATCCTGTCTTTTGCCCTCCCTCTTTGTGTTTTTTTTTTCTGAGGTCAGATCTAGATAACTTTTATGTTGCTTTGTCTGTGGTGTGTCTGACTATGCTGTCATCTCCATAGAGTGCCGTCAATCCACTTGGAGGGCAGTTTTTAGGATAGCAACTGAAGTCTTTGGTAGCAAGGACTCTAAAAAGAGGAATATCGTTTTGTGCTGTATTTTTTTAGCTTAGATTTTTTGAAGAAGAGCTCTGTCATTTCTTGCTGTGGCTCTTCTCAGCAACCTGCAGTTGACTCTGTTCTTCAAATACCCATTCCATCAAAGCGTGATAGAAATCCCAGGGCTTGTAGGGGATTTCTTTGAAATTTTCATTTTCAAATGCTTCTTCGAAATTCTGCCTTTGAAAAAACCAAGGTAGCATTTATTATAGCAGTGTTTGCTGAGTGGGCCCTTGCTTGGGCACCTTCTCTTGAGGTGTGAAAAGATCTCCTATTCTACAATTGTTCCGGGACACCTTCAGCAGTGTTCAATTAATTATATTGCACTTCATCCACTGCTCCCAGCCTCTTGTAACTTGGCCAACATAATCAATAAAACATTGTGCACTCTAATACTTGGATATCTGCAAAATCATCCATGCAAGTGTTCTGGTAAATCTTTCTGCTCAAAAGAGGACCTACCTCTCAGCACCTCTTACCTCATTTATCACCACAAGTGGCTGTCATGTTTACCACCAACAACTACAACTGCTGTAGCTTACACAAGACCGTGCTACATGGCTTTAACACATCTTCTCAATATCAGAACAACAGAAAAATACCACAAACCTTTAGTGATCTGTATATCACAACTATCTGAAAACCTTAGTGAACAAGTTACATCACCAGAAGCTATGAGTGACCACAGGCAAGTGTGTTATTATTACATTTTGCCCAGTGGCAGCTCTTAGCTAAAAAGGAGATCAATTGAAAATACTGAATATTTCAATGGATCTCCTTTTTAGCTAATAAAGGGAGTACTAGCATGAGTACCGCCCTCTATAACATCCAAAGCATAGTGAGTGGGTGGGACAAGTGTGGTGGCAAACCCTGGTCCACTTACATGATGGACCTACCAAGTGCCCCAGTTTCCTGGCTGAACCACAAACCCAACTATATCAGCATCCAGAGAACATACGGTAGATACATTTGAAACTACTGATACAGCAGAAAGCCATTGGCTTACTGCAATACTATTCTCTGACGTATAGGCCTCTAGCCACTTCATGACTGTGGCCCACAGCAGCCTGAACCATGGACTGGTTGTCAGCATCGACACAGAGAATGTAATGACCAAACTGCTCTGTTTTACCCCCACTGGAACAGAAAAGGACTTTGCACTTGTTACGGTTAGGTAAGTATAAGTTGTTTTTTTTTATATGGTATAAGTTATTGTTTAGGAGGACTCAGGGGCACTATTACATTTAAGAGAACACTTAGGAGAACTATAACTTTTAATTGAGCACTATAACTCAAGGGAGCATTTTAAGGTACAATAACTTTTAAGGAGGCACGTGGGGGTACTATAATTTCTAAGAGGGCACTTGGTGTCACTAATACACTATAACTTTTTAAGGGGTCACTTTGGGATATTATTACAATCAAAAGGGACATATGGGAGGCATTATCACTTTCAAAGTATAATAGAAGGAACAATGGAGTCTTATACTACTTTGACCAAATCTGATTTTTATTGTTACATGATAACTGTCTGAAAACCTTAGTGAACAAGTTACATCACCAGAAGCTATGAAATGTGTTACTACATTTTGCCCATTCATGGCTACTGCTGAAATGTGTTCTTACATAATGTTTAGTCAAATGAATGAGTGTCCAGGTGCTGAACAGTCACATTGAGGCCTCCTGTGTGAGAACTGCAATGGATCTCCTTTTTTTAATATATATTTTTTATTTGTTCATTAAGAGTATGGGGAGGAGGGGAGTACAGCTAAAATAGGATCAGGATAGGGAAGTAATCACAGTATAAATCAATCGAACAGCTAACAAACAGTGACAGCTCTTAGCTAAAAAGGAGATCCATTGAAATACTGAATATTCCTTTTACTTTGACCAAATCTGATTTTTATTGTTACATGATAAATATACTAAAAGGTGATTTAAAACATTACTCAGGGAGGTATCAAAAGAAAACATTAAAACATGTAGCAAGTAGAGATGAACGAGCATACTCGATAAGGCAAACTACTCGAGCGAGTAGTGCCTTATTCGAGTACCTGCCCGCTCGTCTCTAAAGATTTGAGTGCCGGCAGGGGGTGGGGAGCGGCGGGGAGGAACGGAGGGGAGATCTCTCTTTCCCCCTGCTCCTCCCTGCTCACTACTGCAACTCACCTGTCACCCGCGCCGGCAGCCGAAACCTTAGAGACGAGCGGGCAGGTACTCAAATAAGGCACTACTCGCTCGAGTAGTTTGCCTTATTTAGTATGCTCACTCATCTCTAGTAGCAAGGATATGTGAAGGTACAAAATAAATATTGACATGGTGCCTTCATTATATAAAAAACAGGAATAGGTTATATTTTTTATCACTATGTTATGATATAGAAATGGAATTAGTTGAAAAATATACTTCTGAAAATAATCTTTTCTACTATGTTTTATATTTGGAAAAGTTGTATTGGCAAAATTGTGTAGTTGAATTGTTATTTTATGAACATATAAATTGAAATACCAATAAAAAAGAGATTCAACAAAAATAAACAGGAATAGGACCCAAAATATGCTACAAAGTGGCATTTCATAATAAATTTTGGTAAAGAAAGAATAAATAGACAAAGTACTGTTATGTCCCCTTCAGGTCTCAATCATTGTAAAGCCATAGGCTGTAAACATAATGGTTAGATCCTATGCTAGTAGCTTTGTTGGATTCATTTGTGTTCTGTCTACAGATGCAGCAAAGTTTAACTTGACAGATGTAACTCTCTGTGACAAGTTATCGTATCTTAACCAACTAAAAAGCTATTATTTTATCTTAACACAACAAAAACTATTGTAAGACGATAAAAAATGTAAATAAACGGTGGCACAGAAAGTTATTATAAGGCATTAAAAAGTCATGTTAAAATCTGATACATCTGTCCTTAACAGCTTCTCGTTGCAAGCAAATAGGTTTTTGAGCTTGTGACCAGTCATGGCTCCTACAGATGCATTCAGTGTTCAAGGAGGATTCAAACATGAATTTTGATCCAAACAATGGAGATGTAAAGGAAGTGGTTGTCCAGCTTAGGAATTTGCTAAATAAGTGTACTAATAGTTGGTGAGGGTGCAGCAAGGATTGTGGTAACATTCAACATGGGTGAGGACTAGTTTATATTTGCTGAATATCCAATTATTTTTCTGGTCACTGTTTTGGGCAATATCTAACCATTATGTATTCAAGCCATGACTTTGCAATGATTGGCGCTTAAAGTGGACATAACTGTACTTTACAGTCTGCATATTATGGCTTTATGATTTGTCCTTATAGCAAAAGATGCATAGTTGTAGCATGTGTTTACACTGCCGTATAATGTATGTATTGATTGCACTAAATAATATATGGAATAGTCAGTAAGTAAGAGTCAGTCTTCGGACTATAGTGTTGACCTAGTTATGTTGCTACTATACAATATGCACATATAATATATTTCTCAGTAAAACTATTTATTTAATGGCTTTACTAGTTTTTCTCTTTATTTTTGACCAACAAGAATAATGAAATACCACTTTGAAGCATATTCTATGCCCTTTTCCTGGTTTTTATATAATGATACTATGCCAATATTTTTTCTGTACCTATCACCTTCCCGCTGCAGGGCGTAAGTTTACGTCCTGGCAGCAGGGTACTTCCCGCAACAGGACGTAAACTTACGTCCTGGAGATAGCGCGGGATCACATAGGATCCCGCGCTATCCCGCAGCGGGAGCCGGCTGTCAGTCACAGCCGGCGTCCCACTGCAACAGCAGGGGGGCATCGGAGATGCGCCCCCCGCTGGTAACCCCTTCCCTGCCGCGATCTAAGTAGATCACGGCAGGGAAAGAGTTCACAGGAGGAGCGGTCTCCCTCTGTGTCTCCGGCCGGCTCTCGCGATAACATCGCGAGAGCCCGGCCTGTCACCATGGCAACAGGATGCCAGACCCTGGCGTCCTGTATTGCCTATGCCTATGCCTTATGACAGCGATCATCAGAGCAGTGGTCAAAGTCCTCCAGGGGGACACAAACCGTGTAAAAAAAAACAAAGATTAAAAAAATGAATAAAAAAAATGTAAAAAAAGAGTAAAAAACCGATTTTTTTAATGCTTTTTCTCAGATTAGCATAAAAAAAGGTAAAAAATAACCAAACCTCCACATATTTGGTATTGTCGCGTCCGTAATGACGTGTACAATAAGTTGCATATGTTTTTGACTGTGCACGGAAAAAAAACGCAAAAAAAACGCTAAAAAACTGAGGCAAAATGCTAATTTTTAGCATTTTGCCTCACTAAAAACGCAATAAAAGTGATCAAAAAAGCCGTATGTGCCCCAAAATGGTAGCAGTAAAAACTACAGCTTGTCTCGCAAAAAGTAAGCCCTCACAGAGCACCGTACATCAAAAAATAAAAAAGTTACAGGACTTTGAATGCAGCGATTTAGAATAGAAAAAAAATTTCCAAAAAAAAAGGGTTTTTATTGCAGAAAAGTGGGAAAACCTGAAAAAAATGTAAGAATTTTGGTATCGTTCTAACCGTACCAGTCTGCAGAAGAAATGGAATGTCTCATTTATGCTGCATGATTAACGCTGTAAAAAAAAAAATCTATATCAGAATTGATGTTTTCTCTCCCTGCTATCATAAAAATAAAAAAAAAAGTTTTACAATATAGTCTATGTACCCAAAAGTGGCACCGATAAAAACTAGAGTTCGCCACGCAAAAAACAAGCCCTCATACGGCCGCGTCGACGAAAAAATAAAAAAGTTATGACTTTTGATAAACAGAGAAGAAAATCCGCCAAAAATTGTTGCGTCCTTAAGCCCAAAATAGGCCATGTCATTAACCCCTTAACGACTGCCCCATCGGGAAACTACGTCCTCAGTAAGTGGGCTTTAATCCTAGAGGACGTAGTTTTATGCATCCTCTTTGGATTAATGCCCACTGGCCTGAGGACGTGACAGCTCCATGCTGTCGGTGCCCGCAGGTAGCCGACAGCATGGAGCTGTCATCCCAGGATGCCGGCAGTCCCCTCCCCCGGTATTGCGATCGGCGATATCCAATGGATAGCGCCGATCGCAAAAACTAAAGAAAAGTGCCTAAAAAGTTAGATATTCAGCTGCCCTGATGGATCGGATCAATCAGAGCAGCTGAAAATTCTTACCTGGCTTGTCGGCGGTGTCCCCCGGAGATCGGGTCCTCCCGCACCCGCCGGCGGTCTTCTGCGCATGCGCGCCAGACGATGACGTCAGGCGCATGCGCAGAAGCCCGGGAGCCTCCGGCAAATTTGAAATCTCCTGGCTCCTGGCTCCTGAAGGTAGCCGGGAACCAGGAGGTGTTACCGGGGACCGCGATCGCCGCTAACCATTGGATAGCGGCGATCGCGAAAAAGTTAAAAAATAAAGTTAGTTTCACCTCCCCTCATGGATGGGATCCATGAGGTGAGGTGAAAATACTCACCTAAGTTCTCCCCGATGTCCCGATGTCCCGGGACCCGAATCCCCATCTGCGCATGCGCACCCGATGATTGATATCGGGCGTGTGCACAGACAGGCTCGAGCCCCGGGAAATTTTAAATCCCTCTGCTCTTGGCTGCCATGTGTAGCCAAGAGCAGAGGGATGTCACAAGGGACATGATCACTGTCATCCAATGGATGACAGTGATCATGTAAAGTAAAAAAAAAAGTGTAAAAAGAGAAAAGAAAAGTGTAAAAGTAAAAAAAAAGTTTTAAAAAAGTTTTTAAAAGTTTAAAAAAAGTTAAAAAAGCTTGCGTTTCATCTCCCCCCACGGATCATATCCGTGAGGGAGGATGAAATGACATACCTAAGGCCCGCGGATTTATCTGCGGACCTTACCCCAGCTTCTGCGCACGCGCCCGTCGCCAAAATGGCGGACGCATGCGCAAAAGCCGTGGATTGCCAGGATAATTTAAAATGTCCCTGCTCCTGGCTACAAAACTTAGCTGAGAGCCTGGAGATTTCACGGGGGCCGCGGTGAGCGGTTCCTGATCACGTGTTCACCGTTATCCAATGGATAATGGCGATCACATAAAAGTAAAAAAAAGGTGAGGCTTCATCTTCCCTCACCGATGCGATCGGTGAGAGGAGATGAAACTTTTTACCGGAGGCCTCCGTATTTGCACCCCGACGCGATCTTCCTCCGTGAACTTACCCGGATTCTGCACATGCGACCGCCGGCAAAACAGCGAACACATGCGCAGGAGTCAGGGAGCACAGGAAATTTTAAATCTCCTTGCTCCCAGCGACCAATGGTCACCGTGAGCCTGGAGCAGTGACTGGTGGCCTCGTTGAGCGGTCCCCGGTCACGTGATAAAAAGGTAGCGATCTACCTTAGGCCGGTCTCACATGACCGGATAGGAATTACCGATTCCGCATGCGTCTAATCCGCGGTAATACGCAGATGAAGCGCATTGGATTACACAATTCCGCTCACATTAGCAGGTCGGAATTGCGTAATCCACTCGCAGAAAAGAGAACGCAGCAGGTTCTATTTTACCGCGGATATCCGTAACATAGAGCCTATTGTGCTCCATGGTCACGGATATACCCGCAGCCCATACGCAACTACAATGTATACGGGCTGCGGGTACCCGCATCATCGCTAAGCGACGGTGCGGGAAATACAAATTTTTAAAAAGTACTGCGAATGACCGCCGTGTGAGTAGGCACTTATGCGCAGTACAATAGGGGGCCGTACGCAGGGACACAGCCGGGCTCACAGCTGGAATCCGCTGCGGGCCTCCGCAAGCGGATTCCACCTACGGCCGTGTGAGCCCAGCGTTATTCAGACCACTACCTGTAATACGCAATTTACAAGAAGCCCCGGGAACGCTCGCCTTCATGCAGTTCCAGGAGCAGCTTGTTGAGCGTCCTCTATGCGAGACCGCCGCACCTCATCAAGCTTACGGAGACTCACAGAGCGCCACTTTTTACACCCCATACCCGCCACTGAGGTCAAGAAATGACCCCCAAAAAGCATGAGAGGAGGGGGGATACACGGTTTTATTGCCCCATGTACCCATCCCAACCAGCCTCCGTAATTACCCCTGTCTTCGGAAATACCACACAGTTCACATTATTACTTTTATCTAAGATTTGGGGAACGCCGAAAAGGGCGCTGAGTGTGTGGGGGAGGGGTGGGGGATTTTTAGGGAGTCAATTTTTATTCCGTACAAATGAACAATGGGGTCTGGGATTTATTCAGTTCTGCCCTGAAAACCAACGGGTGTTCCCTGCATTACAGGCCTAACCATGTGTCCTATAAGTAGATTAGGGCCACAATGGGTATGTTTTTGAACACAGGACAAAAGGGGGTATCCATTTTGGGGTGAAGGTCTTCATTCCTATGTAAACTGTACAAAAAAAACTGTTTTTAAATTGATACAAATGCCAATAAAATGAAAATTGTAATTTTTTTCCTACTGCTTTGCTTAGATTTATTCAAAAATTGTAGGGTAAAAATACACAGTACACCCCTAGATAAATTCGTTAAGGGGTCTAGTTTTCAAAATGGGGTCATTTGTTGGGGTTCTCTGTCGTTTTGGCCGCTCAAGGGCTCTACAAGTGGGCAATGGGGCCTAAATCATCTTCATGCTAAATTTCTGTTCTGAAAGCCACCGACTACTTCTTTCATTTTGGGCCCGGTTGTGCATCCAGACAAAAGATTAGGGCCACAATGGGTATGTCTCTGAACACGGGAGAAACAGGGGTATCCATTTTGGGCTGCAAGTCTTCATTCATATGTGTGCTGTACCAAAAAAGCAGTTTTTAAAACGACAGAATTGCCAAAAAACGAAAATCACATTTTTTTCCTTTTGCTTTGCTTGAATTCATTCAAAAACTGTGGGGTCAAAATGGGCAGTACACCCCTAGATAAATTCGTTAAGGGGTCTAGTTTTCAAAATGAGGTCACTTGTGGGGGTTCTCTTTGGTTTTGGCCGCTCAAGAGCTCTACAAAAGTGCTATGGGGCCTAAAACGCCTTCAAGGAAAATTTATGTTCTGAAAGCCACAGACTACTCCTTTCATTTTGGGCCCCGTTGTGCATCCACACATAAGATTAGGGTCACAATGGGTATGTCTCTGAACACGGGACAAACAGGGGTATCCATTTTGGGTTGCAAGGCTTCATTCATGTGTGTGCTGTACCAAAAAAGCAGTTTTTAAAACGACAGAATTGCCAAAAAAACGAAAATCACATTTTTTTCCTTTTGCTTTGCTTGAATTCATTCAAAAATGGTGGGGTCAAAATGGGCAGTACACCCCTAGATAAATTCGTTAAGGAGTCTAGTTTTCAAAATGGGGTCACTTGTGGGGGTTCTCTTTGGTTTTGGCCGCTCATGAGCTCTACAAAAGTTCTATGGGCCTAAAACGCCTTCAAGCAAAATTTATGTTCTGAAAGACACCGACTACTCCTTTCATTTTGGGTCCCGTTGTGCATCCCGTAGGGCCACAATGGGTATGTTTCTGAACACGGGAGAAACGGGGGTATCCATTTTGGGGTGTAAATCCTCATTTTCATGGGCAATATAGGAAAAAAATATGTCTTTAAAATGACATATTTGCAAAACTATGAAATTTTATTTTTTCTCCTCTAAATTGAATTAATTCCTGAAAAAAACTGGTATGGTCAAAATACTCATGACACCCCTCAGTGAATACATTAAGGGGTGTAGTTTTTTAAATGGGGTCATTTGGGGGGGTATCTTTTATCTGACACTCATGAGCCTTTGCAAACTTGGCTTGGTGCAGGAAAACAAAGTGTTCCTCAAAATGCTGAAAAGTAATGTTATATTTGTACGTCCTATAAATGGTTAAAAAAGACACAAAAGTTTTTCAAGTGTGCATTCAGAAAAAGGTAAACAGATGGAAATATATATCTTATCAAAAATTTGTACAGTATGTTTGGACATATTTGAGATATTACAGTTGAAAATTTGAAAAAATGACAATTTTTTCAAAATGTTTCCAATATTGGTACTTTTAATAAATATACACAAATTATATCGGTCTCTTTTTACAACCAAAATGAAGTACAACATGTGGCGAAAAAACAATGTCAGAATCACTTGGATATGTAAAGCCTTTACGGAGTTATGCTACGTTGAACGACGCATGTCAGATTTCCAAAATTTGGCTCCGTCACTAAGGCGCAAACAGGCTTTGTCACTAAGGGGTTAAGGGGCTATACATGTCCTTGCTATGTTTCAGTTTTTTCTTTTGAAACCTCTATGACTAATGTTTGAATTCATCTTTTGGGGTATTTATTATGCAACAATAGGATTTGATTTGGTGAAGGTAGTATATGACTCCCTTTTTCCTTTTGTTATTGGGAGTTATTGTCAATTGATAAATATCAGGAATAAGGAAATAGTGACTGGCAGCATTCAGCAATGTAGAAAAATACAAGATTTATTTCCCCATTACAAAAATTACGGCAACGTTTCGGTCGTAGTAGACCTTCCTCAAGCCAACTCCATCAAGTCTACTACGACCGAAACGTTGCCGTAATTTTTGTAATGGGGAAATAAATCTTGTATTTTTCTACATTGCTGAATGCTGCCAGTCACTATTTCCTTATTCCTGATTGCACCCCTGGAGCCTTTCTGGTTTAGGCTTCCTGACTGGCTTTTGCACACTGTTTTGCCTGGCTCTATGTGAGGATATATGCTGTGCTGCTGGGAACCTCTTTCTTCTATTAATTGATAAATATCAATGACATGGAGGTATAATTTATAATTGTCATTATGTACCCAGCAATAAGATGAAAATAGACAAGTTAAATCAAAACAATTGTTTGTCACGTAAAATTTAACAAAAAACAACTATTTTAGCCGACTGATAACACACGGTTATCGTTTGGGAAGAAGTTGCCCAAATTTAATTTTTTTGTACAACTATTGGACAAAAGATCTTTTTTCACTATGAGGGGGAAAACACACTGCTGTAGGCGCAACTGCACTACCGGTACTGAGTGTAGTTGCGCCTGAACAGGGAAATTGTCTTCCCTTTGCCGGCTTTTCAATCTCCACGCCAGATCGCAGGAGTTTGAAAAAAGTCACGGGAAGATAGTGACTACCCAGTCTCTCCCACACGTAGTATTAACTACAGGCGGGGAAGATAGGGTATGACCTATACTTTCTCACCCGTAGTATTTACAGCTGAGAAATCAATAGTGAAAACAAAATCACTGAAATCCTAATGAAATCAGTGGTTTCGTTTTCTCCTGTTATATGGCCATGATTATCACGGCCGCATAAGGGGAGAATAACATGCCCATGTGTCATTCTCAACCAATCTTAAGAGAAACATTTTTAGAAAGATGTTTAGAAGGATCATTTGTCCATCGTCCAGTGTTGTCAATCATGTATGACCGGTTTGAACAAGTGTATTGTCCATTATACATAAGGACATGACTGGCTGATCTGTAAAATTATCACAGCACAATCATTCTTTCAGCTATTAACGTACTTTTGACTAATGTGTATGGCCACTATTACCATGCTGTAGATGTACAGAAGAGAGAAAGCCAGCTACAAAGGAGAAATCCTCTCAATAAGGTCCTCATGGAAACTGTTTCAATAGCGATTGACATGTACGAAGGCTGCAGATTATGGTGTGGAATTTACTGCGTCATTACTGCAGAAAGATTCCACTTGTGTGAAAGCACACTTATCTAGGACTGTAATATAGTAGAGTCATCACTAAATTCACGACTCTTTGCCAACTCTATCCCAATATACACAGTACAGCTAACAAGTAAGCTACAGAAAAGAAATGTCTGTCTAGTGTAGGCTTCAGTGTCCAGTGTGAAAACTCGAGTATTTCTGAATTTCTTTAAATAGATAGTTGCATAAATTTCAAAAATAAAAACACCAAAGTTCTTTAAAAATCTTTGCTTATATTATAAAAAATGATATAATACTTTACAATACTGCTTAAAATCCCCACAAAACACATTTAATCAATTTCCCTGTTTCCTGAATATGGATCATTTGTAGAGATGAGCGAGCACCAAAATGCTCGGGTGCTCGTTACTCGGGACGAAATTATCACGATGCTCGAGGGTTCGTTTCGAGTAACGAACCCCATTGAAGTCAATGGGCGACCCGAGCATTTTTGTATATCGCCGATGCTCGCTAAGGTTTTCATTTGTGAAAATCTGGGCAATTCAAGAAAGTGATGGGAACGACACAGCAACGGATAGGGCAGGCGAGGGGTTACATGTTGGGCTGCATCTCAAGTTCCCAGGTCCCACTATTAAGCCACAATAGCGGCAAGAGTGGGCCCCCCCCTCCCAACAACTTTTACTTCTGAAAAGTTCTCATTAGCAATGCATACCTTAGCTAAGCACCACACTACCTCCAACAAAGCACAATCAATGCCTGCATGACACTCCGCTGCCACTTCTCCTGGGTAACATGCTGCCCAACCGCCCCCGCACGACCCAGTGTCCACAGCGCACACCAAAGTGTCCCTGCGCAGCCTTCATCTGCACTCATGCCACACCACCCTCATGTCTATTTATAAGTGTGTCTGCCATGAGGAGGAACCGCAGGCACACACTGCAGAGGGTTGGCACGGCCAGGCAGCGACCCTCTTTAAAAGGGGCGGGGCGATAGCCCACAATGCTGTACAGAAGCCATGAGAAATATAATCCTGTGCCACCGCCATCAGGAGCTGCACACGTGGGCATAGCAATGGGGAACCTATGTGCCACACACTATTCATTCTGTCAAGGTGTCTGCATGCCCCAGTCAGACCGTGTTTTTTTATAAATAGTCACAGGCAGGTACAACTCCGCGATGGGAATTCCGTGTGCACCCACAGCATGGGTGGCTCCCTGGAACCCACCGGCTGTACATAAATGTATCCCATTGCAGTGCCCATCACAGCTGAGGTAACGTCCGATTAAATGCAGGTGGGCTTCGGCCCACACTGCATGCCCCAGTCAGACTGGGGTTCTTTAGAAGTGGACACATGCAGTTACAACTCCCTGTGGACCCACAGCATGGGTGGGTGCCAGGAAGCCACCGGCGGTACATAAATATATCCCATTGCATTGCCCATCACAGCTGATGTAACGTCAGCTTTAATGCAGGTGGGCAAAAAATTAATTGGATTACACTGTAGGCGAGGGCCCCAAAAAATTGGTGTACCAACAGTACTAATGTACCTCAGAAAAATTGCCCATGCCCAACCAAGAGGGCAGGTGAAACCCATTAATCGCTTTGGTTAATGTGGCTTAATTGGTAACTAGGCCTGGAGGAAGCCCAGTTAAAATAAAAATTGGTTCAGGTGAAAGTTTCAACGCTTTAATGAGCATTGAAACGTATAAAAATTGTTTACAAAAATTATATGACTGAGCCTTGTGGACCTAAGAAAAATTGCCCGTTCGGCGTGATTACGTGAGGTTTCAGGAGGAGGAGCAGGAGGAGGAGGATGAATAGAATACACAGATTGATGAAGTAAAAAGGTCCCCGTTTTTGATGGTGATAGAGAACGATGCTTCCATCCGCGGGTGCAGCCTACGTATTGCTTAGGTATCGCTGCTGTCCGCTGGTGGAGAAGAGAAGTCTGGGGAAATCCAGGCTTTGTTCATCTTGATGAGTGTAAGCCTGTCGGCACTGTCGGTTGACAGGCGGGTACGCTTATCCGTGATGATTCCCCCAGCCGCACTAAACACCCTTTCTGACAAGACGCTAGCCGCAGGACAAGCAAGCACCTCCAGGGCATACAGCGCGAGTTCAGGCCACGTGTCCAGCTTCGACACCCAGTAGTTGTAGGGGGCAGAGGCGTCACCGAGGATGGTCGTGCGATCGGCTACGTACTCCCTCACCATCCTTTTACAGTGCTCCCGCCAACTCAGCCTTGACTGGGGAGCGGTGACACAGTCTTGCTGGGGAGCCATAAAGCTGGCAAAGGCCTTGGAGAATGTTCCCCTGCCTGCGCTGTACATGCTGCCTGATCTCTGCGCCTCCCCTGCTACCTGGCCCTCGGAACTGCACCTTCTGCCACTAGCGCTGTCGGATGGGAATGTTACCATTAGTTTGTTCGCCAGGGTCCTGTGGTATAGCATCACTCTCGAACCCCTTTCCTCTTCGGGTATGAGAGTGGAAAGGTTCTCCTTATACCGTGGGTCGAGCAGTGTGTACACCCAGTAATCCGTAGTGGCCAGAATGCGTGTAACGCGAGGGTCTCGAGAAAGGCATCCTAACATGAAGTCAGCCATGTGTGCCAGGGTACCTGTACGCAACACATGGCTGTCCTCACTAGGAAGATCACTTTCAGGATCCTCCTCCTCTGGCCATACACGCTGAAAGGATGACAGGCAAGCAGCATGGGTACCCTCAGCAGTGGGCCAAGCTGTCTCTTCCCCCTCCTCCTCAACGAGATATAGACATGAGGATGCTCTGACTATCCAGCGACATACTGTCTTCCCCCGCCTCCCCGGCAGATTAAACCGATGTTGCAAGGTCCGCAGGGTGGCAGCGTCTGTCTTGTGCTTGCGGAAATGTGCGCTGACCCGGCGCACCTTTCCGAGCAGGTATGACAAGTGTGGGTAGCTTTTCAGAAAGCGCTGAACCACCAAATTAAAGACATGGGCCAGGCATGGCACGTGCGTGAGACTGCCGAGCTGCAGAGCCGCCACCAGGGTACGGCCGTTGTCACACACGACCATGCCCGGTTGGAGGCTCAGCGGCGAAAGCCAGCGGTCGGTCTGCTGTGTCAGACCCTGCAGCAGTTCGTGGGCCGTGTGCCTCTTCTCTCCTAAGCTGAGTAGTTTCAGCACGGCCTGCTGACGCTTGCCCACCGCTGTGCTGCCACGCCGCGCGACACCGACTGCTGGCGACGTGCTGTTGCTGCTGACACATCTTGATTGCGAGACAGAGGTTGCGTTGGAGGAGGAGGAGGAGGAGGGTGGTTTAGTGGAGGAAGCATACACCGCCGCAGATACCAGCACCGAGCTGGGGCCCGCAATTCTGGGGGTGGGTAGGACGTGAGCGGTCCCAGGCTCTGACTCTGTCCCAGCCTCCACTAAATTCACCCAATGTGCCGTCAGGGAGATATAGTGGCCCTGCCCGCCTGTGCTTGTCCACGTGTCTGTTGTTAAGTGGACCTTGGCAGTAACCGCGTTGGTGAGGGCGCGTACAATGTTGCGGGAGACGTGGTTGTGCAGGGCTGGGACGGCACATCGGGAAAAGTAGTGGCGACTGGGAACCGAGTAGCGCGGGGCCGCCGCCGCCATCATGCTTTTGAAAGCCTCCGTTTCCACAAGCCTATACGGCAGCATCTCCAGGCTGATCAATTTGGCTATGTGCACGTTTAACGCTTGAGCGTGCGGGTGCATGGCGGCATACTTGCGCTTGCGCTCAAACAGTTGCGCTAGCGACATCTGGACGCTGCGCTGAGAGACATTGCTGGATGGGGCCGAGGACAGCGGAGGTGAGGGTGTGGGTGCAGGCCGGTAGGCACTCGTGTCTGTGTCCTGAGAGGGGGGTTGGATCTCAGTGGCAGGTTGGGGCACAGGGGGAGAGGCAGTGGTGCAAACCGGAGGCGGTGAACGGCCTTCGTCCCACCTTGTGGGGTGCTTGGCCATCATATGCCTGCGCATGCTGGTGGTGGTGGCTCCCCAGCTGATCTTGGCGCGACAAAGGTTCACACCACTGTTCGTCGGTCGTCAGGCGTCTCTGTGAAAAACTGCCACACCTTTGAGCACCTTGGCCTCTGCAGGGTGGCATGGCGCGAGGGGGCGCTTGGGGAAACAGTTGGTGGATTATTTGGTCTGGCCCTGCCTCTACCCCTGGCCACCGCACTGGCTCGGCCTGTGCCCACACCCTGACTTGGGCCTCCGCGTCCTCGCCCGCGTCCACGTCCTCTAGGCCTACCCCTACCCCTCAGCATGCTGTATTACCAGTAGTGCAGAAACAGAACGCTGTAATTAAATGTGCCGCTTATTGGCCTGTGGTTGGAGGCTGACTTCGCTTACGGAACGCACAGCAGAGGCAGGAAAGAATTTTGCGCAAGCCTGCTGTAACACTTAGCTGGCTGCGTATGAATTAGGACAACTACCCCCAGCAGAGACCCAGTACACTTGTGGACAGGAATACAGCGGTGATGTAAGAGGCAACACAGAGGCAGGAAAGAATTTTGCGCAAGCCTGCTGTAACACTTAGCTGGCTGCATATGAATTAGGACAACTACCCCCAGCAGAGACCCAGTACACTTGTGGACAGGAATACAGCTGTGATGTAAGAGGCAACACAGAGGCAGGAAAGAATTTTGCGCAAGCCTGCTGTAACACTTAGCTGGCTGCGTATGAATTAGGACAACTACCCCCAGCAGAGACCCAGTACACTTGTGGACAGGAATACAGCGGTGATGTTTTTGGAAAGGCCCACTGCCTATATACACTAAATATGTCTTCTGTCCCTGCCTCACCACTACTGGCCCTGGACAATGTAAAATTACTGCAGGATGCAATGCTCTGCACGGCCGATATACAAAAAAAAAAGTGCAACACTGCAAAAAGCAGCCTCCACACTACTGCACACAGTTAGATGTGGCCCTAAGAAGGACCGTTGGGGTTCTTGAAGCCTAAAATAACTCCTAACGTTCTCCCTATAGCAGCTCCGGCACCAGCAGCACTGTCCCTGAACTATGTCACAACGCATCTGAGGCGAGCCGCGGGAGGGGCCTATTTATATACTCGGGTGACACCTGATCTCGCCAGCCACTCACTGCAGGGGGGTGGTATAGGGCTTGAACGTCGCAGGGGGAAGTTGTAATGCCTTCCCTGTCTTTCTATTGGCCAGAAAAGCGCGCTAACGTCTCAGAGATGAAAGTGAAAGTAACTCGAACATCGCGTGGTACTCGTCTCGAGTAACGAGCATCTCGAACACGCTAATACTCGAACGAGTATCAAGCTCGGACGAGTACGTTCGCTCATCTCTAATCATTTGTATTAAATGGAAATAAGCTAACCAGATGTTAAACCGTGTGCATAAAGATCCCACTCATTGCTCCATAAGAGGAGTAAAACTACAGTATAAAGTGCCCAACTGACCACAAATCCTTGGAGGCCACGTAATTACACAGACAAAATGACCAGCTTCAGGATTGGGCTGGGAGTAAACAGAGAATAGGTCAGACGAGACTTTACCTTTACACAATATTCTCTGTCTTAACATTCTTGTTGCTATTTTGTCTTTATTATTTGTGGTTTGAGCAGCATTTCCACTCTGTCATTTTAATCTGTCTCTGTAATCCTCAAGGAGACTTAACCAATAACATAATATTATGGCTCCGAGACTCAGAATTGCATAGTTTTGACCCAGAAAACCTCCACAAAAAATTAAATTTAACTGCAAAAAGAGGAAAGTACTTGTAGTTCAATGCAGTGACAATTCTCCTCAACTTATATGTCCCAAATGATTGTACAAATACAAGTTAGTGTATCTTGATCTGCTGCATATTTAATTTCTTGAAGCTTTGTAAACTTATTCTTGCCTATGAGTACTGTGCGTGGATCAATCCTCAAAACAGAACACTAGTAGAAATAGACATAATGCCACATGTGAACTTACCCTAAACGAAGTGCATCGTTTTTAAAGGGGTTTTCCAGGAAAAATACTATTGTTGACCTATCTTCGATGCTCCAACCCCTGTGTAGTAGCCAACACTTGTGATTACAAGTGGAGCTCTCACTGAAATCAATGGGAACCATGTTTGCATTTATAAGCGCCAGCCACTATACAGAGGACAGAGTATCTGCTTCCATTCCGACCCCTTGTATTTGTGGCGCTGTCAGCAGGCACACAATCAGCTAATCAGTTGGGGTCTCAAGTGGTGGACCCCGGCTGATCAACTATTGATGACCTATCCCAAGGATAGGAAAGTGGGTTAAAGAGGGTGAACAATACTAAGGGTGGCATCATACATGCCAGAAATGATGAGGAATTTCAACAGTGGATTTTGCTACAGAAATTCCGCAGCATTTATAGTACAAACCATGTGAAAGTGATTTCTAAAATCTTTTATTTTTAAAATGTCCAGGGTTTTTAAAATATCCAACACAGAACAGGACTATAAGATCCCTGGCACATTCATTTGGTCCACATCCAATGACAGGATACAAATCCCCAACACACAGCAGGACTATAAGATCCCCAGGACATTCACATGTTCCACGTCTGATGTTGTGTACCTGATCCTGTGCAGTAGATGTCCTGTTTTGGGGCTTTATATTGGGGAAACAGGACAAAAACTGAGAGCCAGGATGAGATCTCATCGCCATACTATTAGAGAGGGAAAGACGGAATTACCTGTGGCAAAACATATTTCTAGTCGCAGACACAACATGGACAGATTAGAGTTATCATACCGAAAGGCAACTTCAAGTTGCAGAGTCACAGAAGAATTTGAGAGTATAAATTTCAAGAATTGAATGAACCTCGTAGGGGTATTGTTTCTTCTTCCTTATTTGCAGGTCCAAAGGAGAGATAACTAGAGATGAGCGAGTATACTCGCTAAAGCACTACTCGCTCGAGTAATGTGCCTTAGCCGAGTATCTCCCCGCTCGTCCATAAAGATTCGGGGGCCGCCGCAGCTGACAGGTGAGTTGCGGCGGGGAGCGGGGCAGAGCGGGCGGAAGAGAGGGAGAGAGAGATCTCCCCTCCGTTCCTCCCTGCTCTCCCCCGCAGCTCCCCGCCCCGCGGCGGCACCCGAATCTTTCGGGACGAGCGGGGAGATACTCGGCTAAGGCACATTACTCGAGCGAGTAGTGCCTTAGCGAGTATACTCGCTCATCCCTAGAGATAACACACAGGCCTGCGACCTCCCTAACACCAATTTTGAGATTATAAAACTGTCACATGCCTTACCAGTGGACTAATTAAGTATTTACTTCCCTACTCATCTTGTCTGGTATTGTTTTAAGGGCAAATTAGTCTCACTATGTCTGGGCCTTTTCATGTTTGTACATTTGTGTATGTATATATATATATATAGATATATATATATATATATAAAGCTGAAAGCCCTCACTGACTCACTGACTCACTGACTGACTGACTCGCCAAAAGTTCTCCAACTTCCCGATGTCGTAGAAACATGAAATTTGGCGCAAGCATAGATTATCTCCAAAATAGGAAAAGAAATTGGGTCCCAACTCGATTATTCAATTCTAGCGCAAAAGAATTGGCATCGAAATTTAACGTACATAATCTAAATCACTCACTTCCCAATGTCATAGAAACAGGAAATTTGGCACGAGCATTGATTATGTCATAAATAGGAAAAGTTAATGGGTCCCAATTCGATTATTCAATTCTATGCGCAAAAGAGTTAGCGTCCAAATTTTACGTGCGGAATGTAATTTTCTCACTTTCCGGTGTCATAGAAACGTGAAATTTGGCACGAGCATTGATTATGTCATAAATAGGAAAAGCGAATGGGTCTCAACTCCATTATTCAATTCTAGCGCAAAAGAATTGGCGTCGAAATTTTACGTGCGGAATGTAATTTTCTCACTTTCCGGTGTCATAGAAACAGGAAATTTGGCACGAGCATTGATTATGTCATAAATAGGAAAAGCGAATGGGTCCCAACTCCATTATTCAATTCTAGCGCAAAAGAATTGGCGTCGAAATTTTACGTGCGGAATGTAATTTTCTCACTTTCCGGTGTCATAGAAACATGAAATTTGGCACGAGCATTGATTATGTCATAAATAGGAAAAGTTAATAGGTCCCAACTTGATTATTCAATTCTAGCACAAAAGAATTGGCATCGAAATTTTACGTGCGGAATGTAATTTCTTCACTTTCCGGTGTCATAGAAACAGGAAATTTGGCACGAGCATTGATTATGTCATAAATAGTAAAAGCTAATGGGTCCCAACTCCATTATTCAATTCTATGCGCAAAAGAATTAGCGTCCAAATTTTACGTGCGGAATGTAATTTTCCCACTTTCCGGTGTCATAGAAACGGGAAATTTGGCACGAGCATTGATTATGTCATAAATAGGAAAAGCGAATGGGTCCCAACTCGATTATTCAATTCTAGCGCAAAAGAATTGGCGTCGAAATTTTACGTGCAGAATGTAATTTTCTCACTTTCCGGTGTCATAGAAACGGGAAATTTGGCACGGGCATTGATTATGTCATAAATAGTAAAAGCTAATGGGTCCCAACTCCATTATTCAATTCTATGCGCAAAAAATTAGCGTCCAAATTTTACGTACGGAATCTAATTTTCTCACTTTCCGGTGTCATAGAAACGGGAAATTTGGCACGAGCATTGATTAGGTCATAAATAGGAAAAGCTAATGGGTCCCAACTCCATTATTCAATTCTATGCGCAAAAGAATTAGCGTTCAAATTTTACGTACATAATGTAAATCTCTCACTTCCCAATGTCATAGAAACATGAAATTTGGCACAAGCATTGATTGTGTCATAAATATGAAAAGTTAATGGGTCCCAACTCGATTATTCAATTCTAAGCGCAAAAGAATTATTGTCCAAATTTTATGTACGTAATCTAATTCTCTCACTTCCTGATGTCATTTTATATGAAGGAAACGTTGCATGGTTACCTCCACGTGGTGTTTCCTGGGTAACGCAGAGAACTATGCAAAATGGTGAACATATGTTTTTCCTCAGTATCTCTAAAGTAACCACGACTTCATAAGATTTACCGTGTGAACACCAGATAAACACCAGTACCAAATTAACTCGGGCGAAGCCGGGTATATCAGCTAGTATATATATATATATATATCCCATCCAGATCTGTTTCATTATGCCTGAATAAGCATCCTGACAGGTCCGAAAGCTCGTCCTAACTTCATGTATTTTTATTAGCCATTAAAAGGTATCATATCTACAAGATTACTTGGTTTCTCTTACTGAGAACAATCACATTAAAATCTTCTTCACATTCAGCAGCAAATTACCGCAGTGTTTTTAAAAAATGCAGTTGATTTTAAATCTGCAGCATGTTGATTTCTGCTGTGTATTTCATCTCCTGAAATACAAGGTTAAAATCCGCAACAGATCTGTCATAGGTGAAGACATGGTCACTGCGCTTTCCAGCATATATGTTGTGGGTGTTCAGCTGTGGAAAGCTTGCTGCAAATTGGCAATGTGTGAAGGTTCCCTAACAATGTGATAGAGCAGCTTAGCCTCTTGGATGAACCTTGAAGTGAAAAATATACAGTTGCTTTTTGGGTGACACTTGAAGAACCCACATTACCTCCTGAAAAATAGACTGTGTTCTATCTGAACTACATCATGAAATTCCATCTTTCTTTAGTCCACTTAGCCTCTTTGTGGGTGCTGGCTGAGTCATATAACACTGAATGTTGTTTAGCAGTAAGTGACGAATGTAGAAACACATCTGGGAATCAGACCTTTCACAGCATCATAGAACTTTTTGAAGCTTAGAAACAGTCGTACAAAGGATAAATACTGAGAATCTAAACTGAAAATGCATTAGCCACAAACTCTAAACGTATTATTATTAGTGCCTCAATGGAATTATTTGGAAAGTCGTGACATCTCACATATGGTATTTATAGTATAAATACTATAATTGCTTGCACCATCACCCGTAGATCACTGCATTACAAAGTAGTGCCAATACATAACAAGCTTATCAGTCACTCAGGGTCACCTAACAGAACTCCTGTAATTCTTTACAACAAGCATGCGGATGCCTGGCAACTATTTTTCTGAACTGCAACTGAGAATCAAAGACCGCAGGCACAACAAGCAGTGCCGTGAAAGACTGATGCAGAATCCATCCACTCAGGACTTAAATCACAACCGCAGAGCGAAACGAAACCATTGTTTTCACTAGCGGTATTCTCGCTCATTAATAGTACGTGCGAGAAAGATAGGGCAGGACCCATCTTCCAGCTTTTTTTTTTCAAACTTGTGCACACTAGTACGGAGTTTGAGTAGTCTGGAAAAAAATGTCAATGCGTATTCTTGCTCCATAGCACTGAGTGTATTAGCGCCTGTGCCTGTGTGTTTTTGCACTCAAAGCTCAACTTGTATTTTGCAGAGGACAGTGTGATCTTAGCTACTTTCCTATCTACTGGACTGACCATTTGGTACTAGACTGTATCCTTTTTGGCCTTCGGTCTATCTACTCATTCTAGTGGTAAATCTGTACTTTTGTGTTGTTTGGCATACTCACTAAGACTTTTAGAATAGGCAGCATTTACTCACAATAGGTATTTGCAGACTCTGATAGAATTATATTAAGCACTAAATAGGCAAGGAGAAATGAAAAAATAAGATTTAATAGACTTTGAATAAAAGAAAAAAATAATCCATGCCAGGCTCTTCTAGAGAACCACAGGGATGCAGGACTGGAAATGTTCAAACAATCCTTTGTGTCTTTTCCTTTTTTATTATTTTTCCTACAGCTGCAGAAACTGCCTTAGCACCTTAGACATACGTGTTTCTTTGTGACATTGGGTCAAGGGGCCGTGTCTTCACAATGTTGTTTCTATGGAAACAAGACAAGGGAATCTTTTTAGCATGATTTGACATGAGAAATAACAGTAATAGGAAAAATACACAAACCTGCCCTTGGTGAGCCCTGAAAGGAAACTATAGATATCACCGAATATACTAAATGCTCTTTATTGGACATTTAAAATGGTGCATTACATAGATGTTCTAAAAGATCAAAAATATTCTGACACTTGTATATTCTTATGGGTGTATAATTGGATGTACAGCCAAAAAGACTGCAGATACTAAACTTTTGAAATCATTTGCTCTTGTCATACAGTTTCGATAGCTGCTGCCAGCATGTAAATCATGTAGGTCTCGGGCACTTGGTCTGCCCATGTATAGTGGATATAAAGAGTCTACACGCCCCTGTTGAAATGCCAGGTTTTTGCTATGTTAAAAAGTCTGACTAAATAAATCCTTTCAGATTTATTTTCACCTTCATTGTGACCCATTATCTGTACAATTCCATTGGAGAACAAGCTGAAATTGTTCAGGGTGCAAAAATACAGATATCAAAACAATGTGGTTGCATAAGTATGCGCACCCTCTTACATTTAGGGATGCAGTTGTGTTTAGAATTAGCCAATCCCATATCGGCCTCTTTCACACCGGCGACAGTGATATCGCTATTACAAAATCGGGGTGATATCGTAGCTTTGTCCCTGCGATTTTGTAGTGTCAGTGATGTTTTTTCCCTGCTGTCTGCAATAGAATTGCACGATAAAGTTAAGCCCTACCCCGAAACTAAGCCCTTGCTGCATTCCATAAAAAAAGGGAATACTTGCCTAAAAGGCTTGGTCCGGATCTTCCTGCTGCTCTCTGGAGCTCTGCCGGGTGTCCTGCAGTCCTCGTTTGCCCACAAAAGATCACTTCTTGGTTGCTGGATTCATGAATCCCGCCTCCAGGGAGCGACGGCTCTGATTGGTTAATTCAGTTCTGCTCAGCCAATCAGTGCAGCGCTGGATTAACCGATTCGTAGGCTGTGATTGGTTGATCCAGCGCTGCATTGATTGGTTCTTGAGCTGCTACTCAGCCAATCAACAGCCAGCGAGTTGTGGAGGCAGAATTTATGTTTTGAGGAGCTGTGGCATCGCATTGGTTTATCCGGTGCTGCATTGATTGGCTGAGCAGCAATGGATCAACCAATCAGAGCCTTTGATTACTGGAGACAGGATTTATGAATTTGGCAACTAGGAAGTGATCTTCTATGGGTAAACAAGGACTGCAGGACACCTGGCAGAGCTTGGAGAGCAGTGGGAGGGCCCAGACCAAGCCTTTTAGGTAAGTATTCCATCTTTTTTTGAAAGTGCAGCCAGGGCTTAGTTTCGGGGTAGGGCTTATTTTAGAATGTTAAAGTTGCTTCGCACAAAAACCCGCAATTTTTTGCATTGTGATGCGACAAAAACAAAGACTCCATAGGTGAACATGGGCTGCGAAAAAACGAAAATCGCGGCAATATAGAGCTGCTGCAATTTTTTTCCTTGCAAGATAGCATCAAAGAAAACAGTTCTAATGTGAAGGAACCCATTGAAAAACATAGGCTTCACATACATGCACTTTCTTGCGCTGTCGCATAGCAACAAAATCGCACGATTTTGTCGCGCACATGAAAGTGGATTAAAAATCATGTTAAATAGTAGTCAATACTCCGCTGCCATTATTTACAGTGATTCTGATTTACCCCATATAAAGTTCAGTTGTTCTAGTAGGATTTTCCTGACATTTCCTTAGTTTTATTTTTCAGCAAAAGCCGTAAAGAGCTTACAGATCATCAAAGGGACCAAAAATTTCCCCAAGTCATTACATATACCATGGAACACAGTGTAGACGGTCATCAAGAGGTGGATTAAATTTGGCACAACAGTGACATTACCAAGAACTGGACATCCCTCAAAAATTGATGAAAAGACCACAAAAAAATTAGTCCAGGAGGTTGCCAAGAGGCCTACAGCAACAGTAAAGGAGCTGTAGGAATTCCTGGCAAGTACTGGTTGTGTAGGACATGTGACAACCATCTCCCATATTCTTCATATGTATGGGCTGTGGGGTAGGGTGGCAAGATGGAGCATTTTCTAACAAAGAAATACATCCAAGCCCGGCTATGTTTGGCTAAAAATCTACATCAAATCTGCCAAAATATGTGGTAGATCGTGTTCTAGTCTGATGAGACCAAGGGTAAACTTTTTGGCTATAATTACAAAAGGTATGTTTCGTACAAAGCCAACACTGCGCATCACCAAAAGTACACCATATCCACAGTAAAGATGGCAGAGACAGCGCTATGTTTTGGGGCTGTTTTTCTGCTGCTGGAACCGGGGCTACAATCAAGGGGGAGGGAATTATAAACAGTTTCCAATATCAGTCCATTTTGGCACAAAACCTTCAGCCCTCTGCTAAAAAGCTGAGGATGAAGAGGAATATCACCTTCCAGCTTGACAACGACCCAAAGCATAACTCCAAGTCCCTGAAAGAATGGTTTCACCAGAAGAAGACCAAAGTTTTGGAATGACCAAGCCAGAACCCAGACCTGAATCCTATTGAAGATCTGTAGATTGACCTGAAGAGGGCAGTACCAAGGAGATGCCCTTGCAATCTGACAAATTTAGAGTGCTTTTGCAGAGAAGACTGGGCAAAGATTGCCAAGTCAAGATGTGCCATACTGATAGACACCTACCCAAAAAGACTAAATGCTACAGGATACATCAGCAAATTATTAGTTTTAGGGCGTGCATATTACTTTAGTGTTTTGATTTTTTTTCACCCTAAAAGATTTCAGTTTGTTTCCCAACAGATTTGTACAAATAACGGGTTACATTGAAGGTGGAAATAAATCTGAAATGATACAGCTTTGTTGGATTTTTTAACATGACAAAAACAAGACATTTTAACAGGGGTGTGTAGACTTTTTATATCCACTGTAGCTCCATACACAGATGCGAAGTTCTGAACCTACCACCTATAAATTCTTGCTTGCATTCTAGCTCAAACATACAGTGGGGAAAAAAAAGTATTTAGTCAGATACCAATTGTACAAGTTCTCCCACTTAAAAAGATGAGAGAGGCCTGTAACTGACATCATAAGTAGACCTCAACTATGAGAGACAACATGAGAAAACACATCCAGAAAATCACAGTTGATTTCTTCACACCAAGCTGCTTGCCTATTGCAGATTGAGTCTTCCCAGTCTGGTGCAGGGCTACAATTTTGTTTCTGGTGTCCTTCAACAGCTCTTTGGCCTTCACCATAGTGGAGTTTGGAGTGCGACTGCTTGAGGTCGTGGACAGGTGTGTTTTATACTGATAACAAGTTCAAACAGATGCCATTACTACAGGTAATGAGTGGAGGACAGAGGAGCCTCTTAAGGCTGCATTCCCACGAACGTATATCAGCTCGGTTTTCACGCCGAGCCGATATACCTCGTCCTCATCTGCAGGGGGGGGGAGGATGGAAGAGCCAGGAGCAGAAACTGAGCTCCCGCCCCCTCTCTGCCTCCTCTCTGCCCCTCTGCACTATTTGCAATGAAAGGAGGCGGGACGGGGGCGGGAATAAGTTCTGAAAATTGGCCCCGTCCCGCTTCCTTCCATTGCAAATAGTGCAGAGGGGCGGAGAGGAGGCAGAGAAGGGGCGGGAGCTCAGTTCCTGCTCCTGGCTCTTCCATCCCCCCCCTGCAGATGAGGACGACGTATACCGGCTCGGCGTGAAAACCGAGCCGATATACGTTCATGGGAATGCAGCCTCAAGAAGAAGTTACATGTCTGTGAGACCCAGAAATCTTGCTTGTTTGTAGGTGACCAAATACTTATTTTCCACCATAATTTGCAAATAAATTCGTTCAAAATCAGACAATGTGATCCTCTGGATGTGTTTTCTCATGTTGTCTCTCATAGTTGAGGCCTACCTATGATGTCAGTTACAGGACTCTCTCATCTTTTTAAGTGGAAGAACTTGTACAATTGGTATCTGACTAAATACTTTTTTCCCCACTGTTGCAGTGATTCAAGGTTTCAGGATGTGAGCTACAATAGATTACTGTTGTGATGCAGGTAAGTGTTCCTCTGGATTTCTCAGGTAGTGCAGATTGTGTACATCTACTATGACCACTATGGAAGAAGTTATTTGCCAGTCCAGTTACACTTCAACTCAACAGTATATACATGCTATCATATTATAAAAGGGTGATATTTCTACTTCTTGCTTAACCTTTCACTTTACATGTAATAAGAAAACATTAGTTCTTCACACTGACAGATGAAGAATTTCACAGAGCAATGTACAAA
Organism: Eleutherodactylus coqui; assembly: GCF_035609145.1. Taxonomy (NCBI): domain Eukaryota; kingdom Metazoa; phylum Chordata; class Amphibia; order Anura; family Eleutherodactylidae; genus Eleutherodactylus; species Eleutherodactylus coqui. Next base: position 429,907,182 of record NC_089837.1, on the reverse strand, counting down.
CAGTATAGTCATTATAGTTTTACATTTTATCTACAGATACATCATAATGGTTTTGCAATATTTCTGATTTGTTATTCTCAAATGGTAAAACCAAACTACTGTATGCGCCAATAAGATCTGGATATCAGCCTCTGCTAAATCTCCATGATTCAGATAAGTGACCTGCATCAATGCCATTACATGCCATTGTGCATTTCAGTTATTAATGCAGGAGCTCTCAGGATTAGAGATTTAAAATTTGCTACATGATCCATGAAAATTCAAGGTAGGGATGCATTTTAAAATTTAATGAAATGCGTAGGTTAGTTGTGGAAATAGATTTCCCAGTGGTAGAGATACTCTTAGACTGTTACTCTGCCTTTCTATTTATTTTTAACTTCTCCCTTATACCAGGGACGACTCGCTTTCTAGTCTGTCATATCTATTATGACAGTGTTAGTCCGGTCTACTTTGAAGCACTGAAAGCTTACACTGCAGCCCCTGTGGTGCTACAAAAAGTAACAGGTAGAATCTAAGAGATCCTTACATTCTTTACCAGTGACTGCCACAAGGAATTGGCCCTGCCAATGCCAAAAAAGCATCAAAAATACACAGATTTTAAGAGTTTAGAGGAAGAATTCCGCTATGTGAACACACCCTTAGGGTGCCTTCACAGGGGCGATAAAATCGTGTGATTTTCACACGATGCAGAATGAGTAAAAAAAAAGCTGAATTATCAAACCAATGGTTTCCTTCCCATTAGCGATGTTTTCCCTCACAGCGATGCTGCAAGGTAAAAAGTCTCTGCGTGTCCTATTTTTTCACATTCCTCGGAATGCATTTCACCTTGTTTTCAATGGGGCTTTAAAGACATTGCATGGCATTTGCATGTCGTGCGTTGTGCACGCAAGTACGATGCGATGTTTCCCATTGAAATCAATGGGAAACACTTGCAATCTTCCATCGCACATGAAACACGAGCGTCATGATTGGAATTTCACAGCGGTGATGCAAGGCATTTTTGCATGAAAAACGCCTCACATCCGGGGGTAAAATGCACATTGACAAGCACAATATCGGGCCAAGTTTCTCGGTCCGATATCGTGGTTGCCCGTGTGAATGTGACCTAATTGACAGGTTTAAACCTGTTTCAGATCTGCATCACAAGCTGCCCTACATGATATGGGTTTTGGATGTGGATTTTGGTATGGATCGGCACCAAAATCTGCTATGTGTGAATGCACTCTTAAAAGTCCTGTCCACTTAGTTTCGAAACATTCAAAAGTGTAATCAGCAGCATATATGAAATACGCTTCACAGCATGTCAACTCATCATTATAATACTATGCAGATTTTGACAGATGATTACAACCTCCAAAATTCAAATGTTAAAAAGGCTTAAACAGGCAAGAAGTATGCGTAAAAACACTCGCAGCTATGGAATGTATTGGTAAGGAGCAGAAAGATAGGTCTTGCCCTATCTTTTCTCGCACATAGAAAAACTACATGCAAGAAAGATAGGGCAAAGCGTAGTAATATCGCATGATCTTTTAGAATCACCTAAATAAGCTAGAAACCATAAGTATACAGTCAGGAGGATGAGTTGTGATACCCTCTTTTACAACTGTGTGACAGGAGTTGTGTGATCAGCATCAGTGTGAGTCTATATCCCCCTGTAGACAGTTTCTGTCGTAGGTACATGTAACATCATCACACAGACTGTGAAACTGACTTAATATGAGAATACATAAACCTAAGTAAATCTGGGTTAGTCAGAATTAAAATCACATGATCACACACACCACACACACTAAAGGGATACCGTGTTTTCGTGAAAATAAGACCCCGCCTTATATTAATTTTTGCCCCAAAAGAGGCACTAGGTCTTATTTTCAAGGGATGTTTTATTATACTTACCTAGCAGGCGCGGTTCAGGTCCCTCTTGCTGCTCTCCGGAGCTCCGACACACTGAGCAGCGGCATTGATTGGCCAATTCATAAATCCCACCTCCACAACGCGATGGCTGTGATTGGTTCTTCAACTGCTACTAAGCCAATCAATGCAGCGCTCGAGGAACCAATCACAGCCATCACATTGGTTCTCGAACGCTGCATTGATTCGCTGAGCCGCGCTCAAGAACCAAGCAGAGCTATCGCTTCCTGGAGTTGGGAGTTATGAATCCCATAACCAAGAGGTGATTTTCTGTGGGTGAACGAGGACTGCAGGATGCAAAGCAGAGCTCCAGACAACAGCAGGAGGACCTGGACCGAGCCTGCTAAGTAAGTATTCCTTTTTTTTTTTTAAGTAATGTGACTAGGGCTTATTTTCTGAATGGGTCTTATTTTCTGAAAAAACAGGGTAGCTACATAATGAAAATCACTGGAATGGCGCTTTAAACCAAATTTGACAGATGTTTCACACTTTAGTCCTGCATCTCCTGCACTTTGGGGGTAATTTCTGTCAGTCATTCATACTTTCTAATCAATATATGTGAGCGTTATAGAAGTGCTATAATAGGGGTTAAGCAGTTATCATTTTATTGAGAACCCTTTAAGTAACACATTCTAACAATGTGGCTCTTGGAGTTACAAATGTTCTGCATCTAACAAATTTATCTATTGTAATCATACAAGCTAGTATGCATTTTTTATACATAATGTATCTAATTTTCAATTTTATCGTGAATAGGAAGCAAAACTTTGTGTCAATGTATGTGCATATATTTCTATTTCTGTTTGCCCTTCTCTCTTCAGTTTGCACTACTAATCTAAGCTGTCACTTCATTAATAATAAAGGATAGAAATGATAATGCTTATTAAAGTAGTGACAACCTCATTAAATCTATCTAGACAGTGCAGAAGTTTCTGAATCATTTTCATCTTAGAAGCAGATTTATGTGAGTTAGGCTGCCTGTCCATGGGCGAGGCGGAATATCGCTAGCGATATTCCGCTGCTGGGGAGCAGGGGGGAGAAATGACAGGTCTCCGTGGTGTGCCTATCTGATTGAAAGGCTCATCGCGGAGAATCGCGGCAAATTGCAGCATGCCGCGATTTGAATCCCGCGAGCAGAGAATAGATATGATTCTCCGCTTGTGGATGTCGGGCTGTGTTTTCTCATAGTTAAATCTAAGGAAAACGTTCACTGCGTTACCTGCGGCCGGATTATCCCCGCGGATAACGCAGTGACATATCGCCGTGGACAGGAGGCCTTACAATATATAGAAATTTCCTAAACAACAATGCATCCACTTCATCCTTCAGTATCAAGTGACCCTAATAATAAAATAGTATGTCATTCTAGAATTTAAATGTTATCAGTAAATACAAGTCTTTGAGATGTCTTCTTCTGTTTTGAGAACTACCTTGTATACTCAGCGTTATCTAGGTTTCCATTCGAACAGCATATTCTAGGAGGCTCCGTCTTAAATTTCTTGGCGGAACAGTGGCTACATATTTTGTTCATCCCCTTCGCTCCAGGGCAGCGATAACCTGTGCCCCTGTCTAGAGGAACAGTATGGTTAGCAAACAGGAACGTGAGGATTGTCCTATGAGTGTGGATGGAGTGATAGAAACCAGGACCTTCTGCCTTGGGTAGTGAAACTAGGCACCATAATGAAGAGCCCATTTGGATCTAAACTACAGGATAATAGGTTGAAAAACACAATTAATAAGGTGGCTTAAAGGTGGTATTCTCATTACAGATATTTATGATCTCTAAAGATGATATACCATCAATATCTAATACATGTGGACCTCACAACTATCTCTAGAACAAGAGGGCACTAACCTTATCCCACCGACCGCTGCATCCTGGCCATGAGAGGTGGCTGGGTTTAAAGTAACAGCTGACCACTCTATGCTTCACTATTACAATAAGGGCTTAAATAGATGCAGATTAGAGATGAGCGAACGTACTCGGTAAAGCACTACTCATCCGAGTAATGTGCTTTATCCGAGTACCTCCCCGCTCGTCCTGAAAGATTCAGGGAGCGCCGCGGAGCGGGGAGCTGCAGGGGAGAGCGGGGAGGAACGGAGGGGAGATCTCTCTCTCCTTCTCTCCCGCCCGCTCTCCCCTGCTCCCCGCCGCAACTCACCTGTCAGCAGCGGCGCTCCCCGAATCTTTCAGGACGAGCGGGGAGGTACTCGGATAAAGCACATTACTCGGACGAGTAGTGCTTTACCGAGTACGTTCGCTCATCTCTAATGCAGATATTTTAGTCCCATTATGTGGCAGTGATAATCCCAGAAGCATAATGGGATGAAACAAAACCATTGATTTCAATGGTTTTGTTTTCACTATCGTGATTCTCACGTGTTAGTACTACGCACGAGAAAAGATAGGACTTGTCCTATATTTCTTGCATGTAGCTTTTCTATGTGTGAGAAAGATGTACAGGCCCTATCTTACCGTTTTTTTTTCAAACTGGAATGCACTAGCGTGGAGTTTAAATAGTTCGGAAGAAAGAAGCCTGCTTCATACGCTAATACGCTTCATATTGGCAAGCATATTAGCACATGCGCCCATGTGTTTTTGCCCCTAGGGAACTTACACAACGTAGCACAGCGAGTTATACTATTTCCATAACCTGTAAGGTATGGACACGGCATAGCACACCCTTTTCTTCTATATTTTGGTGTTCTGTTGTTTCTGTAAACCCAATCAGGAGCCCTTAGTTCTAGAGATAGGTGTGGATCCGAAAGGTGGGACCTATATGTTTAGGTCCTCTAGAGAATACTCTGCCCAACACCTTGTAGTCATAAAACTATTTTTGATGAAAACGACTATTAAATGTAAAACTAAAGAAAGAATATAAATTATAAAATGCTGAAAATAAAACTTGAAAACTTAATTGATATTCTGCATGCAGAATGGAGGGGACTCGGATGTCAGAAATTCAGTGTCCCTCCTTTCATCAGGGCGCAGCTCAAATTAATAGACAGCGAGTGCTCATTAGCTGCTCATTTTTCCGACGCATTGTGCATCTATACTGACATTCAAGGGCATGAAAGTCACTGTTCATGAATTAGAAATCACCCTAAAGAGATGACGTTTCATGGATAAATCAACTGAATCAATGTCATTCTCAAGGTAACATTAAAATAAAAATCGCTTTACAGCCATTAACAAATCAGTTCGTGAATGACAGAAAAGTATGACAAAATAAGGATCATGAACCTCTATCTATCGGATTTCACAGTTTTTATGACAGCACTGATCTAAAAAAAATGTCATGCTTATTATTATGTACATGAATTACTTATCAGCGCTAGCCATTAAAAGTTTCTAGGTTTGTTCAAATGACCGGACTTTCCTCCCAGATCACGCCTCTTCATGATGGACACATATATTGTAACTTCTGCTATACAAGTTGTAAACTGTTATCTGTCTTGCGTCTAACACATGAAAGTATCCTGCTGGCTTTATGAGCAGCTGATTGACATTGCATGCTGTTATTTATGATCTACAAGTACACCTAGATTCTTCTTTACCAGTGAGTTTCCCAGTTTTATTCCTCGGAGATAGGATGCATACGGATTATAAATTACATTTACCTGTGTTATTTACAAATTATTTATGAGTTTAATACTATATGTAATGTCTGGTTTTGTTTGTTCACGTACCCTCTGTTTTGATGGAAAATCATGACTATTAAGTATATGTCTAAAGATAAATTAGGGGTTATATACAAAGACTAGAATACCATTTGAGTGGTATGCCTGTGTTGAAATGGGCAGACTGAGCACTGTGTTCCTTATCACAGCACACACCTAAGGGCTCATTCACATGGCTATATAGTCAAGCCATGTGTTATTCATATAGTCATTGACAGCACAAGGCTATTCACATGGCTGATTTCTCACACAGACAGGTGCAACTCACATATGGCCATTTGAATATCTCAATCAAAACCAATAGGTGGTATGAAGTTCGACAGAAGTGTCTAAAAATGAGCCAAATTTATCACCCAGCATGAGTCACTGTGATAAATGTTTTAACAGCCAAGTCTAGATTTACACTGTCTATTAGACATAATTAGTAAATCTGTAACAGTGTCTCTACAATCCAATATCACATTATACCACCGCATGATAACCAAATAATACCGGCCATATAGAGTGGTCTTAGTTTCCATTGACTGCTTATAGCTTTTTTACTTCCTTTTCAATACACATACACTGCCAAATAGCACCAGTAGGACTATACTTTAGTAGCAGCATTCCAAAAATAATCAAGCTGCTGAATGAAAGTGACTAGAGATGAGCGAGCACCAAAAGTGCTCGGGTGCTCGTTGCTTGAGTCGAACTTTTCGCAATGCTCGAGAGCTCGTTTCGAGTAACGAACCCCATTGAAGTCAATGGGCGACTCGAGGATTTTTGTATGGGACCGATGCTCCGCATAGGTCATGACTTGTTAAACACTGGAAAACCTCATAAAGTCGTGGAAACACCAAAGAAACGGATAGGGAAGGGCAGGGGCAGCATGCATGGCTGCATCTGAGGCTCCCAGGTCCCACTATTAAGCCAAAATGGGGGCAAGAATTTGCCGTCACCCCCCTAACAATTTTTACTTCAGACAAACCCTCATTAGCAAGGCATACCTTAGCTAAGCACCACACTACCTGCAACCAAGGACAATCACTGCCTGCGGTTGACACCGCTACCTCTTCTCCTGGGTTACATGCTGGCATTGCTGTCCAACCCCTTCCCCCCGCACGATCCTGCATCCACAGCGCACCTAAAAGTTTCCCTGCGCAGCGTTCAGCTGCCCTCATGCCACACGCTCGCTTCATAGCCACACCACCCTCATGTCTATTCATAAGCATGTACTTGATGAGGAGGAACCGGAGGCACACACTGCAGAGGGTTGGCAGGGCCAGGCAGCAACCCTCTTTGAAAGTGTGGGCGATAACCCACAATGCTGTTGAGAATTGATGATAAATTGACGTACGATCATCATTCCAATGCCGTGCCACCTCTGTCACAAATTTGTCAGGAGCTGCAAATGTGGGCATAAAGGGGACTCAGGTGCCAGCACTTCTACACATCTCCACAATGCAGCAATACTCTGTGTGGGAAGCACGTGAGCGGGCCCAGGGTCAGGCTCAGTCCCAGCCTCCACCTTGTGTGACCTAAGGTGCCCTGAGTTACATAGCAATGGGAAATCTATGTGTCCCCACACAATTCATTCTGTGTAGGTGTTAGATAACTCAACACCGCAATCGAAAGTCTTTGAGTTCCTTGGGCTTGCCGATGCTGTCGGTGCACAAAGATGGTATTACACAAGAAGAAATCCGAGCGCCGAAACATGGCAGAGTTTCACCCCACCAAGGACCTCGGCCCACATTTCTACCCTAGTCAGTCAGTGTATTTGTGCCAGACAGGTAAAACAACGCAATGGGAAGTCCTTGTGCACTCACAGCATAGGTGAGCCAAAGGAACTCAAGCATGGTATTACACATGAAGCAATTACACTGCCCAAACATGGCAGACTTTCACTCTGCCGAGGACCTCGACCTCTGCCCACACCCTCAGCAATCATGAACGTCTTATTTAATTAGTTGCGGTTGCTTTCATCGGTCCAAAGACTGGATGAACCAGGAAGAAGTTCAAAGGGCCCAACCTGGCGCAGCTGCATTTCCCCCAGGACATAGGCCTCTGCCCAGACCCTCAGCAATAGTGGGCATAAAGCGGACTCCGATGCTAGTACAGCAGTGAACGTCTCATTAAATCAGTTACGGTTGCTTTCACCACTCCAAAGACTGGATTAACCAGGAAGAAGTTCCGTGGGCCAAACCTGGCGCAGTTACATTTCCCCCATGACATAAGCCTCTGCCCACACCCTCAGCAATCGTAGACATAAAGCGGGGTCCGGTGCTAGTACAGCAGTGAACGTCTCATTAACCCTTTCCCATCCAATTTGTATCGTGGTTTTCCTAGGGGGGCTTACTCTTTTTCTGCCGTTATACAACAGCGCTATCTGCTGACTAAAGCCAGTACTGCATGAGGTGACACATTGGATAGGCTGCGACAGCAGAGAGTCTAGCAATATACAGTAAGAGAACCCTGACAGACGTCTTCCAACATCGGAACTATACAGCCTTAAATTATAATGTCTTTAGACGTCAGACAGTGGATTGGGAAGGGTTAAATCAGTTACGGTTGCTTTTACCGCTCCAAAGACTGGATTAACCAGGAAGAAATTCCACGGGCCAAACCTGGCGCAGTTGCATTTCCCCCAGGACATAGGCCTTTGCCCACACCCTCAGCAATCGTGGGCATAAAGCGGACTCTGTTGCTAGTACAGCAGTGAACGTCTCATTAAATCAGTTACAGTTGCTTTCACTGCTCCAAAGACTGGATTAACTAGGAAGAAGTACCACGGGCCAAACCTGGAGCAGTTGCATTTCCCCCAGGACATAGGCCTCTGCCCACACCCTCAGCAATCGTGGGCATAAAGCGGACTCTGATGCTAGTACAGCAGTGAACGTCTCATTAACCCTTTCCAATCCAATTTGTATCCTGGTTTTCCTAGGGGGCTTACTCTTTTTCTGCCATTATACAACAGCGCTATCTGCTGACTAAAGCCAGTACTGCATGAGGTGACACGTTGGATAGGCTCCGACAGCAGAGAGTCTGGCAATATACAGTAAGAGAACCCCGATGGACATCTTCCAACATCAGAGCTGTACAGCCTTAAATCATAATGTCTTTAGATGTCAGACAGTGGATTGGAAAGGGTTAAATCAGTTACGGTTGCTTTCACTGCTCCAAAGACTGGATTAACCAGGAAGAAGTTCCACGGGCCAAACCTAGCGCAGTTGCATTTCCCCCAGTACATAGGCCTCTGCCCACACCCTCAGCAATCGTAGGCATAAAGCGGACTCTGATGCTAGTACAGCAGTGAACGTCTCATTAAATCAGTTACGGTTGCTTTCACCGCTCCAAAGACTTGATTAACCAGGAAGAAGTTCCACGGGCCAAACCTGGCACAGTTGCCTTTTTCCCCAGGACATAGGCCTCTGCCCACACCCTCAGCAATCATGGGCATAAAGAGGACTCCAATGCTAGTACAGCAGTGAACGGCTCATTAATGCAGTAACGCTCCTTTTGTTTGGCCTAAACCAGTGCCTCAGATAACTGTGGTAACATGAGAGAAACTACATGTTGCCTAGTGCTGATCCCCTGACCCCAAGCAGGAGGAGAAGGTGGCATTACAAGGCCAAGAAACCATTACCGGGACCCGCTATAGTCTGTGTGGGAAGTATGTGAGCGGGCCCTATGTCAGGCTCTGTCCCGGCCTCCACCTTGTGTGACCCAAGGTGCCCTGAGTTACATACCAATGGGAAATCCATGTGTCCCCACACAATTCATTCTGTGTAGGTGTCAGATAGCTCAATCAACACCGCAAGGGGAAAACCATCTGCATTCTGCACCCTACCCAAGTCAGTCAGTTTTTTTTGTGCCAGACAGGTAAAACACCGCTATGGGAAGTCTTTGTGGACCCACAGCATAGGCGAGCCAAAGGAACCAAAGGAAAGTATTACACATGAAGCAATTACAGTGCCCAAACATGACAGACTTTCATTCCATCGAGGACCTCGGCCTCTGCCCACACCCTCAGCAATCATGGGCATAAAGCGGACTCCGATGCTAGTACAGCAGTGAACGTCTCATTAATGCAGTAACGCTCCTTTTGTTTGGCCCAAACTAGTGCCTCAGATAACTGTGGTAACACGAGAGAAAATACATGTTGCCCAGTGCTGATCCCCTGACCCCAAGCAGGAGGAAGAGGTGGCATTACAAGGCCAAGAAACCAGGACCAGGACCCGCTATAGTCTGTGTGGGAAGTATGTGAGAGGGCCCTGTGTCAGGCTCTGTTCCAGCCTCCACCTTGTGTGACCCAAGGTGCCCTGAGTTACATAGCAATGGGAAATCCATGTGTCCCCACACAATTCACTCTGTGTAGGTGTCAGATAGCTAAACACCGCAGAGGGAAGTCTTTGAGTTCCTTGGGCTCGCCTATGCTGTCAGTGCACAAAGAAAATATTACACAGGAAGAAATCAGAGTGCCCAAACATGGGAGAGTTTCACCCCGGCAAGGACCTTGCCATCGGCCCACATTTCTGCCCTAGTCAGTCAGTGTATTTGTGCCAGATAGGTAAAACACCGCGATGGGAAGTCTTTGTGCACCCATAGTATAGGCAGACCCCTGTAACATTCCTGTAGCAAAGGTATAGGAAGACCCCAGTAACATTTCTGTAGCAAAGGTATAGGCAGACCCCAGTAACATTTCTGTAGCAAAGGTATAGGCAGACCCCAGTAACATTTCTGTAGCAAAGGTATAGGCGGACCCCAGTAACATTTCTGTAGCAAAGGTATAGGCGGACCCCAGTAACATTTCTGTAGCAGAAGTATAGGCAGACCCCTGTAACATTCCTGTAGTAAAAGTATAGACGGACCCAAGTAACATTTCTGTAGCAAAGGTATAGGCAGACCCCAGTAACATTTTTGTAGCAGAAGTATAGGCAGACCCCTGTAACATTCCTGTAGCAAAGGTATAGGCAGACCCAAGTAACATTTCTGTAGTAAAAGTATAGACGGACCCTAGTAACATTTCTGTAGCAGAAGTATAGGCGGACCCCTGTAACATTACTGTAGCAAAGGTATAGGCAGACCCCAGTAACACTTCTGTAGCAAAGGTATAGGCAGACCCCAGTAACATTTCTGTAGCAAAGGTATAGGCAGACCCCAGTAACATTTCTGTAGCAAGGGTATAGGCAGACCCCAGTAACATTTCTGTAGTGAGAGTATAGGTGAACCCCTGAAACATTGGTGTACCATGAGTGTAGGCGAAGGCCGGAAAAATTTGTTAGATAACAGTATAGGCGAGGGCCAGAAAAATTGGTGTACCAAGAGTACAAGTGTACGCCTGAAAAATTGCTCAACCGCGAAGGCAGGTGAAACCCAGAAACATTTTTTAAAGATACAGCTCGCTGTTACTTAATTTGTAACAGAGTCTGGAGGCAGCCCTGTGAAAAAAATTGGTTTCTGTTAAAGTATCAATACTTTTGAAACTTTGAAAAATAGTAAAAAAAATTATAAGCAGAGCCTTTTGGGCCACAGGAAAATTGGCAGTTCAGCGTGATGACATGCTGTTTTAGGAGGAGGAGTAGGAGGAATAATATCTGAGAGTGATTGACAAAGCTAATTCCCCCTTTTTTCCGGTGATAGAGAATGCTTTTTTCTCCGCTTGCAGCGAAAAGAATCTTTAGGTTCCGCTGCTCTCCGCTGATGGATAACAGAGGTCTGGGGAAATCCAGCCTTTCTTCATCTTTATGAGTGTAAGCATGTCGGCACTGGCAGTTGACAGGCGAGTACGCTTATCTGTGATGATTCCCCCAGCTGCAATAAACACCCTCTCTGACAAGACGCTAGCGGCAGGGCAGGCCAAAACCTCCAGGGCATACAGCGCAAGTTTGTGCCACGTGTTCAGCTTTGACACCCAATAGTTGTATGGAGCAGAGGCATCACGGAGGATGGTGGTACGACCAGCTATGTACTCCCTCACCATCTTTTTACAGTGCTCCCTCCGACTCAGCCTTGACTGGGGAGTGGTAACAAAGTCTTGCTGGGGAGCCATAAAGCTGGAAAAGGCCTTGGAGAGTGTTCCCCTGCCTGCGCTGTACATGCTGCCTGATCCCCGTGCCTCCCCTGCTAGTTGGCCCTCAGAACTGCGTCTTCTGCCACTAGTGCTGTCAGATGGGAAGTTTAGCATCACTTTTTCCACCAGGGCCCTGTGGTAGTGCATAACTCTCGTACCGCTTTCCTCTTCGGGAATGAGAGTGGAAAGGTTCTCCTTATACCGTGGGTTGAGAAGGGTGTACACCCAGTAATCTGTGTTGGCCAGAATGCATCTTACGCGAGGGTCACGAGAAAGGCAGCCTGACATGAAGTCAGCCATGTGTGCCAGGGTACCAGTACGCAACACATCGCTGTCCTCAATAGGAAGATGACTTTCAGGATCCTCCTCCTCCTCTTCAGCCCATACATGCTGAACAGATGACAGGCAAGCAGCATGGGTACCCTCTGCAGTGTGCCCAGCTGTCTCTTCTTCCTCCTCCTCCTCCCCCTCCTCCTCCTCCTTCAAAATGCGCTGAGATATAGACATGAGCGTGGTCTGGCTATCAAGCAACATACTGTCATCCCCCGTCCCCTGTTCCAACCGCAAAGTGTCTGCCTTTGTGCTTTGCAGCGAACTTCTAAGCAGGCAAAGCAGCGGGATGGTAATGCTAATGATTGCCGCATCACCGCTCACCATCTGGGTAGACTCCTCAAAGTTTCTGAGGACCTGGCAGATATCTGCCATCCATGCCCACTCCTCAGTAAAGAATTGGGGAGGTTGACTACCACTCCGCCGCCCATGTTGCAGCTGGTATTCCACTATTGCTCTACGCTGCTCATACAGCCTGACCAACATGTGCAGCGTAGAATTCCAGCAGTTGGTGCTCTAGCAGCTAAAACCGATGTTGTAGGGTCCTCAGGGTGGCAGCGTCCGTGGTAGACATGCGGAAATGTGCGCAGATGCGGCGCACCTTGCCGAGCAGGTCAGACAAGTGGGGGTAATTTTTTAGAAACCGCTGAACCACCAGATTGAAGACGTGGGCCAGGCATGGCACGTGTGTGAGGCTGCCGAGCTGCAGAGACGCCACCAGGTTACGGCTGTTGTCACACATGACCATGCCCGGTTGGAGGCTCAGCGGCGAAAGCCAGAGGTCGTTCTGCTCTGTCAGACCCTGCAACAGTTCGGGGGCCGTGTGCTTCTTGTCACCTAAGCTAATTAGTTTCAGCACGGCCTGCTGACGCTTGCCCACCGCTGTGCTGCCGCGCGATACCGACTGCTGGCGACGTGCTCACACTTCTTAATTGAGAGGTTGAGGTGGCGGAGGAGGAGGAGGGGGAGGGTATGGGGTGGCATAAAACGCCGCAGATACCAGCATCGAGGTAGGACCCGCTATTCTGGGTGTGGGTAGGACATAAGCGGTCCCAGGCTCTGACTCGGTCCCAGCCTCCACCAAATTCACGTGCCGTCAGGGAGATATAGTGGTCCTGCCCGCCAGTACTTGTCCACGTGTCCATGGGTAAGTGGACCTTCCCAGTAACCGCGTTGGTGAGGGCACGATTAATGTTGTGGGAGACGTGCTGGTGTAGGGCTGGGACAACGCACCGGTAAAAATAGTGGTGACTGGGGACCGAGTAGCGCGGGACCGCCGCTGCCATCATGTTTTTGAAAGCCTCCGTTTCCACAAGCCTGTATGGCAGCATCTTCAGGCTGATTAATTTGGCAATGTGCAAGTTTAAAGCTTCTGCGTGCGTGCAGGTGCGTGGCGGCGTATTTGCGCTTTCGCTCCAACGCTTGTGTTAGCCACAGCTGAACGCTGCGCTGAGAGACATTGCTGGATGGGGTGGAGGACAGTGGAGGTGAGGGTGTGGGTGCAGGCCGGGAGGCGCTCGTGCCTGTGTCCTGAGAGGGGGATTGGATCTCAGTGGCAGGTTGGGGCACAGGGGAAGAGGCAGTGGTGTGACCTGGAGGCGGTGAACGGCCTTCGTCCCACCTTGTGGGGTGCTTGGCCATCATATGCCTGCGCATGCTGGTGAGGTTGGTAGTGGTGGCTTCCTGGCTGATCTTGGTGCAACACAGGTTGCACACCATTGTTCGTCGGTCGTCCGCGCTCTCACTGAAAAACATGCACACCTTTGAACACCTAGCCCTCTGCACGGAGGCTTGCCGCGAGGTGGTGCTTTGGGAAACAGTTGGGGGATTCTTTGCTCTGGCCCTGCCTCTCCCGCTGTCCACCGCACTGCCTCTTCCAACCTGTCCTGCTGCGGCACTTGCCTCCCTCTCTGAAGCCCTGTCCTCAGTAGGCTTAGCAAACCAGGTGGGGTCAGTCACCTCATCGTCCAACTGCACTTCCTCCGAATCCTCTGTGTGCTCCTCTCTTGGACTTACTGTCCTTACTACTACCTCACTGACAGACAACTGTGTCTCATCATCATCCTCCTCACCCACAAAAAGCTCTTGAGACAGTTGCCGGAAGTCCCCAGCCTCATCACCCGGACTCCGGGAACTTTCCAAAGGTTGGGCATCGGTCACGACAAACTCCTTAGGTGAGAGAGGAACCATTTTTTCCCACTCAGGGCAGGGACCCGAGAATAGTTCCTGGGAGTCTGCCTGCTCAGAATATGTCATTTTCATGGAGTGAGGAGGCTGGGAGGAAGGAGGAGCAGCAGCCAGAGGATTCAGAGTTGCAGTCCCTAGGCCAGGAGTAGTGGACTGCGTAGAAGACTGGGTGGTCGATACATTGCTGAACGCATTTTCCGCCATCAACGACAGGACCTGCTCACACTGCTCTGTTTGTAATAAAGGCCAACCACTTGGACCCATAAATTGTGATATGAAGCTGGGGACCCCAGAAACTTGCCTCTCTCCTAATCCCGCAGCCGCCGGCTGTGATTCACCTGACCAGGAACTTGGCCTGTGCCCATACCCTCACTTGGACGTCCGCGTCCACGTCCTCGACCCTTACCCCTAGTACTCATCATGGCGGATTAAGAATAGAGCAGTGCCCAAATAAATTACCCCACTCTGCAGTACTGACAACTGTGCCTTAATTCACCGCACACAGAGACTTGTAGATAGCGGAGGCTCTATGCTGTGACTTGAAAAAAGTAACCTGCTGTCTTGCGCTGATACCTAGGGGTAATTTACTGCTCGCAGAGACTTGTAGATAATAGAGGCTGTGTGGAGTGGGAGAAAACTCTAAAGCCAGTGGATAGTGCTGGTAACTGCGGCGATCTCAACCCCACCAAGGAAAGGGTATTGTGAGACGCTCTGCATAGTGGCAGAGCTGAAATACTTTGCAGTGGCCCCGGTAATATTACAGTACTGTTTAGCGGTGAGACCTATGTGTAATGCACTGCGGGCAGAATGGTATAAACGAAGTTGTTCGCAGTAGGCTAGGAAATATTTGAATGCAGTTTCACGGTGAGAGCTGGTTGTACGGCACTGCAGCCTGAAAAAACTATTACTGAAAGGCTGCGACAGGCCTAGATGCGTAATACAAAAATGGATGCACTACAACTCCCAGCCAGCCACACGTATAATGCACGCGGTCAGACATAGCCCAAAGAAGGAGCTTTGGGGTTTTTGAAGACAGGATCCTACACTAACACTTTCCCTATATCAGCAGCAGCACTTTCCCTATACTCTGTATAATACACTGCAGACTGAAAACGCTATAGATGAAATAGTCTGCACAGCCCGAGATGAAAAAAATAAATAAAATGGTGCACTTCTGCTCCCAGCCAGCCACAACAGTAATGCACACGGTCAGATGTAGCCCTAAGAAGGACTGTTGGGGTTCTTGAAGACAGGATCCTACACTAACACTTTCCCTATATCAGCAGCAGCACTTTCCCTAACCTCTGCCAGCATGTGTCTGAGGCGAAGCCGCAAGCGGGACCGCTGTAAGTACTTGGCGGTCACTTGATCTCGCCAGCCACTCACTGCCCGAGGGTGGGATAGGGCTGGCACGTCACAGCAGTAAGTGGTAATGCCTTCCCCGCATGTCTATAGGCTAGAAAATGGCGCTAAACATGCGGGGAAGGAAATACAATTGACTCGAGTACCGCGTGGTGTTCGTCTCGAGTAACGAGCATCAACGAGTGTGTTCGCTCTTTTCTAAAAGTGACCTATAATAGCCCCCCTCTACTGCACATGCCATTTATAGTACTGCTAGCTTCTTATGTGGCAAAGGAGGTGTCACAACTTCAAGTATCAAGTGCAACTGTAACTTAACCCTTTGCAATCCAATTCAGGATTCAGGGTTTCCTAGGGGTTTTTCTCTTTCTGCCATTATACAATGGCGCCATCTGCTTGCTAGAGCCAGTACTGCAGTATGGGACATGCTGGAGAGGCCCCCGACAACAGAGCAGCCAGTAATATACAGTAAGAATACCCTGCCGGACGTCTTCCGACACTGAAGCTGTAAAGCCTTCAATTAGAATGTCTAAAGACGTCAGACAGTGGATTGGAAAGGGTTAAAAGATGAAATGCATAATGTGATCCATAATACAGGATTTCTTAGCTATGTTATAGAACCTGGATAATGCACACCATGATATCACATTACATGGATAATAAACATAGTGAGACTAACTTCACATCACCGTTCAAAGCCTCCGTGGCTGATTTTTGTGATAACCCCAAAAGACAAAATAGGGTAGCAAGCTGTACTGTTTAATCTGGGAAGATAACGAACAAAAACTGAACAGACCCCATTAGAGTCAACGGGGTTCATTCAGTGTTGTATAGTTCTGCAATTAAATTCCGTTTTTCTACTCCCATAATGGAGCAGGAAAACGGAACCTGCAATGATGATGTGAACATAGCCTAACCCACAATACAGGGATAATAAACACAGTGATGTGATAATACAGATATAAAAAGCTCATGAGGTCAGAACACAGAGATAATGCACAGGGAAATAAAATATTGATGTCAGAGCACAAGGTTAATAACCAAATAGTAGAGTAATATATTCAAAGGGATGTCCTATTGAAGATGGTCACCATGTAGCACTATACAGGAATAATGCACAGTGATGTCACTAAACATGAAGAACTTAAAAAATGATGTTACAGTACATAGCTAATAAACACTGTAACATAGTAACACGGTAATGCACAATATTTTCTGAAAATGCAAAAAAAACAAAACAAAGCAGGCCTCTCTCCTCTCGCTCCCCCGCCCCTCTTCATTGACATAACACAGCGGACTTACAGTACTGAACGGCCGCTATTTACACTGAATGCTGAGAGATCTGCTCATCGTGCATAGTTTATGCTACATAAACGATGGACGATGAGCTGATCACTCATCGTTCAGTGTAAATGGCAGCCATTCAGTACTGAACGGCCGCTGTGTTATGTCAATGGAGAGCGGCGGGGGAGCAAGAGGAGAGAACGCTCCCCCTGGCCCACCCCCCTGCTGGTCGCTCTGTGAGCAAGCCAGCTATACTAGCTCCCGAGCAGGAGCACGTAAGTGAGGACACACAGAGACGAGTGTCGGGCATCGTCCCATGTAAACCCACCATTAGCCTGAGGAAGGACCCTAAGTAGGTTCAAAAGCTCGCTTTACCATCATGTATTTTTGTTAGCCATTAAAAGGTATCATATCTACAAGATTACTTGTTTTCTCTTTCTGAGAACAATCACATTTTGAACTACATTTGACTCCTTCTAGTCGATGGTTCGTTTTTTTATACTTTTTTTTTGTATAAAACATTTATGATTCACAGACATCTTAACAGACTTATCTGTCTTGGACCTAGGTCTCTAATGTGATCTCTGAACAGGTAGGATCCGGTCATACTATGTTCCAATCAAAAGCAGGCCTGAGCAGATAGGAGTGCACTGTCAAGATGAAGGCAGTCATCACTTCAAATGTATAACGCAAAACACAAGGTACCGTAACCCAACACATTCAGATAAAGTGTAGTTGTACAATGTTACAACAATGCTGAAATACAAAAAGTATACACTGCTATAAGCACTAATATAAATTTATCTGCATAGTAAAGATAGTAAAAATAAAATTCAAAATAATTCATTTATTCAGTTTTTACATATGTTGTAGAGCTTGAACTATGCTGCTGTGTGTTGTGTTAGTATTGTGTGACACTGATGTCACAGAACGGGGATAATATCATAGAACAAGTTTTAGACCCTGTGATGTCACAGCTGACTACTTAGAACCAAAGTGATATTACAAGTATAATACACATTGTGACCTCACAGTATAGAGAGTGACAGTGCAGTGATTTCACACCACAAGGATAATATACAGTGATGTCACAGTACAACATAAAATAAACAGAGACCCTTGTGTGAAGTACAAGAATCAGAGACATAAATCAATCCTTTAGCCCTGAACTGCATAGTATAAAATTCTGTGAATATTCAAGCTACGAATAGTTATTTCTGCATTCTTGATATTAATAGATGAAGTAAAAACTTCTTCCAAGTTGTAGTTTTATGGACAATGGACAGCTTCAGCACTGCAGCCTCCTCCCCTATACATTAGTGTCATATCTAAATGTCCCAAAAATATAAAGTGTGCGCTAACTATAAAGACAGGGTAAAAATACCTATACTTATGAAATCTGAATATTGTCTCATGAGGTGCCATGCCTTTACTTTTATGCTTTTAGCATTAGTGAATTTACGGTTGGCAATCAAGCCGCTGTACCCTCTATAGTTACTTTTAAAAGTGGAATATGGAAAGCACTGTTGAAAATAACTCTGGTTTTTCAGCATAGTTTTCCATTACTAATGCTTAGACACATTGTAATAATATGCTGTCAGAAATGTCCTATCTTTAATGGTTCCCTTGCTGCATCTGCTGCTTATTTTCCCAGATATAACTTGCTTAAGATTACAGCAGAGAATTAGAATAGAGAAAACACAATGTACATCGGTTAAGTGTCAGGAGAACAATCGTACTCTGAGAACACATGTCATAAAATTTCCTTGGATGCAAACTGTAAACCCAATCTCTTCTGAAACCTTCTAGAGGTTAGCTAAAGCTGACTGCAAGTAGCAATTACCATTAAGTCCTTCCAAGTTTTAACTTCTCCTATTTTCATCTTTTGCTTTCTGCAGGCTCATTTTTCTATATTTGAGCTATCTTTATTATTTATACTTCATAATTTGTAAGGATCATTCACAATCTGCTAATTTTGCAAGATAGAGTCAAGAATGAAATTATATCCATATAAGCCTATTGAAATACTTCGGGTGCATTCAACATTGTGGACTTGAGTAATGATGTTATCTGATATTATCTGCTTCGGATTGCTTTTATAGTTTAGAGCAAAGTTACACAACACTCTTAGCGCAAAGTTAAAAAGTAACTTCATCTACAAACTTAACTTTAGTCATAGAATATCCTGAAAATGTGATTTTTTTTTTCTCTTTGCTGCTGAAAAGCAGTGATAACAATAATCCTGGCAGAACTGGGTGATTGCTTGCCTTACAAAACACAATGACTACTTGTTCAGAAGACAATGGCTTATCTTCACCTAATCAAAAACCTGCTGGACAGAGTTTCCTCGCATAAACACCCACCACCACCACCACCACCTGAGCAAATAACATATACACTGTTTAATTTAGCTAATGGGGAAAATGGAGAGGATTTCAAACAACTATCTCTACATTTAAATGCTCTGTATTCCTATGCAAAAAAAGTCATTAATTCGTTCAGTCGTTAAAACGATAATCATTGTGTGTAAATGGGGCTTTAGTTACAACTCATCACTTCTGGCTTTCATTGTGTCTTTGTCTGATTATGTTATCTAAGGGTGGTGTTTTTCATGACCGCCAATCAAATATATAGCATGGTGATTGGTGAAATTACTACTGCTCGCATGTTTCGGACAATCAATATATTGTCAGCAGTACATTTCCTGTACCGTTACACGGAGAGATCTGCTGCCGATGAGCCACCATCATTTTGCCCACACAAACAATGTGATCAACTGACAAATGAAAGTTTGATCATGTGTTGTCCGACCAAGGACTTATTCGCAAAGGCCAATGACCGGGAATGAACATTCATATGGATGTCCGTTTGTCAGATAATTGATCTCCTTAGAAGGGTCTTTAAGTTTTATTTCAGATTCTGCTTAATCCAATTAAGCTTCAGCTTTTATTTAGGGATGGATGATTAGACATTCTCTTTAAGCTGCCAAATACTAGAGATTTTAGATGTCATCTTTCTGAACAACTTATTATTTAAAGTTATCTTTGAGGGTTGTCATTTTCAGCAACAATGTCATATATTCCACCTGAAAGAGAAAATCTTTCCCTTGCTCTGTGACCTAGGCTTCTTCTGCTGGGGTGCCGAAACTAAACAGCAGGTTAACTTCTCTATAGATATCTGTCTTCGGTTGGCATCTGTTTCATTCCCTTAATTATATAAAGGCGCTGACAGATGGCAGTCAATGCTTTATATCTGTCTTTTCAGACATCACTTGTGCATGACAGGCTTTAAAACATTTTTTAGTACATAGCAGAAATGCCAAAGCAAGGACTGTGCCCATGTAAAGGAGGCAGCAAAGGAGGACTGTAAGGGATATGCATTGTTGGGTCCCCAGTAGGGCACAAGTGCATGTTATGATATCACAGGGAGGATGAAGTCATAGGGGCGATGATGTCTTTTCTTTCCTCTGTAGAAGCACAAGAGGGAACATCGCTGAGATGGCTGTCGGGCATAGACGTCCCATGTAAAAGGGGCTTTAGGAAAAAATTCAGCTGTTAACAATTAAAATAATAGATAAGCATTATCTTTTGGAGTAATCCAGGTACTTAGGGAGATGAGTTTGAATCTGAAAGTACCATATAGTCACGTGCAAAATTACTATCTTAGAATAAAATTCTGATGCCTTGGGTCAGAGAATACAACTAGTTTCCTTGGTACCAGAGCTTAAATAGCTGAATGGAAGAAAGGAAAGGTGTAAAGGGGATTTGAGGAGGCGGGTAAATGGGTTGATGGATAGCATAGTATTACCAAATCATTCTTTGTAAAGATGTCCCATTGTGATGCCCATTTATATCACACTGGCAGAAGGATCTTGGGGCAGCACTCACAGATCAAATTAGCCCCATGAGGGCTGTTTTGTACCTTAAGGATGAAGCACTTTTTAGAGATATTACCCATGTGATGGTTTTACTGTCCTATTTTTTTCCCTTCTGCTACCAAAACTATTTTTGCTGCATTTATTCCATGACATATAGGGCTATTTTTAAAATATTTTTTCACATACTTCTTTTTTTTGTTTGTTTTATTGGGAGATAAAAGCTAAAAAAATGATTTTCTTAACATTTATAGATTTTTTTTAAAATTAGTATAGTTACACTAAAAAAAGTATGGGAATTCCTCATTTTGTTTTGGCCATTTTGATATATAATTTGTATGGTTTTGGATTACAGGGTGCATACGACAACGGCTTTGGGTAATTTTCTTTTTTAGGTATATTTTTTTATTTTATTCCGTAATTTTTTAAACTTATTTTTGTAACAATTTTTTTCATTTGACAATTTCCCACTGTAGCTGAGGCATTGATAGGAGCCCCAGTTATAGGGAAAAACATCCCCTTGTAGTGACAATAGTCACTGACAGAGCTAATCAGGGTCTACTAGGACCCAGCAACTCTGCTGTTCCAGGGAATTCCGGCAGTCACATGATCACTGGGTCGCACAGTGGAAGAAACATTTCCACTTTTACTTCTTAGCACATAGTGCTCATTGAGTGCTATGTACCCTGGAAAGGAGAAGGCAGAAGTGGTTAATAAATGCTTCTCCCTTCTCCTCCGGGTTCTCAGCTGGGACTAACAGCTCAGAACCTGACCTGCTCCTGCTTGATTGCATGGTCCATCAAAGTGCATTAGTGTCCAAAACAACTCATAGAAAATCATATCTAGATGGTATACAACCCCTAACCAAACACACCGCTATTACCATTCAACCCCAAATACTTGTTGGAGGTGCAACCAGGACTTTGACACATACATCCATATCATTGATGGTATGGGGGAGGGGTTGTATAGCATGATGAATCGGCCGCAAAAGGGGACTGTTAGTGAAATAAAGATGACTCCATGTTCTATCCTATGCATAGCCATTTTGTGAGCAAGTAGTCATCTTCTGTGTCAATTATTTTGTACTTTTCCTTTTGCCAGATTTGCTAAAATGTATTGAAGAATAAGAAGGGATCTCAATGATTAGAACATTCCAAGGCCTTAGATTGAATGTCTCAGGTTATTGCGCCCTGTTCTCCTGTCTTTCTTTAAACAATTATTGTATCTTTGTATTCTGAGAAGTTAATCATGTAGGATTCTACTGCATCTGCACTGCTTTCCCTTCAGCTATTTAGATGTTAAATTCCTTATCTTGTATGTTTATGTTTTTTGACCAATGGTAATAAATGAATAATAGATAAGTGCAATGCATTTGCGCCGTGAACGAAGTGAGAATGATGGTGTGATTGTAGGAAGGGGGCTTGCTAATCTTTTGCAAATATGAATGCATTTGTGTATAAGTAGATGCACATGCGGACAATTGCTTGCATGAGCGAAGGTTTTTAAGGCTAAAACAAGGTCCTGCCTTCCAGGGCTGGACGGGACTTCAGAATGTGGCCGATCCGCTCTCCTCATTATGGAATCTTCAACCCGAAACTGAAAAGTGGGCTGCTGTAGAGAAGTTAGTTTGTGTGTGCTGCTGCCCCTTGAGTGAAATGAGTGGAGCTCATGGGCTGTTTGGAGCGGTTTCTGCTGACATGCATTGCAGTTGGCATATGTGGCCGCCTTTGGAAAACCTGTCCTGTGAACAAGAGCTGGTCCGCGGCTTATACTAAAGCGGGAATTGAGAGACTGCCTCCTTTGACATTCTTAATTGTAAGTTGCGTGGCTGTGCTAAGGAACACTGCTGTTTATTGTCCTATGGATTCTGTAGACTGACTTTAATTCTTGGAGGACCCTAAGGTCAGATATGACCTTATTCCATTTATTATATCCAAGATAAGCGATTTGTTTTCTGTTACGTATTGTGGATGGATCGGCTTGAGGGCTTGTTTTTACGGGCATATGCATAAAACGCTGTGTGGATCAAGCAGCGTTTTACCGCCATGGTAGCTGGCGGTAAGCATGATGCATGTTGTCAGGCGTTGTGTGACTTGTTACTTTTTTCAAATTCCCCGCTCTGTCTTATACCGGCATTGCATGTTCAACGTCACCCATACCCAATGTATTGCTTATAAACAGTGTTGGTACGTTACCCATAGAGGACAACATGGCTGTTCGTGCATGATACGTGGTGAAATAGAGCAGTATTTTTCACGTGCGTATCTGCATGCAATGTATATATGCTTATGTGAATGGATCAATAAAAAACAATGACTTTCATTGACTCTATTCACTGCATACTACGTGGGCGTAAAACATAGTGAAATCACATTCGTGTGAATGAGCCTTAAGTTGAACTTTTTATTAGTAAAAGTTTCAAACATCGCACAATGTTTATCATTATGGACTGGATGCAATTATAAACAATGTTTTTCATGGGATACCCCCTTAAAATAAAGGAAGAAACAGAATCCCCCAAGCAATATTTAACATAAGCTTTCATAATATAAAAGAAATCTGTGAGGCACTTTGCTTGCTGAAATACTTTTGTGCTCGTGGAGTGCTGCCTGAGCAGCTTGAAAAGATGATCATTTTAATTTACCAAGTGAGTGAAGCCGTCACAAACTGTAGTTTTATTGTGTGCAAGGACGGAAAGGAACGTTCTGATAATGGTTAAATTACAGGAACACGTAGCGCAGGAAGTGGGGCATTCCATTCAACAAGACATGGTTCCTGATCAGGATGTCTTTAGATATGTTTACAATAAGATGTATTATGTAGTAACTTTGATTTTAATGCAGACTTTCTCATGTTGCCTGAAGTCGTAGCCATTGGCATCACTGGACAACAGGCATAAATTGTCATGAGCTACGACCCACATATAAACACATATGTAATCATATGTAATTGGTATGTGATGCAATTTGTTTCTACGGCTGTATAAAGCTCTGCTTACACCAGCATCAAGGCTTCTGCTCAGAGGTGTAACTTAAAGCTCCTGGGCCCCAATGCAAAACCTGTAACGGGGCCCCCAACTATAATGCTATATTCATAGTACTGGGCTCCCTATATGGAGAAGAGGGGCGTTATGGGCCCCCTAAGGCTCCTGGGCCCGGTTGCAACCGCATCCCCTGCTTCCTCTATAGTTACGCCCCTGCTTCTGCTACTAATTAAGTAATGATGGATATGATAGCTCTTTTGTGTAATGGATCGTGACAAATCCATAGGCTTGGCAGGTTTTAGTTCTTTTACAGTGATAGATGCCTAACACCATTGTAGACGGGTAAGATTATATCTGACTACTCTGTAGAACAATGGCTTCCTCATTTTGCCCTTAAGAGGCTTAAAGGGGTTGTCCCGCGCCGAAACGTTTTTTTTTTTTTTTTCAACCCCCCCCCCCCCCGTTCGGCGCGAGACAACCCCGATGCAGGGGTTAAAAAAGAACACCGGACAGCGCTTACCTGAATCCCCGCGCTCCGGTGACTTCTTACTTACCCGGTGAAGATGGCCGCCGGCATCTTCTCCCTCGGTGGACCGCAGGGCTTCTGTGCGGTCCATTGCCGATTCCAGCCTCCTGATTGGCTGGAATCGGCACGTGACGGGGCGGAGCTACACGGAGCCCCATTGAGAAAAGCAGAAGACCCGGACTGCGCAAGCGCGTCTAATTTGGCCATTAGACGGCAAAAATTAGACGGCAACCATGGAGACGAGGACGCCAGCAACGGAACAGGTAAGTGAATAACTTTTGATAACTTCTGTATGGCTCATAATTAATGCACAATGTACATTACAAAGTAATAATAATAATAATAATCTTTATTTGTATAGCGCCAACATATTCCGCAGCGCTTACATAGACAGGGGGGAATACAGAAAGACAAAATACAAACATTACAGAACCACGGTTACATATAGTAATCAGTTGATGGAAACAATAGGGGTGAGGGTCCTGCTCCAACGAGCTTACATACTACAAGTAATGGGGTGATACAGAGGGTAAAGGGGCTGGAGATGTGCACAGTATGGCGAGGTGGAGAGTGAGCGATGCTATACACATAGACAATGGTCAGACATTTAGCCGTGTGACGGCAGAAACGGTGTGACTGCAGGAGCGGTTTATGATGGCTAGCAGGGATTGCAGTCAGTAGGTCAGGGAGCATGTTATCAGGCGGAGTACAGAGAGGTTTGTTTAGGGAATGCGGTATGCCTCCCTGAAGAGGTGCGTTTTTAGAGCACGCCTGAAGTTCTGCGAGTCCTGGATTGCTCGGGTAGCCTTTGGTAGTGCGTTCCAGAGGACCGGTGCTGCTCTGGAGAAGTCTTGGAGGCGGGAATGAGAAGTTCGAATTAAAGGGGCGCTCAAAGTGCATTAATATGGCCATACAGAAGTGTATAGACCCACTTGCTGCCGCGGGACAACCCCTTTAACAAGCCTGAAATAGCAGCATGAAAGTTGAAATAAGCCTAGGCCTCCACATCAGCACTTGTCCCCCACGATTTCTGGTAAAGTTACTGCCATTTGTTCTATTTCAGTGGTCAGCTTTTTTCAGAAAAAGAAAACTACAGTAATTGTAAATGATGTCACTACAACAAAGTGAATGTCTATGGACACCTTTGGGGCATATATTTTCTTGGATGCATGTGTTTTTGTCTGCAAAGCAGTTTTGCTATGGGGTTCTATTAACCATTTTACACTGACTTTGTAGCTTATATGTACCACTGTATACAGCAAAGTGCAGTAAACTGCTTACTAGCAAATCGTTAAATGATCTCGCCTGACAGCTCAGTTTCTAGCTAGTCTCTTTATTCTTCTGAACAAACGTCTAAGCTGATTTACAACCAAACCAAAGTTTATCTTTGCTTTATTGTCATCAAACCGCTTGCATGCGTGAGTCATCAGAGGAGCTCACTAATAGGTCTGTAAGTAAACCCTTTTCTGCTTTTTGCTTTATACAGTGATCCACAGAAGTCGCAGAAGTCAAGTGGTGAAACATTTTTTATAAAACCCTATTGAAAAACTGCTTTCCAGACGTAAAAAAATGCCCCAACAGTGTCTATAACCTTTAAATGTAGCTGGCTTACTTAGAGAGGTTATTCAAGTCATTAAAGTTACAAGACAACATTCTCCCTATAGCGCTCTCTTTACTAAAATAACAAAAGAAGCTGTACTTACCTCTCCTCTGCCACTGTGACCCAGTGGGATAGAATACTGTGGTATGCAATACATTGGAAATATAATGGCATACAGAACAATAGTTGACAAGAAAGCAAAAACAAGAAACAAATAAAATGTCAACTCCTGTTCTGTAACTGTACAATAACTGTAAAACAATACGAGAATACTTCTGAGGTCCTTTAAACCTATTTTGTGATCAGATGGACCTTTGGCATGCTTATTTATTAAACGTGATACAATAAGGGCTCCTTCACACGAGCCTAAGCGTAAAAACGCAATGCGCAAATCTCGCCGTGATTCTTGGCCTTGTGAAACCGGCCTAAGGGTGCGAGATAGGTCAGTTAAAATCTGACGTACATCACACTCGTTTACAAGCAATTTTCAATGCATTTTGCATGGATGTACATGAGTTTTTAATGCATGTGAAAAATATTGCAAGTGGTTCCAACACTTAAAATGATAAAAACATATCACACTTGCACGCAAATTGCATGACATGCGAGTGTGATGTTTTAATTTTTCGCTGCCATAGCACATAATGGGTGATTACTGAACAATCGACCAAAAATAGTTAATGCTGTGACTTTTCAAACTTGGACCATTGGTGCAAGAGAAAAATTGCTCGTGTGTATCAATCCATTGAAATTCGGTAATTTTTTTGTCAGTTTATTTACTCTATCTGTGATTTTGATTGATGTTAGTATAGGTTGACCATGAGTTCCAGTGCAGCCCGCTGGATTAAAATATGTCATCATTAATAGGTTGTAAGCCTGTGTGATGCACTACATGTACAATCTGGCCTTACATCCTTTATATGCCTTTTTGTGCAAGTATAGTACTATGTAGCCACCCCCCTCAGTATAAGGAAGGTGTGGGAGTAGCTGTTGATCAGTACTTTGCACCTGTGAATTTGCTTCTCCATTTAGCAATTTTGCTGTCTGCATGTTGAGGAATGTGGCATGCGACAAGTGGGTAGAGGCCTGCACTCTCTGAGCGGTTTTTAAGAGGTGGCTGAGGAGCTGTGTCACGGTGGCAATGAGTGCAGCGCGATCTGTGTAATCTTGCACACAGATAAGGGTGAACAACAGGCTATGAACAACTAATGGAGTTAGGTGAACGTGACGCAAGTGCATTTTTTAAAAAAACCTCTTGATAGCTAAATAAGATTAACACATGTATGTAAGTAAACTGCAGGCACACCATTTACTTTTGCACGTGGCAGTCTGCAAACATCTTGGATAGTAAAACTTGCATAAACACAGTTTAAACCTTGATACACGGACAAATAAGCCCTGGGGGAGGCAGCACCTGAGATATGGGGAGCTATAGAGAGAGAACTGACTATAACTGAAAACAACAACCCCTATAATCCCACTAAAAGTAATTTGCCAACCTAACACATGTACTAACAATCTCCAGTACTCACTCTTTTTTGAAATTCTCTGCTGTCTGCAGTATGTGGGTCAGTGGCTTTTCTGGCTGTTCGTTGCAAGAATGGAGAAAAGGCATGGCTTGCAAGAGTTTAGGTCTTTTCTCTCAGCATCCTTGATGATTGATTAGCAGCTGTGCACAGGGTTGCTTGACAGTTGCAAGTAAAATTCTCCAGTTACAGTGCAGGGTGGGGGAAGACTGGCTGCGGCCATTATCTCCCCCTTGAATCTCCGTCTCTCTTCACTATGACTGAACTGCTCTGACTCAACAATTTTCTAATTTTCTCCTATGTCACAGATCATAGGAAACAGGAAACCTCCTCAACCCCCCTCCTTTTCAGGGACTCATGTCAGCTCAGCTGCGATTAGCTCTGTCCCTTAACCAATCATGTGACTTGGGTCTCATGATTTGTGACATCATCCCAGGTCTTTCAGCAACTGCATTACAGTGAAAGTTACATTAAGTATTTAGTTCCCTATCCTGACTTTATCTTCTTATTAAGCAAAATCCAGCATAACTACCCTTTGGTAAATGAGCTGGTAGTGAGAACAGTTGCTCTTGACTTGCAGTTAAAGTTCTTTTATATTGTAGTGCCACACTTTCAGGTCACTTTAGATTCCAGCTTACTAAAATAACAGTCGTCCTTGGCATTCCTCTACGAGTCCAAAGGTCAGCTAGATCTGACAACTTGATATTAAAAAATCAATTTGTTTGTTTTTCCTGGGACATTAGATTGAGCAAAGGCAGAATCTTAGGCCTCAAATTGCTATGGGGTCTACACATTCTTTTTCTCCCAAAAGGCTACATTATCCAATTACATCTTCAGCATAAAATATAATACACATATTAAACAAACTGTCCACTGTACAACCTGGAAAGGAGAGAAAATTAATCATGAATCACAACTGAAATTACTGAATGTCCATTAATTCTAGTGATGAAGTAGCCTGAAAGAGATAATTAGTTAAGGCAACGAGCAAGCAAAAAGAATAATCAAGATTTAGCTGAAAAACTTCTACAAGCAGTCTCTTGGGGTGAAAATTTTAGAAATTTTATTGCCAAGTAGTCTCTTGGGATGCAAACCTTAGGAATGTTAATCAAACTGGAATCGGTATTCACAATAATTTAAACATAATAGTCTGATCTTTAGTCTCTGTAGCAGGCAGGTATTTGTTCCTGAGTAGATCTTTGTGAACGTTGGAGGCGGAATTCTTCTTCCTTAGAATTGCTGAAACTTGGATGATTTTCCGGAACTCTGTGGACAGGCTGTGGCGTGCTTGAAGCAAATGGGACAGGTTGGTGAAGTGGTACCATAAAGCCGGGCATCAGATACCAGGTCCTCAGATCATCAGAGTCAAAGACTGAAGGGACTGAATTGTCTGTATCCAAAGTAAGGTCAAGTTCTGTATCGGCAACATCAAGTTCACTGTCTTGTAAAGGTGGGGGTTGCAAAGAACAAAGTTTAAGTCTGTCCTGATTGACGAATTTCGGCTGCTGATTCTTCTGTCCAATATAATATACTTATTTATCAGCATAGGGTTTGGACAACATGGTTTAAGGCTGTAACTCCAACTTAGAGTCCAATGGTCTATAGAAGTTTCTAGTCTATAGAAGTTTCTTTAGCCAGACTTGATCATGAATGTTTAATGGGGTAGCTTTAGCATTTTTTAAAATTAACTTCTGATGAACTTCCTTCATGCGGGAATTAGCAATTTCCTAGGATTCTTGAAGTCTTCAGTGATGATCTTGTACTCAATCAGTGGTTGGCACAGGGTTAACTTCATGTCTAGTTTATATTCCAAGGGTTAGCTCTGTGGGTAACTTGCCTGGTCGGCCAAACATTAGATAGAACGGAGTGTACCCAGTGGAACAGTGGGGTGTATTGTTGTGAGCAAATATCAGTTCTAGTAGGAGTATTGGCCAGTCGGCTCTTTTGTCGTCATGAATTGTTCTCAGCAATCCAAGAATAGTTTGATTGGCTTTCTCACAAAGTCCATTTCCTTGAGGAGGGTAGGTGGTGGTTCTTAATTTCTTACAATGATACAGTTAGCCTAACTCTTGGAACAGTTGTGATTCAAAAGCGGAACCTCTGTCAGACAAAATCTTTTCAGGACAGCTGTAAGGAATCAAGAAATTCTTCCAAACTAGGTGGGCAGTGGTTTGCGCAGCCGAGTCTTTCATGGCAACAGTGTATTTTGTGTAGTAATTGATCATGGTGAGAACATAGCTGTAGCCGGTTCTGCTGGGCTGAATCTTTAGATGATCGCTGGCAAGATTCTCAAGGGATCGTGAGGGTTCGATAGT
Organism: Eleutherodactylus coqui; assembly: GCF_035609145.1. Classification (NCBI taxonomy): domain Eukaryota; kingdom Metazoa; phylum Chordata; class Amphibia; order Anura; family Eleutherodactylidae; genus Eleutherodactylus; species Eleutherodactylus coqui. The sequence continues at coordinate 429,877,554 of NC_089837.1, read as the reverse complement.
ATGTAGAGGAGCTCTTTGGTTTGCTTTGACTCGTCCTCTGGTTTTGCACACTCTACAATCTTGGCACCATTTCTTGACGTCAGCTCTCATGCCAATCCAATAGAAATATCTACGAATATTTGTCTTTTGTACACCAAAGTGTTCTGATTGGTCATAGTAAGCGGTCAGAATGATACTTGCATTTCGCCGGGGAATCATTATTTGTTGCACTCTGACCGATAACAGGATCGATAGAATTTCTACATAACAGATTTCTTCTAAGGAACAGTCTCTTTTTTGTCACCATAGTTGCTGTTATTCTGAATCTGGATGGCCTTGTCTAATCCTTCTGGGTGTGGTACCTGTAGAAAGGTAGTCTAGAAGTTCCCTGAAGATTCGACTTTCTGTTTGCAGATTGAACCCTTGTTGATTTTCTTTCTGTGCTGTTGATACGTTGTTATGTCAAACTGGAATGTGTGCGTTCTCTGGCAGAACTCAGAAACAGTGGACATAACTCACGGACAGACACAACACACTGACTGACAAAAACCCAAAACAGAACCAAGCATACCTACTCACATAAACAGATGTTAATAGATATGATGCGAGTCATTGGTTCACACTTTGGCCAAGACACTCAAGCCTGGGAGCCCACTGCTAAGGGTCCTTGCCATCTCGCTGGTCCCCACTCCGAGACAACCTCCACATGAAACCTGCTTGTATGTGGGACAATGTCCAACAAAGACAGCTCCACGCTGGACCACAGGGACCCACCTAGACAACAAACGAAACACAGCAAGACTGAACACAGCTCACACCAACATGCCAGGGATTTGCATACAACACAGAACACCATGCACCCTGAACACCGTGCACCACCAACATGTAGGTACACGACACCGCTCACAATGAACACACTGAACAAACAGGGGAAAGCCGAACAGAGAAGCTGGCACACACGAGCAGCAGACCTGGGGGACTGGCTACCTGGAGAAATCCACACCTAGCCAGCTCAATCAACCCCTATCTGTGGGGGCTGCACTGCGCTGGAACCTGACAGTACCCCCCCCCTCGAAGAGGGGCCCCGAAGACACAGACCCCAAACACAAGGGGGTCCAGTGCAAAGACAAGACGGATCATAGTGACATATCTAAATTGGACGAGCTAGTTCCAAACCAGAAACACTGCCCCAATGCACACATGAAACACCAAGCGAAAGAGGACATCCCTCCCGACACAGAATGAAAAACAGACAAAAGCTAGACTGACAAAATGATGCATAGGACCCATCCACACGGGCCCAATACAGATATACACAAATGAGAGACAGGGAGAGGGAACAGAACAAAAACACACACAGATCTGTTGCCAAACTATTTCCTTTACTTTCTTTTCTTTGTATAACAGTTCATTCTTCTCTATCCTTCTTCCTGTAACTGTCATTCTCTAACCTTCAGTATATATAATCTTTGCCTTTATAGCTTTTATTTCTTAATACATTCCTTCGTTCTTTATCCTTCTTTATCTTAATATAATTCTTCTTTCTATATACTTCTTGAGTTACTGTTATGTAAACTGAAGCCATTCTTCTCTGCTTTGTCTAGCTTTGTTTTAATAATTTTCTTGGGTACCATTCTGATAAGTCTAGTCACTTCTACCTGAGTACGTGTACACTCTGTTAAGTCCAGTTCACACAAGAACTCAGGAACCCAGGCGGAACATGGGAAAACTGCAAACTGAACTCAAGGACAGACACACAACAAACACAGAGGAGGGGCCGAAACGCACAACCCCCACCTGAAATGTGTACATTCTGTTATGTCATTCACACTCACGAACTGCCAAAACTCTGTCAGAACTTGGAAACAGCAGACATAACCAAGCATACCCACACACATAAACAGATGTAAATAGATACGATGCGAGGTATTGGTTCACAAGATACTTAAGCCCGCAAGCCCACTTCAAGGGTCCTCACTATCTCGCGGGTCCCTACTCTAATGAGACAACTTCCACATGAAACCTACTGCATGTGGGGCGATCGCCCTGCATGGACAGCCCCATGCTGGAACTCAGGAATTCACCTAGATGACAATCGAAAGACAGCAGGACTGAACACCGCTCACACCAACACGCCAGGGATTTGCATACAACACAGCACACTACATGTCCAGCAAATGCAGTGCCACACAGGAACATGACACCACCCACACCGAAACAAACACACCAGCAGCAGACAGGTGGTGATTGGCTGGCTGGAGAAATCCACACCCAGCCACCCCAATCAACCCCCACCCATGGAGCTGTGCTGCTGGAAACCCATTCAGAAAAACAGAGCACACCCCACCCACCAGCACACCCCAACAGACAGTATCTTTGGCTTAAAGAGCATTTAAACAAGCAGTTTTGGCACTGAAATCTGGTAGTTCTGTTTCTTCTCATTGATCGTTGTTAACATTTGCACAGTTTCTAGCATAAGGCAAATGGGATAATGCATCAGCATTGGTGTTGCTGTTTCCATCTTGGAACTTGATAGTGAAATTGAAGTTTGCAAGACGGAGACCCACCGTCGCATGCTGCGATTTGCCGGCCGCGAGCGGAAAATCACTATAATTCTCGGCTTGTGGACAGGGGGGCTGCGCTTTCCATAGCGTTCACTGCGTTCCCCGCGGCTGGATTATCTCTGCGGGGAACGCAGTGAAAATTCGCCAGAGGACAGGGGCCCTTAAAGGGATATTCTTATTTTAGATATTTCTGAAATTTGCACAGCATATGCCATAAATGTCTGATGAAATGTCAGAAATCCCACCTCTGGGACCTGACCTATTTCTAGAACAGGGTTCCCTTAACTATGTCTTGCATCTCACAAGTTACGGAAACAGCATAGCACACTGACCTCAGCTGTTTCTATAAACCCTGCCACCTCTTGCAACCTAGATGTGGAGGCCAGCGGCTGCCTCACCACATGGCACAGGGTTGGGGACCTCCTTCTAGAGATAATTGCAGGTCCCAGAAGTTGGACAAACATTTGTCAGACATTTATGCCATAACCTGTGGGTATGTCATAAATGTCTGAGACAAGAATACCCCTTTCCCTTTAAGTCAGAGGTATACGATGAAAATACTCCTGGCGTATACTTCTGATGTGCCTAAAATAAGAAGTGTCAGCAGAGCCTAACCTTGTCATGTGTTAAAAAAATTGGCATAGATTTCTTTTTAAGACAATAATACTGGGGCATAAATCTGCCAGGGAAAGACATGCTTGTTATTTTCCCTTTTTTTTTAAAATTCTTATTTTACTTAAGATTTTCAAAAACGTTTAGGATCAATTCCACGGCTCGCAGGCCATAGGGTCATAGAAAATATAATATTTCAAACTATCATATATAAAGGCAAATCCAGGCTTTCCATCACCAAAGAATCAGTTTGGAGTCCTCCCCCGGAAACTTCAGTCTTCAGATTAGTAGTGATCCAGAATGGTCTCTACTAAATGTTAATCCAGTTCTGGAGAAAATACGTATGTTCTGAAAAGTGTGTCATGAAACTGTTTCAGAAATGCTATCTTTTCTCCTTAGGGAGAGCAGTGAGTGAGAAGACTTAAAAAGCCATTCATGTTCCTCTGGGTAATATGCAAATAAGGTAGATGGAACAATACATCTACAGTGCTACGTATTGGAAGGCAGCATTCCTTCAAATCAATGTTAGACTCTTTATACAAGCCTTGTAACAATGACTAGGAATTGAAAGCCAAGCCAGATTCCACGCCCAGACAGCTGTTTCGGGGTGTTTGCCCCTCATGAGTGTACAGTAGGTTTGTGGTGTTTCTGTTCTGTTTTCTCTGTTATGTAGGCTGAACTAATGTATACGCTGGACTTGGTGGCTGGAGTATCATAGAGCCTAGCTCAGAGGAAGAGAGTAGCCCCTCTGACTCAGCATTACTCAGAATCTGTTCAGTGTATTTGTCTAGTCCCTCAGCTAAACAGCTCTATGCTGCTGGGAGGACCCAAAAGTTTAATAAAGTCACTATTCAGTTCCAGAAGCTTCAGAAGAGAGCACACTATGTGTAGCCACTAGCGTGCAGCTAGTTGGTAAGGGAACAACAGCATCAACCATTTTCTTGATTCATGGGATCTGAGGAGAAGAGTAAGCATGAGTAGAGTTCATAAGTGCAGACACCTGGTTCGCCTCATTCATCTACATCCTTATTCTTGGGTCTGAGGAAGGTGCCGAGTACGCCATTGCAGGCTTCATCCCAGGGCCTCAGTGGATAAGCAGTATGGGATTTGTAGCAATGGTACTTTCAGCTGCCATTTCTGGAATCTGAACATTAGTAAAGTAGGCTCTATTGAAGGTCACTCTGTACTCAACTGGATGTGCAATAAAAGTGAGTTGTTTTGCTATTAACCCCTTCCTGACTCCTGGAGCTCTTTTCCACTGGGGAACTTGCATCACGCTATGCCACAACATCATCCCCGGAAGCAGAGAGCAGCCTGTAACATCTAGTCCCCCACTATTTCACCTCGGTGTAGCCCAGTGGAAGAAGCACATTTGTCACCATGACACTAACCTCCCTCTATGCAAAATAACAAAGTGTGTCACTAGCACCAGAAAAACCCAATCTGGGTAGGGCCACCAAATGCAACAGCCAGATAAGAGTCCAAACCACACTCCCATAGAAGTCCACGTAATGTAGGGCCATGTGACCCACTGCAGTCAATCACCGACTCGTTTCACTCGATAATTACCTGCAGTGGTCACTTCAGTTGGTGTCAGTGATGTCAGCATTCTGCACCCAGAAGTGAAGGTCCAAAGGACATCAGGTGCTAGCGAAATAGCAGCCAAGGAAGAGCATTAAGCCTGGTTTCCCACACAGCGGAATCCTGGCGGAAATCTCGCAGTTTGGCCGCAGCGGAAAACCGCGAGATTTCCGCCGGGAAAAGCACGGCACCACATTGAGCACATCATTAGAGGGAGTTTGAGCTGCACAGTCCAGGAATACTGTGTGCTCGATCCTGCTTTCACATGAGGATGCCTTCCTCTGGATCAACAAAAAAGGAGGCTAAACAGGCTGGACTAGATGGACATTGTCTTCATTCAGCCTTACGAACTATGGTACTATGTTACTGGATTCTCTCTGGGAGACAGAGAGTTGTTCTTTTGGCGCTCCAGAAGAGAATCGTACGTTGGTGGGGTCTACAGGTCACCAGCTGCCCTTATATTGGAAAAGCAGCCACTAACTGCACTGTAAGAAGTCAGTGTTTGAAATTGGCGCTGGAGAGCAGGATTTGTGACAGCAAGTACACACACTAACGCACCACTCAGAGCTGTGTTGGGCAGCAGTGCATGTGTTCATATTAAAGAAATAAAGTTGTTTCATGACATTTAAAAAAAAATCTCTGACCAAAATTTTGGGTCTTTACACTCATGATCTGGGACCAAGGCCCTGGAACTAAGTGCCTCATAACACCCCGGATAATTACAGACCTTGTAAACAAATGTGAAGTACAGACCGGAAGCCCCTAAATTAATACAGATCACACATCAGACTCACTAAATAAATATAAAATCCAGATCCATTAAGTAAATGCAGGTACCCAGAATTCCTCAATAAATAAAGACCCCCACACCAGACCTCCTTAATATAAACCTCAGACCAGATCCCTCTTAATACAGACCACCAATGTACTTAAGTAACACCTCAGACTTGACTGCTCTTTATACAGATCCCAAACTAAGGTGACTAGATTTTCTCAGGGTCAAAGCAGGACAGAGGGGTGTGGTCAGGGGTCCTTGCTTATGACAACCTATGATTTTACCTTTGTTGTTCTAAAAAAGTACGGGGCTGGTTCAAAAAAGGCAGGGAGCAATTTCCACAGCATTTCCACATCCAAAAAACAGTCAAAAACCGTACCATTGGTGCAGAGTTTAACTGGAAATTTTATACTATCTGGCACTCTCCTTCACCTCTTCTGAAGGCTTCCCGCTGTAAGGGCTCCTCGGCTTCTGGTTCCCAGCAGCCTGTAGTGGCCTCATCTGACAAGCGGCATCGCACTTGACCAGGCTGCTGGCAATTTGAAGACAAGAAACGCTGACTGTGGGAAGACTTCAGAGGAGGGGAGGGGGAACACCGCATAATATGAAATCAGTTGCCAATACGCAGCTGATTGTCAGTCAACATCCACACCAATGGTATGGATTTTGACTGTTTTTTGAATGCAGAAATGCTGTGGAATTTGCCACTGCGGAAATTCTGCCACATGTAAAATTACCTATTAGGTCTGCAACTCAGGTTTGTCTGTCTCCTGCCGTTCCTGGCAGACGTGGGTGTCCTGCTTTCCTTGTAATTTGAACTGCTGCACTTCAAGGGTTACCTGCTCCAACGCTCCTAGCTCAGCTGTAGGGCTTTTGTAATTATCTCTCTATTTAACTGAGCTGGGTATCTATGTCCTGTCAGGGTTAGTCAGGACTGAGAGGAAGATCACAGGGTCATTCTTATCAGGGCACCTACTCAACTTCTAGGCAGAGTTGTCCTCATCTCCCTTACTAGCGAAGGGCATAGTTTCCCATCTATATTGCTCCTCTGTTTCTCATCACCTGGTACCAAAGCCTCTGATCGCCATGGATCAGCTGTTAACCTCACTTGGATTGGTTCTATGCCAAAACTGGTAGGTTGACTCAGTGGGTATACACTAGCAGTCCCTAACAATACCCTATGTAAGCTTGAGATATGCTGCCACATGCAGAGTGGTCTCAGTAATAATACTGTCCCTTATATAATACCCAGTAGTAATAGAGATCCCCACAGTGGCCTCAGTAGTAATAGTGACCCCCAAAGTGGCCTCAATAGTAACAGTGACCGCCACAGTGGCTTCAGTAGTATTAGTGACCCCACAGTGGCCTCAATAGTAATAGTGTCTGCTATACCGGTCCCACTAGTAATAATGACCCTCACAGTATCCTCAGTAGTAATACTATTACTACTGGTGCTCATATAGGGGACACTATTACTAATAATGTCCACTACATCGGTCCCGAATAGTAAGAATTACCCCCTACATTGGCGTCAGTAGTACTACTATTGCTACTGGCACTGATATAGGGGGCACTATTACTAATAGTGCCCCCTATATTGGACCCAGTAGTAACAGTGACTCCCACAGTAGCCCCAGTAATAATAGAGCCCCCTCCGAAACCAATACAATTACCTTGTCTTGGTCTTCAGAGCACTACTGCTTCTCTGCTTGGCGCTCCTGGAAGTGTGTGTGTCTGGACTCCTCCTCCCTTCTCCTCCCCTCCTGTGGAACCAAGGAGGAGAGGTCAGGGAAGGAGGATGCTGGGTGCACACACTGACGTCATTGTGTGCATCGCACAGCAGCGTCATTGAGTCAATACTAGCCGGGGAGCCGCAGCACCCCGGCTGGTAATCACCTTCATTGTGACCTGGCGTTCTGACAGCAGGACAAAAGGCTGTCTCGCTTAGGGACCCTGGGGAAAGGGGGACAAAGTGTTCCAAAGTGGGACTGACCCACCTAAATTGGGACATCTGATTGTTGCCAGCTGCACCAGGTTTGGTCCATAAGCCAGGCTGGTTGGTTAGCACAGTGGGTCCACTTTTGCTATCCATAACACTGGTCACCTTACCCCAAACCAGATGCCTCTTTTGTACAGACTCCAGACTAGACTCCCCATTTGTACAGACCCCAAGACAGACATACAGATACTCACCTCTTCATGCTCCTGCCCCCTTTTTGCTCACTGCACCAATGCTTTGATCAGTTCCAGAACATTGTCTGTGGGGGCATAGAGAGTGAAGAGGGGTGCAGGAATGAGGAGAGGTGAGAAAATTTTAGAAAATTAATACTGTACACAAGAGTTGTCTTCTGATGAGAGACCAGGAGACCTCCCCTTTTTTACGAAAGTCTAACCAACATTTGGGAAGAGTTGGAAAATATGTCCTTTACTATTATTGTGACTGTAACCTCTTCACCCCGTAAAACAACGTGGTAAAGTTTCTGCTTACAAGACACTAAAAAAGTTATGATGGGTAATACCACTGTCTACACCTTTCTCTGACCATCAAATCTAGAACTATTTCAACTATTAGATTGAATGGTTCTCACCATGAAAAATATGCCTGTGTGCAACCTTCTCACAGCAGGCTGCGTATCTATGACTGTTTACTCGGCCTCCTAGACGCCAGAATGGAACTTAAGCAGTTACACAGTGCTAACCCGGACTTTCAACTCCTACAATGAAATTCTCTTGATTTCCCTTGGTCTGTTTCCAAATATCTCCAAAGGAAAAATATTTTTCTGTTCTCTATGCACCGTGACAGCATCCTTATGTATGTTCATAAATCATACATAGCAGCTGACCTGTTATCATGTCTTCTATGGCTCTAAATCTGTTCGCCCACTTCTAGACACATTAATGTTATGCTATTGCCTCCCTCAGCCCTAGAAAAGCATTGAAAGAACCGCATTATTTTATGCTTACAAGACTATGCAGGAATAATGTGATTGGTGTCAAGATATTTATTGGTCACAGTGGCCATTGGAATTATCTTGGGGTATCTAGATTTGTTACTGTAGCCACAATACTTTGACTATGGGAATAATAATTTTAAAAAAAGCAAGCTATAAGGCAAGAAATAAATCAAATTTTGCACAACGAGAGACGAGAGCGTAGAAATGTCAAACATTATGGCTGCAGAGAACAAACAGTAAATGCACTATGAATTGAAGTATAAAAGGCCTGTGCATTTTAGATGTAATTGTTGTGACAATAGATTCTTTTATATCCTATTAAATTACATACATACATTTCATCCGCTGACAGAAGATGATGTTGTATTCATAATTTATGAGAAAATTTGTTAAAGGCAACACTCAATAGACAGAATTCACAACTAGTAACTAAATGTGCATAAACAAATGTGTCAGTAAACTCACCCTCCAAAATGCATTTTTCAGTCTTAAAGGGGTTGTCCCGCGAAACAAAGTGGGTCTATACACTTCTGTATGGCCATATTAATGCACTTTGTAATGTACATTGTGCATTAATTATGAGCCATACAGAAGTTATCAGAAATTTTTCACTTACCTGTTCCGTTGCTAGCGTCCTCGTTTCCATGGTGCCGTCTAATTTTCAGCGTCTAATCACCAAATTAGACGCGCTTGCGCAGTCCGGGTCTTCTTCTTTTCTCAATGGGGCCGCTCGTGCCGGAGAGCGGCTCCGTGTAGCTCCGCCCCAATCACGTGCCGATTCCAGCCAATCAGGAGGCTGGAATCGGCAATGGACCGCACAGAAGCCCTGCGGTCCACCGAGGGAGAAGATCCCGGCGGCCATCTTCAGCAGGTAAGTAAGAAGTCACCGGAGCGCGGGGATTCAGGTAAGCGCTGTCCGGTGTTCTTGTTTAACCCCTGCATCGGGGTTGTCTCGCGCCGAACGGGGGGGTTGTCTAAAAAAAAAAAAACAGTTTCGGCGCGGGACAACCCCTTTAAGGCCCTTTTACATGCAATAATTATTGCTAAAATGGCTGCATGACTGAACGAACTGATGACATTTTTGCATAAAATTACACATAGAGATGATGGCTTTTAATCGTTTGCATTTCCTCATTAGCTAAAGTAAACTCAGTAGGAGTTGTTTGCTCTATGTGGGCGTGTGTTTATGCAAGAGATTTTCTGACCAGGAGATTCTATTGTTTTCTTTTGGCATGACTAAACAATGTACTCATTATGCAAAAGGCAAACGCAATAAGTACATTCAAGTTGGCCAGCTGCTCAAATGACTGAAGGAATTCCATTTAAATGGAATGTCTTTTGAGCAGTCAAACAATGGGTTTTTTTATGCCTACTAAAAATCAGCACTGAATGACAATTGAACAAATAGTGCACGACTGCCCTTGTTTACATGTAATGATTATCGCTCACTTTCGGACATTTGAATGAATTTTGAGTGATAGCTGTTTTGTGTAAAAGGGCCTTTAGTGTATATATTTTATACTAATAATTATTAGGAACTTATAGTACCAGTGTTTCTGGTGGCGCAATGATCCCCACACATCACACACACAGCTCTGCTACATCCATCCTGACCCCACACATTACACACACAACACATTATACACACAGCTCTACTACATTCCACACACAGCTATAGTACATCCATCTTGATTCCCACACATTACACACACCCCTGCTACATGCATGCTGACCCAACACATCACACACACAGCAGATGACACACCCAGCTCTGTTACGTCCTGATTCACACACATCACACACACACAGCTCTGCTATTCCACACATTACCAGACTCCTGGATACAGTGATCACCCCTGGTCATGTGATTCCTGATTCCACCCACACAGGTGACCACATGACGGTGACATCATCACAGCTCCTGGTGGCTGCTGTCAGTTTATCCTGTATACAGTACTTTCTACCAAACTGCACAATGGCTCCTCCCACAGGAGTGACGTTACCACAGGTCCTTCGGCCCGCCCGATCTTTGTGGTGGGGGTAGGTCAGTGTCTACTGTCAGGACTGCTGAGTTGTGCCTGAGATAATAATGTCTTAGTTGTATTCTCATTTTATTATTTTTGTCCTCCCCTTTTCAAGAGCCTTAACTGTGTTGTTCTTCTGTCAGGCTCTGTGTTCTATATATGTTGTAGGACCTTCAATGACATTACCAGGGGCAGAGCGATTACGCCAACAGCGGCAGAGCATGAGAAGCACTCACATACTAACTGACAAGTGGTCGTTAGTAGTTTAATTACACTGTATATATGGTTTTAAAGAAAATAAAAGTAGGTTTTTATGGAGCTTAGTGCTAGTAGTTTTTAATAATCAAAAACCCAATGCTGACTCCACAATCAGTGTGGATAAACTGATCTTCTGCTTTGCTACCATACAGAGAATATTCAGCTGGTAAAGCATTACTGACATACTGTGAGAATGGCTTTATTAGTAGGATAATGTCTCTTTGTATAACCTTAAGAGAAATTCCATAGTGAATACTTAAAGGGAACCGGTCATCAAGTATAAGAACCATAAACTAAGTTATGGTGCTTATAGTTTGGGTGATGGGTAGTCTGGGAGCTGTGTCGCATAATCAGCTGGTTCCCCATTCTTGCAGTGTTACCTTTCATAAGGCTGTGTGTGTGCATTCTTGTGGAGATGAATGGGAATGAGTGAGCACTCACTTCAGAAAAGAGTCACGCTGGCTATGCACATGCTAAGTTTGCCAGGGGACACAGCAAGAACGGAGGACCAGATGAGTATGAGACACCGCTTCCAGACTTCCCGTCACCTACACTATAAGCACCATGATTTAGTTTATGGTGCTTATAGCTGATGACAAGTTCCCTGTAATTGAAATCTAGTGCTGAAATTAATTACTGACTGTGGATGTAAGGATAGCTTATGTTTATACAGATGCAGCAAATGTTAACTCTACATCTAACGTGTTAATTGCACATGTGCAGCAAACTTTAAATTGGTATAATAAAAGTTATTGAAAAAGGCTAGTTAAAGTGTGCCACACCTAAAGGGAACCTGTCACCACCTATGAGCACCGTAAACTAAGTTACACTGCTTATAGGCCAAGTCTCAAGGAGTTCAGGAATATATTTTTTATACTTTCCCGACTTCCCATTCCCACAAACTGACCTGTGGAAGTTGGTGTGTGGGAACTCCCATTGAGAACAATGTGTGTGTGCATGCACAACAGACTCATCTGTACATGCTGTGCCACGTACACACTCTTCTCTAAGAGAGTGCGCGCACAGCCTGCAGAAATGAGTCCTTGCATGCCAATGTAATTACGCATGTATAGTGTTTATTAGGCGGCTATAGAGAACAATGGGGCTCTATCACACTTAATTTGCTGTAAAATAGAACAAGCTGCATCCTTTTTTACGTGCGTATTATATGCAAATATGAATGGATCAATGAAAATCAATGTACTTTCATTGGATCTATTCAACACATAGCATGCATGCGTTTATCATGCGTATAATACGCAATTAAATACTCGTGTGCGCCTGCCCTTAGAACAAGTTCAGCTTGTCCAAAACTGTAAAGTTCTTTCCCCACAGAACCAGCTCTACTCCAGGTAAACTGTAGGGGAGTTAAATTGCTAGGCTGGCACCCCCACTTCCCCTCAGTCTTACTGCACCCGGGGCACATGCCCTGCCTGTTGCTTCCCCAACTACGCCCCTGCCCAGAATTCTCAGGACGTGCCCTATGAACACCATAACTTAGTTTATGGTGCTCATAAATGTTGATAGGTTCCCTTTAAAGCAGTCACATTTACGGAAAGACCCCATAAATCTCTATGGGTGTTGCACTATCACTTTTGAAAGCAGTGTAGAGCCACAATACTGCTGGTTGTACGAGACCATGTGAAATTCTGACATTTGATTGGTCATCTTTATTGTCATCTGAGCTTTTCTTTTACAAATCTACATTTAAGATTGAAGTTATTAAGAAAGACACCAAGATGAGTTTGCTCTTTGAAAGCAGATGGTTATGCAATATTTCATGTACTAGCCCATCTGTTCTTAATCCTAAAAATGTCTTTTCAACATTTGCTCCTTAAGGTATCCTTCCAATATTCCCAGATTAATCTTCGCTAACCCTGTGCATGTAAACCAGATGGAGAAACAAGAATATCATAAAATAAACTAAAATCCCCAATTGTAAACATTACATTTTGCTTCGTATATACGTATATGGATTTATTTTCCAATGTTCCTCTAAATCCTACACACCCTCAGAACGAAGTGTGTAAAAACTAAACTTAGGACCATTAACTTGTATCTTTTTTGTGAATTTGATTTCTCACTATGCTGATTGTATCATGTTTCATTATATTCCCCATAAGTCTAATACAAGGAAAGGCAACTCCAGCTGTTGGTAAATTACATTGTTCCCATGACATTGGTAAGCATCATGGGGGATGCAGTTCAGCAACAGCTGGAGTGCTGAAGGTTGCCCACACTTCCACTAATTAGAGCCTAATCAAGTTAAATATATTGTACTCTTATTACGTGTTCTGAATTTTACTGCTTATTTAATTGTGTGAGTTGTTTGAATTTTTACCGATCAAAGCAAAACTATTAAGCATGTTTCTTTCTTAAATGCTGTTAATTGTATGCTAATTGCTGCTAATGATCAACAATGAAGTTATAATTAGAGGCTATTTACTGTAACTTAGAAAAAGGCAAGATACCATTAGAGTAATGCCTTGTGTTTACTTTGCCAGCTGAGAAAGTGAAATGCTGGCACTGGACAAGGATTGTTGGAGGTGCTGGCATGCTCTCTGGCGTATTTATTTCACTGCCTACTTGTGCAATGCTGACGTTATTTAATCTTAACGAGGGGGAAAATTTAGCACTTGCTATAACTCTGCTTAATGAAGAAAGAACTTTGAGTGAAAGGTGTGAGATCTTGCACAATCACTAGCAAATTGTTTTGTCCCCAGTATAATGGAAAAGTTTGTCCGGAGCCAATAAAAATAATTATGTGCAGACAGATTTTCCAGTATCAGAGTTGTTGCTTTTGCTCACTGAACTCCATCAGCATTTGTGTTCATTGGAGTGAAACATATTCATCTTTCTGGAATGTACTGGGGCTGTAGATACGTGTTGCAGAAGGCCAAATATATAATTGCTGGTTACCAGCAACATCATCTTTGAGGCCTTTTGTCACGATGGATGAACTAAGTGTCCACACCAATTTTGCACTGCCATGTGAAAGAACTGCAAGAATTCCACAGTTGGTTTATTCTGTTATTTCTTTGAGTTCATGACTGGCAGCTTCATGAAAGGAAATTTCTACTTGTGCCCTTCACAACTCCACGAACACCTTTTTATATGCATTTTCCTGTAATTAGAAAAGAGAAAATAAGAAAAGTGACAATTGACTCTTATTCTGATGAGAATATGTAATATTTTCAGTTTGCTTTGTGACTTTGGTGCTCAAGGTTCATGCTGTACCAATAAATCGGAGTCAAAAAAACTCACTGAGAAGCAATTTGGATCCCCATTTGACCCCAATTTATGATAGCATAGATACTACAAGATGTCTAGAATGTGCAAAGGGTCAATCAGGGGGTTCTATTTCTTATGGCTTGATTTTCAAATAACATATTAAGGCCCATTTACACTTAACGATTATCACTCAAAATTCGTTCAAGCAACCAAAAGTGAGCAATAATCGTTATATGTGAATGCAGGCATCGTGCGCTTTTCGTTTAAACAATGATTTTAAGGTGAACTTAAAATCCATCATTCAGCTAGTGAGAGATAAAGTATATCTCAATAGACGGCATGCTGTAATTCCACAGGACGCAGCAGATAACATTGTAATCTGCAGTCATCCCTGAGCAGCTGGGTGTGTGATTAATCACCAGCTCGGCTCTGTACACAGCTTCTGGAAGCCCTTTTACATGCAAATAAAGATGATAAAGTGTTAATGGCCATTAACACTTAATGCAAATAGATTGCAAAATATTTCAAACTTTCAGTAGTTTGAAAGATTATCTTTGCATGTATATGGGCCTTTAGACCCTAATCACTGTATATCTTTTATTATGGCCAACTGCTCACATCTCACAGAATCCAAACATTATGTTACCACTTTCCTCTGTACTGCCCTATCAAACAAGTCATCCCATTGTATGGAAAAAAACTTTAAGGCCTCATGTTCACGGGCGGGCTTGATTTTCAGAACCCGCGCGGGAGATCCGCAAATCAAACAGCCCATAGAGAAACATGGGCGTCCACAAATTAATTAAGGCATGTGGATTTGTTTTGCGGACCTTTGGTCCGGAAAACAAATAGCAGCATGCTCCATTTTTGTGCGGATCCCTCATTGATGGCTTCCGTTGAAGTCAATGGAAGCTGTCCGATCTGCAGCACACCTGACACTGCCGATGTGCAGAGGATCTCGCGGGAAAGCAGGAGATTTAAAAAAAACAAAAAAAAACTGTACTGCACATGTCTGACGGCAAGCCATGAGGACCATGCGCAGTACTGTGAACCTGGAAGTGCAAAGATCCACAGGGACGCCGCAGCCAAGGTAGTACAGGAAAGCAGGGCTCACTGGCCGCGGGCAGGGCTGGATTCTGTGTGGGATTCCCTGCATGGAATCCGACCCGCTCATGGACCTGAGGCCTAAGAAAGATTTTTTTGTTTTAAATACTTACCATATTTAAGCTCTTTTTACTGTTAGTGAGTAAAAAGTTCCAGGAAATTCAAAACCTGTATAGACCTGTGCAGAGCCATATAGACAAACCATATGCAGAAACCCTTACCTTTCATTGTTAATACAATAAAACATAATACGTTTAATATAAAAACTTGATTTCATTTTACCATCATTTAAGCTCTGTCCAGATTGGTGTGAGTTTTTATAGGATCCATGACAAATATGAAACATCCATTATGATCTGGTTTTCCCCAATGCTGTAATAGATCCACCTGATTTTCAATTTGATATAATAGTAATGTTCTACACATTAACAACAATAGAAACCTCACATAAGGCTCCTTTTAGGCCTCTTTCACACGAGCGATCATCTGAAGCATTGGTCTCCAATGTATTCATACAGATAAATAATTTGTTTGCGCGCAAAAGAATCAGAGGGAAAAATATAGCACATAAGCGAGTTATTTCAGCGACTGAAATTTCATTCTGCAGAAAAATATAGGTCTTGCCCTATCTTTGGACCGAATAACACTGGGGGCTCCATAGAGTCCTATGGTGGCCATCAGAAAAGGGAGTGGGAGAGTGTTTAGCAGCGGCTAGCCCTGGTAGCCACTGACAGGTGTCTCTAGTGAGGCATTTAAAAGAAATTACTAGTAGTTTTTCGGGGGATTTCGGGGCTGTGGCATTATGCTGCAGCCAGCCGCGTGAATGGACGAAAAACACAAATAATAGCCGCGACTTGGTTGCTACTATTCTTCGTTCATGCAATATTATGATGCAAGCTGCGGAACATAAAATGGCAATGCTCATGTGAAAGGGGCCTTACACTGTACGATTCTTGTGTGCACGAACGAATGAGCTGGTGATGTCATCACCAGCTTGTTCTCCCTCGTTTAGACAGGCAGATTCATTGTTGACTTGTTCAGCAAGATTTGTTCACTTCTCACTCAGTGTTTTATATTCACTATCTGAAACACTGAACGATAAGTGTTTAAACTGAACTACAAGTGAACGAGCCGACGATGATTTTTAGTCCTGCAGAAACTAAATGATGAACAAGAAGCACATGATTCTTGGTTATCGTTCAGTCATTGGCTTGCATTTAGGTCTTATTCACATGGCCGTGGGCATTTCTACGAGCAGCCGCCAGCGCCGTAAAACATGTAAACGGGCGCGCAAAGCTAAAGTTTGTACGCCGGTTCAGATGGCCCAAACCTGGCAACACATACACCAAGCCCGCAATGCCGTTGGACAGGGGGAAACAGTTCAGCTCTGCTAAATTGTTCTCCCCCTTCCCTCTCCCTCATCGTCTCTCTGCAAGGAGAGGAGGCGGGATGGGGCAGGAATTAGTGTGCTTAGCTCCGCCCTATCCCATCCCATTGCAAACAGCTGGCAAGGGGCAGATAGGAGCAGCGAAGGGGGTGGGATTTTAGCAGTCACGCTGCTAAACTCCCTCTCACTTCCCTTCTCCGGAAGCTGTCATAGGCTCCCATAGGAGCCTATGCAGCTGCCCCTGGTGTAAAAGCACCTGGCCGAAATGCACTATCTTGGCCAGTTGGGCGTTTTTACGCCGCAGAAATACACCCATGTGCACTGATGCATTGTAAACCAATACATCAGCAGGGCAGCGTATATCGGCCGGGGGTGCAAACCCAGGTGATATACGCCCGTGTGAATCTAGCCATAGACTGAACAATTATCGTTCACCTTTATTCGTTTGAACAATTTTTTGAATAATTGTTTTGTTCAAAAGCACCTTTAAAAAGTAAATGAATTGTGAGCGGAGTTTAAGTCTTATTTACATCCAATAGGAAAACCCATTTAGGGCGGTTTCACATATTGTGCTCCTAGGAAAAATGCTGCATTTGGTGTTTTATTTTAACTAGGTTTTCTTGTCACAAAAAAATCATCAGCTAAATATTAGCTGTAAGGCAATAGTGAAGGGACACAGAGCTGTCAGAGTGCTGGTCATGTGACCTGGTGGCCAGAAGAAGAGTGTAGAATAAACAGCCTGGAGCGGATAAGCAACAGCACTGGATTCTTCACAGCAGAGGTCAGTAATATTGGGATGTATTTCTCAAAAGACCTGCAATGCTTCTTTAAAGATGGCATAAAAAAATAATTTTATGGTGAAACTGACAGGTTCTCCAGATGCATAGCAGACTACATATGATGAATTTAAAGCACTGATATGTATTTTTTTCAGAACAAAAGTCCAATGTACATAAAATGTTTAGGCTGCCTGTCCACGGGCGTTGCGATATCCCGCGGTGGATCTCCGCCATGGGAGCCGCCACCTGGGAGCAGGATCCAGCAGACGGATCTCTGCGGTGAGCCTATCTGACAGATAGGCTCACTGAGAGAATCACAGCAATTTGCAGCATGCTGCGATTTGCTGGCCGCGAGTGGAGAATCGCTATGATTCTCTGCTCGTGGACAGGGGGGCTGTGCTTTCCATAGCAACGGATTATCGCCGCGGGGAACGCAGTAAAAGGTCGCCCGTGGACAGGAGCCCTTATAGTACAACTTATTGACAGTAGTGTATGCGTTCATTCATGAGAGACTTGGGATTTGAACCATTAAACCAATTTACAACATAATCAAAGTGCTTTACTGCAAATTCGTGAATGGAAGAATGAGAAACAAATTTAAAGGACCACTCCAGTAAAAACATATTTTTCTATTACACACTCCTTCATGCAGTGCAGCCCCTTGTCTGATACTTACCAGACACCATCTAGATTTTTAGCTTTCTCTTTGTATATGCTGTAGGAATCTCATGATGCATCAGCATAGCATTAATTGACCAGCTAGAGCCAGTACCATCTCCACCTGCTTGGAGGACACAATAATTATCCTTATTCGCCATAGTCTCATAAACAAGCTAAAAACTAAGTATATAGTTGGGAGGATAAACTGTCATCATCTTCATTATAACTGTGTGACAGGAACATCTAGTAATCATCTGTAACTGTGATGGGAGTTTGTGTATGTGTGCCCGCCCCCACGTGAAAAGCCTGTGTGGTACAGTTCATGCAGTTTCATCACATGGGAACCTCTGATGACTGAAATATTGTTTCCTAGAAGGAACAGAGACACGTAATTCCCATTTGATCACAACAAGATCACATGACCACCTAAAGAGAAGGACAGGGCCACCTGAAGAGAAGGACCTGACCACCTGAAGAGAAGGACCTGACCACCCTAAGAGGACGACGTGACCACCTGAAGAGAAGGATTCCAGGAATTTTCAAAAAGAAAGTAATAACTAAAAAAGGTGATACCAGCTGACTATATATACCGGGGGGCTCGTTACGTAATGAATGTTTTTTTTCACCAGAGTGGTCCAGCAAAGAAACATAGTTGTCTGTGAAATATGAATTTACAGTATCTCTGGTTTAACAAGAATATGTCTCTTTAGGGAGATTAGGGGGTTCTGATTGTGGACAAGGGTAATCTTCATGTCTTCAAAAGATAAAACCTAGAGATGAGCGAACGTGTTCTTCCGAGCTTGATATTCGTGCGAATATTAGGGTGTTCGGGATGTTCGTTATTCGTAACGAACACCATGCGGTGTTCTGGTTACTTTCACTTCCTTCCCTGAGACGTTAGCGCGCTTTTTTTGGCCAATTGAAAGACAGGGAAGGCATTACAACTTCCCCCTGTGACGTTCAAGCCCTATACCACCCCCCTGCTGTGAGTGGCTGGGAAGATCAGGTGTCACCCGAACATAAAAGTCGGCCCCTCCCGCGGTTCGGCTCAGATGCCTGGTGAGTTAGCTGAGGGACAGTGCTGTTTGTACCGGAGCTGCTGTAGGGAAAGAATTGGTAGTTAGTGTAGGCTTCAAGACCCCCCAAAGGTCCTTATAAGGGCCACTGATAGCTGTGTGTTGGCTGCTGTTAGCAGTGCCATTTTTTTTCTTCTCAAAATCGGCTCTGCAGAGCGTTGCACCTGGCATTAGGGACAGAAGTGCTGCATAGGCAGGGAGAGTGTTAGGAGTGAGTGTAGCCTTCAAGAACCTCAACGGTCCTTTCTAGGGCCATATTTATCTGTGTGCAGTACTGTCCAGGCTGCTGTTAGCTGTGCTGCATTTTTTTTTGCTTCTCAAAATCGCCTCTGCAGAGCATTCCACCCTCCATTGATACTGCAGGGAAAGAATTGTATAGGCAGGGCCACAACACAGTTATTATTCATAGAATATACGCAGTGCTGCCTTTTGCTTGTAAAACAAGTGAAAATATTTCTATTTGTCCTGCCTCTGTCCGTCCTAACGCCGGTGGACACGTGTCGGCTGCGT
This sequence comes from Eleutherodactylus coqui, assembly GCF_035609145.1. Taxonomy (NCBI): domain Eukaryota; kingdom Metazoa; phylum Chordata; class Amphibia; order Anura; family Eleutherodactylidae; genus Eleutherodactylus; species Eleutherodactylus coqui. The sequence goes on along the minus strand of NC_089837.1, from coordinate 429,858,060 downwards.
GTGCAACCTGTAAAAATCATACGCACCCAGCTACCTTTTACTCCTGGCTTCGCCATTTGCTTTCCTTAATTGGGAAAAAAAATACCTGCTCTGCCACAGTTAATAACTCTGCTACCCTCACATTCTGTGACACATTAGCAGGAAAACAGCACAGTTATTAAACTTCTCATGTTCATAGAATATACGCAGTGCTGCCTTTTGGTGCAAAAAAACCGGAAAATAATTCTATTTGTCCTGCCTCTGTCCGTCCTAACGCCGGTGGACACGTGTCGGCTGCGTCTGCAACCTGTAAAAATCATACGCACCCAGCTACGTTTTACTCCTGGCTTCGCCATTTGCTTTCCTTAATTGGGAAAAAAAATACCTGCTCTGCCACAGTTAATAACTCTGCTACCCTCACGTTCTGTGACACATTAGCAGGAAAACAGCACAGTTATTAAACTTCTCATGTTCATAGAATATACGCAGTGCTGCCTTTTGCTTGTAAAACAAGTGAAAATAATTCTATTTGTCCTGCCTCTGTCCGTCCTAACGCCGGTGGACACGTGTCGGCTGCGTCTGCAACCTGTAAAAATCATACGCACCCAGCTACGTTTTACTCCTGGCTTCGCCATTTGCTTTCCTTAATTGGGAAAAAAAATACCTGCTCTGCCACAGTTAATAACTCTGCTACCCTCACGTTCTGTGACACATTAGCAGGAAAACAGCACAGTTATTAAACTTCTCATGTTCATAGAATATACGCAGTGCTGCCTTTTGGTGCAAAAAACCGGAAAATAATTCTATTTGTCCTGCCTCTGTCCGTCCTAACGCCGGTGGACACGTGTCGGCTGCGTCTGCAACCTGTAAAAATCATACGCACCCAGCTACGTTTTACTCCTGGCTTCGCCATTTGCTTTCCTTAATTGGGAAAAAAAATACCTACTCTGCCACAGTTAATAACTCTGCTACCCTCACGTTCTGTGACACATTAGCAGGAAAACAGCACAGTTATTAAACTTCTCATGTTCATAGAATATACGCAGTGCTGCCTTTTGGTGCAAAAAAACGGAAAATAATTCTATTTGTCCTGCCTCTGTCCGTCCTAACGCCGGTGGACACGTGTCGGCTGCGTCTGCAACCTGTAAAAATCATACGCACCCAGCTACGTTTTACTCCTGGCTTCGCCATTTGCTTTCCTTAATTGGGAAAAAAAATACCTGCTCTGCCACAGTTAATAACTCTGCTACCCTCACGTTCTGTGACACATTAGCAGGAAAACAGCACAGTTATTAAACTTAGATTATTCATTCACTAGAGGCAGTGGGGCCTTTCGTTTTCAAAAAAGGGAAAAAATTATATTTGGCCTGCAGTCTTGCGCCAATTTATTTCCTGCCTGTGAAATCAAATCACTGGTAATACAGCATGCTGAGGGGTAGGGGTAGGCCTAGAGGACGTGGACGCGGCCGAGGACGCGGAGGGCCAAGTCAGGGTGTGGGCACAGGCCAAGCTCCTGATCCAGGTGTGTCGTAGCCGACTGCTGCGCGATTAGGAGAGAGGCACGTTTCTGGCGTCCCCACATTCATCGCCCAATTAATGGGTCCACGCGGGAGACGGTTATTAGAAAATGAGCAGTGTGAGCAGGTCCTGTCCTGGATGGCAGAAAGTGCTTCGAGCAACCTATCGTCTACCCGCAGTTCTGCGCCGTCCACTGCTGCCAATCCGAATCCTCTGTCTGCTGCTCCTCCTTCCTCCCAGCCTCCTCACTCCACTACAATAACACCTGCTCAGGAGCGGGAACACTCCCAGGAACTGTTCTCGGGCCCCTGCTTAGATTGGGCAGCAGCGGTTCCTCTCCCACCAGAGGAGTTTATCGTCACTGATGCCCAACCATTCGAAAGTTCCCGGGGTCCGGGGGAAGAGGCTGGGGACTTCCGCCAACCGTCTCAACAACTTTCTGTGGGTGAGGAGGACGATGACGATCAGACACAGTTGTCTTGCAGTGAGGTAGTAGTAAGGGCAGTAAGTCCGAGGGAGCAGCGCACAGAGGATTCGGAGGAAGAGCAGCAGGACGATGAGGTGACTGACCCCACCTGGTGTGCAACGCTTACTCAGGAGGACAGGTCTTCAGAGGGGGAGTCAAGGGCATCAGCAGGGCAGGTTGCAAGAGGCAGTGCGGTGGCCAGGGGTAGAGGCAGGGCCAGAACGAATAATCCACCAAGTGTTTCCCAAAGCGCCCCCTCGCGCCATGCCACCCTGCAGAGGCCGAGGTGCTCTAAGGTCTGGCAGTTTTTCACAGAGACGCCTGACGACCGACGAACAGTGGTGTGCAACCTTTGTCGCGCAAAGCTCAGCCGGGGAGCCACCACCAACAGCCTCACCACCACCACCACCATGCGCAGACATATGATGGCCAAGCACCCCGCAAGGTGGGACGAAGGCCGTTCAGCGCCTCCGGTTTGCACCCCTGCCTCTCCCCCTGTGCCCCAACCTGCCACTGAGATGCAACCCCCCTCTCAGGACACAGGCACTACCGTCTCCTGGCCTGCACCCACACCCTCACCTCCGCTGTCCTCGGCCCCATCCAGCAGTGTAGTTCAGCGCACCGTCCAGCCGTCGCTTGCGCAACTGTTGGAGCGCAAGCGCAAGTACGCCGCCACGCACCCGCACGCTCAAACGTTAACCGTCCGCATAGCAAAATTCATCAGCCTTGAGATGCTGCCGTATAGGGTTGTGGAAACGGAGTCCTTCAAAAGTATCATGGAGGCGTTTGCCCCGCGCTACTCAGTTCCCAGTCGCCACTACTTTTCCCGATGTGCCGTCCCAGCCCTGCACGACCACGTCTCCCGCAACATTGTACGCGCCCTCACCAACGCGGTTACTGCCACGGTCCACTTAACTACGGACACGTGGACAAGCACAGGCGGGCAGGGCCACTACATCTCCCTGACGGCACATTGGGTGAATTTAGTGGAGGCTGGGACAGAGTCAGAGCCTGGGACCGGTCACGTCCTACCCACCCCCAGAATTGCGGGCCCCAGCTCGGTGGTGGTATCTGCGGAGGTGTATGCTTCCTCCACTAAAGCACGCTCCTCCTCCTCCTCCTCCTCCTCTGTCTCGCAATCAAGATGTGCTAGCAGCAGCATGTCGCCAGCAGTCGGTGTCGCGCGGTGTGGCAGCACAGCGGTGGGCAAGCGTCAGCAGGCCGTGCTGAAACTACTCAGCTTAGGCGATAAGAGGCACACGGCCCACGAACTGCTGCAGGGTCTGACACAGCAGACCGACCGCTGGCTTGCGCCGCTGAGCCTCCAACCGGGCATGGTCGTGTGTGACAACGGCCGTAACCTGGTGGCGGCTCTGCAGCTCGGCAGCCTCACGCACGTGCCATGCCTGGCCCACATCTTTAATTTGGTGGTTCAGCGGTTTCTGAAAAGCTACCCACGCTTGTCAGACCTGCTCGTAAAGGCGCGCCGGCTCTGCGCACATTTCCGCAAGTCCCACACGGACGCTGCCACCCTGCGCACCCTGCAACATCACTTTAAGCTGCCAGTGCACCGACTGCTGTGCGACGTGCCCACACGGTGGAACTCTACGCTCCACATGTTGGCCAGGCTCTATGAACAACGTAGAGCTATAGTCGAATACCAACTCCAACATGGGCGGCGCAGTGGGAGTCAGCCTCCTCAATTCCTTTCAGAAGAGTGGGCCTGGTTGGCAGACATCTGCCATGTCCTTGGTAATTTTGAGGAGTCTACCCAGGTGGTGAGCGGCGATGCTACAATCATTAGCGTCACCATTCCTCTGCTATGCATCTTGAGAAATTCCCTGCAAACCATAAAGGCAGCTGCTTTGCGCTCGGAAACGGGGGCGGGGGAAGACAGTATGCCGCTGGATAGTCAGGGCACCCTCCTGTCTATTTCTCAGCGCGTACAGGAGGAGGAGGAGGAGCATGAGGAGGATGAGGAGGAGGGGGAAGAGACAGCTTGGGCCGCTGCTGACGGTACACCGGCTGATTGCCTGTCATCCTTTCAGCGTGTATGGCCTGAGGAGGAGGAGGAGGAGGAGGAGGAGGATCCTGAAAGTGATCTTCCTAGTGAAGACAGCCATGTGTTGCGTACAGGTACCCTGGCACACATGGCTGACTTCATGTTAGGATGCCTTTCTCGTGACCCTCGCGTTGCACGCATTCTGGCCACTACGGATTACTGGGTGTACACACTGCTCGATCCACGGTATAAGGAGAACCTGCCCACTCTGATTCCCGAAGAGGAAAGGGGTTCGAGAGTGTTGCTATACCACAGGACCCTTGCGGACAAGCTGATGGTAAAATTCCCAGCCGACAGCGCTAGTGGCAGAAGGCGCAGTACCAAGGGCAAGGTAGCAGGGGATGTGCGTAGATCGAGCAGCATGTACATCCCAGGCAGTGCAACAGTCTTTAAGGGCCTGGCTAGCTTTATGGCTCCCCACCAAGACTGTGTCACCGCTCCCCAGTCACGGCTGAGTCGGCGGGAGCACTGTAAAAGGATGGTGAGGGAGTACGTAGCGGATCGCACGACCATCCTTGGTGACGCCTCTGCCCCCTACAACTACTGGGTGTCGAAGCTGGACACATGGCCTGAACTAGCGCTGTATGCCCTGGAGGTGCTTGCTTGTCCTGCGGCTAGCGTCTTGTCGGAGAGGGTGTTTAGTGCGGCTGGGGGAATTATCACAGATAAGCGTAGCCGCTTGTCAACCGACAGTGCCGACAGGCTAACACTCATCAAGATGAACAAAGGCTGGATTTCCCCAGACTTCTGTTCTCCACCAGCGGACAGCAGCGATACGTAAGCAATACGTAGGCTGCACCCGCGGATGGAAGCTACGTTCTCTCTCACCATCCAAAACGGGGACATTTCTGCTTCATCAATCTGTGTCTAATATTCCTCCTCCTCCTCCTCCTGCTCCTCCTCCTGAAACCTCACGTAATCACGCTGAACGGGCAATTTTTCTTAGGGCCACAAGGCTCACTCAAATAATTTTTCTGAACAATTTTTATAAGTTTCAATGCGCTTAAAAGCATTGGAACTTTAACTTGAACCAATTTTTCGTTACACTGGGCTGCCTCCAGGCCTAGTTACCACTTAAGCCACATTAACCAAAGCGATTAATGGGTTTCACCTGCCCTCTTGGCTGGCCATGGCCAATTTTTGGGATGTACATTAGTACTGTTGATACAGCAATTTTTGTGGGCCCTCGCCTACAGTGTAATCAAATTAATTTTTAGCCCACCTGCATTACAGCTGACGTTACCTCAGCTGTGTTGGGCAATGCAATGGGATATTTTTATGTACCGCCGGTGGCTTCCTGGCACCCACCCAGGCAGTGGGTCCACAGGGAGTTTAACCTACATGTTTCCACTTGTAAAGAACCCCAGTCTGACTGGGGCATGCAGTGTGGGCCGAAGCCCACCTGCATTAAGCACGACATTACTACCTCAGCTGTGTTGGGCAATGCAATGGGATATTTTTATGTACCGCCGGTGGGTTCCAGGGAGCCACCCATGCTGTAGGTGCACACGGAGTGTAACCTACATGTGTCCACTTGTAAAGAACCCCGGTCAGACTGGGGCATGCAGTGTGGGCCGAAGCCCACCTGTATTACGCACGACATTACTACCTCAGCTGTGTTGGGCAATGCAATGGGATATTTCTATGTACCGCCGGTGGCTTCCTGGCACCCACCCATGCTGTGGGTCCACAGGGAATTATAAATGCATCTGTTTCCACTTATAAAGAAACCCAGTCTGACTGGGGCATGCAGTGTGGGCCGAAACCCACCTGCATTAACCCTTTCCAGTCCACTGTGTGACCTGTGAAGACATTAGGGTTTAAGGCTGTACAGCTCCGTTGTTGGTAGACGTCCGTCGGGGTTCTCTTACTGTATATTGCCAGCCTCTCTGCTGTCGGAGCCTATCCTACGTGTCAGCTCATGCAGTACTGGCTTTAGCCAGCATATAGCGCCGTTGTATAACGGCAGAAAAAGAGTAAGCCCCCTAGGAAAACCATATACAAATTGGATTGGAAAGGGTTAAGCACAACATTACTACCTCAGCTGTGTTGGGCAATGCAATGGGATATTTCTATGTACCGCCGGTGGCTTCCTGGCACCCACCCATGCTGTAGGTGCACACGGAGTTTTTACTACATCTGTACACTTATAAAGAACCCCAGTCAGACTGGGGCATGCAGTGTGGGCCGAAGCCCACCTGCATTAAGCACGACATTACTACCTCAGCTGTGTTGGGCAATGCAATGGGATATTTCTGTGTACCGCCGGTGGGTTCCAGGGAGCCACCCATGCTGTGGGTCGACAGGGACTTCACAATAGGGAGTTGTACCTGCCTGTGTCTATGAATTAAAAAGCCCGGTCTGACTGGGGCATGCAGACACCTTGACAGAATGAATAGTGTGTGGCACATAGGTTCCCCATTGCTATGCCCACGTGTGCAGCTCCTGATGGCGGTGGCACAGGATTCTATTTCTCATTGCTTCTGTACAGCATTGTGGGCTATCGCTCCGCCACTTTTAAAGAGGGTCGCTGCCTAGCCGTGCCAACCTCTGCAGTGTGTGCCTGCGGTCCCTCGTCATGGCAGACGCAATTCTAAATAGACATGAGCGTGGTGTGGCATGAGGGCAGCTGAAGGCTGCCCAGGGACACTTTGGTGTGCGCTGTGGGGGGGAGGGGGGGCGGTTGGGCAGCATGTAACCCAGGAGAAGTGTCAGTGGAGTGTCATGCAGGCAGTGATTGTGCTTTGCTGGAGGTAGTGTGGTGCTTAGCAAAGGTATGCCATGCTAATGAGGGCTTTTCAGAAGTAAAAGTTGTTGGGAGGGGGGGGGGGCCCACTCTTGCCGGTATTGTGGCTTAATAGTGGGACCTGTGAACTTGAGATGCAGCCCAACATGTAGCCCCTCGCCTGCCCTATCCGTTGCTGTGTCGTTCCCATCACTTTGTTGAATTGCCCAGATTTTCACACATGAAAACCTTAGCGAGCATCGGCGAAATACAAAAATGCTCTGGTCGCCCATTGACTTCAATGGGGTTCGTTGTTCGAAACGAACCCTCGAGCATCGCGGGAAGTTCGTTCCGAATAACGAGCACCCGAACATTTTGGTGTTCGCTCATCTCTAATAAAACCCTTTAGGGCTCCTTCACACGCATTATTTTTCACTTGCAGAAAATGCTATGAATTTCAAGTGTTTTTCATAGTATTTTTTGTAGGAATTTTTGGTGGCTTTTTTATTTTGCTACAATGGTAGCATGTTTTTTTCTGGAGTTTTTCAAGTCCTATAGAGCAGTGTTCCCCAACTCCAGTCCTCAGGGACCGCCAACAGGTCATGTTTTCGGGATCTCCTCAGTATTGCACAGGTGATGTAATTATTGTCGGTGCCTCAGACATTGCCACAGATGTACTTACCATAGGATATCCTGAAAACATAACCTGCTAATGGTCCCTGAGGACTGGAGTTGGGGACCCCTGCTATAAAGAAGCCCATATGAAAAGTGGCAGAAAAAAAATGCCATACCCAGAACATGCTGTATTCAGCAAAGCCAGACTCCTACTGTACACTGATCAAGAACAAGAATCCTGAAACACCTGTATGTACATGGAGTCTGACTTTGCTTTTATTCACGGTCATTTTTACAAGGCTTATATGAAAGGCTGACTTTGGCTTGAAGGAATTCTGCCTTCCAATAGGTGGCACTGTGGACGTTTTATTTCACCTCCCTTATTTGCATATTACCCAGAGGAGCGTGAATGGCCATTTGAGTCTGCTCACTCACCGTCTAGGTGCTCTCCCTAAGGAGGAAAGATAGCGTATCTGACCCCAGAAAAACACTGCATGTGAATCTGGTCTTATACTCAAAAGCATTAAAAGGGGTTTTCAGAAAAAAATAACATTCAGTTTAATATGTAAAAACAGCAAAGTGCAAAATACTCACCTTTTAAACTCAGCAAAATTGCTGTTGCCATTGTGCCCTTGCTGCATCTTGTTTACTTGGACTGACACGGTGACATGTCGCACCTCCCAAGCAAATTGCTAGCCACAGCAGTAAAGTGCCATCCACATTGACATCACCACTGCACTGCTGGAACAGGGTTAAAAAGGTGAATATATATCAGTTTGATGTTTTCATATGTCGAGCTGAATAGTAATTTTTCTGAAAGGATGGAAAATCCACTCAATCATGTGTAATGACTTGGATGAATTACACATAATTTAGAACCAGATTAAAGGAATGCAGCAGCATAAAACACAGCGTACAACAGTGAGGCGAAGGCTATTAAAAAACTGAAGGAAGTTTCATTTCCAAAGTAAATGTTCATAAGCATTGGGCCAGGGCTGAGGAAAGCATTGGAAAAAAGGTCAAATACCTTTACAACAAATGTTTTATTGGCCCAATGCCTCTGAAATAAGAAACTGCAAATAAGCTCGATTTAAAATTTCCCACTTTTTGTGTATACAGTTACTATGCGGATCTATGTGTCTGTATGGTTACAGGCTGCAAACAAACCAGTGCGATCTGATCTTTGGCCATCCCTTTTGTGACTGTAGAATCTGACTACACACTGGGTTTGTTTGTAGTCTGGAACCATGGAAACACATACAGTAGGTTGGAATTGAAATGGTAGGACATTTTAAATTTAGACTATTTGTAAAGTTGCTTTATTCCTTATGTTAGATGCACGAGGACAATGAAAATGATTACACAGATTTACATACATAGATGTCATAACTACTCTAAAAATGCTATATATGACATTTAGGCATTATTGATAGTTATGGGGCAGACCACTTAAGTAATAGTTTGTGTACCATTTGCCAATGTAAACTGCTTTCCAAGACAAGGATAACTTCCATTATATGACGCTGCAAAAAAGTGAAGACTCTTGACAGCTGCTGTCTCCGCTTTCAGTTAGAGAGCAGCTGTCACCAAAATGCTCTTTTTCTATGTATTTGAATCAATCCTTTTATAACAGTATAACAAATGAATTTTGAAATACGTGCAGGTTCTTTTCTTTCTATACTTATTCTGTGATCTTCCTGAATTTCAGCTGTGAATCCTATTCAAAATAGTTGTGCATAAATATTTATTGTTTCATTCTGTTCATTCATTTTTTAATAAATAATTTAACAGCTTCCTCTACAGTCTGAGAGCCAATTGGACTGTCATGTGGCATCACATACACTGCTGTGTAAACTTGATCAGTCACAACTGCAGACGCTGAGATGAAACATGTAAGCAGGCTATATGAAAATATATATAAAATAGTACCCCTCTTTGCATTTGGGGGAATGCACACAGGTGGATTTTAATTGCGGAATCCAGAGCGGGCAACTGCCTTTGGATTCTGCAGCAAATACCGCCTACAGCACGCAATGCAAAAGTGATTCTTCATGCACATGAGCGAGAACCAATTGCGGTTTCTGGTCGCAGATGAAAAATCGCAGCATGCTCCATTTCTGTGTGGGCTCCGCACAGACGGCTTCCATTGAAGTCAATATATGCAGCCCAACCCGCAGCCTAGTGATTGTGCAGGAAATTCTGTACTGTGCATGTGCGACAGCGCGATGGCTGGACAATTTGCAGTTCAGAAAAAGAAAGAAGAAGACAGGTACGTGGGGTGACTAGCTGCGGTCAGGGCCGGATTCCACTGCGGGATCTGGACCTGCCGTGTGCATTCGGCCTTAGGCAAAAGTTGCAAATATTCCACATGGCTACATCACAGCCCGCTTTCTGCCCAACACCACGGATGTGGCTATATGGTCTACCCTCAGCCATCAGTTTAGGACTACAAACTGATAGTGCCCCCAAAAAGTTTCAAAATTCAACTTGTTTTTCATATCTTACTAATTATTATGGTAGTATACACTGACAGGAGGTTGATTTGGCAGTGGGTGGATTAGCCCAGTGCACATATAGGCCTTGTGTGGCGCAGAGTGCTAAGCTCTTGCTCACAACCCGAAGGTTGCTGGTTTAATCCCTGCAAGGTTCAGCCTTCCATCCTGGTAAAGGTTGGTGAAATGAGTACCCAGCTTGCTGGGGGGTAATAAATAAATTACCTGAAAGCACTGCAGAATAAGTTGGCGCTATACAAATAACAAGTGGTGCTTGTTATTGTTCTGCTATCATTTGGGTTTGAGCATCTGGATCCAGTTCTGTTCATCTGTATGTCCTGACTTCTAGTCTGAACTCTGTATACTAGTCTGCCTCAACTCTGTATTGTCTTAACTATGATATTAGAGGTCTTGTCTGCTACATCTGTTGCCATCTTGCATTTCTGCTTATATAACTCAGCAGAACTTATATTCCCATTCTGTGGAGAGACAGCTCGTTACGCTCCTGATGTGGGGCCACCCCTAATGGGGCAACTACTCCACAGGGCTTTCTATCTCTGTGAAGACCAGGGTCAATTTTCTTCTGGTTCACATTATACCATGATCTATGCTCTCCATTTATATCCATATCTGTTGACATTTTTGTGTTTACTGTCCTGTTTGAACATAATATTGATGCCTATGCAGCCCACGTAGGTTTAAGCCCCGCATGGCTGTAATACTTGGTTCTTTTAGGACATCGTATTTACACTCGTGTAGGCACGTTTAAATAAGATCTGCACAACTGTAACAACATTACAAAGCTGGAAGACCAGAATGTTGATTTAAACTGTATTCTAAATACTAAAACTTGACAAGTATTAATTTAACAAAATCTAAAATATAATTTGTAAAAATCTAAAATAAGCTCATTTAATGTTATAGATGCTGCTGAGTATAAAATAAATTAAAGACATTATATGAAGGTTGTACCTGTCATTCAAGCCTGAACTTTTGCAAAGCAGAAGAAAAGCTTACATTAAACTGAAATGCATTTAAAACCAATAAGATTAAATATAAATCCCTTCCATCAATTCCTAACTATGTCTTTGCTCACTTTTGTACCTTTCGCCTTAGGCTTGAGCATAGTTGGCTGCCCTGCCGGCCCTGTTCCACTCTACTTCCTGCCTTCCCTGACAGAGTTTGTCTCTTGAGATGCCCCTGAACAAGTCATTATTCTGCTTCATTGTTATGGATTCTTTTTCCTAAAAGACAGATGAACAAGCTGTTTTATTGATTATTTAGCCACAGGCAATAAATGTGTGATGTGCTTTATTATAGATAAAGAATATATAATACACTGAATGAGCACATTACTAAAGACACCTATCTAGTAGTGCGCTGGACTTCCTTTGGTCTACGAAACCATAGCAATTCATCAGAGCAGAGATTCCACTACTGAAATCATTCTACTGAAATATTAGGCTACACGGACAGGAAGCTTCTTGCAGTTGCAGCAAATGAGATACTAACATGTACTGATGCGAAACTATATGGAACAGGGAGACCCAGGACCTTTGCTGAATGGAAGAGCAGGCATGTAACTAAGCTCTAAAAGTGTCTCCACCCAGGACAGAGCCTCCAAATGTAGTGGAGGGTCTTTTCCTGAGGATTAACTATGAATAACAATAAAAAGGTATACCAATAACCACGATTCAGATTACATGACATCAGTAAAGGCCCATTTAGATGGGACGAATGTCGGGCAAACAATGCCCGACACTTGTTCCAGCACATAATCGCTTCTGTGCACCTGCACAGGAGCAAGTATCGCTGGCTCACAGTGGGGCGACTGCAAAAGATGTCACTCCTCGCTTTTCTCCTCCCCTCTCCATTGACAATATAGCAGCTGTTCAGGACTCAACGGCTGCTATTTAGACTGATCGCTCATTGTTCAGTGTAAATAACAGTCGTTCAGTACTGAACGGCCACTGTGTTATGTCAATTGAGAGGGGCGGAGGAGCGTGAGGAGAGAAATCTCCTGAAGCCTCCCTATCCCCCTGCTGGCCACTCTGTGAGCGAGCCAACGATACTAGCTCCCATGCAGCAACACGGGAGCGAGTACATGCAGGGACGAGTGTCGGGCATCGTTTGCCCAATATTCGTCCCATCTAAATGGGCCTTAAATGTACAAAAATTCCAAATAAGGTTATAACAATAACTTTATAGGCATATAAATGGCAGCAGTACATATATATAACATACTGGAAATAACATCAGCAAGTACACAAATCAGAAGTCCTGAAGAGACTGTATACATATATCCGATATATATAGTAAGTCCTGTGCACAATACGTCCAGACAAAATTGGAAGATCATCCAAATGCAGGGGCCCCTGTGGACAAGTGTGGATGCCGGATTTCTCCAGAAGACAACTTGCAGTAGAACAGAGATGATAATGGGGAAATCCCCCAACTCGCACTCAGCAGACAGGGATGCAGGAGGTGAGAGTAGATGCCAGCCTGACTACACTAACACTGCATCCCTAACTACCAACTAGCATTGCAACCGGACTGCTAGCTACCTATTGGCTATCGGATGCCAAACCTGTCTCTGTGTATTTGCTGCTGTGATGCTGGGCTTGTCTGTAATCGCTCTTCCATGCTAACTAGAGATGAGCGAACGTACTCGTCCGAGCTTGATACTCGTTCGAGTATTAGCGTGTTCGAGATGCTCGTTACTCGTAACGAGTACCACGCGATGTTTGGGTTACTTTCACTTTCCTCTCTGAGACGTTAGCGCGCTTTTCTGGCCAATTGAAAGACAGGGAAGGCATTACAACTTCCCCCTGCGACGTTCAAGCCCTATACCACCCCCCTGCAGTGAGTGGCTGGGGAGATCAGGTGTCACCCGAGTATAAAAATCGGCCCCTCCCGCGGCTGGCCTCAGATGCGTTGTGAGATAGCTGAGGGACAGTGGTATCGTGTTGGAGCTGCTGTAGGGAGAGTGTTAGGAGTTAGTGTAGGCTTCAAGAACCCCAACGGTCCTTCTTAGGGCCACATCTAACCGTGTGCAGTAGTGTGGAGGCTGCTTTTTGCAGTGTTGCACATTTTTTTTTTTGGTATATCGGCCGTGCAGAGCATTGCGCCCTGCAGTAATACTACAGGGACAGAAGTGGTGGTTAGGCAGGGAGAGTGTTAGGAGTGATTGTAGGCTTCAAGAACCCCAACGGTCCTTCTTAGGGCCACATCTAACCGTGTGCAGTAGTGTGGAGGCTGCTTTTAGCAGTGTTGCACTTTTTTTTTTTTTGGTATATCGGCCGTGCAGAGCATTGCGCCCTGCAGTAATACTCCAGGGATAGAATTGTGTAGGCAGGGCCAGAAGACATATATTATAGATTGAATATACGCAGTGGTCCTTTAGAAAAAAATATTTGGAAAAAATCTATTTGGCCTGCCTGTCACTCTGCTCAGTGTTCTGGGTCCGTGTCTGCTGGGGGTAGTATTTCTCCAAATAAATACGCAGCCAGCTGAGTGTTACAGCAGGCTTACGCCAAATTATTTCCTGGCTCTGAAATCACCGGTCTGTTGCAGTTAATAACCGTGCAACACTGCAGTTCCGTGACACACACATCAGGGACAGAATTGTGTAGGCAGGGCCAGAAGACATATTATAGATTGAATATACCCAGTGGTCATTTAGAAAAAAATATTTGGAAAAAATCTATTTAGCCTGCCTGTCACTCTGCTCAGTGTTCTGGGTCCGTGTCTGCTGGGGGTAGTATTTCTCCAAATAAATACGCAGCCAGCTAAGTGTTACAGCAGGCTTGCGCCAAATTATTTCCTGGCTCTGAAATCACCGGTCTGTTGCAGTTAATAACAGTGCAACACTGCAGTTCCGTGACACACACATCAGGGACAGAATTGTGTAGGCAGGGACAGAAGACATATATTATAGATTGAATATACGCAGTGGTCCTTTTGAAAAAAATATTTGGAAAAAATCTATTTGGCCTGCCTGTCACTCTGCTCAGTGTTCTGGGTCCGTGTCTGCTGGGGGTAGTATTTCTCCAAATAAATACGCAGCCAGCTAAGTGTTACAGCAGGCTTGCGCCAAATTATTTCCTGGCGTTCCGTAAGCGAACTCAGCCTCCAACCACAGGCCAATAAGCGGCACATTTAATTACAGTGTTGTGTTTCTGCATTCCTGGTAATACAGCATGCTGAGCAGTAGGGGTAGGCCTAGAGGACGTGGGGGCGCGGCCGAGGACGCGGAGGCCCTAGTCCGGGTGTGGGCACAGGCCGAGCTCCTGATCCAGGTGTATCGCAGCCGACTGCTGCGGGATTAGGAGAGAGGCACGTTTCTGGCATCCCCACATTCATAGCACATTTAATGGGTCCACAGGGTAGACCTTTATTAGAAAATGAGCAGTGTGAGCAGGTCCTGTCGTGGATGGCAGAAAGTGCTTCCAGCAACCTATCGTCCACCCAGAGTTCTGCGCCGTCCACTGCTGCAACTCAGAATCCTCTGGCTGCTGCTCCTCCTTCCTCCCAGCCTCCTCACTCCATGAAAATGAGACATTCTGAGGAGCGGGCAGACTCCCAGGAACTGTTCTCGGGCCCCTGCTCAGATTGGGCAGCAGTGGTTCCTCTCCCACCAGAGGAGTTTATCGTGACTGATGCCCAACCATTGCAAAGTTCCCGGGGTCCGGGGGATGAGGCTGGGGACTTCTGGCAACTGTCTCAAGACCTTTCAGTGGGTGAGGAGGCCGATGACGATGAGACACAGTTGTCTATCAGTGAGGTAGTAGTAAGGGCATTAAGTCCGAGGGAGGAGCGCACCGAGGATTCTGAGGAAGAGCAGCAGGACAATGAGGTGACTGACCCCACCTGGTTTGCTACGCCTACTGAGGACAGGTCTTCAGAGGGGGAGGCAAGGGCAGCAGCAGGGCAGGTTGCAAGAGGCAGTGCGGTGGCCAGGGGTAGAGGCAGGGCCAGACCGAATAATCCACCAACTATTTCCCAAAGCGCCCCCTCGCGCCATGCCATCTGCAGAGGCCGAGGTGCTCAAAGGTCTGGCAGTTTTTCACTGAGAGTGCAGACGACCGACGAACAGTGGTGTGCAACCTTTGTCGCGCCAAGATCAGCCGGGGAGCCACCACCACCAGCCTCACCACCACCAGCATGCGCAGATATATGATGGCCAAGCACCCCACAAGGTGGGACGAAGGCCGTTCACCGCCTCCGGTTTGCACCGCTGCCTCTCCCCCTGTGCCCCAACCTGCCACTGAGATCCAACCCCGCTCTGAGGACACAGGCACTACCGTCTCCTGGCCTGCACCCACACCCTCACCTCCGCTGTCCTCGGCCTCGGCCCCATCCAGCAATGTCTGTCAGCGCAGCGTCCAGCCGTCGCTAGCGCAAGTGTTGGAGCGCAAGCGCAAGTACGCTGCCACGCACCCGCACGCTCAAGCGTTAAACGTGCATGTAGCCAAATTTATCAGCCTGGAGATGCTGCCGTATAGGGTTGTGGAAACGGAGTCCTTCAAAAGTATGATGGCGGCGGCGGCCCCGCGCTACTCAGTTCCCAGTCTCCACTACTTTTCCCGATGTGCCGTACCAGCCCTGCACGACCACGTCTCCCGCAATATTGTACGCGCCCTCACCAACGCGGTTACTGCCATGGTCCACTTAACAACGGACACGTGGACAAGCACAGGCGGGCAGGGCCACTATATCTCCCTGACGGCACATTGGGTGAATTTAGTGGAGGCTGGGACAGAGTCAGAGCCTGGGACCGCTCACGTCCTACCCACCCCCAGAATTGCGGGCCACAGCTCGGTGGTGGTATCTGCGGTGGTGTATGCTTCCTCCACTAAACCACCCTCCTCCTCCTCCAATCCTCCAACGCAACCTCTGTCTCGCAATCAAGATGTCCCACACGGACGCTGCCACCCTGCGCACCCTGCAACATCGGTTTAATCTGCCAGTGCACCGACTGCTGTGCGACGTGCCCACACGGTGGAACTCTACGCTCCACATGTTGGCCAGGCTCTATGAGCAGCGTAGAGCTATAGTGGAATACCAACTCCAACATGGGCGGCACAGTGGGAGTCAGCCTCCTCAATTATTTTCAGAAGAGTGGGCCTGGTTGGCAGACATCTGCCGGGTCCTTCGAAACTTTGAGGAGTCTACCCAGGTGGTGAGCGGCGATGCTGCAATCATTAGCGTCACCATTCCTCTTTTATGCCTCTTGAGAAGTTCCCTGCAAAGCATAAAGGCAGACGCTTTGCACTCGGAAACAGAGCCGGGGGAAGACAGTATGTCGCTGGATAGTCAGAGCACCCTCCTGTCTATATCTCAGCGCGGTGAGGAGGAGGAGGAGGAAGATGAGGAGGAGGGGGAAGACACAGCTTGGCCCACTGGTGAGGGTACACATGCTGCTGGCCTGTCATCCTTTCAGCGTGTATGGCCTGAGGAGGAGGAGGAGGAGGAGGATCCTGAAAGTGATCTTCCTAGTGAGGACAGCCATGTGTTGCGTACAGGTACCCTGGCACACATGGCTGACTTCATGTTAGGATGCCTTTCTCGTGACCCTCGCGTTACACGCATTCTGGCCACTACGGATTACTGGGTGTACACACTGCTCGACCCACGGTATAAGGAGAACCTTTCCACTCTCATACCCGAAGAGGAAAGGGGTTCGAGAGTGTTGCTATACCACAGGACCCTGGCGGACAAACTGATGGTAAAATTCCCATACGACAGCGCTAGTGGCCGAAGGCGCAGTTCCGAGGGCCAGGTAGCAGGGGAGGCGCGGAGATCAGGTAGCATGTACAGCACAGGCAGGCCAACACTCTTTAAGGCCCTTGACTGCTTTATGGCTCCCCAGCAAGACTGTGTCACCGCTCCCCAGTCACGGCTGAGTCGGCGGGAGCACTGTAAAAGGATGGTAAGGGAGTACGTAGCTGATCGCACGACCGTCCTCCGTGACGCCTCTGCCCCCTACAACTACTGGGTGTCGAAGCTGGACACGTGGCCTGAACTCGCGCTGTATGCCCTGGAGGTGCTTGCTTGTCCTGCGGCTAGCGTCTTGTCAGAGAGGGTGTTTAGTGCGGCTGGGGGAATCATCACAGATAAGCGTACCCGCCTGTCAACCGACAGTGCCGACAGGCTAACACTCATCAAGATGAACAAAGCCTGGATTTCCCCAGACTTCTCTTCTCCACCAGCGGACAGCAGCGATACCTAAGCAATAGGTAGGCTGCACCCGCGGATGGAAGCATCGTTCTGTATTCCCATCAAAAACGGGGACCTTTTCGCTTCATCAATCTGTGTATAATATTCCTCCTCCTCCTCCTGCTCCTCCTCCTGAAACCTCACATAATCACGCCGAACGGGCAATTTTTCTTAGGCCCACAAGGCTCAGTCATATAATTTTTCTAAACAATTTTTATACGTTTCAATGCTCATTAAAGCGTTGAAACTTTCACCTCCACCAATTTTTATTTTAACTGGGCTGCCTCCTGGCCTAGTTACCAATTAAGCCACAAGGCTCAGTCATATAATTTTTCTAAACAATTTTTATACGTTTCAATGCTCATTAAAGCGTTGAAACTTTCACCTCCACCAATTTTTATTTTAACTGGGCTGCCTCCTGGCCTAGTTACCAATTAAGCCACATTAACCAAAGCGATTAATGGGTTTCACCTGCCCTCTTGGTTGGCCATGGCCAATTTTTCTGATGTACATTAGTACTGTTGATACAGCAATTTTTGTGGGCCCTCGCCTACAGTGTAATCAAATGAATTTTTAGCCCACCTGCATTACAGCTGACGTTACATCCGCTGTGTTGGGCACTGCAATGGGATATTTTTATGTACCGCCGGTGGGTTCCAGGGAGCCACCCATGCTGTGGGTGCACACGGAATTCCCATTGCGGAGTTGTACCTGCCTGTGACTATTTATAAAAAAACGCGGTCTGACTGGGGGCGTGCAGACACCTTGACAGAATGAATAGTGTGTGGCACATAGGTTCCCCATTGCTATGCCCACGTGTGCAGCTCCAGATGGAGGTGGCACAGGATTGGATTTCTCATTGCTTCTGTACAGCATTGTGGGCTATCACCCCGCCCCTTTTAAAGAGGGTCGCTGCCTAGCTGTGCCAACCCTCTGCAGTGTGTGCCTGCTTTTCCTGTGGCAGACGCACTTATAAATAGACATGAGGGTGGCGTGGCATGAGGGCAGCTGAAGGCTGGTCAGGGACAGTTAGGTGTGCGCTGTGGACACTGGGTCGTGTGTGTGGGGGGGGGGGAATTGGCAGCATGTAACCCAGGAGAAGTGGCAGCGGAGTGTCATGCAGGCAGTGATTGTGCTTTGTTGGAGGTAGTGTGGTGCTTAGCTAAGGTATGCATTGCTAATGAGCGCTTTTCAGAAGTAAAAATTGTTGGGAGGGGGGGGCCCACTCTTGCCGCTATTGTGGCTTAATAGTGGGACCTGGGAACTTGAGATGCAGCCCAACATGTAGCCCCTCGCCTGCCCTATCCGTTTCTGTGTCGTTCCCATCACTTTCTTGAATTGCCCCGATTTTCACAAATGAAAACCTTAGCGAGCATCGGCGATATACAAAAATGCTCGAGTCGCCCATTGACTTCAATGGGGTTCGTTACTCGAAACGAACCCTCGAGCATCGCGAAAAATTCGTCTCGAGTAACGAGCACCCGAGCATTTTGGTGCTCGCTCATCTCTAATGCTAACCCTTTACATGCAGTTCCCCAATTATGCTTTTGGTGATCATATATGTTGTAATGGCTCGTGATACTTCCATAGCTATTGTTTTGGCAGATGAGGGGCGTTATGACATCACAGCTCTTACCAAACGTCATAGTCCACATAATGCAAATTAACGTGGTATTATACAACGTGGCAATATCAGACACGCATCTCATGGTTTGTATTTCCTAAGAGTATCCCTACCAGTACCCATTCGGAAAATCCAATAGCGCTGCATACAGATTGTTTGCTGTGCTAACATCCCATCACCATTACCACTTTTGTAGTCTGTCAACTCTGCACCTCTTGATATTTGGATGGCTTCTGTGCTGGGATATGCCTGTGTGATACTCTCCATTATAACTACTGTGCACACATCTCATTTTTTAAATCCCCTGGGCCTTACTGCTCAGGATTGTTGATTGTCCCAATATGTTTGTCATCAATGTGTATGCTTCCATATTTACGTATAGGCATACGAGCAGCATTTGATAGCATTTCTTAATAGCTCACTGATAATATTCAAATACTTAACTATTCGCTATTATGGTACAAATATTAAAAGATTCACCTTATGTAAGTCAACTGTGTGTTCTGCATCACATTTCGTGGTGTACCTTATGACGCGTAGATGTTTAGTCACTACTATAAAACCCTGCATGGCCTGACCTAAAGTGACAACAGAGATGTTGGGAGCCCTGGGAGATGGCTGAGCAGATGTATCACACACGATCGGCTTAGAAACATCAGATCAGCAGACAGTATCACACATGATAATTGCCCCAGGAGTAATAGTGATCCCCCAACAGTTGCACCAGCTGTAATAGTGACCCTCCCCCACAGGTGCCCCAGCAGTAATAGTGACACCCACAGTTGCCCCCGCAGCAATAGTGACCCCAATTGCCCCAGCAGTAATAGTGACCCCTAATTATTGCCCCAGCAGAGATATTGACCCCCACCAATTGTAGCCCTAGCAGAGATAGTGACCCCCCAATAGTTGCCCCAGCAGTACTAGTGCCCCCCAATAGTTGCCCCAGCACAAATAATGCCCCGCAATAATTGCCCCAGCAGTAATAGTGACCCGCCAATAGTTGCCCCACCGGTAATAGGGACCCCCAATAATTGCCACAGCAGTAATAGTGACCCTCAATAATTGCCCCAGCTGTAATAATGACCCTCAATAATTATCCCAGCAGTAATAGTGACCCCCAATAGTTGCCCCACCAGTAATAGTAAGCCCTGATAATTGCCTTAGCAGTAATAGTGACTCCCAATAGTTGCCCTAGCTGTAATAGCGACCCCCAATAGTTGCCCCAGCAGTACTAGTGACCCACAATAATTGCCCCAGCAGTACTAGTGACCCACAATAATTGCCCCAACTGTAATAGTGACCCTTAATAGTTGCCCCAGCAGTACTAGTGACCCCCAATAATTGCCCCAGCGGTACTAGTGACCTCCAATAATTGCCCCAGCTATAAAAGTGACCCCCAATAATTGCCCCAGCAGTAATGTAGACCCCCAATAGTGTCCAAAGTAGTAACAGTGACCCCCGATAGTGTCCCAAGTAGTAACAGTGACCCCCGATAGTGTCCCAAGTAGTAACAGCGACTCCCAATAGTGTCCCAAGTAGTAACAGGGACCTCCAATAGTGTAACAAGTAGCAACAGTGACCCCCAGTAGTATCAGTCCATCTGTCTGTGGTGGCAGCCGTAGTAATAGCACCAGACTTACCTTTTTGCTCTTGACAGTTGCTGATGGATGCTACGGGGGCTGTTTCTGTTCCTCACAGCTTGCAGCGGCAGGCAGGAAGAAACAGACGAGTTCACGGCCCGACGAGCACTACTGTGCATGCGCAAAGAAACAGATGTGCGATTACGGTCAGACGACCGTTACTTTGCAAACAAAAAGAGGTGCGTTCACGGCCCAACGAGTGCTACTGCGCCTGCCTGACAAGAGGAGAAGACTGAAGAAAGAATTTGTCGTACGGGGGGGGCACTCCTGCAGGTAAGTATATATCTTCTGTATGGCTCATTTACAATGCAAAAAGTATATTACAAAGTGCTTTGTAATGGTCATACAGATGTGCATACATACATTTGTCACAGCCAGACAACCCCTTTAAGCGTAAAATGCCGTGAATCTCACGCAGCATTTTACAGCTGTGAACCCAACCGTGACCCTGCATACAGCTGCATATGGCGGCGAAATTGTACTGCACATCACTGTGTACTCACGCAGGCGGTCATGCGCAGTACGCCTGCATTCCTTTATTTTGTTTATATTTCCCATGCCATCACTTAGCACTGACGTGTATACCTGTATTGCATTGTGTATGGACTGCAGATATATACACGTCAATAGAGAACAATGGGCTCTACTTTGTGTATATACATGGCAAAATAGAACAAACCATGTTCTTTTTTGCACTTACAGATTATGCAATTCCGACACGCTAGTGTGAGCGGAACTGCATAAGGAAATGTAATTGATTGCCTGCAAGCTATGGCATATCACATGGGCTTATAGAGCCCACGTAATATGCTATTCTGATACGGTTATGTGAGCCCGGCCTTAGTAGCACTTTAAACTAAGATTTGATTTTCTAACACAACCTGAAATATTGTCAAACGTATTTCAACATATTACATTCTCTTGATGTTGAAATCCCCTCACCAAGCAAACATGCAACACAATTATACTTTCAGAACACCAAGATGAATGAATAGCTCAAAATATTCCATTTGCTATTTCAAAGCCTGTGTCATAAGCATGGCAGCGTGACACTTTATTTCCACAGTATGTAAAAGTGTCTTTACTGAAGATAACGGAAATTACCATTTTTATTTTTTTATTTTCATGTAGAATGTCTTCCTGTGTAGTCAGAGAGGACAGTTCATCATGGAAGAAAAGAGATCACTCCATCAGTTGGCATGTCTTTGCTTTCGACTGGGGCCAAGTTCAACAGTGGCTTCTGCAAACTGGGCAATATAGAGACAGTATTGAGGCTTGGTGCAAAAAGTCATTGACGGAAAAGTGCATGACTCCTACTGAATGTGCTCTCTGCCTTTCACTAAGGATTCAAATGAGTACGTGGAATCACAGAGGTGAGAAGAAATGTATAACAACTCACAGAAAAAGAAGCCAGATACAAGATATATACTACAGGGAAGGCTCAATCGCCATGTATCCTAATAGCATGCGGCAAGCCAGATTGCAATATAGAGGAACAAGTGTTTATGTGCAAACTGATGAACAGCCACTCAACTCAACTCAAGGTGGGAGAGGGGTGACTGCTGACAAACCTAATCTGCACAGTATGAACTGATACCAGGATGACAGCCATAGATAAGTGCGCCACACCACCCAGGAGTACAACCCACACGGACCAAACACGTGCTGATAAATGCGAGTGTTCGTTAGTATTTTGGCCAAAAGACATAAAATTATGCAGGATGGCATGCTAGTGTGTCAGACTTTGTTAATACAGGGCAATCCACTGCTTTGTCAGTGTGGGTTGTACTCCTGTATGGTGTGGCACACTTATCTATAGCTGGCATCCTTGGTATCAGTTCATATTGTGCAGACTAGGTTTGTCAGCAGTCACCCCTCTTCCACCTTGGGTAGAGTTGAGTGTCTCATTAGTCTGCACATGAACACTTTTTGCTCCTCTATATTGCAGTCTGGCTTGCCGCATGCTATTAGGGTACATGGTGATTGAGCCTTCCTAGTAGCATATATCTTGTATCTGGATTCTTTTCAGTGAGTTATAAGAGTACATTGAGGATCAAAGAAGGATTCGGCCTGATGCAATACCCACTGTTTGTTCACGTTAAATCTCTGCAAATCCAAACCTGCTAAAAAGCTATGGGCGTCACACAGAATAGTCATTTACTGATGTGTCCATATCCAGTGCCTTTACAGCGCCATGCCTATCAACCAACACTACTGCCAGCAGCACTGTTTAATTTCAGAAGAGTAGTTCAAGCACACTGACAACCGTGGACATATCAATACAGATTAATGGCTCCAACTATTTCAAGTGCACAAATGGTTTAATCACCACAACTATGTAACATGGAAACCTCTTTAGCTCCAAACTAAGAGTGCTGGATGCATCTGTTTCCAAAACTTGCAACCCACCAACCCAATTTCCAGCCATGCAATTACTGAAAAGCGCAGCCTCGGCAGTGTATTTATAGTTGAAGGATGCTATACTGTCCACTGTTAGCAGTATGCTTGCAAGTAATGTGGCTAGCGAATGGAAGCAACAATAAGCATTTCAAGCTACTCGCACCTTTGCTATGAATATAGCATACCATAAATTCCAAAGGACTAGGCAAACTCAAACATTCATTCTTAAGAAACACCAAAGAATAACCTGCAAGCTGTTATAGTCTCCTCAACAGGATCCAGACCAACAACTACAATGACTATGTCAACACCCCTAAAAATTCCAAGTGAGTAAAGAGAAAGACATTTCTAATTGACCATAATTATGCCACGATAACAGAGCATCACTGAGCAAAACAACCACCATCAGTACAAGAAACTGAAATTTTTACTTTATGACCTGTTAATTTGGATGTGCTCTCATTGTCTCCAGTAGCAGAGGAGGAAGACAATGCCATCGGTTCAAACCATTCAAAGGATGTATCACAAAAGATCCCATATCCCTTGCCCAAATATCAGAACAATTAATGATTTTCTTGGCAACAAATAATAATGCAGACACACAACCTGTATGGCGCTGGCTGGCGCATAAGGCTTTCATGAGAGGTCAAATCTCCCGAATTGCCTCCATTAAAAAAAGGGAAAAATCTCAGGCACAACTAGCTCTGTAGAGACGCCTTACTCTACCTGAAATACATAGTAACATAGTATGTTAGGCTGAATGAAGACAATGTCCATCTAGTTCAGCCTATTTCCACCCTCTAGTTGATCCAGAGGAAGGCAAAAACCCCAAGAGGCAGAAGCCAATTAGCCAATTTGGGGGAAAATTCCTTCCCGACTCCGTAATGGTAATCAGAATAATCCCTGGATCAACCTCTGATAGTTCCTACCTGACTGTAAGACGCGGAACTACAAACCCACTGATCACCTAATGTCTACATCCTGTAATATCCTTCCGCTCTAGAAAGGCATCTAGTCCCCTCTTAAAATCCTCTATGGATTTTGCCATTATAACGTCCTCAGGCAGAGAGTTCCACAGTCTCACTGCTCTTACAGTAAAGAACCCCCTTCTATGTTGGTGATGAAACCTGCTTTCTTCTAGACGTAAAGGATGCCCTCTTGTTACCATCACAGTCCTGGGTATAAGCAGATCATACGAGAGATCCTTTTATTGTCCCAAAATGTATTTATACATAGTTATTTGATCGCCCCTTAACCATCTTTTTTCCAGGGTAAATAATCCTAATTTGGATAGCCTCTCTGGGTATTCCAGTCCTCTCATTTCATTTACTAATTTAGTTGCCCTTCTTTGAGCCCCTCAAGCACTGCAACATCTTTCCTGAGCACCAGTGTCCAGAACTGTACACAGTATTCCATGTGGGGCCTGACAAGTGCCTTATATTGTGGGAGGATGATGTTCTCGTCCCTCGCCCCTATACCTCTTTTAATGCACCCCAACACTTAATTTGCTTTTGCAGCAGCTGACTAGCATTGGTTACTCCAGTTTAATCTACAATCCACTAGTACCCCCCCAGGTCCTTTTCCATCTCCCTTTTCCCTAGCTGTACTCCATTTAGTGTATATTGGTGACATCCGTTTTTGCTGCCCATGTGCATAACCTTACATTTATCAACATTGAACTTCATTTGCCATTTTTCTACCCAAGCCCCCAGCTTATCTAGGTCCTTTTGTTGCCGCATATTGTCCTCCGTTGTCTTAATTACCTTGTATAATTTTGTATCATCTGAAAATATTGATATCAGGTCATTTACAAATATATTGAACAGAATGGGGCCTAATACCAAACCCTGTGGCAACCCAGTAGCGATGGTGGCCCAATCAGAGTACGAACCATTTATTACCACTCTCTGTTTTCTGTCTCCAAGCCAGTTCTTTACCCAGATACACACATTTTCGCCCAGCCCGAGCTATCTGATTTTATATATCAACCTATTATGCGGCATGGTGTCAAATGCTTTGGAGAAATCCAGATATATGAGATCAATAGATTCTCTCAGGTCCAGCCTAGAATTTACTTCTTCATAAAAGCTGATCAAATTGGACTGACATGATTGACAACTCATGAACCCATGCTGCGGAGGGGTTATACTGTTGCTTTCCTTGATGTATTGTAGGATGGCATCTCTCATAAACCCCTCAAATATTTTTCCAGTTATTTAAGTGAGACCTACCGGACTGTAGTAACCCTTTTTTGTATATTGGAACCATATTGGCAATGCGCCAATCCAGTGGTACAACCCCGGTCTCTATAGTGTCCATAAATATAAGAAATAGTGGTCTAGCTTTCGCGTCACTTAGTTCCCTTAGAACCCTTGGGTGTATTCCATCTGGGCCCGAAGATTTATTGATTTTAATTCTCTTTAACCCGCTCTGTACTTCCTCCTGTGTTAGGCATCAAATATTTAGCAGGGGGTTTGTTTTATTCCCCTGCATCTCATGTGACATTTCTTTTTTGTTCGTGAATACACTTGAAAAGAAACTATTTAATAGATTTGTCTACCCCCACATCATCTTCTATGACTTTTCTTGCATTATTAGTTAGTGGGCCAATGCTCTCAGTGCAAATCCTTTTACTGTTAATAATTTTGAAGAATAGTTTAGGGTTATTTTTGCTCTCTTCAGCAATCAGTCTTTCTGCCTCCTCCTTAGCAATTTAGATTTTTTTCTTTACATGTTTTGTTTTTTTCTCTGTGTAATTTTAGCGCTTCTTTGCTGCCTTCTTGTTTTAGTAGTTTAAATGTTTTCTTTTTTTCGTTTATTGCCCCCCTTACAGTTTTGTTGTGCCACATTGGTTTCCTTTTACTAGCAGTTCATTTGTTTTTAAAGGGTATGAACTGCTCACATGAGGTAACTAGGATGTTTTTAAACTTCTCCCATTTGTCGTCTGTGCTTTTGTTTTTGAGGACGCTGTCCCAATTAATGCTACCGATAGTAGTTCTGAGCTGATGACATTTTGCTTTGCTAAAGTTTATTTTTTTTTGTCGCTCCCTAATAAGGCTTCTTATTGAATGACAGCTGGAAATTAATTACATTGTGGTCACTATTTCACAATCGCCCATACGTTTTATGATTTCTACAGTAAACTATATAAATATAAGTCCCTAAGATCCTCCAATGCCCTCCAAGATTTTTTAAAAAACATTTTACTCCCAAAACTTACGACGGACCAAAACTCATACTTAAACGAACACATCACACAGGAAGAGGTGGAAAAGGCTATTAAGCATCTGAAGCAGGGTAATGATCTGACAGCCCTATACTACAAAAAATTCCGTGCTTCCCTCTAACGCTCCTCTGCAAAGACATTTTATCTGGAAAAACTATTCCCGAGGAGTTTATGAGTGCTTTTATAATGGTAATTTTCAAGCCAAATATGGATCACAGTTCTCCCAAAAATTATAGACCAATCTCGCTTCTAAATTTAGATTATAAAATCCTGACAAGCTTCCTGGCTAATCGTTTAAATTATTTCCTTCCCTCCCTGATCCACAGAGACCAGGTCAGTTTTATCCCTTCACAACAAGCTCCGGACAAGATTAGAAATCACAACTCAACATTATACATATCTCAAAAATACACAGCACCCTGCTAATAACTGTAGTCCTGGACATAGAAAAGGAACTTTCGACGGTCTTTCCTGTGACTACGGTACCTTTTCGCAGTCCTGGAGTACGCAGGCATCTGGGGAGACTTTGTCACAGTGCTACGCTCTTTGTATTCCAACCCATAGGAAAATACCTATACAAAGAGGAACAAGACAGGGCTGCCCCCTGTCCCCAGCTCTATTTGCACTAGCAGTGGAAACTTTGGCCCACATTATCAGAAAAAACCCAAACATTTCAATTATTATAGTGAGAAAGCAAGAACATCAAGCAGTTTTTGGCTGATGATATCCTCCTCACTGTATCTAGACCCCTCACCTCCCTACCACATCTAATAGCATCACTAGATTCGTTCGCTGAAGTTTCAGGCCTAACAGTTAATATGGATAAGACAGAAGCCCTCTTCTATAATATTCCTCCACATATGCAGAAGCTAATAGAGCTTAATTTTGGGTTCAAAGCCTCCCCACACTACATCACCTACATGGGAATTAAACTTATCTCCTCCCGACACTTTATATAAATGGAACTACCCCCACCCCCCACCCCCTACCATTATTTACTTCTCTTACGTCAGAGATGAAGAGATGGGATCAGCCTACTCTCTCATGGCTCGCCTCCCATATCTTTTCAGGTGTCTGCCCAAAGAAGTCCCCACAAATGATCTGAAGGAGATACACCAATCCATTTTCAGCTGTGTCACAGTGCTCCAGGAGAGGTGAGTATGCCCTCTTTTTTATTTCCTTCCACTTTCATGTTAGCAAAAAAAAATGTTGTTATTTCTAATGGGGCCAGGCTGAAAGAGGTGGATGCTTGTAGGTTTACAGAAAGTATCCCATGCAATCAATTTACCATTAGAGATGAGCGAGCGTACTCGGAAAAGCACTACTCGCTGGAGTAATTTGCTTTATCCGAGTATCACTGTGCTTGTCCCTGAAGATTCGGGTGCCGGCACGGAGCGGGGAGCTGCAGGGGAGAGCGGGGAGGAACGGAGGTAAGATCTTTCTCTCCCTCTCTCCCGCCCGCTCTCCCCTGCTCCCCGCTGCGACTCACCTGTCAGCTGCAGCGGCACCCGAATCTTCAGGGACGAGCACAGCGATACTCGGATAAAGCAAATTACTCAAGCGAGTAGTGCTTTTCCGAGTATGCTCTCTCATCTCTATTTACCATCCATCCCTGCACTTTGATATGTAAATGGAAACTCTTATGAAAGAGCAAAAAGGCACAATGCTGCATGACTACAGTGCACAACCGCTCCACAACTCAGTCCATAAATATCAATATATCTTTGGATGTATTTTCAAAGCTACTTAGGAATATTTTAAAGAGCCCTTGTACACGGGCTTATCAATGCTGAAATCCATCGTTTGTGGGAAGCTGACTGATAACCATTAATTGCTAAATGCCTTGAGCTTGTGCACAAAATAATATAATTCAGTTGTTTATCTTGCATTGCTCAGTTCATGTACACATAAAATCACAAATGATCCGCCCACCTAACAATTAGGCATTCATCTTTGAACAACTGTCTGTTTAGGGAGAATTTTGGCAAGCAGGCCAGAAACAGCCTCCGCCACGTCCGCCTCAGTTTGTTGAGTGATTACACCTTCTGTATAACTGCATAGGTGCAATCATTGCTGAGACGACTGTCAGGCATGTCTCTGCCTAATAGGCTTGCTGTATAGAAGGGACCTAATACAGTAATGGCTGTCAGATATATAGAAAGATGCTTTTCTATAGCTGTGACGATAATGGGTGCTTTTAGACAGAACAATTATAGTTGAAAAAATCTTTCCAATGAGCAAAAGTAAACAATAATTGTTCAGTCTAAACGCAGCTAAAGGCCAAATAACAAACAAAAAGAATTTGCTTTTCATTTGTCGTTCATTTTCTGCAGGCATAAAAATCATCGTTATTGTTTGGTTTAAACAGCAATCGTTCAGGCCTTCTCATTCACTTATACAGCGAATGTGAAAGATTGAACAATTCAGAATAATTTCTCATTTGAACGAGCCAATGATGTATTTGCCTGTATAAACAGAGTACACAAGCGAAAGAGTGAACTCTGATATTGTTTGCTTGTGCAAACGATGAATCAGCTCTTCTAAGGCCGTGTCTTAGGATGATGTATGATTTTACCTACAATATTCCAGGCAACTGGTGGTCACTAGCGGGCACTGCGTCAATGGTCACTTCCACATCATCGAACTAGCAACGCTGCGCTCAATGGAACTCGACGAGGAAGGCTGTGATTGTGCAAAGACTTCTGAGGTGAGAGTGTGGTTTCTTTAAAAGTCAGCTGTGAAAGCACAGATGTTTTTGAGTCAAAACCCACACCAATGGTGCATTTTTTACTCTATGTCTTTGGCGAAAATGCTAAGGCTGAATCCACACAGGATTTATTTTCTGCAGACATTCTGCAGCAGATCAACTGGGGAAAGTCTGCCTCAAAACCCACACTATCTGGTTAACAGAGTTTGAGAGGGGCACATTATTGGAATGCAATAAGCAGGATCACGGTTGTAGCTAAAGGCTCATGGGCCTGGGTGCAAAAGTTTATCTTGGGGCCCCCCAACTTCTCTTAACCCCTTAACGCAGAGGCGTAACTTGAAGATCCTGGGCCCCAATACAAAACCGGGCCCCCAACTATAATGCTTTATTCATAGTACTGGGCTTCCTATATGGAGAAGAGAGGCTTTATAGGCCCCCTAATGCTCCTGGGCCTGGGTGCAACAGCATCCCCTATAGTTATGCCAGGATGGTCATATCAACGATTTGCCCACCACGTGAGTCATTCTGAACAGACTGTTAGGAGGTGTTGGGACCAGTGTATGAGTGAAGGCACACACAAGGCAACCAAGCTCAGGGCACCTTCGACAGACCACCAGTAGAGAGGATAGTTTGATCGTCCAACAAGCATGAGCAGTTCCAACTGTTTCGTTGTCCGCCCCCTAGAGACAAGTGACACCATCTTTACAGACCCCTGTGTCTGTCAGGACCATTTCCAGGCACTTGGCTTGGCATTATGTGTACTGCCTTTGATACTCACCTACCATTGCCTCCTTTTGCAGTGGTGTTGTGAAAGATTAAACTGAATTGCGACAGAGTGGAATCGGGTTGTCTTCAGAGTCAAATCTAGGTTTAGTTTGGGTACTGACAGTGGCCATGTTTGTGTCTGAAGACCTAGGGGTGAGTGCCTCAATCGTGCCTTTGCTGTAGAGTGGCACACTGCTGCCACTGCTGATGTAATGGTCTGGGTGGGGGGAGGCCATTGCATACGACAGTCGGTCACTCCAAGTAGAGGTATGTAGTGTACAAGACTGTACACTCCATAATTGAATGTGGACTATGATATGATTAATGTAAATGTTACTTTAAGCATTGTTAAATTCATTGTTGGTCAACCACACTTTGTCTAGGAAACCTCAACTTTAAGGCCCTTTTAGACACAACGATTATCGCTCAAAAGCTGTCTTTTGAGCGATAATCGTAGTGTGTAACTGCACTTACATCGTGCAGTTTTCATTACGCCATCACTCATCGTCATCTTTCAGCATGCTGAAAGACGGCGATGAGCCTTATCAGGGATTCACAGCAGGATACAGCTGATACTATTGTTTCAGCTGTATCCTATCCCCGATAACAGGCTGACTATAAAGAACAGAGCGGTCGAGCTCTGTTCTCCATACCTGTCACAGAGCACTCAGCTGTATAACAGATCTGGATACAGAAGACAAGTAGGGACACCCTGCTTATCTTCTACATCCTCCACTCCGAGCGCTCGGCATATAACAGTCGGGCGCTTGGAGCGGGGAACAGCTGGATGCAGAAGACAAGCGAGGACAACCCACTTGTCTCCTGCATCCTCCGCTCCCAGCACTCGACTGTATAATAGCGACATCTTTTGAGCGATTATCGTTGTGTCTAAATGGGCCTTAAGCTAGAGGTATGAGTCAGGGAGTTAGGAGATAGACAGCTTACACTTGTTAGAAAGTTCCTACACAAGAGTTGGGTGTGAGTAGAGTTTAGTATAAAAAACTAGGAGAGGAGTTAAGTAAGCAGTTCAATTCAGACTAGAGAAGAAGGAGGATGGAGTGCTAGCAAGAAGGAACAGAGCTAAAAGAGAGTGCGGGGGAAGATGGACAGAATGTGTAAGAACCCAAAGTTGTGTAATATCTACAGAGAAAGGAAAAGGAGCTAAAGTAAATCGGAACTTCCAACAAGCTAGAGAAAAGAGATAAAGACACAAGAATCAGAAAGGCCTAAAGTAACTGCAATGTACTAGAAATAAAACTTGATGCTTGAAAGAAGAGAGAAAAACAAGAGGGCAAAGCATACAGGACAGAAAGGATTCCCATACTTATTTACTGTGAAAGAGTCCAACAGTGTTAGATAGGATGTTTGCACTTCATGCCTGCACTTGTGAGAATCAGTGTAATTCAAGTACCTAAGTAAGACTACCTCAAAGTAAAGTAATGCTGATTGAATTGTATGAAAACGCTGAAAAAGTATTTTTCTTTAAAGCAATAAATTGTTTTATGTTTTCACTGTTTATTCTGCCTCCTGGAGTCCCTTCCCACCACTGAACATCTGCACTGAGGTTCCACACTACACTTCAAGGAAACAAAACATTTTATTTTTCTCATTTTTTAAAATATTATTTTGTCTGGCACAGGCCTTGGCTTGTATACAGACTAGCATCATGAATTGCCAACTAACATCTTATCCTGACTGACTTTACCGGTAGCACCCAAAAGCCAAAAACTAAATCATTTTATTTTTTCTAAGTTTGCACCGCCTTCCGCTAGTGAGGGAAAGCAGCATAGCCACGGTGACTACCATCATAGCTGCACACCTCAAAGTGGGTCGCTGGTTGCAGGTATGAGGGACAATGACAGCACAGTGATATGTTGAGGACATCCTGCAGCCAAATGTGTTGCCTCTCATGGCAGGGCTTCCAAGAGGCATTTTCCGCTATGATAATGACCACACACAGCAAATGTATCACAGGAATGCCTCCACAACATTGCTATACTGTTGTGGCCTGCCTGGTCACTAGATTTACTGCCAATAGAATATGCATGGGACCATCTGGGACTAGAGGCTCAGTTACTGCAAATATAGACTGAAATTCCACAGGATATCATACGGAACTTGTATGCCTCCGTGCGCACCTGTATCACATCTTACATCTAAGTTAGCGGTAGCCCAGTCGGGTACTAGAGGCTACATGCCCACCTGTATCACATCTTCCATCCAAGCTAGAGGCGTTACAACAGGGTACTAGAGGCTGCATGCCCACCCGTATCACATCTTGCATCCAAGCTAAAGGTGTTACAACAGGGTACTAGAGCCCCCATTCAAGTGTTTAGTTTTCAGCAATAAATTATTCTTTTGCTCTGATATTTTGCACTTACTTATATCAACATTACAATCACACAAATAAAGTTTCATTCAATTCTGCCAACTCCTAGGTGCTAGATTTCTTTTTGATAATGAATGTATGTGCATATAAATACACATATGCATACGCAAATGATCTGCTTTTCTTCATAACCTCCCTGCAGAGCTTCTGACTATCGCCACAGCTGAGAAACTAGCCGGAAGACCCACTTGGATCCACGCTTCATACTGTAAGAAAGCCTCAGATCCGGGAGACCAGGCTTAGTCATGCTGTGGACATTACTCTTGTTGGGGCTAGTGAGAGAGGAGGGTGGCAACTGGAATCCTTGGTCAGAGGAATATGAAGGTATGGTTACATTCTGGTGTAACTCATCCAACACTCAAGCAGCCACATATTCCTTTGACTATTGTGCTGTGGTCCCATATCTAGGAACAAAATCCCACTGCGGGCCAGATTCAGCTCGGTCCAGCTGGTTATATGACTTATATATCCGGGAAATACAACATGTTTGCGTTACTGGTAACGTCTGGGGAGAAGACTGCTGCTATAAGGGATATGGCAGATGCTCCCGAATAGAAGCCTTCACCTAGTCCCGTGCCCGTAATTAACCCCCTACGCCCCAAAATAAAGACTTTGGAGGACAAGATGTCCACAGCCGACCCTACCTTCAAGGACACCCTGGCAGTAGAGACTGGCTACTCTGACCAGAATATCTGGTTGGAGTGGATGAGTTACAATACTAACAACAGTGACAAATCTAACTGTAACGTGTGCGGTAGTGCCCCACCACACGTGGGCACGGTCCCCCTAAATCTCCTTGTAGATGCGGAAGAGTGTTTCCTTAGTCTCTTCACTAACACCTCCACTAATTACATTACTTGTGAGAAGTGTAAAAAGGAAAACTCCATAACCACCCAAGTGCCTCACCCCGGAGAGAGCATTACAGTCTACCCCGGAAACTACACCTGCTGTGCAAATAGGCAGGGTGAAGGGAGATTTTGGGGGAACTTCACAAATAGGTATTGCTCCTCCTACAGTACACTAGGAAGGGAACGGACCAGGTCCAGTCCTTAGGAAATATTTATTGGCTTTGTGGGGACATAAGGTTGAGGACCCGCCTGGAAGGTAATTCGATAGGATAATGAGGTTACTTCCAATAGCTACCATAGAGGGAGAAGAGAGGCTCTTGGCAGTAGTTTTGATCTACACGTGTACATTGACGCCATAGGACAGTCAAAGGGGGTTTAAAGCTAGAGACCAAGTTAAAGCTGAGTTCCAGTCCATTTTTTACAATCACAGAAAAATGGCCATTACTTACTGACTGAGGCAGTGTGAGTGGTTGTCTTATCGGTGTCTTGCACAGGTGTTATTGGCTCCTCCATTTGGTTGTCAGCTACCTGCATGGTGAGAGGAGGATGCATCTATATGCACTCCTCAGTCAGTAAGTAACGGCCATCTTTCTGTGATTGTTTTTAATTCTTGATTTCCCCTTCTGTGATCCAGTCCATTTTTATTACAATCATTACGGTAAATAAAATGTTGACTGGATTAATTATATTTATTATAATCAGCAGAGGTTTATAAATTTTATACCAGAGATGCCTTACAGGGACTAGCCAACCAATTAGGACTTACCTAGACTATTACTTTTCAAAATAGAATAGCTATAGATATGATTGTAGCTGAAAAAGGGGGTGTCTGTAAGATGATAGGGGAAACTTGTTGCACCTACATCCCAGACAACACGGGGCCCACAGGTAAAGTCACAGTTGCCATTTAAAAGCTGACCAGAAGAACTAAAAAGAAACTCAGGGATAACTGACCCTTGGAACCAGTACTTTTCATGGATGAGTGGGTGGCAAAGGATCCTGGCCCAGATAGGCGTAGCTGTTTTGTGTGTATTGATTATCTTTGCCTTTCTAGTCTGCTCTGTTATCCCCTGTGTCCGGAAGGCCTGTGAAACTGTTGCTGAAAAAGCCGCTCCCACGATGAGTTTGCTGGATGCATCCCCAGAAGGAGTGGACAAGTCCTACACCCCCTTGAAGACCCTAAATCCAATCTACAGCGCACTCCAGTTATAGGGCCAGATCACCCTCCTTGGAATTATGAGTCGGTGACTATGGGGGACCACCAGGCTAGCTGTGGTCCAGTCGCAAGGGCTGTGAAGAACCCGTGGTTGGCTCGGAGAGTTTGCCTTGGTTTGCTCAAAGGGCCTACCTAGATTTTGGTTGCCGAGGAGGGTCAACCAGAGAGGACTGTGAAAATTACCAGGGAAAGTTAGAGAATAGACATTTCAAGGGGGGATTGTAGTAGAAATGATGATTAATTAGCATAAAAGGTCTACTGATTTGTATAAACTAGATGTATTACACAGCTATAGTGATTTGACTCTATAGAGGCTGATAGTGACATCAGTTCATTATGGTAATTGCTGGGCAATGGCATGATGAACAATGTATGCTATTACATAAGTCCAATGTAAAGTTCCAAGGCAGCCTCTCTAGGGTTAAATTACATAGGATGGAAGACAAAAAAAACATATGTGCTCACCCTCCTGTTTTCACCCGATCCTTATACACCGGCTGTGTATCCAACCTGTTAGCAAGTTGTACAGTCCACCATGAAATTCATATAAAAAGTTCAGCAAAAAAGAGGTTCGCCTTCAGAGGTATGGAAAACTTTCACCTTTATTAATAGTGTCTCAGCATTCAATAAAAGCAGGAATCAGCGTCAGACCTTGATCACCCTGGCGAAAGTTTTCCATACCTCTGAAGGCGAACCTCTTTTTTGTTAAATTACATAGGTATGCAGGGAAACTGAAAGTATATCTATCTTGGGCGTCTCCCCAGCCCTTCCCCTAGTCAACTTCTGAGACAAAGGAACTGGTCTTTGCCTGACCACATGTTGAGGGGACAAAGGTTAGTTTGTACAAGGGGCTTGAAGAGGCGGGGGGGGGGGGGGGTGGAGGGAGGAGAGTCTATATAGCTTAACCAATAAAAATAAATATACATTACGTATGTCATATGTTATACACCCATAGAGGGCAGGTATTATGTGTTTTAATAAAAGAGACTCTCCCACTTGTAACTGGGCAGAACTCTCTTTAGGCTTCACTCTGAACACAGGTCTCAGTCTGAATTCTTATTATGCACGTATATCAGAGTTTTGCAATTAGGAAGCTACAGAATTCCTCATACCCTGCTGGAGAAATTCGTATCCAGAGCATGTGGAGAGAAATCTCCTGCACCACTCCTCGTCAGTCTGACATGGAAACTACATGTGAGCAACCACGCATAGATATTTCTGTGTCCAGATGATTGGGGCACACAGAATGGCATTGTGAGCCAAATGTGCACCCCATGTCTTACCTGTAAGAGGCGCAATATGAATAAAAGCATGCCTTCATCACCTGGTGTCTAAATGCTCTGGTCTTTCTGGTACCAGTAGACATAAGTACTACATGTATAGCACAGTATTGTACTACAACAAAGCACTATGCACTGCCTGTAATAACTCCCCACTGATTGGGTCTTCTTGCCTTAAAGGCCAGTGTTGATTCATGGGTGTTTTACGAATAAAATGTGCACTCAGACTGAGACAGAAACATATTTTGTTAATTTAATTATATTCTGTTGCTGTTAACTTTGAGGTTACAAGATTTAGACTAGATAGTATTTTTTCAAAGTTGTAATAGCTTTAAAATAAATTATTCATACATATTGAGCTGAAATCACTATAAATGTGTGAAAGAAGTGAGATGGGACGAGTTACGGAAGAGACCATTAAGCAGTGATATAAATCTTTCACTTGGCAAACACGTTTTATTTAGACACATCAAATGGTTAAATTCTAAAATGACAAGATCAGGCAAGAAGGTTGTGAGAGTGTTTGACCGATCTACTGACAGATTCATGGGTATAAAGGGAAAAATCAAAGGTAACTGCTCGAAGTACTAATATAACATTTTTATGCTCAAGAAAACTGGATTTTCACATTGTTACACTTTTTATAGGCAGACTATAAAAAATCCTATAAAGATGTTATTGTATATGAGCCTTTGAGAACACACTGGTCCTTTCTTCAGATGTGACAATAAAAATGTAAAAATAGGGACAATTTTACAGCTAAGGGTTAGACCTAGAAAACAGAACTTATATTTTGATGTTTTGCTATCAACTTGGTGGATTGGGGAATATTATCAATTTTGGCCACTAAAAAACATATTTTCAATGATCTGGGCAAAAAAAACTAATTCTAAATATCAGTCATATAGGGTTCATAATAAAACTGTTGAAGTTAATTAGAAAAAAAAGTGTAGTGAAAAGCACATTATCTGCACAGTCAATTGACTAGATAGAACTATATACCCTGCTAGTCGGATCTTCCATCAACTACAATGTTGTGCCTACTGTATATCCGTTTACTGGTTGACTTTAATGTATGAAGGGATATACATTCCTATTAATGGCATCTTGTATTGTCCTGCATTTTGGACAAGTTAATATGTGCTGTGATTAATGGTACATTCTGATGGCCCAACTTTTACTATGGATTTCATTTAATGCATTGAAAAGGCTGAAATTTGTTGCAAAACAGTAAGAAATCCACAAGCTGCAGATTTAAAAATTACCAGCATGCTGACAACTCTACACTGAACTGTAGCCACCGTGTGAATGACATTCTGTAACATACCTGTATCCCATTGTATAAGTTGTGGATTGTCAGTGTAAAATTCAAACCAAAATCTACAATGAGTCTGTCTATATGTATCTGCATAATGAGAAGGATGGGAGAGTGTTGCATCACAGCGATTGGTTGCTAGAGTTATCTGATAGAGAGGGGAGGGGAAACCCGCCATACATTCAAACACAAAATTTTATGCAAAAAATCTAAATATTAGGCCCCCTGAGCACGAATACTGCTGAGAGGACACACGATAAAGAAATAGGGTTGACACAAGAAGTATAAAAGTTTGTTCTGTATGATCCAAGGAGAGAAACAGATATGTAGGGTGCTATACATAAAGTTGTGAGAGTTAATCACCATCCCTATTTATATATAAACAGTTAAGAGGTACAATGGGGTGTATGCGGAATACAGTGGGTAGGAGGGAGTCAGGTTTTCAAGGGGAAGTGCAACAGCGGGGTAAATAGAAAAGAGTTAGATTAGGGAATATGGTGGGCCTCCCTAAAAAGATGTGTGTTTAAAGGCACACTTAAACTACAAGAGTTCGAAATTAACCTGATTATCACCAAATGTCTCTTCATTTTCAGCTCTAGGACTTACATTCTTCTGAAAAAATGTATTGGTTAGAGATGAGCAAGCACGCTCGGATAAGGCAGTTACTCGAGCGAGCATCGCTCTTCTCGAGTAACTGCATTCTCAGTAGGCTCGGAGGGAGCAGGTGGGGGAGAGATCTCTCCCCCCCCCCGAGCCTGCTCGGACGAGAATGCAGTTACTCGAGAACAGCGATGCTCGCTTGAGTAACTGCCTTATCCGAGCGTGCTCGCTCATCTCTAGTATTGATACATCTTAGAAGTCCCTGTTTTCTCAGTTTGACTCAATGCAAAGCTGGATTGCTGCTGTGTTTGCTATTTTCACACATTTGCAACTTACATTAAAATTGCAAACGGTAACCGCACAACCCCTTTAACATTACTGAACAAATTTGGATCTAATGTAAAGGGACTGACTGGTATATACAACTTCCCTTGTATAATCACTGATGAAATAAAGTCTGATGTTGAAAAGCGCTACTAAATTCATATTTAAACTTTGGGAAATATTAGGCCTGTAAATGTTTTATAAATTAGACAAGTCACATCAAACGTCCTCTCATTCATCTTATTGATGAGATGCCTAATTAAGCTAACTGTAAAAAGTTAAGGAAATTAGCAAAAATTCAATCTCTGCTGTTCTCACAGTATAGCTGCCAAGTATCATGGCTTGTAAAATAAATACAAATCTGCTTTATGTAAGATTTCCAGATGTTTCTGTCAAAGCATGATGGACTTGTTATTCTGTAATGAAACATCATAGCCGTGTACTTGGTGCATTTAAACTATTTCAGCTAATATAAGAACATCGAAAAGAAACAACTGCAGAGAAGGCATAAAACACAAAGCAAAAAATGAAAATGTATACTTGCATAATATTTATCTATCATAGATCTCATATGATATATTTTAATGTTAATTATGTTAAATTAAAGTACTGCACACCAGAGAAAATAGTTAATTAAAGGTGATTTATTATATATAGACTATTCATAAAGTTCTATAGGCAAGTACAGTACTCAATTCCTCCCAGCTGATTATGTGTCTGCAGCCGCGGCATATTTTTCGAAAAGGCAAATATTTGTTCATTGGCATCATTTTTCCATACAATGCAGTTGCTTAGACTAGCAATAACTGTATAATTGTAGTATACTGATGTCAGAGGGAGCCAATTACATAGAGATAAAAGCTGCTCACCTTCCTCTCAGCAGAGGTAGCCTATTACGAATTACTTCAGCCAATATTTCCTCTCTTTGTGTTAGCCTCACTCATCGGACGAGCTTCTAATGTGCAATAAGGACCACCGTACAGGAAGAATAGCAAGGTTTATATTTCAGCTCGTAAATAGCTGCCGTTACTGGAGGACATAGTTACAGACCGTGGTGGCACTATAAGGACAGGTCACATGGATGGATTGCATTCCGCATGTGGGAAGCCCGCAGTGGAATCCAGTTGTGCGCCTGGCTGGCGCCCGTGCATACCTTCTTTTCTTGTATTGCAGATGACCACGGCAGCTCGCAGGTGTTCATGCGCAATACTTTTATTTTTTTTTATTTTTTTGAAGGTTTGTACTTCCTGCGCCGTTGCTTAGCGATGACGCGGTTACCCGTGACCCATACGTGATGTTAATTGCATATGGGCTGTGGGACTTCAATGGAAGCTGTTCATGTGGAGTCAGCAGAAAAATAGAGCATGTTTTGATTTTTCCTCTGCTTGCGAAATAAACATTTCATATCCGTGAGTGTGAGAGAAAAAGCGAATTTACATGCCTTTGAATGGCTGCATTTTGCAACGGATCCTCCGCGTGGACGCTGATTCACTTGGAAGCCACCCGTGTGAGCACAGCCTAGCTGTGTCGATGGTGGAGGTGTAGCAACAGAGGTTTCAGAATACAATGCAGCAGATGGAGTAACTTGAATATACAATATTTAAAGATGAAGCAATAAAAGTAAACAATTAATAGCGTTTAAGCAACTGAACTTTTACCTTTGAGTACCTAGTTGCTATTTACTGTTAACTAAAATGTAGGAAGAGTAATACTTTGTGAGCAATACATAGTAACAGTAATATCTGTTGGACAATATTAATCACACTTCACGAACAATGGTACTATTTTACAAAAATATGATTTCTTGAAAGTTTATGCCACTTTATTTTTAAAATGTTAGACAGGGCTTATTATTAGAAGGAGTACACAGCACATCAAGTTACTTCTGAAATTTTTGTCAGCTTATAGCTAGTATAATTTCAGATTTGGTGCACAATGTGCCAAACGGGGCGACAAACCTAATAGTAGGCTTGTGCTTCTTTACACGTTAATGGCACTTCACACCAGTGCAGACTTAGCATATGAATTACTAGTCTAAGTAAATATGCTGTATTGTGTATATATATCTGGCTGTGTCATACTGTAAAAAGCAAAGAAACTGGTAATGTGCCAATAGTACTTCCATCTCCCTGAAGTCAGAAGTACTGTGGCCCATCAGTGGTATATGCCTGACTCATGGGCCACAGTGCTGGAGCTTAATTGGTTATTTAAGTAATTTTACAGAATTTTAAACTTAATAAATTTGTGGAGGAAAGGGATGGAAGCATTCTCTGACTGGATAAGGTTTTTTCAAACTCAAAAAAAAGGAAAAAGGTTGTCTAGTACTTCAAAATTGATGATCTAGCTTTTGGGCCCTTTTACACAGGCCGATAAATGGTTCAGATTCCCAGATCCAGTTGAAATCTGAATGATTCGTTTAGTGTAATGGATGCCCCGACTCAACAATGAACGAGAATTCATTCGCTTCTCGCTCTTCGTTCAATTTATTCATACATTGAACTGAATGACGGATCTGCCTATGTAAACAGGCAGTCGTTCATTTACGAACAACTGCCTGTTTTCTGTGATCCCCGGCCTACTTCACCTCCATTCACTAGCGATGATCATTCCTGTGTAAAAGCACAGGGACGATTATCGCTGGAACAACCTGTCTGACGTCTGCGCCTGAAAGGTCATCCCATGTAAAAGGGCTCTTAGGAGAGGCCATCAATGTTTTATCTGTGAGGTCTGACCTCCCTGCCAATTAGCACAGCAAAGACCCCTTCATTGTTTACAGACAAAATGTGTACTTCCTTACCTTTCCTTTTGGCATAACATATTCTGAGATGTGTGGCGTGAGAGGACAACCAAATTTTGCATTATGCTACTAGGAAAAGTATATGCCATACATTTCTAAACGTGGCCACTAGTGTAATTTAAATGGCAGCCTGAAAGGGGGTTTGCTAGCAAGTCGCAATCATGTAATAAAATTGTTTTGGGAGAAATTGGAGTCCTTAGCAAAATTCCTGGAAAGGTAAGGCTAGACATATCTGTAGACACAAAAGCTCATCCATTCAAGCAGCTGTGACAATTGACAGCATCAGGATATTTACTTTCTACTGTATTTTTCTGCTTGTTTAAACTTAAAAATCAACAAAGAAAAATATAATTTTACTGGTCTATTCATTTTAAAAATAAGAGCATAAAAATTCTCCAAAAACTAAGTAGAGAGACGGAATCCCTAACTGAGCCCTAATGCAGGTGTGAAACCACCCTGAGACTATCTACACACGGCCGGGCGCGATATTGGGCAGTAAACTCGGACCGATATCATGCTCGTCAACGTGCGATGTCCTCGCGGGTGCGAGGTGTTTTTCTGTCAAAAACCGCCTCCCACCACTTCTGTGAGGTTGCGATCCTTCAGAGCCATGTCAGAGGATTGGTAAGTAAGTGTTTCCCATTGTTTTCAATGGGAAGTCTCGCATTGCACTCACGTGCGCATTGCACACCATGCGATGTGTTTTCTTGTCAAATTGAAAACAATGGGCGATGCATTCCGAGAAACACACAAAGATACAGCATGCCATTAATGTATATGACTCCTTTCAAAAGAATGGGGTTCATATTCGTGTGAGATTTGTGCGTCTCACAACATATAAATCTTGCGTGATTTTCTCAGCCTTGTAAAAGCAGCCTAAGATGGATATTTTATTAAACCAGTGATAAAAAAAAATAGTTTTCATCCTGTAGGAGTGAAGCAGACCACGCTAGAGAATACTAAGGTGTGT
Organism: Eleutherodactylus coqui; assembly: GCF_035609145.1. Lineage (NCBI taxonomy): Eukaryota > Metazoa > Chordata > Amphibia > Anura > Eleutherodactylidae > Eleutherodactylus > Eleutherodactylus coqui. The sequence continues at coordinate 429,816,884 of NC_089837.1, read as the reverse complement.
CAAATGTGGCTCACTGGCTCTGTCCCCTCTCCACTTTCTCTCCCTCAGGACTCGGTCCTTGGGTCCCCTCCTCTTCTCTATCTACACAGCCCAAATTGGACAAACCATCCTCAAATTCGGCCTTCAATACCATCTCTACACTGATGACACCCAGTTATACACCTCTTCCCATGACATCTCTGCACCCTTCCTCCAAAACATCGACTGTCTGTCTGCTGTCTCTAACACCATGAGGGATCTTTCTCAAAATTGACCTCTCAAAAACTGACCTCCTTGTCTTTCCACCCTCAACTAGCTGACCCCCACCTCCAACATCTCCACATCAGTATCTGGCACCCGCTACCTTTCCTTTACCCCCCACATCCAATCTCTGGCCAAACATGCCACGTGCACCTCAGAAATATTGCTAAAATCCATCCATTCCTAACCACAGACATGTAAAGACACTCGTTGTCACCCTCATCCACACCTGACTTGACTACTGCAACTCGCTGTTCATTGGCCTTTCCAGCACCAGACTCTCTCCCCTCTCCAATCCATACTACATGCGGCAGCTAGACTCATTTTTCCATCCAGCCGTTTCTCAGATGCCTCCTCACTATGCCAGCCACTGCAGAATGAAATTTAAACTTCTCACCCACAAGACTCTCCACGGCACCGCGCCATCATACATCGCTTCCCGCCTGTCCGTACACCACCCAGCCCGCACACTGTGATCCGCTAACACACTCAGACTAAATAACCCTCTAATATGAACCTCACATGCTCACCTCCTGGACTTCACCAGAGCACCGATCCTCTGGAACTCTCTACCTCAAGGCATCTAGACAATTCCCGATTCACAAAATTTCACACATGTCCTAAAATCACATCTCTTCAGGGAGGCATACCAAATCTCCTGACCCAGTCCCCCTGACCCTTTCCACAGCACCCTACACCTTCCACCCTGCCTATTGCATATGACCTCTACTTCTTTACTGCCTCCATCCTGTTTACTTCCTAATAACTGATTTCCACATATAATTCCAATACTGCTTGTGTTCCCTGATGCCTCATCTCTCCGCTCCCACTCCTCCTGTATTACACCCACCCCTTTGTTTCAAACTGATTGTATACTACATATAATTTGTTGTATTGTCTGTGTTCTCCCATGCTCGTAACCGCTGCGGAATAGGTTGGCGCTATATAAATAAAGATTATTATTAAATGTATAGTTAGCAACCATACCCTAGCTTTTGCAAAGCTTAAGATGACATTGAATAAACAGATGGGGTGGTTTCACATCTGTACAGAGATTCCACTTTCCTGCTCCAATTGGGGAGATATAAAGGGGAATCCCCAATCTGTCTATGAACAGATTCCACTTACTATAATGGGGTCTGCCCGCTTTCTGCCCAGCTTTTGGATGGAAGAAAAAGTGAAATCTGCCAAAGAGACAGCACTAGAGCTATCTTAAAGCAGTTGTCCCATGAAACTAACTTATATCTAATAATTATCTAATAATTATCTAATCTAATCTAATCTAATCTAGTGGAGGTCCTACCACTGGGACCCTACAATCATGAAAACAGATGTTCCAGGTGTCCCTGTATCACTCCATTCAGTTATATGAGACAACTGAATCTAAATTCCTGTTTTAGAATATTATAGTCATTATGCATCCAGTCTCATCACTATTTAGCGAAAGAGAATGTGGTAAAATACTGGTGGTGAAGGCGCAACACTCCAAGCTAGTTGAAAGTTAAGGTCCAAGATGCAATAGTGAAGCACTTCTTTTTTATTTAACAACATAAAGAACCAGCAAGTAAAAAAAACACGTTTTGGGGTCGAGCTCCTTCATCAGTTCAGCTGGATTAAACACAACAGGATGCCTGAGGGTGACAAAATTCCAAAGGTTTTTGGATGTGCCAAAGGTCCTGTACGTGGCAGGGAGACAGGGAGGAAAGAGGCTCTTCAGGATACTGAATTGAAGAAGGGGTGGACCCCAAAACATGCTTTTACTTGCTGGTTCTTTATGTTGTTAAATCAAAAAAAGGAGTGCTTTTACTATCGCATCTTGGACCTTAACTTTCAACTAGCTTAGAGTGTTGCGCCTTCACCACCAGTATTTTACCACATTCTCTTTTGCTATACTCACGCCCACCTTGGTGGAGCGTCATCTGGTTGGCAGCACCTCCATCATTTAAAACATTTTTTACTCCAGAACTATTTCACTAATCTCAATGGGTCTTCCTCCACCCTCCTTTTTTATCTTTCTTAATCTTATCACTATGTAGGCCAGATGAGTCAGCCATGGCTACACAGCCCTTTATAGCAGCAGTTGATGTTAACTTTTGATGCTGTTAATCTTTGTAGTTTCCACAACAATTGTATTCTCTTACAGAGAAATGACTCTCTTGTGTGTCTAACACATTGGTATTCTAACCTTCTAGTAATCTCTTACATCAAGCGAATACACACCAAAATAACTATTGATGCAATAGCAAATACATACATTCCTGCATTACATTATTTTACATGGTTTTCTCTAAAAGGTCTGCTTTATAATAATAAGTTGACCTATATTCACAATTCATATTTTTTCCCACTGGACAACAGCTTTAGGAGACTATAAAAACAGTATTAATCTCTACTCTCATACATCTGTCAAAATTAGTATGATATTAAAGGAGTTTTCAAAGTAATAAACACATTGGCAGTGATGGCATGAATCACATGTAAAAAAAATCTCACCCCTCCTGTCATGCTACCTCCCCACCACCGCCCAGTCCTCTGGTCTTCTATTTACTTCAGCTTCATCGGTCACTTGGCTGTTTCCGCTATGTGACCACTGCAGCCAATAAGAGACCTCAACACAGGACATCATCAGTGATATACCATAAACCTGCCAAGGCTTCTACGCTGGAAGCCCACTTGACAGGCTTACAGGACATCATAAAACTAGAAAACACGGTCTGTTACCTGTCAGATGCCACAGTGAATATATTGCACACAGGCCCAAAAACAATATAAAAAATTAAGATGAACAACCCCTTTAAGAGAGTATTCAAGCCATAGTAAGTGATGGCAATTGTCATTTGCTAATTGTGTGGATCGAACCACAGAGCTGAGGAGCATCCATACCGTCCAGGCGCTGTACAGCTCTATTTAAATGAATGGGTTTCAAGTTCCAACATAGCACCTGGATGGCATTCTAACATATGATGGGGGTGCACTGATTAGCAAGTGACAGCATACGCCATCACTTGCAACCACTAGAAAATACCTTTAAATAAATATATACAAGCCGAGTTGACAGAGAACAGACTATAAAGCTCTCACATGGGGAAACTAAAATGAGAAAATATATCTCACATTTATTCTTTAAGTATTCGTAAAAAATGGACACATTAAATTTCAATGAGAAACAAATTAATTTTTTCATGAATGCTACTTACAAGAGTCTGCAATCTCTCAATCTCTTTATCCAAAAAGAGATACACATGAAGCTAATGAACTCTGTGGTTTATAGAAACACATAAATTATGACCCAATTCATTACAAAATCTATTTCAACACAATGATTTTTTAAATTAAATTGGCCTTATGTAAAACGCTCCAGTAACAGATGTCCGCTGTATTTATTTCACAGAATGTATTTTTTGTAAACTGAGATATTTGTGAATAGACATCAACATTTACAAAAGCAGTGACTGGCAGCATAAACGGATGTAGAAAAGTACCAAAACTTTTCATTGCCCCATTACAAAAGACAGCAACGTTTCGGCCGTAGTGGCCTTCCTCAAATGGCCGAAACATCGCTAGTCAAATGAGTTTTGTCTCCAAATCAGACAGAACTTGCATGGGAAAATCGAATGTGTGAAGACATCCTTGGAGACCTTTCACACAGAAGGAATTTGGCTGCAGAACGCACCACAACGTGTGGAAAATTCTGCACTAAAATCCACATGGCTCCATTTGGATGCAAAAATGAAAATGGCTTAGTTCTGTTGCAATTCCACATCAAATTCCGCATCTAGTCATACGGCTGCATGTTGTGGTGTGTCCTGTGGCTAAATTCTGGCCCCACGTGAAAGATCCTTCAAGAGCTGAAACAAACAGTTTCTTTAGCACTTTTAGACAAGTGTTTTTGGCTTTTATTTTCTTACAACTTTGTTGTAATAGGGAGAAATATCCGAACAAAATGCCATACACGCTGCATTGTGGGGAAAAAAGCTACAAACCACAAAAATGCAACAAAAACACTATCATATATATATACAGATTTTTTTATAATTTGCTATAGATTTTACAGTAACACTTGGTTCCAGTGTTTATGATCCCCCAAAAATTGTGGCTAAAATGCTAACACGGTGAAAAATGCTGCGTGTGAATGCAGTCTAATTCTTTTTAATGTGGGGTCAAAAAGAAGAGGACCTCCACATATATAACAGGATGCCAAATGTTGATCTGGGCAAGTAATTTCCTTGAGTATCTTAAGTATTTCTAAAAGGAGTCTGTATGACAGATTGAGTTGTGCAGGTATGACAACAGAAGCTATCATACCTAGGACAGAGTTAAATGGTCAAGTAAATCAAATGTCAAAGCAAACAGAAAAAAACAACAGGTTATTTTTTTTTAAAGAAAAGTTGCAGAAAAAGTAGGATAAACTCAAAATATCACTTATCATATGTGAATTGCAGAAAGAGAAGAATGCGCTAAAACTATTTCTGATAAGAAGTTGTGTGATATATCAGTAGTAATTTTGGTATGCAGTATTGGTGACAGAGAAGGATGTCACATCCATGCATGGATATGAGAACCCTGGTGGGACTCGTTCCACTGAATTATAGAAATATTGTAACATGATCGCATATGAGTTTTGTATGGAGGTTGCCAAGCAACAGCACTTAAGCGAATGTGAAATCAGATCTCTAACAGGGACATGGATACAGTCAACTCTGCAAGGCACGCCTGTACCAGATACATTTTACCTCAAGGCCTATGTCTACCATGCAAACTTTTGGATGATAATACTGCTGAAACGGAAACTTGCCAGCTGATTAAATACATCCAGAAATAGTTGCTAATAGAGTATCTTTCACATTAAAGTGAAAATCTACCTTTGAAAATTATTTTTTAGTTTAAATGAGTTCAAAATTCTGTGACAATTAACATGTTAGCATATCTTTATAGTGGTCAGAGCTCAGTTTTCTGATACTGACCTAGATTTAAAAAAAAAAAAAAATTACATTCTAGCGACATGCATACAGCATTCGGAGGAGCTTACTGCATACTAATAAAACAGTATGCTGTAGACTCCTATACTCCCTCTAGTGGCAACTAAAGGTGAGACGAATTGCATGTGTTAACACATGTTCATACAGAGGATTTGGATCTCTGCATCAGAAAAACAAATCTCCAACTGCTATAAAAATAAATTAACACAATATTTTGGACCAAAAAATGACTGGTTTTTTTTTGTCTCATATGATTTTATCAGTACAGGCTAATCAGCCAGAAAATTCCCCTCGCAGGGGGTGCATTAGTGTATTTCGATGTATAAACAGAACAATTGACATCCACACAAGGTTTTGATCACAAATAACCTACTGAGTACTTCTGTTGTTTTCCTTTTGTATTTAGCTTCCCTCCTTTTGGAGAGAGTATAAAAAATAATAAAGGCATAGAAAAGCACAAAAAGTAGATCTAGGGTGCTATGTCCGCACGGCCCAAGAGCACAACGCCCAGCACGGACGCAGTGCGGCAGTCAAACAAAAACTCAAGAAGTACACATGATTAAATGTTAACGCAGACTACACGACTCCAAGCAAAGATAGATGGAGAAACTTGTCCCTTTCAACTCAGGGGAATGGGGAAACCCTGCCTAAAAGAGGAGTAGGCATCCTGGTATGGACGGCACCATAGTCTACACCTAGGACCTGACTATCCCTGATAGGGAACCTTAAGAAACTGTGTAAAGACTAACAAAAGCAAAAGGAAAAAAAACAGCACTTCTCTAACAATGGAAAGCTTTTACCCAGGATAGGGGCTGTAACCTGCTCCAAGTACACCTCTAACTGAATTAAAGTCGTAAGCTGCAAACAGAACTCATGGACAGACATAAACCATGACTGACAAACACTCAAGACACTCACCAAGCATACCAGCACGCTTAGATAGGTAGAATTACCTCAGAACGTGCAAGGTATTGGTTTACGTCTTGGCCAAGACACTTAAAGCCCACGAGCCTGTGACAAGGGTCCTCGTTGTTTTGCGGCTTCCTACTCTCACAAGACAACTTCCTATGAATCCTGCATGCCAAACCCTAGATGGTAACGATCCAAGCAGGACAGGACACAGTTTACACCAACACACCAGGGACTGCATGCCACACAGAACATTATGCCCCGTGAACAGGACTGTTCACACCCAATGTCCAGCCACCAGCACAGACACAAAGAACAAGTCACTGTTCACACCAATACACACTGAACATGCCCTTTAACCTTATGTTCGGCCACCTGCACAGACACACAGAACATGACAGTGTTCACACCTACACAACATACATAACTGCAAACACCAGGGTATTGGGAAACCAGCATCCTCTGGTCAGAGAGGCTGGTGTATATGTGCAGCAGACCAGTGGAGAATGGCTGGCTGGAGAACACTACACCCAGCCAGTTCAATTATCCCACACCTGAGGCAGTTTGCTTCTGGAACCTCATAGAACTACAGGTCTCAGCAGCACAACCTAACATAGGGTCATGAATTTAGTTTCAGATGGTCATCACCTCCAACGCGCTCTTCCTACCTGCTTTTTATCATGTAGTGAGCAGTCAAGGTAAACCCTGTATTTCCAAGAAAGCAGATCATGGTTGACTGAGCTTTTTTTAAAATGTAAACATTCATTGTAAGGTCTTTCAGAGGCAACATCAAGTAAAAGAAAATAAGAAAAAATGTATGCAAGATTGTCTTATTTGACATTTCCTTATTATGGATGGCAAAGGAGCAATATCACACCACATCAACAGGTATATGAATATGGCCAAAACCAGTTGTCTGCCTATTACTCTACCTAGAGAGGCAGCTGTCAGTCAGTGACTGGAGGGTGGGCAGGGCTAGCCAGCAGCTCATAAATATGAAGAAGGACTACTTCTTATAGTGCTACTGACAAACTTCTTCACAATTATATAAGACAGACATATCTTTGAGGTCAGTATAGGGTAGTGACAGGCTTGCTGATAGCCGTGATAAGAGTATGAAGGTAGTGACAGATTTGCTGCAGAGGCAGAAATGCAATGGAGTGTCCACAGCGGAAATTTCACAGCATTTCTGCATCAAAACAGAGTCAAAATCTGCACCATTGGTGTGGATTTTGACTCGAAATCAGCTGTGTACCCGCAGCTGATTACAGATGATACAGTGCTCCCATCAACTCTGAAGTCTTCAGCTGTCAGCTCTTCCTTCACCCATAGCCCAGTGGCCTGTATTGAGTGCAGCGTCACTGGTTACTTCCACATCACCTGACCAGGACAGCGGGTGAAGGAAGCGCTGACAGCGAAAGACTTAGGTGAGCACTGTACCTTCCAAAATCAGCCGCAGGTAGAGGAAATGGTGTGGATTTGGACTCTTAAAGTAACATAAAAGGAAAATCACAATCATAATCGAAGACTTGGAAGGAACCTCCAGGGTCTTCTGGTCCAACCCCCTGCTAAATGTCGGATTAACTGAATCAACCCAGACATATGTCTGTTCAGTTTATGTTTGAAGACTTCCATTGAAGTAAAACTCACCACCTCCTGTAGCAACCTGTTCCACTCATTGATCACCCAATCAGAAAGTTTTTTCTACCATATAATCTGTGTCTCCTCCCTTTCAGTTATATCTCATTGCTTCTAGTCTTTGGTGTACAAATGAGAATAAGGCTGATCCCTCTGCACTGTGACAGCCCTTCGGATATTTGTAGACAGCTATTAAGTCTCCTCTAAGCCTTTTTTTTGCAAGCTAAACATTCCCAGATCCTTTAACCATTCTTCATAGGACATGGTTTGCAAACCACTCACCATCTTAGTAACCCTTCTCTGAACTTGCTCCAGTTTGTCAATGTGTTTTTTTAAATTTGGGTGCCCAGAACTAGACACAGTATATGATGTATGACTAAGGGAGAGTAGAGGGCAATAATTACCTCACATGATCGAAACTCTATGCTTCTCTTAATACCTCCCAGAATTGTGTTTGCCTTTTTTGCTACTGCATCACACTGCTGACTTGTGTTCAGACTGTGATACATTAGTATACCGGTCTTTTTCACATGTGCTGCTTAGCTAAATTCCTCCCATTGTGTTTTTTTTTGTTTTCATTTTTCTTGCCCAGATGTAGTATTTTGTATTTCTCCTTGTTAAATACCATTCTGTTAGTCACTGCCCACTGTTCAAGTTTGTCCAGATATTTTTGACCCCTCTCTTTCTCTGTTCTCCAGTGTTAGCCATCCCTCCTAGTTCTATGTCGTCTGTAAACTTAATCAGTTTCCCTTCAATTCCCTCCTCCAGATCATTTATATATATGGTGAACAACACTGGCTGCAGGACAGAGCCTTGTGGTGCCCAACTTGAGACATTCTTCCACTTGGATGTGCAGCCATTTATGACTACTCTTTGAGTATACATATATATGGTATTTAATAACTTGCTCAAAGATCTTTCCCAGTTTTTGAAGTCAGGTTTACAGGCCTGTAGTTTCCTGGATCAACCCTTTTTTCAAGACATGGAAAACATTTCCCCTTCTCAAATCTTTTGGAACTTCTGTTCTCCAGGAATTTTCAAAGTTTATGGTGAGCAGTTCAGCAATTACATCTGCGGCTTCCTTCAGTATCCTAGTATGTAATTCCTCTGGACCTGGAAACTAGAATTCATTTAAGTTAGCTAAGTGTTCTCTTGCCATTTATCTGCTTATCTGCATTCTTTTATTCCTTCAATAGCACAGGGAAGATCAGTTGATGTTGCAATTACTTTGAGAGAAAACAAATACAAAATAGGAATTTAAAAATTTGGCTCTCAACATCATTTTTAACCAGTTCCCCATTTTTATTCTGTAAAACATCCTATAGCATCTCTGACTTTTCTTTTGCTTTTGATATACCCCCACAATCCTTTTTTTTAAAATTGCTTTTGGCCTCTTTTGCAGGCCTTAATTCATTATTAGCTTTCGCTTTTCTGACACCCGCCCTGCAGTTTCTGCATATTGCATTATATTCTTCTTTAGATATGCCCACCCCTTTTCATTTGATAAATACATGGTATAAAAGGAAGAAAAAGGTTTAAGTTCTGTGTTTATCTATCCTGGTCTCTTTAAATGCTTCCCATGCTTACTTCTTTTAGGGATTGTTAACAATTGTGCTTTGAGAATTTCATTTTGTAATATTTCCCATCCTCTTTAAAGACAGAAATGTCCAAGAACATCTAGCTATTGATACAAATAGGTTATAAGGAGGCGCCTCGATGCTTTTAATAAGCCATGTTATATAAATTTTAACACGAAAAGATAGAAATGAGTATTAACTCACCTGGTGTCAAGCGAGGATACCTTTCAAAAGGCACCTCGCTGACACCGTAATCCAAGTCAGCTTGTAACCGAGTCTTTAACCCCTTAATGACACGGCCTATTTTGGCGTTGAGGACCAAGCGATTTTTTGGTATTTTTCCATCTCTATTTTTCAAAAGCCATAACTTTTTTATTTTTCCGTGGACGCGGCCGTATAAGGGCTTGTTTTTTGCGTGGCGATCTGTAGTTTTTATCGGTGCCACTTTTGGGTATATAGACAATATCGTTAAATTTATTTATTTTTTTTTTAATGATAACAGGGAGAGAAAACGCATCAATTCTGCCATAGATTTTTTTTTTTTTTTTTACAGCGTTAATCATGCAGCATAAATGACACACTAAATTTTTTCTGCGGGTCGGTATGGTAACAACGATACCAAAATTGTTATATTTTTTTTAGGTTTTTACACTTTTTTGCAATAAAACACCCTTTTTTTTGGAAATCTTTTTTTTTTTCTCTATAGCTGCATTCAAAGTCATGTAACTTTTTTATTTTTCTATGTACGGAGCTCTTTAAGGGCTTATTTTTTGCGAGACGAGCTGTAGTTTTTATTGGTACCATTTTGGGAAATGTACGGCTTTTTTGATCACTTTTATTGCATTTTTTGTGAGGCAAAATGCTAAAAATTAGCATTTTGTCTCTGTTTTTTAGCGTTTTTTTTTACGCTTTTTGTCGTACAAAATAAAAAGCGTGTTCAATTTTTTGTACACGTTGGTACGGACGCGTCAATATCCAATATGTGGGGTTTTAGTTTTTTTTCCCTTTTTTTATGCTAATATTAGAAAAAGCATTAAAAAAGGGTTTTTTTACATTTTTTTTTTTACATTTTTCTTTTTTTTTACACTTTTCTTTTCTTTTTTTTATACTATTTGAGTCCCTCTGAGGGACTTACATCACTGTGCCTATGATCGCTGTCATAAGGCATGGCAGAGCTACTGCTCTGCCATGCCTTATCGCTTGTACAGTGATTATAGGCACAGGCAATACAGGACACCAGTGTCTGGCGTCCTGTTGCCATGGTGACAGGCCGGGCTCTCACGATGACCTCGCGAGAGCCGGCCGGAGACACACAGGGATCGCGATCCCTCTGTGAACTCTTTCCCTGCCGTGATCTACTTAGATCGCGGCAGGGAAGGGGTTAACAGCGGCGGGCGCATCTCCGATGTCCCCCCGCTGTTGGAGCGGGACACCGGCTGTGACTGACAGCCGGCTCCCGCTGCGGGATAGCGCGGGATCTTATGTGATCCCGTGCTATCTCCAGGACGTACCGGTACGTCCTTTTGCGGGAAGTACCAGGCTCCCGGGACGTAACGGTACGTCCTGGAGCGGGAAGGGGTTAATCCATCCGATTTTCGTCAGAGAGCAGCAGGACAATCCAGATAAGCCACACCGGGTAACCGGGGCTTAGTTCAAGTATACCAAAGAAAAGAAAAAACGGCTGCCCGCGCTCCAAAGGATACCAGGCTCTGATCCGGGATAATAAATTCCTTCTTTATTGGAAATACATAACAGGATCCGCGAGCAACGCGTTTCAGTAGATACAACTACCTTTCTCAAGCTTCCTACCCTCTTTCTGAGTTCATTAAATCAGTCTTTTTGAAATCTAACCTTTACGTTTGAGTCTTTTCAGGCCTTTCTCCTCTTGTTATCCAAAATTCAATGATAGCATGATCATGACTTCCTGAGGTCCCAGTGACCCTTACATCCTCAATCACTTCCTCCCTGTTGGTAAGAATTAAAGGGGTTGTCCCGCGGCAGCAAGTGGGTCTATATACTTCTGTATGGCCATAATAATGCACTTTGTAATGTACATTGTGCATTAATTATGAGCCATACAGAAGTTATAAAAAGTTTTTCACTTACCTGCTCCGTTGCTGGCGTCCTCGTTTCCATGGAGCCGTCTAATTTTCGCCGTCTAATGGCCAAATTAGACGTGCTTGCGCAGTCCGGGTCTTCTTCTCTTCTCAATGGGGCTCCGTGTAGCTCTGCCCCGTCACGTGCCGATTCCAGCCAATCAGGAGGCTGGAATCGGCAATGGACCGCACAGAAGAGCTGCGGTCCACGGAGGAAGAAGATCCCGGCGGCCATCTTCAACCGGTAAGTATAGAAGTCACCGGAGCGCGGGGATTCAGGTAAGCGCTGTGCTGTTTTCTTTTTAAGTCCCTGCATCGGGGTTGTCTCGCGCCGACCGGGGGGGGGGGGGGGGGGGGTTGAAAAAAAAAAAAAACCCGTTTCGGCGCGGGACAACCCCTTTAAGTCCAAGATCGCAGCTTCCCTTATTTTCTCTTATACTTTTTGGAAGAGAAAAATGATCAGCAAGAGTGGATAAAAATTTGTTGAACCCATTATTTTGGACAGATTCCTAAAAAATGTCTGGATAGTTAAAATCTTCCACGATTGCTACGTCGTACTTTATTGAGAACTTGGCCATCTGATGTAGAAAGAGTTCAATCATATCTTCTGCTAGTCCAGGCGGCCTATAATGGTATCCTTTTTGTTCTCTCCTCATTATCTTACCCAAACAGTTTCTACAAAACACCCATGCTCTGAAGCTTGAGTCTCTGTGGGGATGCATGCTTTCCTAACCTACAATGCAATACCTCATCCTCTTTTATCAAGTCTGTTTCTTTTGAATAAATTGTACCCTTCAAGCCTTGTATTCCAATCGTGTATCATTCCACCACGTTTCTGTGATGCCTATGACATCAAATCTCTCTTCCTATATTTGGAGCTTCAATTCCCGTTGTTTGTTTCCCATGCTCTGTGCATTTGTGTAGAAATATTTTCATTTGATTGGTATCTCTTGCTCCTCTGCTTTTCTTCTGATTTTTTTTGCCATCGTTCTTTCTTTTTGCTTCTAATAGCAAGGTTCTCAATTGTTCTCATTAACTGGATATAGTTTCCTAGCCTTTTCCTTGCCTTCCCATATTGTCCTAGTTTAAAGCACTCCTGATGAGTGCAGCAAGATGCCTGTCAAATATATACTTACCTGTCTTTGTAAGGTGCAACCCATCACGAAGGCCATCATAAAAGGCAATGCACTCCATGGTCAAGAAATCCAAATCTTTGCTGACAGCACCATTGACATAGCCAGTTGTTCACCTCTAGAATCCTGTTCCATCCATTATTCCATGGTCATCCACTTGGAGGATGGATAAGCAGACTACCTGTTCTCCTAGTTCCTACACTATCCTGCCTAGGTCTTTAAAGTCTCTGCAGATAGTTGCAAGGTCATTTGTCTCTACATATATCAGTAGAAATGGGTAGTGGTCTGTAGGACTGAAGTCTTGATAGCCTAGCAAACACATGATTTGTGCACCTGAAAAAAAAGCACACCACTCATAAGGTTATGTCAGGTCTGCAGACAGCTGCCTCTGTTCCTCTAAATCTGGAATCCCTCTCAACTACCACTCTCATTTGCTTCTTCACAACACTTTTTCCCATTCTGAGTGCTTATTATACTGTTATTATTTATTGATGTAACTCTTCATGATTCTTCTGCGTGAGAGCCTGGTACCGCTTCCTGAGGAGTATGGGTGCTGGCTGACTCCTGATCCTCCTGCTTCTTTGGGTCAAATGCTTCCATTCCTCCGCCTCTGCAGGTACACTGAAAATGTATTTTCCTTCAATATTCTTATGAGTCATTTCTGCTCTGTGAAGAAAATCCCCATCTTTCTTAATGAGTTTCTATTAATGTAGCTATTCTCTCCTGAAGACTTTGCACCTTTTTCTCCAACAGAGGCACAAGCTTATATTTCTGGAAGGTTAAGTTTGACTTTTCCTCTGGTAGTTCTGTAAACATATAGCATATGTTGCAGCTCACCATATGGCTCCTCCCCCTTCCATGTTGATGTTCATTTTCGAACTTCTAAAAGCCAAAGATTCTTGTAATTATATATAAGCTATATGATGCTGCTAAGTAAAACTTTGCATGTTGTCAGACTTGGCTAAACCCAGCAATCATCCCACTCACAGTGACTCTTTACTCTTCCCAGAATACACTGGAAATATGCAAATTACCTTCCAGGAGCTCCAATCTCTCCGGTTACCTTTTACTACATACTTTACAATTGCAGCAAAATGCAGAATACTACTTGATTTCTCTTTAATTACTATAGATATATTAAAAATAAAAAATAACCTGGTATAACCTATTGGCACACTATATCAAAAAATAACCTTTTTGGAAGCAGTTGTATATAGATAAAAGTTGCATAAATGCTTATACAGATATCACTTAAAAAAAAAAAAATTATTCCTTTATCCGGTACAAGGTTTGTGGACAATATATGTATAAGTATGTTTGCCATAAGAGGAAAAAGTTAAACCTTTACATACAACCAAAAAATATTAATTAAAATGGAAAAGATGACACAGGAAATTAATCACTTTACTTCTGGAATGCATAATTCACTGCAAAATAAATGTAACTGGTAAAGGAAAAAGTTGATTTTGAGGACATTAATCATTATTCCAGACACTTATTGGACCAGGCGGTTCATACTATTGTAATGCTGGAATTTAATTTGTAGACACATAAATTACAAAAATCTAGTTGTTGTTTCTCAGACAAATACTACAATATTTACAGTCATCCTTTGGTGAAAGAATATTTTTAATAGTTTTCAAAGTTTACAAAAAATCTATTACTTTTTAATAGTTCTGTGTAAATGGGATTTTATTTTATCAAGATTTTTGGACATCACAGAGCGTGGACCCAGCTTTGACCCTCTCCTCTGTGAACCACAACTGAGACTTGGTATGCGGCTGCTGCTCGAGTAGTTCCGGAAGTCAGTGGCCAGACACGGGTGCATCTGTCAGCTTATTTTTTAACAGGCTCACAGGCTTGGGTCAGATTCCGCAAGCACATATCCGCAGCATATGACCGCGGACGTGAATGGTGTATGTTTGCGTATGCATAGCGTTATCTGTGCGAATGCACAGCGTATCTTATGCGCAGAAGAAAAGGATGCAATCAGGGAATGATATTAGAAAGTAGTCCAAGCCCCTGGAAGCACCCTTCTATCGCTCAGGCAACAATTAATTGTACGGTCATGTTAGCTTTGATCGGTGAATCATGCCTTTAGAACAGGATACTGTTCTCTAGGCCTGGCTGGTTTATACAACTTTTTTGAGACTAAACCACAAAAAAACAACACATTTTCTTTCCAAGGAAGAGCCCAGAAGAATAAGTGAAGGTTACAGATAGTATGGAAGGGTGTGTTATTCCCAAGACTCTGTACTGCATTGTCTGCCCACAAATTTTTGCTTTCCTTATTCCATTTGTTACCTGGCCTCCTAGCAATGTGCGTATGGAATCCACGTCCATACCCAATGTCATTTGCGACTGTACTGCAGATCAAACACATCCAGGGAGATCAATGGAGCTCAAAGGTGCGGAATCTGCTGTAAAATATAGCATGCTGCAATTTTTCTTCCACTTGCGGAATACGCACTTCCCACACGCAAGTGTGAGCGAAACTGCGTAAGTTATAAACTCGCGGAATCTGCCATTTAAATCTGGTCATGTGAGACTAACCTAAAAAGTATTAAATCTTTCAATAAGATTTAGGTTTACAAAATAAATTTCAATAAATATAAGAGCAGGGGTGGGATCTGGCTGCTTCTCTCCAGTTCTCCTGAACTAGTTGCTAAATTAACTGATTCATGTAACCAGAGAGATGAGGAATCCTCGATCCGATTCCCATGAATTCAATTATAATGGTGTCCTGGACATCAATCCATTTGAATAATCAGGTGCTGACTAAGTGCTAGGGTACATTTTGCACTTCCTAATAAATGCATATAGGGGTTATTACATCACCGCACCACTGATAGGAAACGGCTGCTGCCAGGACTAATACAGCATTGAAGTACTTGTAGACCAGATTCTGCAGTCCTATGGTCACTGGATATTATTTGGAATGATGCCATTATGGATATGCCTGCTAGAAAGTTTATATAAATCTTCTTGGAGCCACCCTGCCACGTAAGCAAAGTAGGTTCTCTTGATCAAAACCTATTATCTCAGTTGTTGCTAGGACAGTATACCTTTATCTGGAGGTGACAATGCAGAAAGGAATCATTAAACTACAACGCTGACCACTGCTACTTGACCCACTCGAGAATAACGGAGCGTCTTATTAAAAATTTGATTTAAAAAATAGATAATTGTGCTCGAAGGGGGACTTGATGGAGATTGGTAGCTTAACACCTATAAGTATTTCATTTGGTATTCAAAATGTAAAAAGATTAAAGGGGTTGTCTCGCGATAGCAAGTGGGGTTATGCACTTCTGTATGGCCATATTAATGCACTTTGTAATATACATCGTGCATTAAATATGAGCCATACAGAAGTTATTCACTTACCTGCTCCGTTGCTGGTGTCCCCGTCGCCATGGTGCCGTCTAACTTCAGCGTCTAATCGCCCGATTAGACGCGCTTGCGCAGATGGGTCTTCTGCCTTCGGGTCTGTCCGGCAGCAGCAGCGTTCTGGCTCCGCCCCTTGTACGCGTCATCTCGTAGCTCCGCCCCATCACGTGTGCCGATTCCAGCCTCCCGATTGGCTGGAATCGGCACACGTGACGGGGCGGAGCTACGCGATGACGCGTACAAGGGGGCGGAGCCAGAACGCCGCTGCTGCCGGACCGAGCCGAAGGGTAAAGACCCATCTGCGCAAGCGCGTCTAATCGGGTGATTAGACGCTGAAATTAGACGGCACCATTGCGACGGGGACGCCAGCAACGGAGCAGGTAAGTGAATAACTTCTGTATGGCTCATATTTAATGCACGATGTAGATTACAAAGTGCATTAATATGGCCATACAGAAGTGTATAACCCCACTTGCTGCCACGAGACAACCCCTTTAAGCTATTTAAAAATGGGAGAGTAGATGGGATGAATTAGACAGAGACGTCAGATGATTTGATAGAGCTGGGAATAAATGCAGAATTTATAAATGTCAGTGTTGTCGAATACTAATGGCCACTTGCTAATTTGGGGCAATGAGGCACGCCTATTATGTTACTTGCTGGATGTTCCTGTGTCCTGCTCCACCCACCACCCTCTCAACAATTAAAGATGAAACTTTCTTCTCAAGACTCCTTAGACGACTCCTACACAGAGCAAGACATCCTTGGAACGAGCGAACAATGACAGAGTTGTTTGCTTTATAATGCTGTCAGCTTACACATGCAGAAAACTGTTTGAACTTACTAATGTGCTCATTTCCATGATTGTTGGTCTTAGGGGGACTGTGGCAGGCAATGGGAACGACTGAATAATCGCTTTTTACACACAACTTGCAAACACCTAAACAATGATGTTTGTGCCTGCATAACATTAACGACAACCGATAAGTGAACTATCATTCGTCGTTCAATCATTGACATTTTTACGCTAAACGATCATTTAGTTTCACACGATCCCATCATTTTTTGAATCATAACCGTTCTGTGTAAAAAGACCCTTGGGTATTGTAGAAAGTTGATAGCAAGTTGAGAGATCTTTGGAAGGATGTTAATTCACTGATCTAAACACACAAGTACTGCCATAGAAGCCTTACATTGTTGTCTGTCAACTGTACCACCTAGAGTACAGTACTGCTGATATCACAATATGATCAGATCAAGTGGGAGAGCCTAAAGGGGTATTCATGACTGATGTTAACTAGTGCAGAAGCCATCTTGATGATCAGGAGGGATGTGTAGCCCTCCAGGACACAGCTGAGAATCCAAGATAGTTTCTCTGCATCTTGGAAGTTTGTTTTGCACTCCTTTAGTAGGTACGGAACTGTCAAATGATTCCTTTAATAATTCTTCCGCCAATATTCAATTTGGTTCTGTTATTTAGCTGTTCTATCATAGTGATTCTGCTGGAAGCACTGTAAGGGATACTTTGACAGAATCAATAGTAAAATTAAGTGAACACTGCAAATTCACTTGGACTCTGCATTATTGTTATGAGTAATCTCCAAATAATTCTCATTAGTTTTTCCTCGCATTGATTACTACCATTTATTTTAAGTCTACATTTTCCAGTATGCCATTACCACAATTTGATTTGGCAAAAAGAAGGGTATGCTGACTGGGTGGCTTAAACAGGCAGCTAATGAAACAATCTGGTGGGTAATAAATTAATTTGAATTTTAATCATTCTATTTCAGCACTATGCAGGCAATTTCACATCTAACGAGGCAATCTTGTTAGCCTTTTAGTGATTAAATGTATATTGGAAGTAATTCTGTTGGATTTTAAATTCAGCACTATTGAGTGTAATGTAAGTAACAAAATTTAGCAAAGTTGACACATCTTTGCACATTTTGAAATCTGGAATCTAATTATGCATCTTGAAAAATGTTTTTTTTCCTTCCTCAGTCTTGGGACATGGGGAATTCAAAAAACCATCTTCATGATGAAACAGCTGAATCTTTGCAAGAATGAACAGACTGCAGTTTTACTGAAAGAAAAGATCATTATGAAACATTCCCTATGTGATATGCAATATGAAATCTTGCACTGGGAAACGTTGTAACACTTTGACGATATTTTGTGCTTTCGTGAGCACAGGGTATTTACTTAGCCATCTTCGTTTCAGAAATACAACCCCAGACACCAGTTGCTATGGGCAAACAGTTATTGTTATATCCTACTCCAAAAAAACAGTTAGTTGAACATGTTTCAATATGTAAAAACCATCTGCTAGTCGAGGTTGTGCTGCCGGAAACGTCTGCTATAGAGACCACAAAACAAGTAAACATTGCAATGAACACGTATAGACAAAATTATCAGTTAAAGGCTGCACATCGCTATATGAAGTAACAATCTTTTGCAAATTTTTCAGAACACTCCTATTGATCGTGTCATAAAGATTTACCCCATTAATAGGGCCACTCGAGCACCCATTTTTCCTAATCATCAGTGTTGCCAGACAGTGTTCATACTGATGATGCTCACATAAATCATAAGGCACAAGCAACCTTTGTTACACCAATGCCAGCAGCTGCTATCACTGCTTTTATTATTTAATCAACAGCCTGCGCAAGAAAGGTCAAGTGTTGTACAGTATTCTACCAGCTCCCACCTTCAGGGCACATACTTTCCTTGTTTAAGGCAAGCAGTAAGGTTGGAAGGTTTAACCTTAACCTTCCAGTATGCAACTTTCAGTGCCAAAACATGAATAACTTTACTGCTTGCATGTAATTAAGGTACCCTCATGTAATAGTTAGTCAAGGGGGCTGTGCAATTCAGATGAGTAGTCTGTAGTTGTACTCCAGCTTGTTGAGTGTGGATCTAACAGGTATTAAAATAAATAAAAAGAATTTTAAATAGTAGATAGATATTTTAAAATCAGAGAATTTACATAGAGTTGGCATTGCACATTAGACAAACAACATTGGGATTGCATTGTAGTTCATTTGGGATTGACAACCAATGAAGCTATACTTCTGTACAAATGTAGGAACATAACTAGGCACATATGGAACTGGGATCTGGAAGACACACTTTACACATAGACATACTACTGTAGATGAAAATCATCATCCGGCCCCATTAAGGCTAATCATTTTGTAGCTTAAAAATGATGTCATCCAATTTGCTAGAAAACTCTAGTTCCCAATTGTAAAACTGAGCCAAAAACATTATGTAGGCAATTTGCTAGGGTACTCCTCAGTCCAAAAACTATTTGCCGCCTCCACACTGTTATATTGAAATCTGTTCTTTAAAAAAAAAAAAAAAAAAAAAAACGCAACTGGGAAGGTAATTTGCCAAGGGAAAAAATGAATTTAAAAAGAAATTAGAAGATTGAAATTAAATGGCAGGAAACATAACATTTAACCTTTCTATACAGAAGGCCTGTCACAGCATGCTTACATTTATTGGTCACTACATGCCTAATATTTCACATGGCTCACTGACCTCACTACACAATCCACATTACACAAAAGGTACGGCAGCTCACCAATGCATATTCCATTAACACAGTAGGCCTCTTCTTTAATTTGTTCTTTAATATTATGCATCTTCCAGCCCACAGCCGGAGCTGAAAATTCATAATGAAGCCAGTCATTGTCTTTTGTCCCACTTGCATAGACTGATCTCTTGAACTTACAGCTTATTAAGGCTCAGGGGGTCCTTAATGAGTCCTACAAAATGTCATTTCTAATGTGTTATGCATACAATTTACATTTTCTATAATTGCTAGCTCTGACATTTTCCTTTAAATAAAACAAATAGGTTTCGCTCCACTCCTGTTGAATTTGTTTGTGGTGAATGCTTGCACATTTTTTGTTCTATTCAGCCAGTAGCCGTTGATTGCTAGGAGAAGCTGGCAGCGACTAAAACATTTTATTACATATTTATTTTTTTTCCCACATTACATGGACGTGCTTTGCATCCAATGTATGAAGACGATGGTCCAAAGAGAGAGATGATTGTGAAGCTGGCTGATGGCCCCTTATAAGAACAGCTGGGATCCAGGCACGGAATGTGATGAAGTTTCTACAGCTCCTGCTCTTGTGCGCTTGCCAAGGTTATAGCAAAGTCTATGTATCTGGGCACATACACAAAAAATAAGCAGAAAAACATTCAGATTTTGGAGAGACATCTAATTTAGTCCATGCATATAAATGTAATATGCATCGATGTAATGCAAGTGGTTGTTAATGGCACTGGCATTTCGGTTACCCTGACTTCCATGTAGTTTTACCATTGCACTATTTTTTTAGGACAAGGGTGGGTGGTTTCATCAAATATACAAATTTATGAACTGTATAAACAATATTTAAAAAATATACGGGGGAAAAAAAAATAAAAATTTGCTAACAGGTAAATAGGCACAGGCAGTGCGCTATCTTTTCTGGCAGCAAACGCTTAATACAAATTAATTATTCATCTCTCTTATGTCATTGTTTTGTACTAGACTCCAGCAAGTCCTTTGCTTCATTTATTTTCATTGCTATATAAGGTGATCCGCCTACAACAAAAAACACACAAGAGATGTAATCAGTTAAAAGCAAATTAAATACAGGAGATGCATGCAGTTGTTTATTTTCCTTTTTCTAAAATATGATATTCTGCAAGTAGAATTCTAGTGCTTTAAAAGCGTCTTTCTTTGAAAGAGTGACAGGACAGACAACTGCTGTTTATAAATTAAGCGGAGCATCCAAGCAAATAACAGTATCCGCAAGCAATGCTGGATCAAAAGAAAAGACAGAGACAGCAGTTGGATCTTTAAAAGGAAAGAAAGAAAGGAGGCAGCAATAAACTGAACATATCTGCTAGAACATCTATGTATATATGTACACAGACTGTACATATATACAGGCTTATGCAATCGCCACGAATGTTAGTGCAAACCAATTTAACCCCTAAAAGGTTTGGGGATAACTTGCCAACTGGTAGGAGTCTGACCACTACGGATCCAGAGAAATTGCTCCTATTGGCCACTAATACATGCAACTCCCTTTTTATAGGATGGCCAGAGGCAGACAAATTCAAGTGCTTGGCAACCTCTGGCAGTTCCACTAAAGTGATAGGCCCGATGGAGGTTGTGAAGCACTTCGGCTTGGCTATCTCCATCAGTTCCATTGTGGTGCTTGTTGCAATGGCATGCATCTACGGCCACTGCTGTCAAAATTTTGGGAACGCAACAAGCAATTTCTCTGTAGCAGTGGAGATCCAAGCATTTGGATCCCCACCAAATGGTAAGTTGTAGGAAATAACTCACAGAGAGGGGAATACCACTTAAAAAAAAGCAGTAATATTAGGCCTTCCAGACAGCGCTTGTTTTTTAAAATTATTTCTTTCATGCTTGCCTTCCGGTACCTTTTTATTTTCCTAGCAATATAGCCGTAGGAGAGCTTCTTTTTGTTGAGGAGTTAAATTTTTTAATGACACCATTTAGAGGTAGAAACATAGAAGAATAACAGCAGAAAAATACCATATCATTCATCTAGTCTAGCCTTAGATTTCCCTATTATTGCTCTTTTAGGATAGATAGATGCTTGTCACAGGCATGCTTGAATTCATTCGTATGCGATTTTCCAACCACATCTGCTGGAAGTTGTTCAAAGCAACTAATACTCCTTTAGTAAAATATTTCCTGACATTGCTTTTGATCTCTCTCCCCCCTTCCCAAATAATATCAGATTGTGCCCCCTTGTTCTAGTGTTAAGTTTCCTGAAACTTTTTTTCCTATGTCATTCATCATGCAGTATAGATGACATACTAACTTTATACATTTGGTATCATTATCATCATATTGGCCCTTAGAATACAATTTTTGTAAAATATACATTACCACATTTGCAAAATAAAAACACAGGCTGAAAAGTCATCTGAAAGTGTGTGCATACATGAGGAATAACACTATATCTGGTCATGGTATCACTTGTATCCTGCATTTTTCACCGATTTCCCCTCTGCAGACTGTATGTTCACTTCTCAGTTCTCTCTGTGCCAGTGGGTGTAGACTAGCTTCTATGCCGTTTCTGCACACTGCACATGAAGAAAGAGAGTAGATTCTGCTCCCTCAGATTCATCCTCCACTTTCGTGGCACATCTCATTGTATAGTGTTCTGCCAGTAAAAAGATTGGGCGAGCAATTACTACAACTAACAGTTGTAATAATCAGCTCTTGCCAATGAAAAGTGATGAACACAGAGGTCAAAGCGAGCTGAATTACCAGCTAATGCCAGGCAAAGCAGAAAAATGAATACAAGGACCTCTGTTCTCAGGTCTTCCATTGATGAGTTATTCAGAGTAAACAAAAATCCCTAGAAGGAGTTATTGCTTTGCTGCAGAACTCAGCATGCAGTTACATCTCAGGCAGATATGCAAATAATGAGAGTTGTGGTGTGGTTATGTGAGCAGTTTTGTCACCTGAAGCCCTAATTTTGTGGTTCCCCCCTTGGCCTATTAAAAAAAAAAAAACTCTCAGAGGCTACTTGTATGCACACACAGAAGGCAACTGTGTTAACTTGGGAGTAAAAGCCTGCTAATTGTCAAATACCCGGTGAGGGCGGCCATTTCATCCTTATTCTGTGCTATTTTATATTCAACTATAGTCATTGCTGAGCACCACTGTGTTTATGCATACTGTATGTCCTATTCCACCTGTACTATTGCTGTTACAGTATCAACATTTCTACCTTTTGCTCATTACCGTAGTGTTCACATTTTATAAAGAGATTTTTTCACAAATTCATGGGACGTACGTAACAAGACTTGCATTATGGAGATAATCTCTCTTTGAAGCATTGCTTTTAGCTGAGAATAGCCCTGTTCCGTGAGCTCACATGGTGTAACTAAAGGTCTCCACATTATGGAATAAATAATGAGCAAATTGCCCAGCTTTCCTGTTTGGTTGATAACATAATAAAGCATACCCAAGTTTGCCTTTTATTGGTTAGGCACTGTAATTTGCAATTATTTACCTATTTGCCCAGCTGTTAGACTAATAAATCTTAGTGATAGACCTCATTCAGAGGGCAGTATTTTGGTCAGTATTTTGCACCAGTATTTGTATGCCAAAACCAGGAGTGGAACCTCCGGAGACAAAAACGATAATGGAAAGAGATACACCTCTTCTGTATCCTGGACCCACTCGTGATTTTAGCTTACAAATACTGATGCAAAAACTCACCAAGACACTGATGTCTGAATGAAGTCTTAAACTGGCTATCATATGGGCTTGTTGTCGCAGCCTTAAGATTTTGATTGCCTATCCTAACATTGCGGGGTCCAACCCCTGGGATCGCTGTTTGAGGGGGCCGCTGGACTTGTGTTGTATTCCCTTGAATGTTTACATCTGTCCAGGACACGGTTCATTCTCAGAACGCTATACTTCTCAAAGTAGGTGTTCTGAGTATTACTGTATTGTCCTACTGAAACGAATTGGGACAATGCTGCAAAACTCAGAACAGTCGCTATGAAAGGTACAGTGTTCTTAGAATGAGCAATGTCCTCGACAGCTGTAAACACAGACGAAGCCACAGCGCTCACACTAGCGCTGTGGGTCCTACAAACAGATGATCGGCAAGGGTGTCAAGTCAGACCACCACTGATCAGATATTTTTGGCCTACCCAACAGATAGGCATTCATTTTAAAAGCCCAGATAACACCTGTTAAAATCTGGATGGCTGGTGAAAGTATGAGCTTAGCAAAGCAGTTTATGCAAATACTGTCAATATTTACACTGGAAAAGGATTGTGAATATTTGCCTGATATAATAATTTTTACACAATAATTGCCACATGTGAAGTGAACATAACTGGTTCTTGAACTGTAAGATAATAAAAATAAATAAAATTTTATGGCCAGGGAATGGGTTAGAACAAAATCCAAGGGCATACTCACCGATTAAAGGCAGGGGGGGGGGGGGTCCAGCAAAGCCACCCTGGGTACCTGCAGAAGTCAAGTGCCATTCATAATGTAAGTGACCCCTCAGGCCAATCATTGGCTTCAGCAGTAATGCTCCCATGAACAGCATATAACCACTGAAGCCTGTGATTGGTTGAGTGGTCACATACACAATGAACGGCACTCAATGGCTCCAGTTTTTTTGGGAACAGAATAGAGGCCAAATAAAGACCTCTGATCGACTCATAGGCCTTGTTATTTTTTATTTTAACCTGCTCCTGCCCATGTAAACTTTTTTTTTTTACTGTTGTAAAGTCTTTTTAACTGTATGAGGTAATTTCTTAGTTTCTTTATGGACCGCACACTCTATTTAGTGCCCATTACAGTAGCAATTGACTTCTGAAAGCTATTTTACTCCATGACTTTGTAGCAGAAGCAGCTGCCTGCCTGGGGAAAGCAATACGATCAACATATTTAGCTTGCTTATGCGGAAGCCCATTATATACAGGAAATAACATCTAGTATACAAAGAAAGTATAGGGGACTTGCTGATCAGTCACATATAATATAGTTGTTTATTAAACACAAAGTATTGTCTTTGTTAGAAACACTTTACTTTCCACAAACACAATCGATTGCACTTGGTCACGACCTTTATTGTTTTTCCATTCAACAGTAAAACACATTGATTCAAACTATGTTGATGAAGGTGTAAGAATTTTATAGTACATTTTTACTATCCTTTAATAAATGGGGGCCATAAAAGCAAACAACGGGTGTCCGGCTGACTAAAATAACCATCTTTTTTCCAACATACCTTACTACATGATTGCAACTACTTAGTTACCAAGTGCTAAAATCCTTACTTATCACAATCAGCCAAGCCTGGGTCAGGCTTTTTTTGTATAAATATATGTATTATATACATACATCCCCAATTCTAAAAAAGAGTTGGGACGCTGTGTAAAATGCAAGTAAATGTAAGGCAAAAAAAAGAATGCAATGATTTTGAAATCTCACATAACCATATTTTATTCACAATGGAACATAGCACACATATCAAAAGTTATAAAGTGAGACATTTTTCCATTTAATTAAAGAAAAAATAGCAACAACGTATCTCAAAAAAATTGGGACAGGGGTAACAAAGGGTAGAAAGGTAAGTGGTACTAATGAAAACCAGCTGGAGGATCATTATTCTACATGATGGTGTATAAAAAGGAGCATGTTAAGAGAGGCAGAGATTCTCGGAAGCAAAGCTAGTCACAGGTTCACCAAGCTGTGAAAAACTGTCTAAAAATTGCGTAACAATTTCAGAAAAAGTGTTCCTCAGCGTAAAATTGTGAAGACTTTGAATATCTCACCATTTACAGTACATTAGATCAAACGATTCAGAGAATCTATAGAAACTTATGTGCACAAGGGACAAGGCCAACGGTCAATGTTGGATGCTCGAGATCTACAGGCCCTCAGGCGTCACTGTTTTAAAAACAGTCCAAAGAATAGTGATGAAGGCAGCAGTAGCGGTGCAAATAAAGAGTTCCTTTTATTCCTCCCAACAGAAACAGACGAACCTTTCCTAAAACTCCAGCAATTGGGCTCCTCACTTCCCAGACATTTAGAGACTGTGGTAAAAAGAAGCGGGTCTGCTACACTATAGCAGACATGGCCCAGGCCCAATTTTTTTTAGATGTGTTGCCGAAATCAGTTTCTAAATAAGTTAATTCTTTCTAAAAGAAATGGGAAAAAAAATGTCTCACTTTCAAATTCTAATATGGTTACGACTCGTATATGAGATTTTCAGATCATTGCATTCCTTTTTTCTTTACATTTACAAAATGTTAACTCTCATGCCTGCTCATTATCCTAGGCAAAGAAGATGTACTATAAAAATTTGTCTTCCGCAAAAGGCCACACATAAAGGAGGACCACCAGTTGTGCATCACTAATCAAGAGAAAAGAAGGCTTCACCATGATCACAGAAGGGATTTATTTACTGTAAGAGTAGTGAGGCTATGGAACGCTCTACCAGAGTAAGAGGTCATGATTGACTCACTGAAAAATGGCTTTCCTGAAAGACATATCATATGTTATGTGTACCAGATTGCTGGAGATGGGTCATTGATCCAGGAATTCATCCTGGATATTTTTTCCCGTAAGATGAAGATAATTTGCTTTAGCCTTATCTGGGTTGCTTGTCTTTCTCTGGATCAAAACTGCAGGATAAGGAGTTGCACTAAATGGATTTGTCTTTTTCTAACCTTACTGTGTTATTATGCTTTTTATTTTCAGGAGAGAAGAGGAATAACAGCCAGGTATAAATAAAAGCTTGAATACTAGCAGCTACGAATGACCTTAAAATATGTTCTCTCCTTGCAATAGAAAGAAAGCTCAGGCCCCATATAATCATGAAAAAGGTTTACTCATGTTTCATATGGCTTGTAAAAGACCGTGTGCAACCACAATAGTTGTATAATATAGAAGAGGGCAAATTTTACTATTTACATTTAGTGTCATCTGCAGAATTCCCTAGTACAAAAGAAAGAAGCAATACACTCTGTCAAACTGGAGGGAAAGTAAGTAGCTATGGGCCCTTTTCCTTGGAATGACTATTTTTCAATTAATCACTGGATTGTGCAAAGCTGAATGAGAATTTTAGTGTAAAGATGGCCAACAACTGAACAGCGAATGATAATTCATTTGTTTATCATTTGTCATGTAGTTTAGGATAATCGGCCCATGTAAACAGGTAGTCCTCCATTTATGACCAACTGCCTGTTTATTCTGAATGGAGATGGGTAGCCGAAAGATCGCCAGCACACTCCCATCTCCATTCATGTAGCGATTACACTGGTCAACAGTGAAAGTCTTTCCGACTAGGAAATAGGTATTTCTTTATCATTTCATCATGAAAGAAATGAAAAGGACATTGAAAATTTTGAGTTAGCTTTTGGCTCTGATTAGAGATGAGCAAGCATGCTTGGTAAGGTCAGTTACTCGAGCGAGCATCGCTCTTCTCGAATAACTGCCTTCTCGTCCGAGCATGCTCGGGGAGGGGAGGAGATAGATCTCTCTCTCCCTCCCCCCCCCTCCCGGTGCTCCCCGCTCAACCCCGCTGACCCCTCGGACGAGAAGGCAGTTACTCGAGAAGAGCGATGCTCGCTCGAGTAACTGACCTTACCGAGTGTGCTCGCTTATCTCTAGCTCTGATACGTAGCCTATTTAAGTTAAATATATGTACCTTCATTCAGATCCACGAGGTTAGGCTTCCTGAGAAATCGAAGAGTTGACAACTACGTTGAGATTGTGAAAAAACTTCTATAAAAGTACCATAGATTAGGTTGCAACATGTCACTCAAAATCCATTTCCTACATTTGCACCTGGACTTCTTCCCTGACAACTGCAGTGCTGTGAGTGACGAACATGAAGAGCGATTCCATCAGTATGTATAGAAAATGGTACAAAAGTATCAGGGAAAATAGAAGCTTCTCTGCTTGCGGATTATTGTTGGACAGTGACAAGAAACGTCCCAGAAAAGAAGTACAAGCGACTAGCAAAGAGAATCAGTTCACGTGATTAAGCCTTTTTATGGGACATTAGCGCATCTATAAAACCAGAGTTAGGCTGACTAAACAAAATTTAACCCCAGCAGGGTACTTCCCTCAACTGGACATATCCTTACGTCATGTGGATAGCACAAGATCAGAAGAGATCTTGCGCTATCCAGCAGCGGGAGCCGGCTGTCACTGATAGCCAGCCTCCTGCTGCAACAGCGGGGGTGCATCGGATATGCGACCCACGCTGTTAACCCCTTCCCTGCCGCGATCTATGTAGATCGCGGCATGGGAAGGGTTCACAAAGAGAACGCGCTCCCTCTGTGACGTCAATGGTCTCTTGCGATGTAATCGCAGAGAGCCCAGTATGGTTGCCATGGTAACAGGATGCCACCTACAGGCATCCTGTATTGCCACTGCTTATAATCGCTCTAACAAGCGATAAGGCATTGCAGGAGAGAAATCCTGCAATGCCTTATCATAGCAATCATTGGTGGTATGATGCAAGTCTCCCACAGGGACACAAATGGTGTATACAAAAGATAAAAATAATGTACAAAAAAGAAAAAAGTAAAAAAAAAAAAAAAAAAAAAAACTTTTTGGGGCTTTTTCTCATATTAGCATAAAAATGAAAAAAAAAAAAAAAACCACACATTTGGTATTGTCGTGTCCGTAACAACGCATACAATAAGTTGAACATGCTTTTTATCCTGCATGGCAAAAAGCGTGAAAGGAAAAAAAACGCTAAAAAGCTTGGGCAAAATGCTTTATTTTTACCTCCAAAAAAAAAACGCAATAAAATTGATCAAAAAAGCTGTATGTACCCCAAAATGGTACCAATAGAAACTAGAGCTTGTCTTGCAAAAAACTCAGAGCTCTGTCCATGAAAAAATAAAAAAGTTATAGGATTTTGAAAAAAATATTTTCAAAAAAAAGTTTTTAGTGCAGAAAAGTAGAAAAACCTAAAAAATATAAAATATATATATATAAAATTATATTTTTTAGGTTTTTCTACTTTTCTGCACTAAAAACTTTTTTTTGAAAATATTTTTTTCAAAATCCTATAACTTTTTTATTTTTTCATGGACAGAGCTCATATATATATGAAATTGGTATCGTTGTAATCGTACCAACCCGCAGAAAATATGTATTGTGTCATTTATGCTGCATGATTAACACTTTAAAAAAAAAAAAAAAAACTACGGCAGAATTCATGTTTTCTCTCCCTATCATTAAAAAAATTAATAAAAGTTTTACAATATAGTCTATGTACCCAAAATTCGTTACGTCCTTAAGCCCAAAATAGGCCATGTCCTTAAGGGGTTAATGTCACATTCATTTCCCTCGACCCACAATGAGGGTAGTTGAGTTATTTTGAGAAAAGAAAGACCTTCCAAGTATTTTGGTTTAAGATTAGTATATCCTAACCCCTTAAGAACAAGACAGTTTTAGGGAAATTACCCAAGTGGTGGTTTAACTGCCCTCGTTTTTTTCCTACAGCTACCAAAATTATTTATTTTTATTGTTTTTTGTTTTATTATTCCATGACACACAGGGCTATTTTTAAAAATATCTTTTTAACAAATGCTTTTGATTTGTTAGTATTATTAGGGGTAAAATAGCTAAAGTATAAAAAAATGAACATTTAAAGTTATTTTTAATTAGTATATTTACACTAAAATAAAGTAAAAGAACGGGTCCCTCATTTTGTTTCAGACGTTTTGATATATAATAATGTATAGTTTTGCATTACAGGGCGCATACGGCGACTGTTTTGGTTGGCGTCGGCTTTGGGTTATTTTCTTTTATTCTGTAATTTTGTTTTACTCATTTATGTAATTATTTTTGTCATGATGTCATAAGAACTCTATGAGACATTCACATGTTTTTTTTATTTGACACTTTCTCACAGTAGCTGGGGCATCCATAGGAGCCCCAGGGTCAGGGAAAAACATCCTCTGCAGTGACAATAGCCACTGGCAGAGCTGATCAGGGTTTGTTAGGACCCTGTAGCTCTGGTGTGCCAGGGGATCCTGGCGGTCACATGACTGTCGGCTTATGTAGTGTAAGTTATGCTTTCGCTTGTTAGTACATGGCGCTCATTGAGCGCTGTGTACTCTGAAAAGGAGAAGAAAGAAAGGGTTAAAACCCCTCCTGTCTTCTCTTTCAGGTTCTAAGCTGTGACTAACAGCTGACAACCCAACCTGCTTCTGATTTGGATTGCAGAAGCTTTAATCCCTCAGATGTACTTTTACTATCAGCTGGGATTAAAGCCCAGGACCAAGCGCCGTAAATTAACAGCGCTTGATCCTTAATGGGTTAAAAATCAGAGCCAATAGTCAAAATAATGTCATATTCATGTTTCTCGACCCCAAATTAGGGTAGTTCAACTATTTTGAGAATGGAAAAATTTCAAAGTGCATTTTTGTTGTCCAGTGTTATCACTCCTATGTGAAAGTATAGGATGAGGATCATTGGGATGACTGGCGGGTGCTGAAGTGCTTGACAGTTGTCCTGTGTTAAAGAGTCCTATGTAACTGCACAGTGGGGCAATTCATCTAGACTGAGTGCTCACGATATACAAATGAATACTGTAGTTCTATAGCATTAATGATCCCTATGTAGTGTGTCATGATTGTATATATCAGTATGTGATATCAGCTTAAGTGGAAGTTGCATGTACAGGTATTGTAATGATCTACGCTGTAAACTAAGTGTAAGACTAATAAATCACAGCGACATGTCCTTGTGTAAGTGACTAGAGATAGCTTTACAATATGTCCATATGAGGACTTGACTATATGTAGCAGAAGAGCATAATTAGATCTCTCAGTAACAGACATCACACCCACGTATGTCCATTCTGGAAACCCTCCTAGGATCAGAGGTTGAGGGTCAAGTGTCAGCCAAGTGTTGTAAAATGTGGAGACCGATGTAAATCTTCCTACAAGGAAAGCAAAAAATAGTCTCCTGTTTGACTTCTGAAATACAGCGTAATGTTTTACCATCTGCTATTTTTAAGCTGAGGCAGGAATGAGCATATGGGTGTGCTTTTCTCCAGCAGATGCGGTCTACTTAGAAGTTATAATAGTCTTTCTGTAAAATAAATCATTTACATTCAAAACCTGGCTAGTTACAGCATTTGTGCTCCGGTTCTGCAGCCTGTAATTTCCAACCTCTGAATGGCATTAATATTTTATGGCAAGTTTACAGAAGGCAATCTCACTCAGAAGAGCTTTTATTTCTTGTGTATTACCAAAATGGAAGTGATTGAGCAGACTTTTTTCCCACTTTTAGCAACTCTGGTTATAAATGATTAAGCACAGCCTGCTTTACAATAATGTAGACATGAGAAAACCTGGACAACTAGCATTGTATATGATAGGAATCAAAACCGAGCAGGTTCACTGCAAAGGCAAGAATGTGAAATACACTTTACTTCCAAGCACTGGGAAAACGGGATGAATCAGATGGCTTCTAGTGACATTGAGCTTATATGTAACGAAGCTATGAAGCAACCTTAGGCTACCTGGAATGTTTGTGTCATTATGGTACAATTAGTAACTTGCCGAGGAGTTTGTTCCTGCTACATATGATTTTCGCTTGAACAATGAGAGTCATACCACAAGTGCATGCTTTCTTAAGATTTGCTGTATAGAAGACGTTAGCGCTACAGCTATGTCTCAAGCTCAAGATTCATGTAGCAGGACTTAAGCTTGTTTCATATATAATGTAAAAAGTGAACCTTTCGACCTGTTGCCTACCAAGTGTCTCATCTGTCCTTGTGAACTTTACAGAACTGCATTTTTCACAAGCACTCTAATGCACATAAGGAGGGGGGATAAGAGGATTTCATTCCCAACCAGCAACCTGTTTAACCACTGAAGAACATAAGAGTAAGAACACAATGATTTCACATACATCCACAATATAGGAAAAATTGTTACTTTCATATTTTTCATAGACGACTAAAACGATGGATGTCTTAAATGAAACAGAACCTGTCACATGAAAAATACAGTCTGTTTTGCAGGCAGCATGTTATAGAGCAGGATGAGCTGAGCAGATTGATATATAGTTTTATGGGGAAAGATTCAATATAACTTGTATTCTGCATCTATATCCCTGCTCATTCTGAGCTTAAAGGTCCAGTGGGTGGAGCTATCAGTGATTATCAGCCATTTCTGTAAACAGTCATACAGAACTGCCAATCACTAACAGGACCGCCCACTGGACTCCTAAGCTCAGAACAAGCAGAGATAAATGAATAAAATACAAGTTATGCTGAACTTTTTTTGCAAAACTATATATTGTTCTGCTCGGCTCTTCCTGCTTTATAACATGCTGCTGTCAGGTCAGACTGGTTGCCTTAACCCTCGTGTGGTACCATGGGGTCTATTTCACCCAATCCTTGTTTACTGCAGTCTGCACTTTGAAACTGCTACCAGATTAGGGTTAAAATGGCTTTGTTTTTCAGTTTGTGCAATAACAACGCTCATTGGAGAAGTCAGACTCCAAAAGACATCTGAGTTGTCTGAATCGCTTGTAATAAAAATCTCGTTATGAAAAAAAAATACATTACACATTATCACCTCTTCTAATGTGCAGGTGGCAGGTCCTTATATAATCTAGAGTAACGATTAATACATCATCAACTATATTACAGAATCAACTTTGCCAGGCTGCTTAATTGCTAAATAAAATCTGAAAAAAGAAAAAGTTATTTTACCTTTATCTGGATGATTTAAAATCATGATTTTCCGATGTGCCATGCGGATCTTGGATTTGCTAGCAGATGGACTGTAAAAAGTAAAGTTTTACAATAAACTGTATCAACTATTAAGTGCAAATTACATTTTACAGCCGTGTTCTAAATGAAGCAGGACTTTTGCCATCTTGTGGGTGAGATCAAGTATTGCACAAGCAATTTAAATAGAAATCTATTAGGAAACTTGTCTGCTCTGTACAATTAATTAGCCGACTCAATAATTGTTTTTCTACCAATTCATTTACCGCAGTTCTATCCAGATGAATATTTGCATTTTTGAGTATGAAGGACAAATTGCTGGCTTTCCCACTTAGACTCATTAGAACATATGCATTACACTTCACCTTATGAAATCATTAATAATAGTTATAATCATTAATCCGTTGTGATATATGATGGCCTATCTTAGCTTACGTATCAAATAATCATCATATTACTAACCCCAGCATATAAAGAGCCTGAACTCACTACCACTGTGTTTGCGTTCCAAATGCCATTCCAACTGTCACTATTCCGCAGTGCAGCTTCCTTGCTGGCTTGCAAGGTGAAATATTCAAAATGAAACATAATTTGATGTTAAAAACTTGCCTTTACTCAAAATTCCGAATAAAAGAATGTTGCCAAGTACCGTCATATGCTTACAAGTTTTGAACCTTTAGATTCTTTGTCATTGCTTTGATTAACATGCTGTTATTGAAGTTTTGAATGAAGACAAGTTTTCTTCTTTAAGAAGTGCTGGTTGTAGTGACACTTCTTTCTAGTCTGCATATATATAAATGCAGGTTTATGTTTAACTGGTGCTAAAGTTTGTCAATGCACCGTAAAAAGGGATGAGACAGCTGTTAGATAGGCCCCGTAGGCAAAGCAGAAGTGGTTTATTACCAGATACGGAGCATTGTACCGAGTTAGCCCAGAGTCATGTCACTGTGTCTAGCAACCAAAAACATGGCTTTAAAAATAGCTTACAAAATAAAATTTAAAAAAAATAATTAGTCTTAGGGTGACTACCCACTACAGTTTTTTTTCACTGCGAAATTCGCAGCTTTTTTTTTCTGCAGGGGTCAATGGGATTTGTAATGTTAAAATCACGAATGCGCAAAATCACAATTTACCGCAAAATCGCGATTTTGCGCTAAATTGTGATTTTGCGCGCTCGCAATTTTAACATTACAAGTCCCATAGACCCCTGCAGTATAAAAAAAGCTGCGAATTTCGCAGTGAAAAAAAACCTGTAGTAGGTAGTCACCCTTAGGCTGCATTCACACAAACGTATATTGGCTTGGTTTTCACGCTGAGCCGATATACGTCGTCCTCATCTGTGGGGGAAGGGGGGGGACGGACGGAAGAGCCAGGAGCAGGAACTGAGCAGTTCCGAGAATTAGCCCCACCCCCATCCCGCCTCTCCCCATTGCAAATAGTGTAGAGGGGCGGAGAGGAGGCAGAGAGGGGGCGGGGAGCTCAGTTCCTGCTCCTGGCTCTTCCATCCCCCCCACCCCCCCCCCGCAAATGAGGACGACGTATATCGGCTCGGCGTGAAAACCGAGCCGATATACGTTCGTGTGAATGCAGCCTTAAGGAGACTGCCACAATCCTTTGCACCTTTCTCTGAAGGCAGAATAGCGGCAGGCATGCCAATTGCAGTGATATCTGTGCAGTAGTTTTGGAGAAACTTCCATTTTATCAGTAGCAGCACATACATGGAGGACTCCTTGAAGTAGTCCTGCATATTCATGAGCTGCAGGCCAGCTCCACCCACCCCACCTCCAGCCAATGATTGACTGCTGTCTGCATGTTACTGTGCATAAAGAGATAGTTGTTAATGATTGGCTGGTGAGCGGGGTGGGTGTGGCCAGTTTGCAGCTCATGAATATACAAGTTTCCCCTAAAACTCTGCACAGATCTACACAAGAGACATATCACTGCAATCAGTGCGACAGGCACTACATTATACTGCTCTCAGTGAGGGCTGCAAAACAAAAAACATGGGGACAGTCTCTTTAACGAAAACTTGCACCACTCCCCAAAGATCTGTTCTAGTAAATACTTTATTCCCCATGTACTAATTTTGGAGCATATGCTCTCATTAGGCTCTGATCAGACAGTGGAATCTTCCATGCAGATTCCGCCACTAAAACCGTGGTAGAAATAGGCAGATATTGTGCTGTGAATCTGCATGTGGATTCAGCCCTGTAAATAGCAAAAAATCCTCCTACGGAATTCCAACACATTTCCGTATGAAATAGGGACATGCTACTTCTTCGTAGTGATCTGTGCAAAAACACGGTGGAATTCTGCCTGTTTTTGTGTCCGAAATCCCCACATGGGTTTTGCCCAATGACAGTGCTAAATCTGGGTGCAGATGCATGGTAAAAAACGCAGCACGGTAGCTGCTGATTTCTGCTGTGATTTTACAGGTGGACTCCACAAAGGATTGAGCCATGTGGACACAGCCTATGGCTCCTCTGACACAGAGTGATTAATCATTCGCACATGCGAATGATGACAGAGTTCACTTGTGCAACCCGTTTAACAGCCAGATACATTGTTTGTAATGTTGTTCTGAAATGTGTCTGTACATCGCTCAGTCATTCATATTCACTGCACCAGTGAATGACTAAACCATCACTGTTCGAACGCAACGACGTGTAAACAAGCAAACAATTAACACTGTGCAACAAACGCTTAAAAAATTTTCGTAACAGAAAATAATTGATACGTTTCCATAAAATTAAAACCTGCCGATTACAGGTAAAACTGAATAATAGCAGCACGTTTCATTTTCAAGTTATTTAACCCCGTAGTGGCCAAGCTTTTTATTTTGTTTTTAAAAATCGTAACTCCTTTATTTATCCATCCACATAGCTGTATGAGGGCTTGTTTTTTTGCGGGACGAGTTGTATTTTTCAATGGTGTTATTTAATGTACCATATAATGTACTGGAAAACTTTTAAAAAGTTCTAAGTGGAGTAAATAATGCATTACTTTGATAGATCGAACTTTTATGGACACAGCGATACTAAACATGTATTTTTGTTTCACGATTTAAATTTAGTTTTTTTAGTCTAACCCATGACCTGTAAAAACACAGTTCATTAATTACGACTTACTGGTGGATGATCCGCAGCGTTTACGCCACATGGAAACATACCCTATATGTTACATAAACCTACCCTTATAGTGTTCAGACAGCACGCGGTATGTAATAGTGATTGCGAAATAGTTGCACTATCACGTTTGTTATTCTTTTTATTAAGCAAGGTTAATGGCGAGCCGACTGGATTAACTGTATAGGCATATTTAAAAAAAAATACAACGACAATTGGATTACATTATTCCCCATAACTGGAAAACATTACGTGGCAGAAAAAACGGATATCATATTTGAATTCAGCGCAGTAAAGTTACTATGAGCCAACTGTATCTGCTTGTCTGTTACAAAAATTGTGTTGCACAGGGTTATCTATATGCCTGCATAAAAGGAGCGACGAAAGGGAAGCAAACAAATTCTCTTTCAGGGTTGAATCGTTGTCCGTGTCTGCACTGAACGATAATTATCGTTAAAATTCGAACAATCCAACAACTTTTTTGAACGCTAAACATTCCATGTAAAAGGGTATTGTGGCGTTCCTCTGTGATTAAATTGAGAACTGGGCATTTCCACTCTCCTTGTGAAAGAGATGTGTCAGTACATGGTCAGCACTGATAGGGATCGTGTCCCTAGACTCTCCAATTTATAACACCCAATCATAGTGATAATCAATTCATAAAATTACTAGGTGGAACAAAAAAGGAACAGTACAATGCAGACTTTTAAGGAAAAAAAACTTTTAATTTTGGAGAATATGAGTCTTCATTAAAAACAGACATGTCAGGAGAGGTGGCAAATCTGCTTTAAAAGCCTTGGTGGGCTTTGGTGGAAGAAGCAAACATACATAGCGGCATTATTTGTTGGCAATTCCTCCGATTGTACCTTTGGATGTGTATTACCTAATCACAGAGAGTAGATTCACCCCAGCTTGATTCATACTCTGGTTGTCTTATGAACATTTACTGTATTTACTGATATTACCAAGGAAGTAAGTCCAGTACACCCACCTGACACCTAAGATAAGGCTTGCTTCTCGCCTATTCATTTTCTGCTCAAATCCTCCTTTGTAGTAATAAGAAAGACTCTGCAGAAACAGAAAACAAGCAATATTGCAGAAATACCAGCAGTGTAACAAAATCACTTTCCTGGATGAGAATTACACTGAACCGTCACACATCTAGGCCTTACTTATAAAACAGCCAATTCACACTTACAGGAGTGGAGATTTTCTTAGCGTTTTCCATGATAACTTGACCCAAAGGTTTCCACAGCTGGAAAGCGAAGCGACCTATAAAGATTCATACAATTTACAGACTTTCCACAGCAATTTGCGAACTGAAAATAATTTACGGTTTATAGTTAAAATCTGAATCCATGTGAGACATCGGTTATTTTGTTTGTTCGTTTCATTCAATTCTGCTAACTAAATTCAAGCTATTTGCAGTTTTCCATCAAGCAATTTAAGTCTTGCGTTTATTCACTCAAAGTCTTAACAGAAATCCACATTGAGTCTAGCGGGAATAAAAAGAAAAAGAAAAGTCAATGGAACAAGATGGAGAAAAACAAAATTAAGAAATACGGAGAAGTCAACAGTAGCTCTAAATGTTTCAGTCTAGCATCTCAGAAATACATTGTTTATAAGGCTAGTCCTACGTTTTATAGATCGCGCTGCCGGCAAATTGGAGTCAAATCGAGTTAGAAGAACAGTACACAGAAAAATACAGAAATGCCTGCTATTCTTCTCTTAAGAAGAACGAGTACCCGCTCCTGACGTGCCTGTTCTAGTAAATATTTCTATTTCCCTGTACATTTCCAGGAGGGTTAACAGAAGGACATCATGAAGCAGTTCTAACAAGAGATGCTCCAGCATTGTCATTTGACGGGCAAAACAAGTACCATGAAACTTCTGCAAAGGACCACTCCCTTAGGGCTCACTCACGCAGGCGTATTGTCATTGCGTTTTACGCACACGCACTTCCTGTGTTTAAAACATATGGTGAATGAAGGCAATGACAGTCAATTGACTTTCACTCTTTCAGTCACACCTACATGTGGGCACTGTGTATTGATATGCAGGAGAAATAAATAACATGCTCTATTACGCCACGTATTACGCATGAATTGCGAAGGGGCAGCGTTTTGATCCCTGCTCTGTTGAAAAAAAAAAAAAAGAAAAGAAACAAACACTGCATGTCCGTGACATCAGATTCCCGGGCATGCACAGCGTGTGCCTGCGTTTAGCAGTGCCGAGCCCACGTGCCTGCATGTAGCAGTGCAGAGTGTGTGCATGCCTGCGGGTAGCAGTGTCGAACCTACGTGCCTGCGTAAAGTAGTGCGGAGTGCTTGCCTGCGGGTAGCAGTGCCGAGCCCACGTGCCTGCGTGTAGTAGTGTTGAGTGCGTGTGTACAAGCATGTAGCAGTGCAGAGTCTGCTTGCCTGTGTATAGCAGTACCGAGTCCCCCCTCCTCTTCTTCCCCACTAAATTAAAAGGATATGGCAAATATGTATGAAAAGGACACTTGAGAAGTTCATTAATATTTACAACAGAAGACTGATGGCTCAGAAATATGTATGGACGCTATGTTGGAAGCCCTGCCACTTTCTCCATACAGATCCCCTGCTCTCACCTGATGGGGGTCTGCCAGGCTGTCAGCTATCTGTGGAGGGGGGAGGAATCCAGTGGAGCTCAAAGAGCCTCCGGCAGAGGAGGACGGAGGAGCGCCAGCTTTCCCCATACAGATCCCCTGCTCTCACCCGATGGTGGTCTGCCAGGCTGTCAACTCTGTGTGCCTCCAGCAGAGGAGGAGCACAGGAACCCCGTGCAGGGAAGGACTTGGGGAGCGCTTTCACCGGCTTTCTTCTGGTCATGCCAACCTCCCCGGTTCCACCTGAGCCCCAGACGGGGAGCGATCCACGGGTCAGCGTGACCGAGTTGGTGAGGAGAACAGTAGCGCGCAGTGTTAATATCGGTTCTCCTTATATCAACGTCACTTAGCCGCGTGCCCATAGACTTAACATTGGGAACTTTGACTGGCTCTAATAGGGGTTGTATCAAACTCCAATTTTATGATTTTACGGCTGTGGTGTGGATGGTACAAATCCACTGACACCAAAATCAGCCACCAGAGGTCTGTGTTTCTTTATTGTAGTTCCTGTATGATGTGCTTGATAAAGAAGGCTCTAACTTTTGGTCCTCTGAAGCCCGTTGAACGTATATTTACCTGTATCCTAAATAAGTTGGCTTTCCTGAACTTCTGCGGCTTGGACTCTAAGACATGGTTACAAGTTCGTACATTAGCATACCTGGATTTACAGGGGTGAAGGGGGGCGGGGTCTCGCTCATTGGGAGCTCCCCTACTAAGCAAGTCCTTTTTATACACAGATTGTAAACGGACTCGGACCCTCTTGTTTGACCCCTGTAGCACTGGAATTCATTTCCATTCAGGTGTTCCAGGGCTCTGGGTACTTTCCAATGTTTGTCTCTATCCTCTGAGCTGACAAATATACAGAAATTGCTGGATAACATGCATGCTCGAGTTGAACGGCACTAAATAGACCTCACCGACTACAGTATCACAGAGTGTACTATTTCGGTCAAGATTTTCAGTTCGATCTGTGCCTCTGGCTCCAAAAGGATCCTCTAACGCAGTTGTAATTTTTCCAAGAATCTTTACTGATTTTTAAAACATTTCTCAACAATATTTTTAATTAGTATATTGATTTTTTAATAAAAAAAAAATAATTAAGAGATAGACTTTAAAAAATGAAAAATGTTTTTTCCATTATGCCTATGACAGCCCACCTCCCATCGTCCCCGTTTTCCTGTTTCTTGCTCATAGGGTGGATTTCCTCCTGCGAAGATCTCTTATGGGGCTACAGGGCCCCATCACTCCCAGACTAAGTGGGATTACCTAGGGGTTACCTGTCCACATAAGTCTCCAGGGGGACATAGGAAAGTCTGGATTCCCTCCTCTATTCGGCTACTTTTTAGGGCCGTAAGAGTTCTTCAAGGAAAGCTGTTGCTAAGACTAAAATAGGCAGCGTGGTGTCTAGAAGAAGCTCCCACAAACATATTCTGAAGCCCCATGTAGTAGATGCTTAGATTAACTTGTCGCTGAGGAATCTCCCTCTTTTAGAGCTGAAGTTAAGGGATATATGGAAGAATGTAAGTGATCCTTTTCTCCAGCTAAACCCAAAAGCTCTTATATGCCTGCTTCAATCTCAGTGTATCAGAGGCAGAGGAGGAGGGTATACTTTCTCAGAGTCTTCCTCCGATGAGTCTGGGGGTAAACCCCTTTCAAGAAGACAACATTGATCTGCATTTAAAAGCAGTCAGAGCTACTATGAAAATGCCAAACAATTTAGATTCATGCAAGATTAAAAGCCTGACAGCCTAAGACCTTGGAGAAGACGACCATTTCATATTCAGGAGAATATTACAGCGCTGATTAATAGGGTATGGAAAAAGCCGGAAAGGACATTTTTTTATCCCTAGTTCTGTTACAAGAAAATGACCATTTATTGAAGAAACTTCTAATTGCTATAGAGCCCCTAAAGTAGATGCCCCTGTAGCCAAGATTGTAAGAAAGGGGAACTCCCTTTTAAAAACCTTGGGGTTTAAGAAGGACACTATGGATAAAAAAGCAAATATATACATGAAGGAAGATCGGAAAGCCTCCACTTCATGTTTAAGTCTAGTATTGCAGCCACTCCTTGAGATTAATATCCAGAATAATTTCATAGCTAATGCCTCAGCTGATTCTCTTAGGTTAAGTTCCAGGCTCGTAGAGTCTTATGGCTAAAGCTGTGGAATGGTGATGTTGCTTCTAAAAGCAGACTATCCGCAATTCCTTGCCAGGGAGAATTTCTTTGGCCCGGCTTTAGAATAGATTTTAAAGAATGCCTCCGCAATTTAAAAAAAAAAAAAAAAAAAAGGAGTTCTTCAATTTCCAGAAAGAGAATGAGGTCGGGGTTTCTATTCAACAGTCTTTTTTTTCTAGAAAAAAAAACACACAGAAAGCCTCTTATCTTGGTATTATAAACTTAAGGGCATTTAACACTTATGTGTTTTGTCACAAGTTTCAAATGGAGTCTTTTTAAAATACCATTCATTATTTATTAGCAGATTG
The DNA here is from genome assembly GCF_035609145.1 of Eleutherodactylus coqui. Lineage (NCBI taxonomy): Eukaryota > Metazoa > Chordata > Amphibia > Anura > Eleutherodactylidae > Eleutherodactylus > Eleutherodactylus coqui. Next base: position 429,776,395 of record NC_089837.1, on the reverse strand, counting down.
TGTAATGGCATCCGTTCACATAAAGGACGCACGCTACCATGTTCTCAGTCATCTGTCTTCACAGATGTTTCTAAGACTGGCGGTTCAGACTTAGGACCTAATATTGCATTTACAATACAGGGCTCTCCCCTTTGGGTTTTCTCAAGCACCTAGAATATTTACAAAGTTAATAGCATAGAGGTCATGGTCCATATCTGAGAAGTAGACAGCATCATCATTTAAACTTTCTTCTAGTGGGTCGGACAATAGAAAACCTGAACCTGAAGAGTGATAGAGATTCCATCCAATCTGGACTCGCCGATAGAATTGAAAGAGGTCTTGTCTTATTCCAGATCACAGGCATGTATTTCTGGGGATCCTGCTGAACTTAAAAAGGTAAGCCAGTTTTCTTCCTCCCACAAAGATTAAATCTATTGTCACAAGATTAGAGAGTCTGAGACTTTTCAGTCAGACCACCCTGAGGGGGCCAGTGTCAGCTTTAGGATTAATGAAAAAATGTATTCCAGCAGTCATATGGGTGCAATTTTGCTGAAGAGCTCTGCAGTTGAGATTCTAGCCCATTGGGATGGCCATCCGGGGTCTCTGGATCCCCTATTTTCGCTACCCACTTAGGTAAAAGATTCACTTAGATGAGGAGTGCATAACTCCAGTCCTCACGGGATCCCAACAGGGATTATTGTTAATGCCTGGGACATTGCCACAGGGGTTCGTACTATAGGATATACCGAAAACATATTTTCACCCGGAGAGACGTCTGGAGCTGAAAATACTTACCGGTTCACCAGGAGCTTTAATTGCATATTGTCCAAGAGTATTTGAAAAAAGCCCTGCGATCTTTCTGGACCAAGATTCGTTCCTTTTACTGAGTGCAGTCAAAAACCCACGTTTAGGTTTTCATTCTTTTAATTTCAAGTAAAAAACTGCCACGCGTTCTGGCACAACAAAAAGCGCCTTTTTTCAAGCCCTTTTACTTGAAATTAAAAGAATGAAAACCTAAACATGGCTTTTACTGCACTCAGTAAAAGGAACGTATCTTGGTCCAGAAAGTGCGTGGAGATTGTTTTCAAATACAATATCTAAAGTGGATGGGGTTTATTGGAAGGACATCTGTGGACTGACAGATTTACTAGAATTTACTAAAGGAAGTGGCATAAACTACTGCAAAAATAAACGCCATATCCTCCCACACAGAGAGACAAAGATACATCAAATGCATTAAGAGTGTCTCCTTAATAAATTAGGAAAATCTTACTTTCATGTGAAATGCCAGTCTAAAGGCCCATTTAGACACAATGATTAGCACTCAAAAGATGTCATTTAAGCCACTTTTGAGCGATAATTGTTGTGTCATTTACAGCACAAGATGATCGCTCAAGATGAGCGATCACCTTCGCTGCCAGCGGAGGATGCAGAAGACAAGCGGGGTGACCCCGCTTGTCTTCTGCATCCAGCCATTCCCCGCTCCGAGCGCCCGGCTGTCATACAGAGCGCTCCGTGCCGGGTATGGAGGACACAGCTGGACCGCTCTGTTCTTCATACCCTGCCTGTGTTCAGGGAGTGGGATACAGCTGAAACAATAGCATCAGCTGTATCCCGCTGTGAATCCCTAATAAGGCTCATTGTTGTCTTACAGCACGCTGAAAGACAACGATGAGTGACGGCTTAACGAAAACTGCACCATGTCAGTGCAGTTACACACAATCATTATCGCCAAAAAAACGGCTTTTGAGCAAATTATGAGCGATAACCGTTGTGTCTAAATGGGCCTTAAGTAAATCTTCCCCATTGATTCCTAAAGATTGCCAGCTGTTATATTTAGACTGCCCAGTGATAAAGCTCTAGGAGATTTCTAATTAATGAGCCTACAGCTACCGAAAGTGCTGAAAAATCACAACATCTAGGCCTATAAAAAAATGTTCATACCTGCAAAAGCTGCTGCTGCAACGCCAAGTCCCACGGTAATCATAGTCCCACCCTATATAAAGAAAATAAAGCATGATAAATTCACACATGTACAAGTATGTTAACAGCGCCTAACCACTTCTTCTCAGATCTAGATAAACAGATACTGTGACAGCTATTCAGTTAGGCTGGAGGCTCCTATTGCAGAGCCTAGCCACCGACCTTTGTCCATTCAACGTTGAGTTGGAGAAGTTCTACTCTTTCAAACTCTTCCATGCTTGCAGTTAAGGACACCAACGTGTTCCTCTATGGATGCGTTGTACTTAGTGCCATACATTACATGAAATACTGCACTTTCGGATCACCTCTAGGCAGAAAGAAGCTAGGAAGCTAGGCTGGTTACATTGCCAAAACTGCTGTCCATATATATAACGCACATTGTGGACCAAATTCAGAGAAAAAAAAGAGACCGTAATATGTAGGTAAATGGTAAATAGAGATCCGAACGATAGGGACTGAAAGGGGTTGTCCCGCGCCGAAACAGGGTTTTTTTTTTTGCATAGGCCCCCCCGTTCAGCGCAGGACAAACCCAAGGGATGTGTTGAAATTTAAAAAAAAAATTTTTACTTACCCGAATCCCCTCTCTGCAACTTTTCCTCCAAGATGGCCGCCGGGATCTTCACCCATGATGCACCGCGGGTCTTCTCCCATGGTGCACCGTGGGCTCTGTGCAGTCCATTGCCGATTCCAGCCTCCTGATTGGCTGGAATCGGCACACGTGGTGGGGCGGAGCTACGTGATGACGCAGCGAAGGGGGCGGAGCCAGAACGCCGCTCGTGCCCGGACCGACCAGAAGGGAGAAGACCCTTCTGCGCAAGTGCATCTAATTAGACGCTGAAATTAGACGGCACCATGGAGACGGGGATGCCAGCGCAGGGAAGGTGAGTATATAACTTCTGTATGGCACATATTTCATGCACGATGTATATTACAAAGTGCATGTATATGGCCATACAGAAGTGTTTAACTTAACTTGTCATCGCGGGACAACCCCTTTAAAGTTCCAAGAACCGACGTCTCTATATGTGTCATCGTCTCGAAAAGAAAGCCCCCGGTTATATTTAAAATGCTCAGTGATAACAAGGCTCAGCCTGTCAGATCACTTCGTTTCTCCTATCCCCGGACCTCTCCGGGCGAGTATTACTTACATGTACTACACATTAGCAGTGAGTGAGCGCAGGACAGAAACCATCTGCTTCAACCCCAGCTGGAATTGTTATGGAGACTGTAGAATTTCTCTAGCGAACAGAAGTGATTCACGTCCCAATCCCAAGCAGTGACATTTTCCATTCTGCTGAGGTGTTTGTTCTGTATTTTTATGCGCCATCCTTGTATTTTATGCCTTCTATAGTTTATTTCAAATTCTGTGAGAAAAGTGCTTTGACTTTACTTCTACGTACTGAAAACACTGACTCAGCCCAGACACAATAAGGAATGGGAATATCAGTAGAACACCACCAAATAAATAAAACATTATACATGGCAAGTAGAACGCCTAAACTCACACTTATCACAATACAGCTATGGACAGAAAAATATAACTCGGAAAATAGAGGGAAAGCAGGTGAAGCTAATCTAGAGAAATATTACAATAAGGGCGCTATTACACGAGCGCTTGTCGCAGGCGCTAATATTCTCCCCACAAATGCTGGGCAGCACCTGCACTTACAGGCACTGCCCGTCAATTAACGCTGCTACAGCTTGTTAATAGTACCAATTATCAGGAAAGCATGAGTGCTGGAGCTCATGTAATAGCGCCCTAACAGTAAAGATGGATTTACATGGAGAGATATTCTTCTCATTAATGACCACCAATTAATATAGCCTGTCAATGGCGTAAGGTACTGCTGTTTACATGAAGCACATGATCTTACTACTATTAAAAACTACTACGATTTAAAAGTCCCTGGGCCTCTGAGCCTTCTGCGCATGCACCTGCCGTTTTACGTCTGGGGCGCATGCGCAGAAGGTGGCGTCAGGCCCTGGAAGGAACAGAACGCTGCGGGACATCATGGAGGATGGAGGCGAGTAGTTTCAGCTCCCCTCATGGCTCCAATCTGTGAGGAGAGCTGAAACATTAAATTATTTACTTACATGCAATCGCCGTTATCCATTGGGGTCGCATATTACACCCCTCCATTACAGTACAAGGTTCTTGGCTACCTCCAAGGGGTCAAAGTAGCATTAAGTAAAAAGCTCTGGAATTTTCCTCTACTATCCTACCTAATTTTTACCAAACATTTTGTATTTTAACGGCAATGAGATCACTTACTGTAGCTCCCATCTGGTGGCTTTCCACTGCTTTTAGTGGGCAGAAAAGTATAGCTTTTAGATAAGGCTCAGTTCACAATAGTGTCTTGGCTTTCATTCTCGAAGGAGCTATGACAGATCTGTTGTGTTCCAACAAATCCTGGTGAATCTCACTGACTTACAATGGGGGTCCATCCATTTGAGGAAGTTTTGACGACAAAACTGCAAAAAAATCTTATTCCTGCAGTCAAATAGCAATGGAAATCTGACCCAAAGAAAAACTGCCAACATGAGCAAAGTTCAAACCTGGAAAATTCCATCTAAGGAGTATTCCAGTACTTCTGCCAATAAGACGATTTCCGGGGCCGCTGTCACTGCGGTCAGCGCAGGAAGCACTGACCATATTGCAGCAGCCCTGATTGATGTTGTAGGTGCAGTTCCCGGTGAATTCAATGGGAGCTGTACCTGCAATACAAACTTGGGCTGTTGTGCTATAATCAGAGGATTCTTAACTCAACGCAATGATAGTGACCCTGGGAATCAGTTGATCTGTGGGTATCCTAGCTGCAGGTCCCTGCAGGACATCAAATGCAAAAATGTTAAAAAAAAAAAAGTCTTAGAATACTCCTTTAACTTCACAAGGGTCCGGTGTAGATAGCGATGTATCGCTACATGCTATTAGAGGAGAAAGAACTGTAATTGTGACCATGTTGGGAGTGATGTGGCTTTTTCAGGTATAACTAAGAAACACCACAAAGACTTTATTTATATGATGATATGTCTTGATTTTAGGAAAAGGGTGAATATCTGTTCCTTAAGTAACATGCGACAGGCATCAACCATACACCGTTCTATATAGAACATTGCTATCGGACCACACCGGTACCGATCAGATGACCTCGTTGCCAGGTGCCAAATTGGTAGATATGGAAGCCCGTGATGATATTTGCTAGCAATTATCTATCAATAGCATGAAATCACTCCATGTTATATCAAGACACTTCTCTATGAGAACTCAATGAATTCTACTTTATTATCAACATTACCAACTCTTATACAGAAAGAAGAAGGCGGATTCTAGAGTTACTTGCTACAAAGGTTAGTGTTACATAGGTGACAAAGCTGATTGATCATAAGGCTTATTGACATCTACCAAATAGCCTCAAAGCTCTTAAGGCCCGTCTCAGACATAGAAATGACCTAAGTCAGGATATTGCTGTTGCATTAGACAATATTTCTGTAATAGTTGTGTGTCTTCTCTATTAACATAGCTTAGCCTTATTTAATTTGTCTGTTGACTTCTTATCTTAAAATCCCAGTTACTGGCACTACAAAGCATAGGTTTTAGTCTTCTATTTAAGGGCCAATAGTCCAATACAAGGTAAGAAACATTTATTGCATTCTGAAACTTAACACTTTATATTCCATGACAACATTTACTAAGCACATAGTATTATCCAAGCAAGTTTTTATTGAGAGCTGACCTTTAAAAAAAATCCTATTAAAAATTCATCCTTGAATGAGATTCCTTGAGCCTCCTTTATATGGAACCAGAGATTCTGACAGCTCTTGTAAGACCATTAACAAAAACATTATTATAGCTTAGTTCAGTTCTATTCTTCTGAGTCTATTCACATCCTCAAGCAAGCTTTTCAATAGAAAAATGTATTCATGTTTCAGGTTGCTACCACCATAACCTGAGTAAATAAAGAAGGGAAGCTTCTTGAATAGAATGGTGAATAGCCAAAAGTAAAATATAGTAAATGGCTGCAGTGACATAAAAACATACATGTTCTTCAGTGTACCGGCTGCAACAATCAGAGGTGGTAAAAAAAGAAATAAAAGATCTCGGACTTTTTTTTATGCATTTAGTGCCCTCCTAGAATGACTACTGTTACCAAGTTGCAGATAACTTATTGCTTGTGTAAAACTGATGATCATGTATTTGTATAACTCACTGGATCCGACCCGCAAGAACTACAGAATATACATGTAAACCAAGGAAGAATGTTACTTCTTACAATCATCTACCGTAGACCTTCTGGTGGTTCTGGAAACTCTTGTATTCGAGGTATCGGTTGTATTCGAGTTGTATTCGGTAAATCCCCGGCGAATCACGCCATCTGAGGTTTTCCATAGCGTCGCTATGGAAAGCGCCGGCCCCGTGTCCACAATCAGAGAATCATTGCGATTTTCCACTCGCGGATGGCAATTCACAGCATGATGCAAATTGCCATGATTCTCTGCGGTCAGCCTATCTGTCAGATATGGCTAATTGCGGAGATTCGTCTGCCGGCTCCTGCTCCCGGGCGGTGGCTCCCGCAGCGGAGATTCGCCGCGGGACTTCGCAACGCCCGTGGCAAGGGGTCTTAGATGTGTGAGCATACTGTTTACTAATATGCCTTTACTATGTTTTAATTGTATCTGATAAAAGGACACTGTTGTCCAAAATGTTGCTACAACTTTGTCTACACACAGAAGTTTTTGTGAGCGACCTATTCCAAGCGTCTGTGGAGTGATTGTTCTTTTTTGGAATTTTTCTCAACTCATTTATTATCAATACTGGCACGTCCGCTATATCCTGGCCACATTCATCAACTGTGCATTATTGGCACAGGGGAGACATACAGGCACACCCCATCAAAATTTGTACATCGGTATTGCTGCATCCATGACTACCCAAGAATGCATTATTTATCCCGCACGGTGAACATGGTAAAAAAGTAAGCCAAAATGCTTTCTTTTTTTTCTTTTTTTGTTTTCCACATCTCAAAAACATAGTAAGAGCTCACATCCATGACTGTACTTTCACTGTGCGTTGCACAGACATGTGACATGCGGTGAATGGAGTCAATGGCCTTTTATTGATCCATGCACATGACATATAGACACTGCGTGTCTATACGCACGAGAAATAGATCGCAGCATGCTCTATTTCTCGGCGTACCACACAGCGCGAGTACAATACACTGGTATAGGCAGCGCACGAAATGCTGTCCATACGCAATACCTTACATATGGGCAGCGTTTTCATACGCATCCCTGCTGTGAAACAGAGTGGAGAATTAAAAAAACAAAAATTGTCACATAGCGCATGTCCGTGTGTGTGATACGTGGGCATGCACAGTAAACTCACAGCATTACGTGATCTCTGCTGGCAGAGCCGAAATTTACAAAATCTGTAAAACGCTGCGGGGAGACTTGCAGCATTTTTAGCATAAGCCCGTGGAGAGGAGCCCTTAGGCTACTTTCAAATGGTTTGTGTCAGAGGACTAGCAAGCGTTTCCCATTGTTTTCAATGGGAAACCTGCATGCACATCACATACAGTGCAATGTGTTTTCCGGCCCCATTGAAAAGAGTGTGAAAGCAGCCCAACAGTGATAATAACAGCCGTATGTATAGTACAATGGTACCCATAAGAACTACTACTTGTTCTGCAAAAAATAAAGCCCTAACATGGCTCTGTTGATGGGGGAAAAAATATATGGGACTGAATGCAGTGATGCCAAAAATAAGTTTTCCCCAAAAAGGGTTTTTTATTGTAAAATTCTAAAATAAAAATAAATAGATCATAAGACTGGTAAAAGATATAAAATGAACCTCAAAAACAATGAAAATGGTTGTGATTTTTTACACCCTCTCCCCCCAAAATAATAAAATCCGCGCGGCAGGGAAAATTGACACCTGCAGGTAAGTAAATACCTGCGGGTGTCAATTTTCCCTGCCGCGCGGATTGCACATGCGGAAATACACCTGCGGCATCCTCCATTTTCCGCAGGGCTCCAGCAGGCTTCCAAGAAGCCTATGGAAGCCGTCCAGATTCGCGGTACACCCACAGCTGAATTTCTGCTCTCCGGAGCGGAAGAGCAGGAGTTTCAAAAAAAAAAAAAGGAACACGTTGGTGTCCTTAACTGCCGAGCACATCCGCCGGGCAGAGAGAAAGAAGTTCTGGCCGCGACGGTCGGGAACCCGCAGCATTCGGACAGGTGAGTTAAAGGGGTTGTCCCGCGAAAGCAAGTGGGGTTATACACTTCTGTATGGCCATATTAATGCACTTTGTAATGTACATCGTGCATTAAATATGAGCCATACAGAAGTTATTCACTTACCTGTTCCGTTGCTAGCGTCCTCGTCTCCATGGTGCCGTCTAATTTCAGCGTCTAATCTCCCGATTAGACGCGCTTGCGCAGTCCGGTCTTCTCCCTTCTGAATGGGGCCGCTCGTGCCGGAGAGCTGCTCCTCGTAGCTCCGCCCCGTCACGTGTGCCGATTCCAGCCAATCAGGAGGCTGGAATCGGCAATGGAACGCACAGAGCCCACGGTGCACCATGGGAGAAGACCTGCGGTCCACCGTGGGTGAAGATCCCGGCGGCCATCTTAGCAAGGTAAGTAAGAAGTCGCCGCAGCGCGGGGATTCGGGTAAGTACTATCCGTTTTTTTTTTTTTTTACCCCTGCATCGGGTTTGTCTCGCGCCGAACGGGGGGGCTATTGAAAAAAAAAAACCCCGTTTCGGCGCGGGACAACCCCTTTAAATCATTTTTCAGACCTCATGTCCGTTGGAAAGGAGGGACCCGCTGCGGGATTATGCATGGAAAATCCGCGCGGACCCGAATTTCCTAGTGGACAGGAGGCCTTATGCACCCCAAAAAGGTGGCAATAAATATTTCAGCCCGCTCGGTAATAAACAGATCATATTTGGTATAACGGTGTCTGTAAAAGTCTGATCTATCAGAGTAACGCATTATTTACCCTGCACGATGAACGCTGTCAGAAAAAGAAAAAAAAAAAACATTGCCAGAATTGTGCTTTTTTGGTCACCCTGTCTCCAAGAAAAAAATATGCTATAAAAAGCTACCAAAAAGTCATATGCGCTCCACAATGGTACTAACAGAAACTACAGGACATCCGGCAAAAAATGAGCCCATCCACACAGGATGCATTCTTAGAGTGGAATATCTGCAGCGATTCTGAATCTGGAGTTGCTGTAAAATTCGCCCTATCCACTGCAAGGGGGAAATCCATTGCACAAAAAATGGACACGCCGTGCAACGCGTTTTATAGCCCCATTGAAAACAATGGGCGAGGTGTTCTGAGGGAGCACCCAAAGATAGGACATGCTGCGGTTTGTTTTTTTCAAAAGAAGGAGGCTCATATTTGTGCGTCCCGCATCACACAAATCTCGTGCAATTTTAATGGCAGTATGAAAGCGGTCTCAGGGAGATAAGCAAAGGATTACAGCTTGGTGTGATGAGATACGGATTCTTGCCACCTGAGGCTGTAAATATGCTCTCAGAGGTTACTTTTGTGTGGTGTACAACATCCCTGTGGTGAGCGCTTCAATCCGGTCATTGCCCCAACTGCTGGTGTGATGATCCAAGGTGCCATCGCATACAATAGTCTGCCACCCCTAGTAGTGGTATGAGGGACACTAACAGCTCAGTGATACGTGCCGGAATTCCTTCGCCCATGTGTGTTGCCTCTCACACCAGGGCTCCAACAGGCACTTCTCAGTAGGATAATGCTCACCCACACAGAGCAAACATTGCCCAGGAAGGACTCCAGGCTGCCACACTTCCTTGGCCTACCCAATTTGCAAATTTATCATCAATTGAGCATTTATGGAAGCCGCTGTGATGAAGAGGCCAGCCGCGGCCGCCTACGGGTGCGCAGGAGCTATCGGCCCAGTTGCTACATCTGTAGGTAAGTGTGCCGCAGGATAATATACAGAGCCTGTATGCCTTCATGGCCGATAGATGATGGGATACTAAGATAGAGGGGGCCCAAGAGGGTACTAGAACTACCTTTGAATTGTTGTACACTTTTCCCCAATAAACTTGTTCTCTCGCCCAATATTGTAATCACTTACACATATCATCATTACACTCACACATAGAAAGGTTAATTAGATTCCAACAACTCCTAGTTGGTGCATTCTTTCTTTTATTGTCAATGAGTGTATAGAAACAAAAAAACCTGCATAATTGCTATTGCTGCACCCGTAGCAAGTTAAACAATAAAATGTACAAATATATACTGCACAACAGTGGCAGAACCTTCTCTTCAGCTCCCCAATAAAAAAATACTGAAGTAATCAGTAAATTAGCTTTCCCCTAAAACCCTTGCAATAAAAACTATTATTTGTGTCCCCCCCCCCTCCCCAAAAAGCGCCCTCATACATCTATATCAGGAAAAAAAAAAATTTAAAATGCCCCCAGCATGTAGAACACAAAAACAAATTTATAATAAAAATGTTTTTATTAGAGCTGTCCGATGGGCGATGGTTACAGGCTTCCTGGGACAACTATTGGGGGCACCGCTTCCACCAAACCCCGCTGTGTGTCTGCTAGGTATACTGGATGAAGAGCAGTGGCAATTCCAGATCCGCATTTTCCTTGAAGAGGTGCTGTTTCTGGCCTGTAAGGCTGTAGCATTGTGCTGGATGGATAGTAGACCCCCGACGCTTCCCTGATGGTGTAATCTAGTCAGTTCTATTCTCCCATATGAAAAAAATAGTATACAAAAATAGAATGTGCCCAGATAAATTCTATAAAATCTGGGGAATTTGGTGCGGCTCGTCAACCACAACCCACACACTAGACACAATTCAGCAATCGGTGGACCAAATGAGGTCCTCGACCCTTCAGGTACCATGTAGCTCTTCATAGGGGTTTCTGGTGGTATCCTGAACTCAACAAGATTCCTCATCATAGATGTGATGCCGTGTAAACTGTCTTAAGTCATTGGACCTAATCTGTAGACTTGAACCACGGTACCCTCAGCTTTGTTACTGAGTAATAGGATTGGATATGTTCTTTTATTCTCAATAGAAAAAGTTTAAAAAAAAAGTTTTTATTGTGCAGAAGTAGTAAAAACATAATAACTACTCATGTTTGGAATCAGAAATGTGACGTAATACAACACCAATAATTCACAGAACACCTCAGGATTTCCAACCGGATGTTAGAGACTCAAAAGTCTAATGAATGCGTGCCAAAGTTTAGGAGTCAGACCCACAGACCCCAAAGAAGTAATCCAGTAGAAACAGAAGAGATGGCAGCATTCCAGGCATGTCACATTGCTTGCAATTAATTCCTCCCTAAAACCACGACGTTTCCACCCTCTTCTTTGTCAAAGACCCCAAGAGGGTTGAAACGGATCCGGCTGCGAGAATTCTTGCAGCGGGACCCGACCCGAGCGTCTGCAGAGAGCAGCGTGACACTCACCTGCTCCTGCGGCCCCGGCTCTTTCATGTGCCGGCTGCCGGGCAGCCGGAGCATGCGCAGAACAGAGCCGGCGGCCGGTGAGGGGCGTTATTGTGCGGGGCTCTGCACGATATATATATATATATATATATATATATATATATATATATATATATAGAGCATGCCGCAGTTTGTTTGCCGCGCGAGGTTTCATGCGGCCGTCTGCATTGGATTGTGTTTGTTAACGCAATCCTATAGCAGCTTCCAGGGGCGGAAATTCCGCGGTGGAATTTCCGCCCGTCTGCAGGCGGCCTAATCTTAAACAATGATAGAATCTTTTTTCCATCACACTTCCAAAAAAGTAATGCATGTTTTACATTATATGGAGCATAGAATGATGCAGCAGGTACAGGAGAGGTATGCCCAATGTCATAAGATGATCCTCGGCTTTAACGACATTTAACGGGAGTCTAGCAAAACCCAGTATTAACGTATCTTGACGCCATCTTGAGGGTGGGTGGCGACAAGATACAGTCTTCTTGACAGACAGACCACTGCCCCGTCAGGTCCTGGCACTCACTAACCGTGCCTTAGCTGGCATTGGAGTGGGCTGCGTACCCGGACAGTGAGGGAACGGCGGCACAGCGGCTTTCCCGGATGCCTGTCAGCATTGTGCAGCGGCAGGGGAGACAGAGTGAAAATCTGCATGCGTAAAGCTGTGTCTAAGAGGGGATCACACGATATAGAGCATTATAACAAGTGCAGCTTTGGGATGTAACAGGCACCACCATTAGCTTTACCGTACAGGACAACTCTACCACAAACATAAATGACACCAGACTACACTGCGGCACATCTGACGCAAGAACAGCACAATGCAGCTTCCGGCAACGCAAGAGCGGTACAATGTGGTTCCTACCAGCGCAAGAACGGCGCAAAAGCGGTGTAATGGGGCAGACACGCACTGATGCAATGTAATGTAACAGCTGTCCAGGATGCGCAGGCGCACACCATGCGATGAGCGGCTGTCACCTGTCCTCCCGCCCTGGTCATTGCCCAGGATCCCCGCGCACACATGGCCGCTACTCACCAGCCTCCGGTCTATGTCAGCGCCCGAAGTAGCTCTGTTCCAGGTCCTATATTCCGCATTGTACAGGGAATCCGAGGAAGTCATGCCGCTGCCGGAGGCCGCCATGACAGTCTGAGGAGTACGGTGGCTGCAGAGGTCAAAGTAGTGATTGCGAAACAGCTAGAAGTGGTGGCGTAACTGCGGTAGGACGAGCCGGGGGAGGAGAGAGGAGACGCTGTCCTCTCTGGAACAACACAGGCGGTTGGACAAGCAGCGTGTATAACCCGGTAGTGGCTAGTATCCGTCACAGCCAGGACGTCCCGCTACAGACCTCCATGGCTGGGCCTGCCAGCGGCTGCAGCAGCCTGTGGGGTCCGGGAGTGGTCTGCACGGGAGACGGATTAGCCCGTTATTATCTTTTGCCATTGGGGATCTGTTTAAAACATTACAAATGATCCCTGACAATCCCATTATTATGTCTTCATTAGGTCCCACATGCCAAAACCTAATGCAATAGCTGCAGTCACCTGTCCTGCCCCTTTACCTGTTCTGCGCTGCTGCTGCAGCCTGTAATCCCAAGGTCATAGGGGAGTCCTGGAGCTGCCAGCGCAGGACATGCAGGGAGCCGGCAGAGGTGCGTATATAGGCCATTGTATTATATGTTGGCACTGGGAACACTAATGTAAAAAAATCAACTCTGACAACTCAGACAGTGGATTGGAAAGGGTTAATCCCAGCGCTCATACTGTATAGTGCTGTGACTGACCGCCACCACAGTGACTAGAACCATGTAAATGCATGGCATCGGTAGTTAAAGGGGTTTTCAGCTTTGCACAATCCCTTCTTATTTTAGAAGGGTCCCTTAACAATGAGCAGATAACTAATCGTCCCCCTGCCTGTACTCCCATCACTCAGCTGTAATCTGTGGGCAAACCTGACAGCCAGTGCTCATTTTCACTACAGCACCTCCGCAGGGAAAATAAAGTATTACACAGTGCCCAATCGCATCAATGGATTGTGTAATTTAGAACAGGACAGGTCCTCCGGAGGGAGAGACGCTCTCTGTAATAACTCTGTAATGTGACTAAGGGCACTCTCACTCAGGCGGTTTTACAGCATTTAGCCCAGTGTTTCAAACATCATGTTAAACGCTGTAAAACGCCTCCATTAATTTCAATAGGACTTCGCAGATGAGCGTTTGAGCGCGGCGTCTCTAACGCCACAGTTTTCAAATCACTGTCTTGCTCTATTTTAGTGAGTTTCAGCGATGAATGCACCTCATCACCCATTGCAATGATGGGGTGCGCTTAAAAACACTGTGGTAAAAATGCAGTGTTTTTTACAGATACCTGTGTGAGAGCAAACTAAAGGCCCATTTACACCAGCCGATGATCACTAAAAAATCGCTAATCGGTGATCGTTTTAGCGATTATCAATGCGTGTAAATGTGCGTCTATCGTCCACTTTACGGGCACTGCTGGCTGATCATTAAATTCAGTCCAACCTAAAAATCGTCACTCACTTTTATCAGTAGTTCTCCAAGGGGAGAGCTGATAGCATTGTTTCCCCATGGAGAACAAAGGATCTGAGAGCAGATAATAGCCTTGGGCTATTAACTACATTCAGGGAAGGCTTCATTTGCATACCTAATTGGTATTTAAGTAGCTGAGTAGCTACTTAAATACCAATGATCACATACCAATTATTTATGCAAAATGATCGCTCAAAGCTGTCACTCAAACTGCCCTTTGAGCGATCATCTGCCCATGTAAACCAGCCTTAAGAGTTGAGAATCCTGAATATGGGACCTCCCTCTATTAATGCAGAATTACCTAATAAGGTTTCATAGACTCAGAAAGAGTTGGAAGGGACCTCCAGGTTCATCGGGTCCAACTCCCTGCTAAATGCAGGATTCACTAAATCATCACAGACAGATGTCTGTCCAGCCTTTGTTTGAAGACTTCCATTGAAGGAGAACTCACCCCCTCCTGTAGTAACCTGTTCCACTCATTGATCACCCTCACTGTCAGAAAGTTTTTTCTAATATCTAATTTGTATCTCCTCCCTTTTAGTTTCATCCCATTGCTTCTGGTCTTTCCTTGTATAAATGAGAATAGGGCTGATCCCTCTGCACTGTGACAGCCCTTCAGATATTTGTAGACAGGTATTAAGTCTCCTCTCAGCCTTCTTTTTTGAAAGCTAAACATTCCCAGATCCTTTAATCATTCCTTATAGGACATGATTTGCAGACCGCTCACCATCTTGGTAACTCTTCTCTGAACTTGCTCCAGTTTTTCTATGTCTTTTTTAAAGTGGGGTGCCCAGAACTGGACACAGTATTCCAGATGAGGTCTGACTAAGGAAGAATAGAGGGGGATAATGACCTCATGTGATCTAGACTCTATGCTTCTCTTAATACATCCCAGAATTGTGTCTGCCTTTTTGGTTGCTGCATCACATTGTTGACTCATGTTCAGTCTATGATCTATTAGTATACCCAAGTCTTTTTCACATGTGCTGCTGCTTAGCCCAATTCCTCCCATTCTGTATGTGCTTTTTTTCATTTTTCTTGCCGAGATGTAGGACTTTGCATTTCTCCTTGTTAAACACCATTCTGTTAGTCACCACCCACTGTTCAAGCTTTTCGAATACTCTCTCTCTTCTCTAGTGTTGGCTATCCCTCCTAGCTTTGTGTCGTCGGCAAACGTGATCAGTTTACCTTCAATTACTCCTCTAGATAATTTTCTGAAAATGTTGAACAACACTGGGCCTAGGACAGAGCCTTGTGGTACCCCACTTGATACATTCTTCCACTTGGATTTGCAGCCATTTATGACCACTCTTTGAGTATGATCACTCGGCCAGTTGTGAATCCACCTAACAGTTGCCTTCTCAGTCCCATATTTGGTCATTTTTTTCAATAAGTATGGTATGAGATACTTTGTTGAATGCTTTACCAAAGTCAATATATACTATACTGCATTTCCCAGATCAACCCAGTCAGTGATTCTGTTATAGAAGAAAATTAGATTAATCTGGCATGACTTGTTTGTTACAAACCCATGCTGGCTCTGGTTAATTACTCCATTCTTTTCCAAGTACTTGTATACATTATAATTTGTTCAAAGATCTTTCCTGGTATAGAAGTCAGGCTAACAGGCCTGCAGTTTCCTGGATCCACCTTTTTCCCTTTTTTGAAGATAGGGACAACATTTGCCCTCCTCCAATCTTCTGGGACTTCTCCTGTTCTTCAGTAATTTTCAAAGATTACAGCGAGTGATTAAGTAATTACCTCTGCTGCTTCCTTCTGTATTCTAATTCTATGTAATTCATCTAAACCTGGAGACTAAAATTCATATACGTTTAATACATGTTCCCTCACCATCTCTCTGCTTATTCAAGACAGCCTGCATTCTTTTATTCCTTCAATAGTACAGGGAAGAGAATGAGAATGGGTTCTGTATGATAGACGACCCCTTTGAGTTCCGTCTCCCAGCACTGTACATTTATATCACAGTACATAAACAGGTAAATGGTGCCTGCCAGACAGTGCCAGAATTAGCTGCCTGGCTGAAAGTGCCATACTTTATAATGGCAACCAGACTGTCCTTTCAAAGTTAAAATGCCCGGAAACTGTCCATTGTAATTAAGCATCCAGATAATTTTCCTACTAACAGTGCCAACTAGTGTGTCCCCATCAATGACGCCATCTAACATGCTCCAAAAAGTTTTTATTTCCCCTCTGAGACTCCTGGACAATCTGGAAGGGATGGCAACTATCCTTTCTGTAATACCAATGGAGGTGGATACTTAGGAGTATACAGATAATATCAGTGCGTTAGGAGTACACAGACGTTGTGTTGGAATAAAAATTATTCTCAATAGAAACATTTTTCATCAAAACAGATCACTAATCTCCATTATGTTTTTATCTGCAGTAAACATTTAGGGCTAATGCCCACGGACGGATTTATGCCGCATTCCCCGTGGCGTAAATCTGCAGTGAAATAGCGTAGCTATTAGGTTCTATTGAATCTAATAGCTCAGTCCTCACATGCGAGATTCTGCCGCAGATTTACGCCATGGGAAAAAAAATCACGGCATATTCTATTTAACAGTGGTTTTCCGCGGTGGGAGGTCTCTGTTAATATAGGGAGTTTTTTGTTTATCCCTGTGGGATTCCCTCACGGTAAAGCCACGGGCGTATCTCGCTCCGTCCGTTGGCATGAGCCCTACAGCACTATAGTCACAAAAATAGTCATTCTTCAAATTTATATAAAGCCGCCTTCCTCTCTAGAAACTGTATCATGCATCATTTTATGTCATATTATTGCTAAGCACATTCTACCACAGCACAGATAGCGCTGACGTCTTACACCAAGTGATCAATCAAGGCTGAATAGGTGTGCCAACAGTGAGGACACCATGACTATTCACCATTCTAGAACTGCTCAGATGATGATTGGTAAGCAATGTGCAGTGTCTTATTGCAGCGTCTTCACCCACATAGTAAAATGGGCAATTTCAGTATGAGCATGTCTAGAAAGGTTTTTACAGGCACCATAGTATTGTGCCAGTGGTTGAATAACCTAACTTTAGTGATAAGTTCCCTTTAACAAAAATCATACGTGTGTCCTGCTGTACTAATCAGCAATAGAAAATTTCAATTTTAATGTCCCCCATTCCATTGCCTCTTTCAATCATAGTCTTAACAGTTATCATTACCTATAGGGCCCAATGTCCATGGGTGGATTTGATTTGCGGAATCCGCGCGGGGGAGATCCGCAAATCAAGCAGTTCATAGGGATGCATTAGCGTCCACAAAGCAGCTAAAAGCATGTGATTTTTTTTTTTCCCGGCGTGCGGATCACACACACGGGAAGAAATCGCAGAATGCTCCATTGTCCAGCAGATCCCGCAGGGACGGCTTTCATTGAAGTCAATGGCAGCCGTCCGATCCGCAGCACACCTACAGCTGTCATTGTGGACGTGCCGTGGATCTGCGAGAAAGCAGGAGATTTAAAAAACAAAAAGCAAGCACTGCACATGCGCCGGGCGCGTTAGCCAGCACTCCCGGACACATTTGCCGTGCTGAAGAAAGAAGATCCAGCAGGGATGGAGGAGACCCGCGCTGGATCCGGAGAGGTAAGAAACTGTCTTTTCATGTCCATGGCCGTGGGCACGCACGGATTCAGCAGTGGAACCCGGGCTTGCAATTGGACATGAGGCCTAAAGTGTTCTACAGAGAGTAATGCAACAAAGAGAATGTAGTTAAACATATACAGTACATCAGTGAATAAATAAAGAATAATCCCCGGGATCAAGTTAATGTTGTGGGGCAGCTGATACAGTTTCTACCTCAAGACATTTTACTTCTCTGCTCATAGGCCCACTAGACTGAAATGTAAAAAGTAGAAACCCAGCTGAGGATCTGAGAGAATCCCATTCATTATTTCCTGTAATCATAAAAAGGACACTGAATCAACATAGACGGTGCCCTACATTATTTAACACTGCTGTGGAACAGGATAGCATCAGTGATTTTTGACCAGTCTTATCTTTTGTTTTCTGAGACTCTTCATGTTACCAGTTCATAAAAGAATGATATGATAACCCTAACTTTGAGTATAAGATCACATGTACAGTTGGAAAAAAGTAAGGGAACTTTGAAATACAAGGAGTTTTGCACTGATTCCAAATAATATGTGCTTATAATAAGATTCCCACTTCTGGGGGGGGGGGGGGGGTAGCAACAGTTATGAGTTTTCTTCATTTGTAGATCATTTCTTTAACTGTGGATTGATCTACACCCAGGTCTTCAGTGTTTGTAGCCTTCTTCAAGCCTCATGCGTCTCTATAATATGTCTTCTGAAAGTTGTTTGCATCAAAGCAGGTAGGTTCGCATCGAATGCATGTTTTGAATGGAGCAGTTCTATTTTTTAGAACATATTTGTCAATGTCCAGTCTTTATTTTTCTTTATTTAATGTGCAAAGCACTTCTGAAACCCACACTTCCAATGTCCTGAACATATTTAAAAAAACACCAGTTCTGGGAGAAGTCATTAACACATGGGGGCTCGCTTACTTTTTCTCCCAGCATTGTGAATGTTCACTTAATCTTCTCAATAAGACATAAACAGTGTCAAATGTTTGTGTTTTATTAATGTAGCTAGATTGTATTTGTCTATATTTGTGCAGTGATCTGGGTAATTCCAAAGAGTTCACTTACTTTTTTTTCAGAGCTGTATGACCGAAAAATTCTGAAAACACAATAACTCATCCTCTTACTACTTCCCATTTGACTATGCTATGACTGTATAGAGTCTAAATGATACTTTTGCATCAAACATTATCTCTAGGGGAATGAAGATATACCCACACTCAAAATACAGGCTCTGTGGGTAATTTACATAAAAATTCCCATAGAAACCGTAAAAATGAAAAGAGGATATAAGGACCCATAATTAAAAAGAAAAAACATATACTGTATATCCTCTTCTAATGCTGTTTCAGGGTGCAATATCAACATTCTGGAACAGGGTGGTCCAGTGCTTATTCCCCTACCTCCACAGCTTACCTTCTATATGCAAAAAACATAGAAGAAAAAATTGGACAGCGCCCAGCATCTCTTAAGGATGCACTAATATTAACACACTAGTTGACAGGGGACTCACCTGGTGTCACACCATAAGTCCTCCAATATTCTAAGTGGACGGGATTGGCCACTGCCTCTGTTCAGACAAACATCCATACAGAGAGTGCTGGTAATGCCAAGAGTTTGTGTTGGTCTTGCTGTAACTATAAAAGCTCCAAAGCAGAAAAGAAAAAACAGAAGAAAAAAAAACACGTGTTCAGGGGTTTGTAGCACTATAGCGTATAAGACAAACTGTGCTTATCCCTAAGCCAAGTAAGCACATTTTGGCTTATATATACCTATTTTAATATAGTGCTACAAACCCCTCAGCACAGGGTTTAATCTGCTTTCTTGCTTACCTCCTATGTAATCTTTATTGGCATTCCAAAACACTACTGCAAAAAACATAATTCTTCATTTTTTATTTATTTATTTTTTTCATTTGTTTTTCTCTTTTAATTCTATCACTGCCTTGAAACGTTACATCAAAGGACTTCTTGTCCTAGTTAAGCTGGGTTTTGCCCATACAGTCACTCATTGAGGCCTTAGTCAGACGGGCGTTTTTTCGCGCGATTTGCGCATGCGCATGCGTCCGGCGATTTTTTAAAACCATTGCTTTGCAATGGTATCGGACACATGAGCGCTTTTTATGCGCTCGTCCGATAAATTATAGAACAGAAATCGCAGATCGCACCTATCTGTGATCTGCAATTCCTGTTCTCTTCTCTATATGTGCTCAATGGGGCTGGCGGCAGCAGCGCCGACCCCATTGAGAACATATAGAAGACAAATCATTCTTCTCTGCCACAGCTGTAACAGCTGTGGCAGAGAAGAACGATGTTTGCCCATTGAATTCAATGGAGCCGGCAATACAGCCGGCACCATTGAAAGCAATGGGCTGCCGGCGATCGCGGGATGAATTGTCGGGAAGGGCTTAAATATATAAGCCCTTCCCTGTAATTCATCCAGAAATGTGTAAAAAATAATAAAAAAAAAAAAATATATATATATATATATATATATATATATATATATACACACACACACACTCACCTTGTCCCGGCAGACGGAGTTCAGCGTGGCCGAATTCATGAATGGGTGTGAGTGAGACCTGCCTCTGATTAGCTCAGCGCTGAGCCAATCAGGGGCAGGTCTGACTCACATCCACTGCAGGCCGGCCGCGCTGAACTCCGTCTGCCGGGACAAGGTGAGTATATATATATATATTTTTTTTTTACACATTTCTGGATGAATTGCAGGGAAGGGCTTATATATTTAAGCCCTTCCCGACAATTCATCCCACACTCGCCCGCAGCGCATTGCTTTCAATGGAGCCAGCTGTATTGCCGGCTCCATTGAATTCAATGGGCTGGACAGCTCCGGCCCGTTTCTAATGAAACGCGGCTAGGAGCAGATTTTTCGGGCGATTTTTGGGCCCCGGTCACGCGATTTGCGGATGCGCATCCGTCATGCGATACGCAAATCACACGAAAAAACGCCCGTGTGACTAAGGCCTAATACTGTGTTGGTCCATAATGGACCAGCATGAAATGAATCATATTCTTTCTTGCAGCCTAGTTTTGTTACATGATGATTGTCAGACATTCTAAATCTTAAGGAAGAGCAGAATCTCGAAATAAAATTTGCAAGAACAGTATGCCACTGTTTGTTTGAAACTGTACTAGCGGTCCCCAGACACATGTAAACATCTCTAATCTCCCAACCTAATTACATCTTTTTTTTCTGAAAACCTAATGGAACTTATGTTCAATTCCCAAGAAAGGCGAATATAGAAACGTTATCAACAAAGCTGGCGCCTTTACTTCCTTGTGTGCCTCCCATAATGTGCTAATATAGTATCTCGGATTCTTCTTTTTTAATTATATGCTAACATTATAGTAAGATATCTGTAAATAAAACATATGACTGATTTTAAATATACACAGGGTGCGGATAAAATGGAGAATACAGGATCAAGTCAGCTACAACTGGGTCTCAGCAGGATCTTACACATTAGGAAAATGTAAGATTGAGATCAATAGAAATGAAGCTGAGCAGTTTCCTATCTGCACTGAAAACCTGGCTCTAGACATTCCTCCAGTCCTGATTTACAATGTAATCCTATAATATATGTGTAGCTGAAATGCAGAATGCAGCTCAACTCAAATTACCGTCTGAGTTCAATAAGGCCTATCCTATATGTTCTGTAATGATAACCACACAGGGCTGTTCTTGGTTCCTCTCCCCTAGGAGTAATTCATCATCTTCACCTCCAGTGTTTTTTTTACAGTTTAAAAACCTTACAAAGAATATGCAATATGGAAATTACTTGTGATTGGCTAGATGAGGCAGTCATAGTAACATAGTATGTAAGGCCGAATGAAGACAATGTCCATCTAGTCCAGCCTGTTTTATCCTCCTGTGTTGTTGATCCAGAGGAAGGCAAAAACCCCCAAGAGCAGAAGCCAATTAGCCCTTTTGGGGGAAAAATTCCTTCCTGACTCCCTAATGGCAATCAGACTAATCCCTGGATCAACCCCTAATAGTTCCTACCTGCCTGTAAACCTGGATTAACAATTAACCTAAGATTTATATCCTATGATTTCCTTCTGCTCCGGAAAGACATCAAGTCCCCTTTTAAACTCCTCTATGGATTTTGCCATGACCACATCCTCAGGCAGAGAGTTCCACAGTCTAACTGCTCTTACAGTAAAGAACCCCTTTCTGTGTTGGTTATGAAAGCTGCTTTCCTCTAGACGTAGCGAATGCCCTCTTGTTACCATCGCAGTCCTGGGTATAAACAGATCATGGGAGAGATCACTTAATCAGGATCCGTTTTACATATAACACTTGTGTCCAGAAAGTATGTTTTGAGTAAGGGTGCGTTCACATGAACGTATATCGGCTCGGTTTTCACGCCGAGCCGATATACGTTGTCCTCGTGCAGGGGGGGGAGGCTGGAAGAGCCCAGGAGCAGAAACTCAGCTCCCGCCCCCTCTCTGCCTCCTCTCCACCCCTCTGCACTATTTGCAATGGGGAGAGGTGGAACGGGGGCGGGGCTAATTACCGGAACTTAGCCCCGCCCCGTTTCACCTCCTCTCATTGCACATAGTGCAGAGGGGCGGAGAGGAGGCAGAGAGGGGGTGGGAGCTGAGTTTCTGCTCCTGGGCTCTTCCAGCCTCCCCCCCCCCTGCACACGAGGACAACGTGTATCGGCTCGGCGTGAAAACCGAGCCGATATACGTTCGTGTGAACGCACCCTTAGGTGGACTGAACTGATGACCATGTCCTTAGCTAGACAGAAAAATGCTGTCTCTCTGTCCAGGTAAGGGAAATGTCCATTAGCAAAGCGGATGCCACCGGACATAGAATTGACTCTGGAGGAAACTATGAGATCAGCTTTGTTATCAGTTTTCCCCATGGTGTTTTTGTACTTTATTTGAGGGAAACAAGACGGGAGTGCTAGGCATATATGAATGAACCCATAGTAAATTATAAATAGAAGTCCATGGTTCCCTATCATAAATTTGGATTTTGCTCCTTCTGGCATATTTTTGTGCTTTTCCTGATGCTGGTGTTGCTATTGTCTTTTTTTAAATTCTAAATAGCTATTATTTTTAATATTCAAACATAGTAGAATGTAATCCTTCTATTGGAATACACAATGGGATTTGATTTATACTTTGGAACGGCAAGAAGAGGGAAGATTTAGACATGAGGGATGAATCATAAAATAGTTTTTTAGCTCAATAATGCTAGTTGTCTTTTGTATATCAAAAAGGGATCCCAGAAGCAGATAATAAGAATTTAAAAAACCCATAGAATATGGATGTGAAATACACTGTTGTTAAATTATTATTAAAAAAACAAATGTTTACTACCAATCTACCCTGCCTGCCATAAGAAAAGACCTCTATAAAGTCTGTAGTGAAAACTTTGTTATCATTTATATGTATCCGTAATAATCAAGTTGAAAAGTCACATATTAAAGCAATATGTCAATTCTGCCTTACAAAGCAAAGACCTTACCCTTTGTTATGCACAGTTCAAGAAACCTAGTGTTATGTTCAAACAGGGTACAAGTACGGCCCCCTTTTCGAATTTCACCAGACCAAGGTGTAATTAATGTCCGCGTTTGATCAATATAGATGAATTATATCAGCAAGACGTGGGGAACACAAAATAGGGCAAGTACTGGTAACAGAAATACAGGGAAGGCAATGCTATCCCTAACCAACTTTGGTGTGGCAGTCCTTGCCTAGAAACTGTCTCAAAATAAACAATACTTTATAACTTCTACAGGGTGGGGTAAGGTTTGCTTTCCCTATCTCTAGCTTATGATCTATGCCCTACCCATCATTGTTGGTCAGCTGTGCAAGGGCTAATCCCTTCCCCGACGACTAATCCTAACTAACTAAACACGAAGACCTGATGGACACAGAAGGGATCTACAACACACATACTACTCTATTCTAATGGCTGGGAGACTAGAGTGGTCACCCCTGCTTCTGCTGAGACAGCTCCATATGGGGGTAAATCGCTCTATTGTATTATAGGCATATAGCCATTGCCTGGGGTCTGGCCTTGAACTCATCTGGCACCCCCCTTGGCACTCCTATTGCATCTATATATATACATGTGGATCAAACCTGCCACCTGGATCGTCAATTTCTCTCTTAGCACGATGCGGTGTTAGATTCTCACCCTCAGTGTAGTCTTATTGTACATTTGATTGTATTAATTTAAAACAGGGGGCTAGTGTACAGCAGTTGGGGTGGTGAGCAACATCTGGTAAGGACCTTCAAACCGTGTTTCTCTCTCAAACTTTTTTACATGGACCCTGTCACCTGGTTTCAGATTGTGACACTCGTCTGTAGGACCTGAGAGAGAAGCAGAAACTACAGAATGCGTTATTGACAATTCCTTGGAGGTGTAATTAATGTCCGCGTTTGATCAATATAGATTAATTATATCAGCAAGACGTAAGGAACACAAAATAGGGCAAGTACTGGTAACAGAAATACAGGGAAGGCAATGCTATCCCTAACCAACTTTGGTGTGGCAGTCCTTGCCTAGACGCAGGAAGATCACCCCGATAGGGGTGGCCCCATATCAGGGACCTAGGGGGCCTTGTCTGCCCCTAGATAAAGGACAAGGAAGATGTTTAATGCAGATGGAAAGAGCAATGTATATAACACAGTATCAGGTAGAAGTGACTAAACCCCACGCAAAATAAATAACCATAGGTTCTTAGCTGACAAGAGTCCACTGTCTCATTAAACACCTCAGGGAGGGCAATAACAAGCACAATGTAGAGGTGGATCCGGAATTAATACACTTCCATTATGGCTGAATGGCTGGCTAACAGGAAAGTGTTTCCCCTAGCCTTATGAAGAAGGGCACATTATACACTGAGCCCAATGAGGGCTATCAAACAGATGACACCTCAGGTACCTTCTGCAGTAACAGGAAGAAGGCACTGATCGGCATCCAGCAGAAAATGAGGAGATGTATGTGGGCCAGGGCCTGACATTGTGACATCACCCCGGCTCTACTTCCTGATTGCAAGTGGTGCACCGTAACACCTAATAGTACTGGTACATCTTGGAGTTTGTATTAGGTATCTTGTAGACCAAAAGCATATGTAACAAAACTTTAAATAGACAAATCTGATATTCTCCTGATATGATAATGTTACTTATATATTTAAGCCCTTCCCGACAATTCATCCCACACTCGCCTGCAGTGCATTGCTTTCAATGGAGCCGGCTGTATTGCCGGCTCCATTGAATGCAATGCGCTGGACAGCTCCTGCCCGTTTCTAATAAAACGCGGCTAGGAGCAGATTTTCGGGCACCGGTCACGCGATTTGCGGATGCGCATCAGTCATGCGATCCGCAAATCGGGCGAAAAAACGCCCGTCTGACTAAGGCCTGAATGTAAATTTACAAAAATATCCAATTGAAAATTTGCTAATCGTAATATCCTAAATGAGAAACAAGGTCATGAAAGTGTTAATGTAATCATTCTATATTTACCTATAGCAGTCAAGCACAACACAGTTGCAGTCTTTTTACAGATCATGGTAATTGTGGGGTCTGTGGTGCAAATATGAATTGCTATTTGTAGCCCACCATCCTGTATTCATACAGCCATGAATGGTCAATGTATAAATTATAAGGACTGTATGGAGACCATGTTAATATCTGCACATAGTGCCACCATTGTCTTGTAATTCTACCACCATTGTCTATAGAGTCTTGTGATCTATTGTCTAATTATCATGCAAATCTATCATCATTGTCTTAAGACTTAACAGGGGCCTTATGTACATTTGAAGCTGGGTGCTGCCATTGTTTTAAGAATCAGGTTTGTTTGTCTGATCTGGTTAGTGGTCACTTCGTATTGTGACCTTTTTCAAACACACAACTGTATGCAATGATACTTGCAATACAAATATTTAAGCAATAAATCATAAAAAGTATAAAAAAGGAGAGGGTTTGGCGGGGCTAGAAGTATTTTGGACCTGTGATGGGGAATGCCCTGTCACAGTATGGTTCCCAGACCGCCCCCTATTCTCTGACTTTTAACCGCTGTTTCTCCAATTGAAATAAATAAATAAAATAAATGATGGTATTTGTATAGCGCCAACTTATTCCGCAGCGCTTTCAGGTAATTATTACTAATTACCCCCCACCAAACTGGGTTCTCATTTTACCGACCTCGGAAAGATGGAAGGCTGAGTCAACCTCGAGCCAACTACCTGAATCACACGGGGATTGAACTTGCAAGGCAGATAAGTATACATAAGACTCTTGGTGATGTAAGTAGCAATTGTTTACGAATTGTTTACAAAACCTTCATGCAATATCACCTGTTTTTATGAAACTTTGTTTTATTTTTATCATTTATTAATTTGTATTATTAAATTGTGTTGTATCAGCCCACTTGTCCTTCTTTAAAGCCGTATCAGAACTTGTTTTCCAGTTGGTAAAACAATGGTCTTAGGAAGCTATCTTTAATTATTTTAGGTTTGTTTCCTCTGCCACGTGATATATAAGAATGGTCTACTCTTATAATAAATTATTAGGAGGCCAAGTGCAAATGTAAGTAAAGCTCAGGCCTTTAATGATGGTCCTCAGACATTAGATCCTTTATCACTGGAGGGTTTAATGAATGTTTATGAGGATATACAGCACCTGCTAACAGTACTATGCATCTTTAGCTTCTGCTCTGGGCTATTTACTGGTTATTGTATCAAACTAGATAAGATGTATGTGTACTTAGGGAACGGTGCTCTTTCAGTGCTCTCATTTGTATAAAATCTATTTACTGCTAATTTGATGCAACTCATTACCTGTGTCACAAATAATTGTATTTGTTACAGAGAAAAACAGTCATGGTCCCAGAGTGTATTAAAAAGTAGCTTTTTGTTTAAGCTCTAATTTACAAGTTTAAAACGTGACTCGCTACATTGTAAAAAGGTACTCTTTGCGGTTAAAAGTATGTGGGCACCACTATTTCAGTCACTCGTTGCTACAAAAGGGAAAGAAATTCCAGCCAACAGCCATCATCTTCCCCATTCTCGTAAGGTCCAACATGAACTGTAAAATATGTCATAATCAAAAGCAAACCGGCAGAATATTCTAATGGGATATCACCTTTTCAGTTCATCAAATTTTTGTCCTGCTAAAATTGATCTTGTTCACTGTTGGTAATAATAACAATAATATGTATATCGCCAACCTATTCCACAGCACTTTACAAGTCAGAGGGAGCATAGACAAAATAAGACATTCACAGTAAACAAGGAGTCGCTCAAACACTGAGTGGTACCTGCTTACATG
This sequence comes from Eleutherodactylus coqui, assembly GCF_035609145.1. NCBI lineage: Eukaryota > Metazoa > Chordata > Amphibia > Anura > Eleutherodactylidae > Eleutherodactylus > Eleutherodactylus coqui. The sequence continues at coordinate 429,749,430 of NC_089837.1, read as the reverse complement.
GCCTGATAGTCACTTGGTTTTTAGTTTTGCTAAAAGCCCAGCGATTCCGACAAATGAGCCATATCTTTCTCAGTCACCCGTCGGTGGCTGCATGTGTTAAGGACCGTTACACATGACCGGTCACATTAACCTTTCAAGCCTTGGGTTCCAAATTAGTTCGTACCTGGATGCATGAAGGAGGCCAAAAACTATATAATTTATAGTTATTAGTTCCCACAGATACGTAGAGTTGAGCCGCGGCAGATATACAGCTCACTCTGCTTAAGGCGTGCGTACTCCGAAAGTTTATTCACTTTGGTATAGTTCTAATACAGGAAAGGAATACGTCATTAGTCAGGGCGTTAATCTCATTGGGTTAGAAAAACATTAAGAATCATGCATTGTTCAGCAATCAGTGTAGTGAGAATATATCTGTTATGTTCTCAAGTGTCTGTTTCTCCCAGCGTTATCTGGTCCTCCCTGGTCCTCCCTTGTATTCACTTTGTGATTCAGGTGACTGTGGTACAGTCAGTTCCTTTGTCCAAGTCTCCAAATGGAGGTGTGGGAGGGTTTCTTCTGATAAGAACTGTGTCCAGACTTGTTTCTCATGAAAAAGAACAGAGGCACATCATTAGACATTGTACCGAATCTCATGCTCTAAAGCTATTTCTGCTTGAATTATTGTTTCACTACACACAAGCTTATTTACATCTTATAATGCTCCATTTTGTATCTAGCGGCCATTTAGAGACAGATTCTTCCATTTTATGAGCCTGTACTTTCTCAATCCCCCCTAGAAACTGTCTTAAAATAAACAATACTTTATAACTTCTACAGGGCGGGGTAAGGTTTGCTTTCCCTATCTCTAGCTTATGATCTATGCCCTACCTATCATTGTTGGTCAGCTGTGCAAGGGCTAATCCCTTCCCCGACGACTAATCCTAACTAACTAAACACGAAGACCTGATGGACACAGAAGGGATCTACAACACACATACTACTCTATTCTAATGGCTGGGAGACTAGAGTGGTCACCCCTGCTTCTGCTGAGACAGCTCCATATGGGGGTAAATCGCTCTATTGTATTATAGGCATATAGCCATTGCCTGGGGTCTGGCCTTGAACTCATCTGGCACCCCCCTTGGCACTCCTATTGCATCTATATATATACATGTGGATCAAACCTGCCACCTGGATCGTCAATTTCTCTCTTAGCACGATGCGGTGTTAGATTCTCACCCTCAGTGTAGACTTATTGTACATTTGATTGTATTAATTTAAAACGCGGCTAGTGTACAGCAGTTGGGGTGGTGAGCAACATCTGGTAAGGACCTTCAAACCGGGTTTCTCTCTCAAACTTTTTTACATGGACCCTGTCACCTGGTTTCAGATTGTGACACTCATCTGTAGGACCTGAGAGAGAAGCAGAAACTACAGAATGCGTTATTGACAATTCCTTGGAGAGACCTATGACAAAATTAACAACAGAATCATTCCCCAAACTCGGCTACTGTGGCATGTACCCTCCTGAGGAAAAGAAAAACTAATAGAAGACACTCAATTCAAGATTTGCCCGTTTCCTTCATTGCCCATGGATCTACTTTCCCACTACTCCGTGGATGGTAGGGTGTGTGAAAAGCCTGGAATATACCCGAAGTAGACATGATGTATTGCATTATTTCACCTGTGAAGTGTGTACCTTTTTTGACTCAATCACTTCCGGTACCCCGTATCTGTGGATTACCTCATTCATGAGCTTCTGTGCGGTTACCTGCTTATTTACTTTGGTAACAGGGTAGGTCTCCAACCTGAAAAGAAATCAACAACAACAAGCACATATTCATACTTCCCAACAAGTGGGAGCTGAGTGTACCCAATTTGCAATCCCTGAAATGGGTAGAGTGGTCTAGGCAAGTGTTATGTGGCAAATTTACTTCTGCCCTGCTGCTTACGGCAAAGATCATGCAAAATTGGACAAATGATGCAGCAGCTACAGAAAACCCAGGAGCCACCCGTTCTCGTTCAAGCGCCTACATCATTGCTTCTTTGAGAGGTGCGTCTTTCCGTGCGTCAGCTGGACCATCATGGGGCACAGGGACCGTGACAGGCAAGTTCTGTTGACTGTCCGCCATATGCCACCCTGTTCTGCTGCTCCCATATTAAGTCCATTTGTCTTTTCCTTCCTTGCTGGCTTGTAACTGTAAAGTCTTTAGCATATCAAAGTCCAAAGTTTTTATCAAAGTCCAAAGTTTAGTCAATGTCCAAGATTTTTGTCAAATTCTTCTTTTCTTCCACGGCTTGAGGGCCGCTGCCTTTGCTGTGTTTTCTGTGATGGCGTTGCCTCTTGCTTCTCCGGTGTAGGAATTGGTGTGAACTCTCCACTGCCATGTAGTAGTAGGGCCTCCATGAGACTCTGCACCGCTGCACCATTCTTAATTAAATGTCCTGCTGTGGTAAAAAAAACTGTCTGGCCTTCCATGTTGGGCCGTAATCATGAGCTATGCCAAATGCATACCGGGAGTCAGTGTAAATGGTTGCCGTCTTACCTTCTGCCACTCTACTCGCCTCAGTGAGGGCCTTCAGTTCCGCTTCTTGTGCTGAGACATGCGGAGGCATTCTGCTTTTAGGACATCTTGTTGTGTGACCACTGCATATCCAGTGTGGAGTCGTCCATCCTCACCCTGGGACCATCTATAAAAAAACAACTCAAAATATGCATTGTTAACAGGGGCTTCAGTAACCTTTTAAAACTTAAATTTTCTTGTTGCATCACTGCTAGACAATCATGCTGATATTCTATTTCAAATAGATCAGAACCTTGTTGGGAAAAAATTTAAAAATAGCTGACCTGCAATACCTAGATCACCTATGCCTTCTCCTCCCCCCTGTGAACCAGGATACTCAATTGAAAGAAGAGTAGCCAGGTTCAAAAGAGCACATTGTAGCCGGATCTGACAGGCCAGAGATAAGTGCTTGGGTTGCACTTGCGTGAGTATGCTCCAAATGACATGAGGGGTGAGGACCACTAAGGAATGGGGGGGTGTAGTCCAATACCGACTCAGAAGGTTTGTCAACCATTGCCTGTACTGCTGCCACCGCACAAACACGAGGGAGCTCCTCGAGCCACTGGATCCAGCCTCATTGAGTAGTATCCAAGTGGCCGTGGTTCTCCTCCGTGCTTTTGTGTCAACACTGCCGTTACATGGCCAGAAAGTTCATTACAGAAAAGAGTAAAGGGTAAAGTGTAGTTGGAAATACCCAAGACTAGAGAGCTGCTTCAGAGGTGAGAGAGAAAAGAATAATTGAAAGACAGTCATAGAGTGGTTGCATAAGAAAGGAAACCGAGTGGATCCATGGGCGGCAGTATGAAACAAGGCCCAGAAAGGTGCGGAGTTTGGCAACGGATGTAGGTACAGGTATGGCCGGGACAGCAGCCTTTTGTTCCTATGTCAGATGTCCAGTTCCTTGGCCTAAACAATGACCCAGGAGAACAACCTTTGTTTTGCAGAACTGGAGTTTGTCTTTAGAGGCTTTACAGACATTTTCTGCAAGAAAAATTAACAGTGTAATTGTGGCTTGTTGTCAGGCTTCCAAATTATCAGCACACAGCACCTACATGCGGTAGGCGCCTGGCTGACCCTTCAGAGTCTTTTCTGGACTGGAAAAAGAGGGGTGTTTGTTGGAGCAGTTAGTTTACAAGACTCTTCTGAACCGGCACCTGAGGTCTCAACCCGTACCGATCCATCCGGTGAGAATTTGATGGATGCAGATAAGGCCTGTAAGATATCAGTGCCAATAACAGAGACATGAATTACATCAGGGCAGAATAATCTACAAACAACTATTAATATTTGGAATGTGATATTCTTCAAGCAAATTCATTATTAATCTGATCCTGCCTGCAATGTCTCATCAAATTTGAGGAAACAAAAAACTTTTACTAGCTGCTAAAGATTCTCAACCCCTCCCATTACGTACTTTTACATCATCTAGCTCCACCCCTTTGATACTGGCCGATTGCGTCTTTCTTCACACTTTCGTTCAAACTCCACAGTCTGCCCATCCACATCACAAACAAGCAAAGTCCCATGCAGAGGGAGAAAAAACACTTTTATCCCCAGTCAATATCTGCATCACACATCTTACATTCATCACAGCCCAAACACGGGGCATTAACTCTCATCCGTTCATGCGTTCAAATCTGTCTCTCTCATTCAAATGTTAGTAAGAGTTCACACAGGACGTAACGCATATGATGCAACTGTCCTCATCTTGCAAACAAATGCATTCAATCACTCCCACCTCTCCCTGGAATCAATCAATCTTTAACTGTCTGTAATACTAGAGATGTACACCAGATTCCACAACAACCACTTCATCACTAATATTTTCCATAAAAGGAACACACATTTAGCAATTACACACACGTCCAACCAATCACAGAACTGACATTTACACAAAGAACAGCAAAAATATGCCTTAGAATTCCTACCTTTCCTATTTATAAGACAGTAAGATTCACTGGATTCATTACGGGTTCTATTCTGTTCAAGCAAGCAAACAAATCTACTGTCCAGGGTTCTCAGCTCTAATCTTTGGCCTTGAGAAGCACACATTCCTTCTCTGCGAAGTCAAGGCTTTCACTTTAATCTCACTAAACTCTGAAGGGAAGGGGGGTGACAAGGGGGAACAGAGCTTTACACAAATCAGGTGTTAACCCTCTATCTATTCCTATATATATATATATTATCACGTATTGACCCTCTCCTTCCTTCTGTAAGCTTTTCTACTGCCGTTTGTGATCCTAGCACCTTTCTTCTCAGCAGTATCTGACTTATGAGATATGGACAACACGTACAGCAATAACACAATGTTAGGACATTAAGACATACAGGACAAACAGCACGGTGGTTAATTGTCACATAATTGACTGCAGACTCTGCATGAACTTGCTTCATGTCATAGGGGGACACAGACTAGAGGATTCCCATTCTCCTCCATATTCCCCCTTGCAAAGTGGAAAAGATTTTTTCAGCAACAACTACATTTGTGGGCAGTTTTAAGCACAAACCTACTTGGGATGGGGGTGCTAAACACAGACTGCAGAACAGATAATCGGGTAGAGGCTATTTGCAGGCGCGATGAGGGGACTTGAATGTTTCTATGCAAAATTCAGAAAAGGCACTCGTCATTGCAGTGTGCAGAATTGGTATGCCGGGTAAAAACATACATAGATGGGAGGTCAGAGGTCAACTCATTTCTGCTGCGGAGCTAAGATGACACCTGAGCGGTAACTGAAGGTATTATTGCAACAGATGCTAAAATGGCTGCTGGGCTATGGCTGGCACTGAAATGGCCACCGAAGGTGTGGCCTGACTGGGCGATGGTGACAGGAGGGTCCAGGAATACTACATACTAGACACGTATCAAGATATACCGACTGGTATTGGCCCCAATAACAACACGGCCATCTAGGGGCAGGGCAAAGGGAGAAAAACATCATCCATGACACGGCCGGGGCGGTGCCCTCAGATGGTGAAGAAGGGCTGCCTTCCTTTGTCTTCAACTCAAAGCATATGAATAATCGCCATCTTGAAACTGCAACTTTCTTACTTCAACTTCACGTCACTTACTGAAACATTTTTCTCTGCAAACTTGAGCAATCGTCTATCAACCAAAATTCCTTCATTATCAGCTAACACACTTTTCAAGCCTTCTCCGACAGCCCCCACCTTTGCAAAACAACTGTCAGCTCTCTCTGAATATGAACTATTCCCTACATTTAGACTCATAAATAACACATATGCTGGGACCTTCTGATGACGCCACATGTTCTGCATTTTCAACTTCTCTCTACACACTACCAACTGGACAGGATCCAAAAGACCATCATCTACAGTCTTCTTCTTAACAATTTAAACATCGTATATTACGACAACCTAATTATGAGTATCTATAACTGCCTGAGACCCTGGTATGTCTGTAGCCTTATGCTCAATCACGTAATGTAAGAACTCTAACGTCTGACGCCCTTTCACATAACTTCTTAACTTTCTTAACATACTCTTTGCCTGCTCTACATGACACCAAGTGGACAGGATCCAGGAGACCCTGATTAGTAGTCTTCTTCTTAAAGAACTTCAACATGTTATTACGTATGATACAACAAGACGTAGTGTTCAAAGACTTCGACGTCTAAATGCCCTGTCCTCGACGTAGTGTTCACAGACTTCTACGTTCGATACAGTTAAACAGCCAAAATGCCCGGTACAGTTAAACAGCCAAAATGCCTAATAGACCCACAATGAAAACACATGTATATGTATATAGTCAAATTACAGATTCTGTCCCACGGTGTCACTTAAGAGTACCCAAGACCTGAGGTAACAACATCTACTGATGACAGCTTAACAATTGTACATTGAAATAATGACTGACCGCAGGACAGACTACAATCAAACGTGCCAAAACAGACCACGGTAGACATCATATATATGTATATATGTGACTTACCGCGCTGTATGGGGTTGATCAGTCCCCGGCCTTTGGCACAGCTGATATCATCAATCCAGGTCTGTGTCGTAGTCCAATGGTTATCATCAGCGTCAATCAATAAATCCTGCCGACTACGCCAGTTGTTAAGGACCGTTACACATGACCGGTCACATTAACCTTTCAAGCCTTGGGTTCCAAATTAGTTCATACCTGGATGCATGAAGGAGGCCAAAAACTATATAATTTATAGTTATTAGTTCCCACAGATACGTAGAGTTGAGCCGCGGCAGATATACAGCTCACTCTGCTTAAGGCGTGCGTACTCCGAAAGTTTATTCACTTTGGTATAGTTCTAATACAGGAAAGGAATACGTCATTAGTCAGGGCGTTAATCTCATTGGGTTAGAAAAACATTAAGAATCATGCATTGTTCAGCAATCAGTGTAGTGAGAATATATCTGTTATGTTCTCAAGTGTCTGTTTCTCCCAGCGTTATCTGGTCCTCCCTGGTCCTCCCTTGTATTCACTTTGTGATTCAGGTGGCTGTAGTACAGTTAGTTCCTTTGTCCAAGTCTCCGAATGGAGGTGTGGGAGGGTTTCTTCTGATAAGAACTGTGTCCAGACTTGTTTCTCATGAAAAAGAACAGAGGCACATCATTAGACATTGTACCGAATCTCATGCTCTAAAGCTATTTCTGCTTGAATTATTGTTTCACTACACACAAGCTTATTTACATCTTATAATGCTCCATTTTGTATCTAGCGGCCATTTTGAAACAGATTCTTTCATTTTATGAGCCTGTACTTTCTCACATGTATATGGGACGATTATAGCCCAAATTTACTATATCCAGTGAGAATTTGGACGATCGTCCCATGTAAAAGGTACCTCTTAGAAACTATATGGGAATGGGTGACACAAGAGGTACAAGTATTTGTTCTTTTCAAAGGTCCATCTATCTTTAACCCCTTAAGTAAGTATATGTCCTGGGTACTGCGGGGTACTTAACGCAACAGGGTGTACACTTACATCCTGTGGATAGCGTGAGATCAGGAGAGATTCTGCACTATCTGGGAGCAGGAGCTAGTTGTTACAGATAGCCAGCCTCCCACTGCAACGGCGGCGGTACATCAGGACAGCGACCCTGCTGGTTACCCCTTCCCTGCCGCAATCTATGTAGATCACAGCATGTAAAGGGTTCACAGAGGGAGCCAATGGGTTGCCATGCCAACATGACGCCAGATACAGGCGTCCTGCTTTGCCATTGCCTATGATCACTATTCGAAGCGATAAGACATTGCAAGTCTTCTCCCCTGCAATGCCTTATCATAGAGATTAGAGATTATAGGTGCTATGGTACAAGTCCCCAACAGGGATATAAATAGTTTTAAAAAAAGATTAAAATAGTGTAAAAAAAAGGTTAAAAAAACACTCTTTTTGTGCTTTTTTCCCTATTAGTTTAAAAAAACAAAAACATTTAAATCCCACATATTTGGTATTGTCATATCCGTAACGACTCGTACAACAAATTGAACATACTTTTTATTCTGAACGACAAAGAGCGTTAAAAAAAAACGTTAAAAAACTGAGGCAAAATGCTTTTTTCATTTTGCCTTCCAAACAAAGCAATAAAAGTGATCAAAATAGCCGTGTGTACCCCAAAATGTTACCCATAAAAATTACAGCTTGTCATACAAAAACATGTTCTCACAAAGCTCCGTCCATGGAAAAATAAAAAAGCTATAGGGCTTTGAACGCAGCAATTTAGAAAAACAAATAAGTTCCCAAAAAAGGGTTTTTATTGCAGAAAGTGGAAAAACCTAAAAGAAAAAGCAATAATTTTGGTATCGTTGCAATTGTAACCACCCTCAGAAAAAATGTATTGTGTCATTTATGCTGCATAATTAATTCCGTTTAAAAAACATCAGTGGCAGAATTGATGTGTTTTGTCACCCTGCTATCATAAAAAAATAATACAAATTCTACAATATAGTTTACGGACCTATCTAAGTATATACAGATATGGAGTGTATTAGGGTGTATGGGGTTTGAGGGAAACAGTGGGATGAAGGGGTCAAATTCTGAGGAGGAATGTAACAGAAGTGTAAGTTGAGAAGAATTAGATTAGGGAGTATGGTAGTTCTTACTAAAAAGATTTGTTTTTAGGACACGCCTAAAACTGTTGGCATTGGGAATTAACCCGATTGTCTGGGGTGGTGTGTTCTAGAGAACTTGTACAGCTTGTAAAAAATCTTGGAAGATAGGAATGGCGGTTAGGATTAAAGAGGAACTTAAGGCTGATTAACACGCAACGATTATTGCTCAAAATTCATCCAAACGATGGCTTTGGAGCAATAGCTGTTGCATGTAAATGTGTGCCCATCGGGCACTTACCGTGCACTCTTCGTCCATCGCTGACTTCAGGTCAGTATGAAATACGCCATCCCTGATAAGAGGGACAGCATGCTGTGTTCTCCAGGGACAGCACTGATAGCATTGTATGCATCCTGCTTCTCCTAGCAGAATAAAAGCGATGTATTTAGAGAACAGACCACCCGCTGTCCTCTAATTACATGCAAATGAAGCTAGTTAGCTACTAATGGGCTGATTGGCCCATTAATACCTAATGCAAAATGAATAGAGATCAGCGAGCACCAAAATGCTCGGGTGCTCGTTACTCGAGACGAAATTTTCGCGATGCTCGAGGGTTCATTTCGAGTAACGAACCCCATTGAAGTCAATGGGCAACTCGAGCATTTTTGTATATCGCCGATGCTCGCTAAGGTTTTCATTTGTGAAAAGCTGGGCAATTCAAGAAAGTGATGGGAACGACACAGCAACGGATAGGGCAGGCGAGGGGCTACATGTTGGGCTGCATCTCAAGTTCCCAGGTCCCACTATTAAGCCACAATAGCGGCAAGAGTGCCCCCCCCCCTCCCAACAATTTTTACTTCTGAAAAACCCTCATTAGCAAGGCACCACACTACCTCCAACAAAGCACAATCACTGCCTGCATGACACTCCGCTGCCACTTCTCCTAGGTTACATGCTGCCCAACCCCCCCGCACGACCCAGTGTCCACAGCGCACACCAAAGGGTCCCTGCGCAGCCTTCAGCTGCCCTCATGCCACACTCTGCCCTCATAGCCACACCACCCTCATGTCTATTTATAAGTGCGTCTGCCATGAGGAGGAACCACAGGCACACACTGCAGAGGGTTGGCACGGCCAGGCAGCAACCCTCTTTAAAAGGGGCGGGGCGATAGCCTATAATGCTGTACAGAAGCAATGAGAAATCCAATCCTGTGCCACCTCCAGCCGAGCACATCCGTCGGGACGAAGAAAGATGATCTGTCCGCGATGGAGGGCAGATTCGCAGTGTCCGGACAGGTAAGTAAATTCTTATTTTTAGGCCTCATGTCCGCAGGAAAGGAGGGACCCGCTGCGGGATTCTGCATGAAGAATCCGCGGCTGGCCTGATTTTCCCCGTGGACATGAGGCCTTAAAAGACTACACATTGATATACAGAAGGCATGAGTAAAAGCTATTAAACATCAAACATAATAAATAGAGATGAGCGAGCACCAAAATGCTCGGGTGCTCGTTACTCGGGACGAACTTTTCGCGATGCTCGAGGGTTCGTTTCGAGTAACGAACCCCATTGAAGTCAATGGGCGACCCGAGCATTTTTGTATTTCGCCGATGCTCGCTAAGGTTTCCTTGTGTGAAAATCTTGGCAATTCAAGAAAGTGATGGGAACGACACAGCAACGGATAGGGCAGGCGAGGGGCTACATGTTGGGCTGCATCTCAAGTTCACAGGTCCCACTATTAAGCCACAATAGCGGCAAGAGTGGGGCCCCCCCCCTCCCAAAAACTTTTACTTCTGAAAAGCCCTCATTAGCATGGCATACCTTAGCTAAGCACCACACTACCTCCAACAAAGCACAATCACTGCCTGCATGACACTCCGCTGCCACTTCTCCTAGGTTACATGCTGCCCAACCCCCCCCCCCCCCCGCACGACCCAGTGTCCACAGCGCACACCAAAGGGTCCCTGCGCAGCCTTCAGCTGCCCTCATGCCACACGCTGCCCTCATAGCCACACCACCCTCATGTCTATTTATAAGTGCGTCTGCCATGAGGAGGAACCACAGGCACACACTGCAGAGGGTTGGCACGGCCAGGCAGCAACCCTCTTTAAAAGGGGCGGGGCGATAGCCTATAATGCTGTACAGAAGCAATGAGAAATCCAATCCTGTGCCACCTCCAGCAGGAGCTGCAAACGTGGCCATAGCAATGGGGAACTTATGTGCCACACACTATTCATTCTGTCAAGGTGTCTGCATGCCCCAGTCAGACCGGGGTTTTTTATAAATAGTCACAGGCAGGTACAACTCCACAATGGGAATTCCGTGTGGACCGACAGCATGGGTGGGTCCCAGGAAGCCACCGGCGGTACATAAATATATCCCATTGCATTGCCCATCACAGCTGAGGTAACGTCAGGTTTAATGCAGGTGGGCTTCGGCCCACACTGCATGCCCCAGTCTGACCGGGGTTTTTAATACATGGACACTGGCAGGTACAAATTCCTAATGTGAAGTCCCTGTGGACCCACAGCATGGGTGGCTCCCTGGAACCCGCCGGCGGTACATAAATATATCCCATTGCAGTGCCCATCACAGCTGAGGTAACGTCAGGTTTAATGTAGGTGGGCTTCGGCCCACACTGCATGTCCCAGTCAGACTGGGGTTCTTTAGAAGTGGACACATGGAGTTACAACTCTGTGTGGACCGACAGCATGGGTGGGTGCCAGGAAGCCACCGGCGGCACATAAATATATCCCATTGCATTGCCCATCACAGCTGAGGTAACGTCAGGTCTAATGCAAGTGGGCTTCGGCCCACACTGCATGGGTGGCTCCCTGGAACCCGCCGGCGGTACATAAATATATCCCATTGTAGTGCCCATAACAGCTGAGGTAACGTCAGGTTTAATGTAGGTGGGCTTCGGCCCACACTGCATGTCCCAGTCAGACTGGGGTTCTTTAGAAGTGGACACATGGAGTTACAACTCTGTGTGGACCGACAGCATGGGTGGGTGCCAGGAAGCCACTGGCGGTACATAAATATATCCCATTGCATTGCCCATCACAGCTGAGGTAACGTCAGGTTTAATGCAAGTGGGCTTCGGCCCACACTGCATGCCCCAGTCAGACTGGGGTTCTTTAGAAGTGGACACATGGAGTTACAACTCCGTGTGGACCGACAGCATGGGTGGGTCCCAGGAAGCCACCGGCGGTACATAAATATATCCCATTGCATTGCCCATCACAGCTGAGGTAACCTCAGGTTTAATGCAGGTGGGCTAAAAATTACTAGGATTACACTGTAGGCGAGGGCCCAAAAAATGGGTGTACCAACAGTACTAATGTACCTCAGAAAAATTGCCCATGCCCAACCAAGAGGGCGGGTGAATCCCATTAATTGCTTTGTTTAATGTGGCTTAATTTGTAACTAGGCCTGTAGGCAGCCCAGTTAAAATAAAAATTGGTTCAGGTGCAAGTTTCAATACTTTATTGAATTGAGAATTGAAACGTATAAACATTGTTTACAAAAGTTATATGACTGAGCCTTGTGGGCCTAAGAAAAATTGCCTGTTCGGCGTGATTACGTCAGGTTTCAGGAGGAGGAGCAGGAGGAGGAGGATGAATATAATACACAGATTGATGAAGCTAAAAGGTCCCCGTTTTTGATGGTGATAGAGAACGATGCTTCCATCCGCGGGTGCAGCCTACGTATTGCTTAGGTATCGCTGCTGGCCGCTGGTGGAGAAGAGAACTCTGGGGAAATCCAGGCTTTGTTCATCTTTATGATTGTAAGCCTGTCGGCACTGTTGGTTGACAGGCGGGTACGCTTATCCGTGATGATTCCCCCAGCCGCACTAAACACCCTCTCTGACAAGACACTAGCCGCAGGACAAGCAAGCACCTCCAGGGCATACAGCGTGAGTTCAGGCTACGTGTCCAGCTTCGACACCCAGTAGTTGTAGGGGGCAGAGGCGTCACGGAGGACGGTCGTGCGATCGGCTACATACTCCCTCACCATCCTTTTACAGTGCTCCCGCCGACTCAGCCTTGACTAGGGAGTGGTGACACAGTCTTGCTGGGGAGCCATAAAGCTGTCAAAGGCCTTGGACAGTGTTCCCCTGCCTGTGCTGTACATGCTGCCTGATCTCCGCTCCTCCCCTGCTACCTGGCCCTCGGAACTGCACCTTCTGCCACTAGCGCTGTCGGATGGGAATTTTACCATCAGTTTGTCCGCCACAGTCCTGTGGTATAGCATCACTCTCAAATCCCTTTCCTCTTCGGGTATGAGAGTGGAACGGTTCTCCTTATACCGTGGGTCGAGCAGTGTGTATGTACACCCAGTAATCTGTAGTGGCCAGAATGCGTGTAACGCGAGGGTCACGAGAAAGGCATCCTAACATGAAGTCAGCCATGTGTGCCAGGGTACCTGTACGCAACACATGGCTGTCCTCACTCGGAAGATCACTTTCAGGATCCTCCTCCTCCTCAGGCCATACACGCTGAAAGGATGACAGGCAAGCAGCATGGGTACCCTCAGCAGTGGGCCAAGCTGTCTCTTCCCCCTCCTCCTCATGCTCCTCCCCCTCCTCCTCCTCAACGCGCTGAGATATAGACATGAGGGTGCTCTGACTATCCAGCGACATACTGTCTTCCCCTGCCTCCGTTTCCGAGCGCAAAGCGTCTGCCTTTATGCTTTGCAGGGAACTTCTCAAGAGGCATAGCAGAGGAATGGTGATGCTAATGATTGCAGCATCGCCACTCACCATCTTGGTAGACTCCTCAAAGTTTCCAAGAACTTGACAGATGTCTGCCAACCAGGCCCACTCTTCTGTAAAGAAGTGAGGAGGCTGACTCCCACTACGCCGCCCATGTTGGAGTTGGTATTCCACTGTAGCTCTACGCTGCTCATAGAGCCTGGCCAACATGTGGAGCGTAGAGTTCCACCGTGTGGGCACGTCGCACAGCAGTCGGTGCACTGGCAGATTAAACCGATGTTGCAGGGTGCGCAGGGTGGCAGCGTCCGTCTTGGACTTGCGGAAATGTGCGCAGAGCCGGTGCACCTTTCCGAGCAGGTCTGACAAGCGTGGGTAGCTTTTCAGAAAGCGCTGAACCACCAAATTAAAGACGTGGGCCAGGCATGGCACGTGCGTGAGGCTGCCGAGCTGCAGAGCCACCACCAGGTTACGGCCGTTGTCACACATATACAGCCGGCTCCATTGAAAGCAATGGGCTGCCGGCGATCGCGGGATGAATTGTCGGGAAGGGCTTAAATATATAAGCCCTTCCCTGCAATTCATCCAGAAATGTGTAAAAATAAAAAATATATATATACTCACCTTGTCCCGGCAGACGGAGTTCAGCGCGGCTGGCCTGCAGTGGGTGTGAAGGGGGTGTGAGTCAGGCATGCCCCTGATTGGCTCAGCGCTGAGCCAATCAGAGGCAGATCTCACTCACACCCATTCATGAATTCATGAATGGGTGAGTGAGTGTTGCCTCTGATTGGCTCAGCGCAGCTCTCAGCTGAATGACAGCAGTTCAGCACCACAGTGCAGGGGACAGCAGGAGAACACGCGGCTGTGCCCCGGCAGCTGAAGGGAGGGGAGTATGTATTTTTTTTGTTTTTTAAATCACTTTTAATTCATTTCCAGGGAATGGCTTATATGTAAAGTCCTTCCCTGAAAAATAATTCAGATGTGCCAGCGGACCATTGTCTTCAATGGAGTCGCCGGCAGCAGCAGCGGCTCCATTGAAGAGAATGCCTGCATTTTTATTCTTTTTTACACTAAAATCTTTCTTTTTCAGGTAAGGGCTTATATTTTTAAGCCCTTCCCGAAAATTCATCCCGTGCTCGCCGGCAGCCCATTGCTTTCAGTGGAGCCGGCTGTATTGCCGGCTCCATTGAATTCAATGGGCTATCATCGTTCTTCTCTGCCACAGCTGTTACAGCTGTGGCAGAGGAGAACGATCGTTATGCTGACAGTGCGGGGGGGGGGGGGGGGGTCTCACTCTTGCCACTATTGTGGCTTAATAGTGAGACCTCGGAGCCCGAAATGCAGCCCTGCATGTTGCTCCTCGCCTGCCCTATCCATTTCTGTGTTTTTTACTTGACTTTGGTGATTTGCTAAGATTTTCACAAATAAAAACCTTAGCGGAACACCAGTCATATACAAAAATGCTCGAGTCGCCCATTGACTTCAATGGGGTTCGTTACTCGAAACGAACTCTCGAGCATCACTGAAAGTTCGACTCGAGTAACGAGCACCCAAGCATTTTGGTGCTCGCTCATCTCTAGTGAGGACTAGAGATGAGCGAACGTACTCGTTTCGAGTACTTACGCACCCGAGTACCGCCATTTTCGAGTACTTCAGTACTCGGGTGAAAAGATTCGGGGGGCGCCGGGGGGCGGGGAGAGGCGTGGCGGTGCGGGGGGTAGCAGCGGGGAACAGGGGGGAGCCCTCTCTCTCTCCCTCTCCCCCCCACTCCCCACTGCTACCCCCCGTGCCGCCACGGCGCCCCCCAAATTTTTTCGCCCGTGTACGGAAGTACTCGGAAATCGCGGTATTCGGGCGAAAAAGGGGCGTGGCCGAGCACGTTTGCTCATCTCTAGTGAGGACCCATTAAGTGTGAGATTAATCTGGGGATGCCAGAAACGTGCCTCTCTCCTAATCCCGCAGCAGTCGGCTGCGATACACCTGGATCAGGAGCTCAGCCTGTGCCCACACCCTGACTTGGGCCTCCGCGTCCTCGCCCACGTCCACGTCCTCTAGGCCTACCCCTACCCCTCAGCATGGTGTATTACCAGTAGTGCAGAAACAGAACGCTGTAATTAAATGTGCCGCTTATTGGCTTGTGGTTGGAGGCTGACTTTGCTTACGGAACGCACAGCAGAGCCAGGAAAGAATTTTGCGCAAGCCTGTAGTGAGACGTAGGTGCGTATGACTGAGCTAGTGGAATTCACAGCGCAGAAGCAGTCAAGTGTCCAAAGGCCACTAGTAGGCCTTAAGTATTTTGCTTCTATTTTTTTAAAGGCTGAGCTGAGACAGCAGACAGATACTGTAGGCAGCGTATATATGTATACTGTTTCCCTCTGGACGATGACGGCGGTGATGTAACGGGCAACGCAGAGCCAGGAAAGAATTTTGCGCAAGCCTGCTGTAACACTTAGCTGCGTATTAATTAGGACTACTACCCCCAGCAGAGACGCAGTACACTCAAGACGGTCACAGGCAGCCCAAAGATAGTATTTTTCCCAAATTTGTTTGAAAAAGCCCACTGCCTATATAGACAGTATATCTCTTTCACCTTTCCCACTGTCCCTGCCTCACCACTACTGGCCCTATACTATGTAAAATTACTGCAGACTGAGGACGCAATGCTCTGCACGCCCGATATACAAAAAAAAAAAAAAGTGCAACACTGCTCAAAGCAGCCTTAACAGTACTGCACATGGTCAGATGTGGCCCTAAGAAGGACCGTTTGGGTTCTTCAAGCCTAAAATAACTCCTAACGCTCTCCCTATAGCAGCAGCAGCATCAGCAGCACTGTCCCTGATCTCTGTCAGAATGCATCTGTGGCGAGCCGCGGGCGGGGCAGATTTAAATACTCGGGTGACACCTGATCTCCCCAGCCACTCACTGCAGGGGGGTGGTATAGGGCTGGAACATCACAGGAGGAAATTGTAATGCCTTCCCTGTCTTTCTATTGGCCAGAAAAGCGTGCTAATGTCTCAGAGATGAAAGTGAAAGTAACTCGAACATCGCGTGGTGCTCGCCTCTAGTAACGAGCATCTCGAACACGCTAATACTCGGACGAGTATCAAGCTCGGACGAGTACGTTCGCTCATCTCTAAAAATGAACACTCAATACTGTCAGTTTATGACGAATTTTGACCGATCATATTTGTGTGTAAATGGACCTTTAGTCTAAGGTCCTTAGCAAAGTGGAGATGAGAAAGAAGTTATAGGACATTGCAGCTCTGTGGAGAGTTTTATGGTTGAGAGTGAGGAGTTTAAAATGTGTTCTATAGTGGTTGGGCGACCAGTATAGTGACTGGCACAGGGGGAAGGCATCATTGTAGCGGTTGGACAAAAACATAAGCCTGGCTGCTACGTTTGGGATAAATTGCAGAGGGGAGGGTTTAGTGAGAGGAACAACAATCAGTAGAGTTGCAGTAATCAAGCCACAAATGGATCAGGGCAACAATACACGTTTTTTTTATGCATCCACAGTAAGAAAAGAGCAGATTATGGAAATATCTTTGAGGTGCAGATGCCTGAATATAGAAAGCGAAGGAAAGAATCAAATATGACCCCCAAAACAGCGGGTGGGCTGCCTAGGACTTATTGTAGTACCACAGATTGAAATTGAAATATCAGGTTTAGGTTCTATTAGTTTAGAGTCAAATCATCCAGAGGCAGAGACAAGTGCCAAATGGTTGACTACATAAGTTCACATAACATGGCTCGTGTGTCTGCTGAAGTATACAATACATAATTACTAATCTTGGTATTAGCAAGGATCGGGGGAGCAGTGAGTAGCGGCTGTCAGCAGGAGGGAGGCGGGGGGAGAGAGGGAGAGAGAGATCTCCCCTCCATTCCGTCCCACTCTCCCCCGCAGCTCCGTGCCCGCTGCCGGCACCCGAACCTTCCGTGTCGAGCGGGGGAGATACTCGCTAAAGGCAATGCTCGCTCGAGCAATTGCCTTTAGCGAGTATACTCGCTCATCTACAGTGTCAAGTTAACATTTGTTACTTCTGTATCAATGATCCAATACCAGTCCAGTTTTAATCGAAGCCTTCGTTGTTGGGTGTTTCTATATTACATCCAATTACATTATCTACTGATAAGAACTTAGCAGTGACAGTAAATATTGATGGAGTTCAAGTTCAAACTTCATTAATAAATGTGGCCATACATAAGAGTTCCTGATTGGTTAGCTTCTCTTTAAGTATTTTTGTTTTCTGCAGTGTGATGTTTGTTATAGCATAAGGTATTTGTGTTGAAATCCAGTATTCCTTGTTTGCTTCTAGCATCTGCTTACTAGCCCTGATATGTTACATAGTAATTTAGTATGTTAGGCCAAAAAAATATATATGTCCCGTTCAGCCTATTAAATCCCCCAGTGTTGATCCAAAAGGTGGCAAAAAACCCCAATAAGGTGAAAGCCAAGGTTTTGAAAATTGTGATTAGTTAGTTAAGAAAAAAAGACGGCTGAGAGGCATCCAAATAACTGTGTATAAATATATCAAGGGTCAATACAAGGATCTCTCCCATCATCTATTTATACTCAGGACTGTGACTGTAACAAGGAGACATCCTCTACATCTAGAGAAAAGAAAGTTTCCACCCAAGCATAGAAAGGAGTTATTTATGTAAGAGCAGTGAGACTATGGAACTCTCTGCCTGAAAGTTGATGGCAAAATCACTAAAAGAGTTCAAGAGGGGCCTGGACGTCTTTCTTGAGCGATACAACATTACATAGTCACTAATTATTTCAGAAGGGTTGTTGATCCAGGGAGTTATTCTGCGACTTGGAGATGTTTTTTTAAGCTTTCCTCTAGATTAATATTGCAGGATAATAGGCTGAACTTGATAGACATATGTCTTTTTTCAGCCTTACATACTATGTTAGATGTAGTTATGCTTTTATTATTTGAGTTAAAATAGGAATTTTCTAGAATGAAATGAAGAACTGCTATCCAAGGATTGTGCTAAAGTGTTGGGCCCATTGTGGAAATTAAGTTACCTCATCCCAGAATTTATGAATTGCTAGACACAATCATATACACAATGCCAGAAACCAGTATTGTTTTAATTACATTTTGGATAAGTATTGCCATTGATATTGATGTTAGTCACAGTTTGAAACTTAATGTCAAAAGCCCTGTAGACTTTAAAAAGTATTTTCCAGAGCATCTTTCTCAACAATTTTAATTTAATTGAAGAGTAGATTGTACCCTATCAGCTCTGCTCAGTCCACTTTCCTTGTTTCTTGGTTTTAGTGCCCTATCATCCTCTGTCAGGGTTAGCTTGTCAGCAAGGGTTTCAATTACGGATATCCTTAGGGATACTCAGGGACAGTGATGTTTGATGTTAGGGTTTGCAAGCAAAATCTCCATACCCACTTCCTGTATTCCATCTCTGTGTCTCTAGAATTGGAGTTTACATGGCAACAGGCAGTGGATAACAAAATATAGGGAAGGGAGAATCCTGCTGACCAGCACTTGATTGATAAAGTGATTTTTCAGCACAAAAACATCATTTTGGCAAGTTAAAGGGGTTGTCCCGCGAAAGCAAGTGGGGGTATACACTTCTGTATGGCCATATTAATGCACTTTGTAATGTACATTGTGCATTAATTATGAGCCATACAGAAGTTATTCACTTACCTGTTCCGTTGCTATCGTCCTCGTTTCCATGGTGCCGTCTAATTTTCAGTGTCTAATCGCCGGATTAGACGCGCTTGCGCAGTCCGGTCTTCTTCTTTTCTGAATGGGGCCGCTCGTGTCGGAGAGCGGCTCCTCGTAGCTCCGCCCCATCACGTGCCGATTCCAGCCAATCAGGAGGCTGGAATCGGCAATGGACCGCACAGAAGACCTGCGGTCCACCGAGGGTGAAGATCCTGGCGGCCATCTTCACCAGGTAAGTAAGAAGTCACCGGAGCGCTGGGATTCAGGTAAGCACTATCCGGTTTTCTTTTTTAACCCCTGCATCGGGTTTGTCTCGCGCCGAACGGGGGGGCTATTGAAAAAAAAAAACCCGTTTCGGCGCGGGACAACCCCTTTAAATGATTTGTACACTCATTGACAAAAACAATAATACACCAAGGAAGAGTATGTTGGAATCAAATGCTAAAATGTAATGATGATATAAGTGAATCCACTCTTGGCCTATAAAGAGGCTCTCAGAGGCTGCTTAAGTGTAGTGGACCTCTTTTTCAACTTGTATAGAGATTATTGACCACTAGACGCCTCTACGATGCAATCAAAGAGATTATGCCCAGTTAACAGTGTTTGAGAGGGGGCACAATTATTGAAATGCAAGAAGCTGAAAGGTCATAATGATGAATTGCCACCACCTGGACTGTTCTGACCAGACTGTTGGGGGGTGTTGGGACCAGTGGATGTGTGAGGGAATGCACACAAGGCAACCGGGCCCAGGACACCCTCTGTGAACCACCAGTAGAGAGGATCATCTGATCGTCCAACAAACACAGCTAGTTTCACTTATTTTGTTGTCTGTCGTCCAGTGACAGGTGGCACTATCATTACGGGCGCGTGTGTCTGTATGAACTATTTACAGGTTCTTGGCTGCAGGACATTTGATCTCATGGCATCCATTACATGTATTGCCTTTAACAGCCGCCCATCGCTGGTATATCCTAAGCACTGTATATGCCACAATAAATTTAAGTAAGTTGCAATTCCAGAATTTCTGCCTATTGGGAGAATAAGGGTCACCTCCACCCCGATCAGCATTCCAGAGAGAAGGGAACAATGCTGATGGATGTCAAGGTAACGGTGTAGCACTTCATAAGTCCTATAAACTACAATGGAGAGAGCTGCATGCATATACGATGCCTCTAACTCATATACCCATTCCTGGAGTGTCAAACAGGTCGAGACTAGAGATGAGCGAACGTACTCGTTTCGAGTACTTACGCACCCGAGTACCGCCATTTTCGAGTACTTCAGTACTCGGGTGAAAAGATTCGGGGGGCGCCGGGGGGCGGGGAGAGGTGTGGCGGTGCGGGGGGTAGCAGCGGGGAACAGGGGGGAGCCCTCTCTCTCTCCCTCTCCCCCCCACTCCCCACTGCTACCCCCCATGCCGCCACGGCGCCCCCCGAATTTTTTCGCCCGAGTACGGAAGTACTCGGAAATCGCGGTATTCGGGCGAAAAAGGGGCGTGGCCGAGCACGTTCGCTCATCTCTAGTCGAGACTTTATTCTCCTAGTATTTAGGGGACCCAGACATGGCTACACAGTCCACCCTTAGTACTTGTATGTTCCTGTTGCCCTGCTATATGCCACTCCTCTTCACCTTGACACGAAAACTACATGTCAGCAACCAAGCATAGATAATTGGTGGCCGTGCAGAATGGCATATAAAATATATATGGTGTACACTGCTAAATGTATAATCTGTAATTGTTGTTCTTTTAATTAGAAAAAGACATGCAATTCTATAAATTGGTGTGATATACCCTTATAAAATATTACTAGCAGACAAGTACTTTAGTTACTTTATCTTTCATTTTCTTAAAATTGTTAACATAGCTCTCCAGCTGCTACAAATGAGCACCCTTCAGGAACTGTAGTTAAGCTTCCAGTTTCATTAGTGGTGTATCTCTTAATTATTTGGTTCACAGAATCCTGCTGCATCTTTTCTCGTGAAAGGTTTTGTTGCATATTTTAACGACAATATATGTTCACTGAGTGTTCTGGTTCATTATCCTAACTCCTGTCGGTACACGGCATCCATATCATTTATAACAAGGGGATGAGACAGCTTGTTCTGACATTTCTTCCAGACTCGCGCACATGCTGAGTTACCAAGACCTAGTTTTATGCACTGGAGACTTTAAATGTCAGACACGGTAAGCTATCTACGTGTTTAAATCCCTTAAGACAATTACAGAACTCACTCGAAATATTGTTGATATTGGATTTTTGTTACTTGACATCTAAAGTACAGACTCGCCTTATTATTAAGCAAAAGTCAATTTGTGCATATTCCATTTGTACTTTCACGTACAACCTGTTAAAAAATACTGTTACCATAGAGCAAATTACTACCCTCAGTAATATAATGGTATCTTGTGGAAAAGTTTTCTACATCTATATATAGTAGTGGCTGTTTAAAGATTCAGCAAAGCTATAATAAAAAGGAAAGGTCACATTCATAATCATGTTAGTGAAGTTCTTTGAACACTGCTGTATATACCAAGATGTGTTCTCTATGTAAAGGTGTATGCAATTTGAAGAAAATCAAAAGACAATCGTCTTTAAAATATTCTTGAAAAAACAATAGTCAATCTATTTCTTCGAAGATTGACCATTTACTATAAGCAGACTTCTGTTGCATACAGATGGGTTTACTACAGCTCCATATGGGATTAGTGCTAAGTAGAGCATCCGATCCCATCAGGAAAAGGCCGGAAAACCTTTTCCAAACATTTTTTGCATTGCTGTTCTTCCTGTGAAAATAAGTCAATGCGGCACCCTCCAGCCACCCTACTACATATCTCTGGTCCATTGGCTTTTGCAGTGCCTTTCTTGCTTCTTCATCCGTTACACTAAGCCTGTATAGCTGGATAAATGCTCACCATGCCACAACACCTATAGTATTAACAGCAGCTCAGCCACAACATCCAGGAAATTTAAAGTAATCCCATTTTTGCCTGAGATGGGAATACCTGCGTCTGTGACCACCCTGCTGAGGATTATAGAAATAGCTGAGGTGGCAGTTTTATACTGTTTCGGTAAACCCCATTGAATGGGAGTTACGGAAACAACATAGCACAGCAAGCTACAGAAACAGCATGGATCACTTTGCTACATTGTTTACGTAACTCTCATTCACTTCAGTGGGAGTTATGAAAACAGCATAAGACTACTGCCTTGGCTGTTTCCATAATCCCTGAAAGGGTGGTCGGATCATAGACCTAGGTATTGCCAGCTCAGCCATAAAAGCCCAAGATGAGCACACCTCTTTAAAGAAGGTTTTTTTTTACCATAAAATTTGCCCCCTCTCCCAATAGTGTCCTAGGTTGGGGGGTAATTCTACATGCCTCTGGTCCTAGCCCTGCGTCTTCTCCTACTCAAAAACTTCAGTTACGGAAAAACCAAAAGTAAAAAAAACAGCAGGCATGTCTCTCATATAAATATTTAGTTAGGAAATGTACAGTATACTGTGCAATAAAAGCATATATTAAACCCTAGCATTAAAGAAAGACAATTTTACTTTTGCGTGATGAAATATTGATCACCATACAATCTTGCATTTCTTTGTTCTGAAATTAAGCTTTTTCATATCCTGGAAAATCATTATATTTCAAACAACTGTGAAATAAACATTGACATGGGCTTAAGTGGGTGTACTGGAATATCCGCTAATTAGGTGCATCAGCTATTTACCTACAGGGTCTTTATTGATCTCTCAGCATGCTCATGAGAGACTCATATCAATAAATAAATTACCTAAGTAACTCTGTTTTCTGCTACATTTAACTTAATTTGCTTTTTTTTTTTTATTTCATAAAACCCGGCATTACTTTAAAGATTTCCAACAACCCGCTATTAAACATTTATTGTGCTAATTTATTTCAGTATTCATGAAAAATGCAGAGAATAAATTTGCATCTTTTTCAGTGGTAATAAAATAATAATAAAAACCCATAACATAGTAATCTAAGTGACACGTTCAGTGATTCTAGGTTTATGACCACTTGCACATTTATGGGTGTGGTTTTAGACAACTATGAAATGTAATAAAGCTTAAAAATATGGCTTTGGAAATAGACTTCAGTAAAATGTTAGAGTTTGAAAGAAATTTAGATTTAGAGCATTGCAACTCCTCAAAATGATTTGCTTTTGGTCACACATCAAAGCTTCTTCAGTTTGAAATTGTCCTTGAATGTGAACAGCTTCCTTCCAGGATGAGGAGGTTACAGCATAGATAAGAGAATGATTTGGGAGGATTTGTGTAGTCAACTGTGTTTACCTATGGCTGACTATGACTACAAATGGTAGTGACTTAACACATCTTACAATTATAGCAGACTGCAACTAGCTAAGGCCGGGTTTACATCTGCAGTGGAACCTCCGAATGGAGGCTCTATCTCAGATCCCATACAAAATACCAGAAGAAATAGCGCTGCATGCAGCGTTTTTTCTTCCGGTGAAATGCTAAGCAGCCGAGCTCAATGGGGTCCATTCAACACTGTTTGGTCCCGTCATAAGAAGGGCCCGTTCGGCCAGGGGATTTCCCTCTTCTACTCCCTGAATGAAGAAGGAAAACGGCCCCCCCCCCCCCGCCCACTATGCCGCAGATGTGAAAGCAACCTAACTGCGTCTGGCAGCATATCCAATTAAGAATGAATGATGATCGCAGCCAAATGTGACCAACTCAAGGAATTCCAGGCTGATTATTTTTCTGGAAAATTTATCAAAAAAAAAAGCAGACAGCTAATTTTAAAGGATAAATTGAAAATCAAAACAAGTCATAAAGATTGTTAGTCATATTTGTATACAGCCTAGAATATTAATATGAACACATTAGCAGCATTCATTGTGACCTGCAATCACAATAATGTGTACAAGCTCCAACATCAAAGAAAAACACGTCCAAATCTATTTTTTTTATGAATACTTAAAGAAAGTCCCCTATTTTAATGGTCTGTCCAGGAATTTACGAACAGTTAGCAACGCTAACTGTGAACACATCCAACTACAGCCATATTCGAATATGACTGTGAAAAACATAAACATATCTGTTACAATGTGCCATCCACAACAGGTAGCAGTACCAGGGTGGCGTTGTCACATCAGTCTGGTCCACACTGCCGCCCCTTGAAGCACAGCTGTTTGCCTCTTACCTGTCACTGCAGCAGATCCTTTTGGTGACATCTGTCAGAAGTCCCTTTAGCGTTCCTGTTGCTTTGATGTCCTTTTGATGGCATCTGAAAGGAATTCCTCAATGAGGCCTTCCTCTCCACTATGCTATAACATCTCCTATGGTGAATGGACTGATTGGTCAACAGGTAGGTGTTTCCCTGGCTGGCCAATCAGCCATAATGTGAGTGCATTTAATCTGGTCACGCCTATATCCAGGTGTGGGTCATTTTGCTGTCTACTAGTTGGTGTAAGGAAGGATCCAGTTAGGTGTATTACTGGTGTGTTAGTCTAGCACTGTGTTGTGTCAGATGGGTGTAGCCTGACTGTTGGTGTTTGAGTCTAGACTCTGTGTTCAGTCTGTTTGATTGAATCCAGATTGCAGACCTGAATTTTATTGGTGTTTCTGTTTCTAGTCATGGCATGTTGCCTGACTGTTGGTGTTTGGTGTGCAATCAAAAGGTGATGCATTGCTGTTTGTGGCTGTGTCTGGTCAGATGGGGGATGTCTGACTGTTGGAGTCTATGTCTAGACTTTGTTTTGCATTAGATGGGTAATGTCTGACTATTGGAATTTGAGTTTAGTTTTTATCCTGTCATAGGAACATGCTTGACTGTTTGTGTAGATGTTGTCATAGCTTTCCCCTTTCCTGAAAATGGTGTCTGGACACAGATTCTCCTCCTCTGCATGGTCTGTGGGCACCTGCTCCCTTACCTTTCTGTTAGATGTGGTTTTAGACATCAGATCTTTCTACTTTGTCAGATGGGTGATATCTAACACCTTAGTCCTATCGGTCTGTGTGGTGGTTCTGGGCATGAGAGGCCTATTGTCTTGTTTTATGCGTTATCCTTCTGGTGGTGTGAATGCTGACTTCTGTGTGCATATAACGCAGGTTATGAGAGGAGACCTCTACATCAATCTTTTATGAAGCCACAATTATACTTCTTTTAAAGCCCTATAAGCACCTCCTGGATTTCGGCTCTTATGGGGCATTATCTTTACTAAAAATAGATTACAAGCTTCTGACTAAAATGCTGGCAAACTGTCTAAACTCTGTAATACTGGACCTCATACACCCAGACTAAACCAGGTTTATGCCCAGAGAATATACATGTGAAAATCTCAGAAGGGTCCAGGTGGTTGCACAAATTGGGGTGGCTACAAAAATGGACTGGGCCTTGCCTTCTCTTGATGCTACAAAAGCATTTGACTCTATCAAATGGCCTTGGTTATTACATGTTCTACACAAATTTGGTTTTGGAGAGGTTATTATCAAATGGGTTTCCTTACTTTGTAAATTAGCCATGGCAGCTGTCTCGGTCAATGGTTCCTGCTTTTCTTATATTCCTTTGTATAGAGGTACAAGACAGGCATGCCCCCTATCCCTTATATTATTTGCATCGGCCATTGAGCCACTGACTATTATGCTTCAGGGAGCCCATTATAAAGAGGCATTACCATGGGAGATTGAGGGACCGTGTGGCACTACATGCTGATGACCTCATGCGTTTCCTATCAAACCCTGTAATGTCCTTTTCGTTATGCCATAGACCTTACAAACAGATTTGGTCACTTCTCGGGACTTCACATTAACTGGGCAAAATCTGCCTTGCTGCCTCTTTTTTCTACAGAGTCTTTTATTTAATATCGACTCACTTTGTGGCTGCGCTCCAGATTTGTTTTTGTATTACGTTGCTAGTGTTACTATGCGGCGATTGCTGGTCCTCCCGAGGTGGCGGTGTGCGGGGTCCCGCGGTCGGGGCGCGTCCCCCCGGCTTGTTGTCCGGCTGCCAGGTGCGTGGGTGCCTGGCCGGCATGGTGCTGCCGTACATGAGCTCCATTTTATTATCTTCTGTTGGGAGTTAGCTGTCTCCCTCTCTCCACCCCTGGGCGGAGGCTTTTGTTTAAAGGTCGGGCAGAGACTTGCAATCACTGCCAGTTATTGGTTTCCCTCAGTGTGCTAGCTAGTCTGCCTCTGTTGGTCTCCTGCTTCTGTCATCTTGTCTGCTATACTTTGCTATTGTTCACCAGGATTTACCATCCGCCTCAGTTCTGCTTAGTATTGTTCGCGTTGGTTATTTACATCTGCCTTTTCTGTCGGTATTCTACCCTTTTCATCCAGGTACGCCAGAGTCCCTTTTCGGTCCCTAGTGAGAGTAGGGACCGCCGCCCAGTTGCCCGCCTGGGGTTAGCCAGGAGTGGAGGCTAGCAGGCAGGAACAGGGGTTGTGGATGAGATCTAGGGCACCCGGGCTGGCGTATCGAGAGTAGTATACCGTAACAGCTAGCCAACTTGTTCTCCTGGAGTGTTGGACTGGAAACAGTGATTTTATTGATACCCTGTTTTTGTGAAACACTACAGTATTGTTTGACCCCCTTTTTATGGAGTAGCATGCTTCAACCACTAGTGATGGAAATCTGGCGAATATTATTGACACATGACGTGTACCATGGGCTTGGCTACTATAGAACCTATTGATATCATTATGTATGAGAGTTATTTACATGGTGCACTTGTTAAAGTGTTGATTTCTAATTGTTAATCCATTATTTTTTTTAGTCCTAGTAGTGGGTATTTCTGCCCTTGTGTACTGGTAGGACAGATGGAATTTTTAATGAAAAATAAGTAATAAGCCTAATTTACTAGTCCCGCCCTCCCAATTTACAGTGGATATGAAAAGTCTACACACCCCTATTCAAATGCCAGGTTTTTGTCCTGCAAAAAAATCCAACAAAGATAAATAATATCAGATTTCCACCTTCAACATGACCCATTCTGCACAATTCCATTGAAAAACAAACTGAAATCTTCTAGGGATGGAAAAAAACACAAAAATAATGTGGTTACCCTAAAATTAATACTTTGTTGATGTACCCTTTGATTCAGATATTTGGGTAGGTGTCTAGCAGCATGGCATCTTGATTTGGCAATCTTTACCCATTCTTTTTTGCAAAAGCACTGCAAATCTGTTAGCTTGCAAGAGTATCTCGTATGTGCTGCCCTCTTCAGCTTAATTCATACATTTTCAGTAGGATTCAGATCTAGACTCTGCTGGGCCATTCCAAAACTTTAATCGTCTTCTGACGAGGCCATTACTTTGTTGATTTGGAGGTATGCTTCAGGTTGTTGTTGTGGTGAAAGGTGAAACTTCAGCTTTGTAGCAGAGGCCTGAAGGTTTTGTGCCAAAATGGGCTGATATGGGCAGTTTCTGTGCAGAATGTGGTAGATATTTTCCTTACTGATCAGAAAGAACCTCCATTCTCTTATCTAGTGTAGATCCAAACAATCTGCCATGCTCATAGGCTAAACCACATAAGTGATATTTAGAAGTACTTTCCACATCTCACAGTCCTAGCCATGGTGTGCCTGTGACTTAACTTATTCCGCTGATGCATCGCATATCAAATCTGCCTTTAGATTTAGATTCTTAACAGAGGTTAAAATATCATCTCTTGGGACCCCTGAATCAATATGTTCCAGACATTGTAGCAGGTTTCTTCTTATATTGTGGGCTACTTAATTTGAGGCTGCAGTCACCAAACATTGCGCTGACACTGTAGAATGTCCTCTCCTTAGCAACCAGTCTGCTCTTCGATCCATGGGGTCTTAGAAGCTTGAGCCATCTTCCATAGGAACATATGTTTAAAAAGCTTGTCGATTGCCACATCCACTTTTGGAAAGGAAGCCCATGAGTTGAATTGCTCTTCTTTAAAAGGATGCATGGTCTGAAATCTCATTTAGAGGATAAGCCTTTTTCCTGGATGTTTTTATTCTGCTATCATAATCTTTACTAGGGCCTCATCCACTTTGAAGGCCCTAGGCCACTTAGAGGTGACTTGTGGAGCTTCCCTCTGGTCAACATCATCATCATATGACCGGATGGACTTTAAAAATTTTTTTTTTTAATCAGAAAATATTAGTTTCCCCAAATCTTCAGAATCCTCTTCAGATGATGAGGAGGAATGTACTTCATCAATAACTTGAAATTCTTCATCTGACGATGGAACTAATCATAACTTCCCAGCAGGACGTCTAGGTTATTTCTTCTTTTGAAAAAGGGAATCTTTAAGTTGTTGCAAAGAATCCTGAACAAAGTCGTTCAACCAAATTAATACATCCGGACTTCAAGACTCTTCCACCACATCCTTTAAGCAACACCCAAGACAACAATTATATTCATAGGAGTCTGGGAGGGGTGTACTGTAATCTGTACACTAAAAGCTTTTTGTATGACGCTTTTCTGTCGCTAGACTCCCTATCTCAAGATGCTGTGCCCAAAATCTTAATAAAGGTAAAGGCAAAAACAACAATTTAAATACAAGATGTGGAAATAGCACCACACACAGCACACCAACTAGCAAAATGCTGACAAATAGCTCTATCCTTAGAGAAAGAGAGCATGGCAAGGAAGCATGTTTAAATAAAACAAAATGTCAAATTTAGCATATAAACCACACTGTTAGTACCGTTAGTGAAAATCTCTGCAACATTGAAGAAAATTAACTATATAACTAGGAAACCAAGATTGTTCGCCATACACCACCTGCTCCTCCATGCTAATCGGTGTGGTCAATCCACCAAACCACTATGGATGGGGATGGTGTTAGGTCTAGCAGACGGAGGCATCGTCCTGCCTCCTGAGTCTGCTTCTGTTTCTTCCAGCACCCACAGGGTTACTGTGTCTGGTTCCTTCACCCAGCTGGTGATGATATGCAATTATCCTCCTATTTAACCTCCCCAGACCTTTCTCAGAATGCCTTTGTTGTTGTGCATTTCCTTGCATGACCGCATGTGGGCTGCTGCTGCAGCCATCTTTTCTGCATCCAGTTCTTTGTGTGTGCTTAGCTGGATGATATCATGTCTGTGTGAATCCAGCTTTTTGTATGTCTTGCTGCTGGTTTGTGCAGCTTCTTTGCTGTCTATCCCCTGTGTCTGTTACCTCTGTATAGGTCTGTGTCCTGCCCTCACCTTACGTCTACTCCACACTCCTTCATATCTGCTTGGCTCAGTGCAATTGACTCTGAATTCCCATACTCACCAGGTAGGGAAGGCTAGGAGCCAGGGATAGTAAAGGCGTCCTGGACCTCCCCACCTTCAGGGGTACCTGCAGGTAAAGGACGTTTTAGCCCATCTAAGTTCAGGGTCAGGTCGGTTGTTGTCCTTTGGACTGCGTTCCTGTCTGTGCACTGTCTCTGCCTCGGAGTCAGCCATTTATGCTACTGGGTGGTCTCACTCAGTAGTACGACACAGTGGATCCATAATCACATCATTACAGATGGTAGTATATGGAGAATGCTTGTATTTACCTTATGCCTGCTTGACAAAGGCGCTGCATAGCTGAAACGTATTGCTGTGAATTTTTAAAGGGTGAGATAAATAAAGACTGCATTTAATTTTTGGATACCTCTGGTGCATTTAACGTTTCTCCATATATTATTAACTATATAACTTCCAGTCTATGGCTCTCTGCACATGGGCACGACCATTTTGGTATGGACCAACCGTCTACTGTAGCTGTTACAGCAGTGCTACTGCTACAATGGAACTTTAAACTAGGAAGTTTCTAATTCTGCAAACATAGTAATCAATAGTTTTACTGGAGCATGAAAAAAACAATGTGTTCTTGCCAATATAGAGGTCACAAAGGACCAGTAGGCAAAGAACAACATTTCTTCAGACCGTAACAAACAACCTATAGCACTCAGGAGAGTGCAACAAACTATCTGTCCAGCATGTCCACAGGACAGAAAAAAACACAATGCAGGTAGGCACTATCCAGAATTATATGGAGGATGGCTAGTGAATTAGGTTCATTACTTACTTTTCATTTAAAATCTTTTGTTGTTGATGGTTTATATCAAAAATCAAAAGGTGAACAGAAAAATGTTTTGAGGACATAAAGAGTAAATTTACAGCACATAGGAATAAGCAAGCTAAAGGACTAATATCTTACTCAAGAATCTTGTATGTCATATGTGTAGCGAATATACCATTTGAATTGTTGGAAAATATGTTGATAGAGAAACAAAGTCAGAAGTACCAACAGCCGCATGTCATGCAAAACTACACAGAATTTATGCAGAATATACGGTGTCCTCCTTAGGCCTCATGTCCACGGGGACAGATCCGCAGCGGGTCACCCGCACGCGTGATCCGCACCCCATAGGGATGCATTGGACACCCACAGGTAATTAAATACCTGCGGATGTCATTTTCCCTTGAGGTGCGGCTTGCGTGTGCGGGAAAACACCAGCAGCATGCTCCATTTTAGTTCGGGTCTCCCGTAGGCTTCTATTGAAGCCTATGGAAGCCGTCCGGATCCACGGCATACCCACAGCTGAATTCCTGCTCTCTGACGTGGGAGAGCAAGAGTTAAAAAAAAAAAAAAAGAGTGCGCGGCGCATGCGTGCGGCACGCTGCCGCAGTGCCGAGCACATCCGTTGGGACGAAGAAAGATGATCTGGCCGCGATGGAGGGCAGATTTGCAGCGTCCGGACAGGTAAGTAAATTCTTATTTTTAGGCCTCATGTCCGCGAGAAAGGAAGGACCGGCTACAGATTCTACATGAAGAATCCGCGGCTGGCCTGATTTTCCCTGTGGACATGAGGCCTTAAAAGACTACACATTGATATACAGAAGGCATGAGTAAAAGCTATTAAACATCAAACATAATAAACAAGAAATGATCAGAGGGGAGTGTGTGTGGGGGATGAGCTTCTCATCGTTAAATATCGTTTTATAGAACAATGTAGGAGTGAGAACAAAGTGCTGAGGATAGGATAAACTAGGATAGTTTAGGGAAGGACCAATAGTCTTGTTGAGACAATCCAGAAAGAGAAGAGATCACAATTTTTAAAATAATTACTTTGGGTTATCGAAATTTCTAAATTTGATTCAAGGGGACCAGATTTCCTGAACGTTGGAGTGAATTCTATGCTCCCAAAATGCTGTCGCAAACCACTGAGCATCTGGAGTCTTTTCACATGCGATGCCAACGCCAGAATTTCTGTGTCCGTTGGTTTAACTTCATCAAAAACCTCGAGATACAGGCTTGCACAAGGCTTGCGTCAATCAGAGAAACAATAACAAGGAGACAACTCGCACTTTTTGGTCATGTTGCACGCTTGTCAGAAGCTGTCCCGGCTCACTGTGCTCTAACTAACTGCAGTAATTGCTTGGAAAATCGAGAGACGACCCCCTGCCGGATGGCGGAGGCCTCCTGGTTGTCCGCGGCGCTCGCGGGTGCAACAGATAGGCAACAGTACTTCCTCCAACATCTACACTGAATGTAACAATGCTCTCGGCCGTGGTCATTCTAGATTGGCACTACGGGCCCTTGTTGTTCAAGCGAGATAACTAACTAAAAGGCTAGTTCTTCAAAATGTATTACTTATTTTTAATTAAAAATTCCATCTGTCCTGCCAGCGTACAGGGGCAAAAATACCCCATTGGCTGTGCTGCTAGTAGGATCTAAGGGACGCGATATTTTTCTAAATAGCCGTAGATTCAAAAAGAGAAGTAAAAATTTTTCCTTTATTCTTTTCCTTGCTTAGATTAAACTCCTGATTCTGGAAAAATTACACACCAAAAATCTTACATCAAAGCTGCAGCAAACTGCCCAGTCTTAATCCATTCTTACTACATGAAATATCTGATGATAACTACATATTATAATGTAGTGGCCCAAAGTTGGGCTACCTCTAAGTGGTATTTGTGTACCTCAGTATTGTTTTGTGTGTATGCTGGTCGATGTACTGTGTTCGTGTTAGTGTCACCATTCCTAATGGTGCTGGTGTGTCTGTCTCCAAAACCTGCTCTGAGTGGTGTGAATGACCATTAGAGAGGCTGGGGGCGGAGCTAGTGGTGTAGAACAGAGAGAGTAGAGATGTAGTCAGTGGAGGAGAACGTGTGAGCAGGTGGCTCTGCTGCGGCTGCTTCGGCCAAACCTCAGACCTTTTCCCAATTGCCATAGGAAGTATCCCCTTTGGATAATGGAGCTTAGAGACCGTATCCTGTGTTAAGAAGTTGACAGATGGTATCACACACTCCCCTGCTTAACTACATTGTAGAGAGAAGGGACTGTCTCCGTTATTTCAGTTCAGAGGACGAGTTTCACGTAAGCATCTGCACAGCAAGAATTCCACTAGAGAAACAAGTTCCGGGACATAGTGAGTGGTGAATGAAGAATAAGTGTTTTTCCCTTCGTATTCAGAGTGTTCTCTCAAGAGTTCTACCATCAGATAACTGAGACTGATGATAACTGCACTATGGGGGAAGAGCAACGTTTAATTGCCAAAGTGTTGTACCTAAGACTATCTGTCACTCAGAAGAGGCACTGGCTTCACATGAACAGATAAGTACCCAAGAATTCCATAGCACGATCGCTAATCTTATTCCCCTGCATGTAGCCAGGCGTGTATTCGGAGGTACTGGGAGGAGACGATAGTGCCATCATGACCTCCCACCATCTTGTTTCCCCACTGTCTCCCACGGCCAAAGGTCTGGCCTCCGCTGCTGCAATAATTCTACATTATATTATGTGATGATATACTTTACAATACACACTAATGCTGCTAGAAAATTACTTTGAGAAAAGAAAGGAAGACCTTTCCTCTCAAGAGGTTGAAGAAATAACATCATTCCTTAGTGCTGGTGATCATATTCCCTAGCATTTCCATTACTACTTACTGCCAATTTCCCCTACAGATCCAATCAGAATGTATGAGGAAAGTCTGTGATCATACTGTAACGTTAGAATTTGACAATTGTGGGTAGCCTTCAATACAGTTTAATCTATTTGAGCATGACTTTCAAGTGTCAGGTTCTTCTGGGAAATTGTCTCAAGGAGTATGATCGCACTTGTGTTTTGTCACCTGTCCTCAGCATATCATGCAACCTTTAAAACAAACTATTCAGGCTTTTTCATCTCCCGAGCCACCACTCCTACTACCATGTGTTGT
Organism: Eleutherodactylus coqui; assembly: GCF_035609145.1. Taxonomy (NCBI): domain Eukaryota; kingdom Metazoa; phylum Chordata; class Amphibia; order Anura; family Eleutherodactylidae; genus Eleutherodactylus; species Eleutherodactylus coqui. The sequence goes on along the minus strand of NC_089837.1, from coordinate 429,716,296 downwards.
TTTCTATGTAGTAAAGATTTTTCCAGCTTTCTTAGCATCAATTATTTATTAATATATTTAACATAGTGGGAATATGGCTTCTCTCTCTGCTAAATGAATCTCAGTAACTTCTGACAGTTGACCCTCCTATCCATATGCCAGGCTTTCAGTTATAAACTTTATTAACTTGACAGTTATCAACACAGGGGTGTGAAACTGTGTATCAGAAAAGCAGCCACGATCACTATAAAGCTGCTTCAAAAAGAATTTTTATCAGTGTTTTAAAAAGCTTATGGGAAATGTCTCCACTGCATGCATTTTAATGAGAGATGGAAGAAAGCAGATTTTGTATTGACGCCTGTCACCTGAAGTCTGCTGCATTGGTATATTTGGATACTTAATTGAATCTTGGAGCAGAGGTGGAACTTTTTTTGCCAGAAAAGGAGTGAAATGACGAGGCTGCTTATCTAATTGCTTCTCTACACTTTTACACCCTACAGATGCTGCACTCATTGGTAACGATGACATCTAAATGTTTTTACAGAAAAATATGTGCAAAACTTTTTTTCCTTTTACTCAAGGCTTTAAAGATTGAAAAAATAAAAAGAACAAAAGAACTACACAACTGATATCGCCACTATAAAATACTCGAGTTATCCAAAATGGTAAATTCCTTTAAAAAAAGAAAATGCCAAAATAGTCGTTTTCCGATCATCTTAGTTCCCTAAGGGCGCCCACCCACTGGCGATTTTTTTTCCCTGCGAAATTCGCAGCATTTTTTTTCTGCAGGGGTCTATGGGACTTGTAATGTTAAAATCGCGATCGCGCAAAATCGCATTTTGCGCGATCGCTATTTTAACATTACAAGTCCCATAGACCCCAGGAGAAAAAAAATGCTGCGAATTTCGCAGGGGGAAAAAAACGCCAGTGGGTGGGCGCCCTAAAACAGTAATAAAAATAAGTTTAAAATCCTATATACTTCAAAATGAAACCAATAAAATGAAAAAAAAACCTGATACAGCTCTGTTACCTAGAAAATAAAAATGCTCTGGTCCTGAAATGTGGCGCCACACAGAAAGTCCTTTTGTAAAAATCAACTGTTTATATTGTGCAAAAGTGGTAAACATTATGAAACCTCTATACATTTGGTGTTATCATAATGACCCGTAGAATAATAATATTTATACCACACTAAATGTCATAAAAATAAACCGTAAAAAAGAACTGAATTGCTTTTTTTTTCATTGCCCCAGCTCTAAAAAAAATATAAAAGCTATTCAATACATTACATGTACCCAAAATAGTTTTTTGTAAAAACTAGAACTTGTCCTGCAAAATACAAGGTGTCATACAGCGAAATTAAAGAAAAAAAAAGTTATGACCACTGGAAAACAGTTTAGTGGATACAATTTAGTGGCGCTTATGGCTAAGTTCACACAGGTGAGGGCGATATTGAGCCATGAATCATGGCATGATACTGCCCTCGCCATCTATGTGAAATCCCCGAGGATGCGAGGCGTTTGCAAGTGAAAGCATGTAGTTTCTCCCATTGGGCATTAAGATGTGAGAGCACACACAACAGGGCATGCCACGATTTGATTGCCACATTGCATTGGATCACAGTGCCATGCAGGGAAACATTGCTCGTGTATGACCCCATTCAAAAGAATAGGGTTCATATTTGTGCGAGAGTTGTGAAATGCACAAATCTGGCGAGATTTTCTCGCCCACGTAGAGCCAGCCTAAGGCAAAAATTTGTTATGTCACTAGGAGGTTAAAAATGCAACTGTGTTCTGCGCCAAATATATTTTCATGAGACGTAAATTCAAAATCAACAATAAAAAAAGTGACATTTTCGGGAGGGTTTTTCCAATTTTAATGTGACTGTTGGGGAGAGATTAGAAATTTTACTATACCATTTCTTAAAAAACTTTTTTTGTCCCACTAGGACACCTCATTAGAATTTACAGTCACTTGATTACTTGTCGTTCTTCCACATGCTTCAATATTTCTGAATTGCTGTAAATGGTATTTTGATTGTTTCCTATTTCCATGGTGAGCTTTCACATGGAAACCCATCTGCACTTTGCAATTGTGTGGCCGAAGGGCCGATAGGGTGACAAAGAGGAACCTACCTCTGGCTAATCAGCGTTGGCAACCTCATATTTTCTTTTTTCTGGAAGACTTATCCAAAAAGCACAGTTAGACAATATTTTTTATGAACACATTAGAAAACCATAGTTAATCCAAGAATATAAGTGACTACAGCTCAGAATACTGATAGAAACACATAAGCAGCATGCACCGTGAGCTACAAAATAATAATACTTAACTTGTGCAAGCTCCACCAGCTTCAAAAAAATCAAGGATGCATCAAATTTATTTTTATGGACAATGGGAAAAATGCCCTCTTTTACAGACTGTCCAAGAATTTATGGACAGTTATAAGCCCTGCTGCTTAGATGTTGTAGTCTGCATTGATCACGGCATTTAAATGGTTCAATAGCCATGATTGAAGTTTATTCAGATCGCAGCCATTGCTGGCAAGCCTTGTAACAATGACTGGGAATTAAAAGCATGGAGTCTGGCTTTATTTTTAATTCCCTGTCATTGTTACAAGGCTTGTATAAAGAGTCAAACTTTGGCTTGAAGGAATGCTGCCTTCCAATAGGTGGCACTGTGGAGGTATTATTCCATCTCCCTTATTTGCATATTACCCAGAGGAGCATGAATGGCCTCTTGCGTCTCCTTACTCACCATCTAGGTGCTCTCCCTAAGGAGAAAAGATAGTATTTTTAAGTTGTATGCTCATGAATGAGTTAAGGAGTAATCTAACTGTGGTTGGTCCTGCCTGGCCCCTTAGTAACTGCTACTATACAACTGGATCATAATAATAATGTAGCTCAATGAGATTTAGGATGTTAATGCAAAATAACTGCCTAAAGGGCTTTTCTGAGTTTCTTATTATTTTTACATATTTCTGGGTCCCCATGCCCAAAACTATGTAAAAGTAATATACTTATTGTGGCACCAGACTTGTGTTTCAGCGGTCCGCTGGCATGGCATCTAATAGGTAACTTCACCCGGGCCAGAAGACTGGGTGACATTCCATAAACCTCTATCATAGAAGCCCCAAGGCAGATTTATGGGACATCAATGAGGACGTCCTTGCCGGCCTCCCACTGGCTGCAGTGGTCATATAGATAAACAACCCATGTCACCACTACAGCCAATCTAAAAAGAAGACAGAAGCAGTGGTGGGGTAGCAGCTTATAGTGGGAGGGGAGTTTGTAAGATTTTAATTTTACGATATTTTCCTTATACCCACTGACACCAATGTTGGGTTTCTCAAAAAACAGCAATATCATTTAGGTGCATCATATATGATGAAAATACACTTAAGAACATGTGATATTTCACTGATTCTTATTTTATTAACACCTTTATCACAGGTCAGTGCAGATTCATCTCGCTCTCCCAAGTTATTTGTGCATTTTAATTTCTTGGAGATTTGGTTGCTATGGAAACCTTGTTAAATGTCAGTGGAGTATAGCAATCACATTTTCTCTCTTTGACAGCTAATTTATAAACATGTACTTCACAACTGATTAATTGCCAATGTCAGACCCCCGAAAATGCATCTTTATTCAGAATTCCATGCAGCTTCCACAAAATAAATGTGTAAATAAGGACCAAAGATCATTAAATAAATCTTTGGTCTGTTAGCCTTATTAAATAAGAGCTGCACATTAATTTAATTACTGCAATCAAAATCAGACACAGACTCTATTTGACTGATGAAGCTAGACACATTTTATAATAACTGATTATGACTTCAAAATCCCTGTTTTAAATGAAGGTTAAAGCGACGGTCCACCTCAGGAGCCGCATGAACTAGAATGTTGGAGATCTGCATTGGGAGCAACATACTAATATACAACAATTACTCAAATTGCTTCCTGTACTAACAGTTGCTGTAGGTTGCTGTTGGACCAGGCAGGCTACTTTCACATTGGGCTTTTACTTCCAATGTCGGTTCCGTTTTGAATTTTGGTGTTCTATGGAGAAGTCCTTAGGGTTTTTCTGTCTAGCTTCAAAAGACTGACATGGATGGAAACCATGTGGAACCCCTCCACAGAGATCTCCATCTCGCATATTAAACCATACGGTTCTGTCTCTTCTGCAATTTTCTGTAGAGTAGGCCGAAACCCGAGACTGAACGGAAGCTGGAACTAAAAGTGGAATATAAAGAGGCCTCAGTAGAAAATACTGAGTCAATTGTAATTTAAGAGATCACTGTACATGTAAGGAGGATTTCCTGATATATACTTCTTGTGGATGCCACTGTATAGGCATACGGTGATATACTTTACCATCTGCTCCGATGTTAAAACTCATACTATGTGGAGGAGAGCAATGTACAATGCTGCACATATTTTGGAAATGTCCAATATCGACTAGCTTTTAGTCTGGAGTCTAGCAAATTACTTCCAAATTCATAAATTCCGTCCTAGCCAAATTGTCCGCACTGTTGTTGCATCTCAGTGACATGCCTTTGCCTACATACAAATGCTCGGTAGTGTGCCATCTGGTGAACGCTAGGCTATGGCAACAGACTGTCCCTCCTTCCATGTCGATGTGGCTCAACAAAATACAGGTGACCATGGAGATGGAGGACTTGACTGCTTCAGTAAAAGGTACACAAAGTTAATGTATGAAAATATGGTATTACTGGGTCGAATCCCAAGATTTAATGGAATTCCATAACATCTACAATTCCTAAGTACACAAGGGTTCTAAATTACGTTCTCCTCAGAATCAGATAGATTGGAATAATTCCCTTATGGGTTTGTCCTTTTCTGTCTTGTCTTCATATAATGCCTCTCTTTAGTTGTCTCCCTAAGACCACTTTCGCACACCATTTCTTACAGCGTTTAGAGCAGCATTTCAAATGCCATGCTAAACGCTGTAAAACGCCTCCATTGATTCCAATGGGGCTCCTCAGACGAGCATTTGAAAGGGGAGTTTTGAACACTGTGATTTTCGATTGCTGTCTGCTCTATTTTAGTGTATTTCAGAGCTTTTTAATGCACCTCATCAACCATTGTAGTGATGGGGTTTTGAAAATGCTTTAAAACTCGGCTTTTTAACAGACGCCTGTGTGAGAGCAGCCTAAGGAGGATATGTGTTCCCTTCTCTTATATGGGAACACATATAGTTCATGGGCGAGATGGAATTGCCGACCAGTAGAGGATATTTAATAAGTGGATCAGGGATCCTTCATGGGGTCCTGCTTCCTCTTCTCAGTGGTCTGAAATGATGGTTCCTGTGTAATGCACATATCATCTTCACAGTACCCTTTTTGCCGTCTGGTTAGTCCCACCTCCTTGGGTTTGCTATATTTGTTCAGATGTACTGTGTGTGAACCTCGTCTCCATACTTTTTATGGTTTGCTAGTATCATCTCACGATTTAATATTAATAACCATGCTGTTTTGAAAATTAAAGATTTCTTAATAAAGAATTTAAAAAAACAAAAAAAAAACAACAAAAACACATAGGTCAAGTGCACACGACCTGGTTGAATTCTGCATGCGGGATCCCGCAGAGGAATCCGAGCTGGTGCCCGGCCGGTAAGCCCTGTGTACCTCTTCGGAGACTTTCTCTTTTGTACTGTTGATGTTTCAGCCGTCACACATGTGCAGTACAGATGTGACCGCGCCGTTGCTAGGCAATGACGCAGATCCCACGGCCTTTTCGCAATAATGATTGTGGAAGGGCCGCGGGACGAACGGTTTCCATTGACTTCAATGGAAGCTGTCAGCACAGAGTCCCGCTCAAAATAGAGCATGCTGCGATTTTTCCCTGCGAATAGAAAATTGTAATTGATTTCCGTTCGTGAGCATGGAAACCCGCTTTTACATTGCATGCTATGGCAGATATTTTGTGCGGAATCTGGAAGTGGACGCCTGCTCCAGATTCCGGAATGCAAATCTGGCCGTATGCATTGGGCCATACTGTATACTTTTTTTGAGAAAGTCAACTACACTATTCTATACAGAAAAGAAAAAGTTATAGAGATTTTCACCATTATTTATAAAGCACATACACATTACGCAGCACTTTACATCATTTGACATTGGGTTCTGTCCCCATTGGGGCTTACAATCTATATTCACCTGTCGGTTTTTGGAATGTGGGGGAGGAAACCCACACAAATAGAGTAGGAAGATACAAACTCCATGCAGATGTTGTCCTTGGTGGGATTTGAGCCCAGCCCCCAGTGCTGTAAGGCAGCAGTTTGCTGTCCATTTATACTGACCAGAAGGAATCTAAAAGGACACTGATGTGATTTCAGTTAAGTGAATGGTGGCCTAGGGATATATTTGACATATACACTGGAAGCCTGCACCAGACCCCTGAGGCCAGTAATCGGTTGCGTTGGTCACTTAGTGTATATACAGGCACATCGCCACAGCGACTAGAGCAGTGGCGCTGAAGTGGCAGGAGTATATATTGGCGAGTATACTTTCTTGTTATTTTATCACATTTTCTGGCTTTGGGCATATTTTTGCTGAAATCATACAATCTCCTTAAACACTTAGCAAACATTTTTAAAGTCTAGCATTTCCAAAATATAACAGTGCTTATAATATTGTTGGAAAATGTATTAGTTTTCTAGAGAAAACTGGGGACTCGCAAACATGCTTTGCATCGCATTTACTGTTTTATAATAATAATAATCTTTATTTGTATAGCGCCAACTTATTCCGCAGCGCTTTCAGGCATGGATAAAGGCAAAACAATACAACAATTGCAACAATTACAATGTGAGGTACATTGGGTTAGACACAAATGGGTTGGAGGTGGTACATGAGGTGCAGGGGTAGGGGAGCACAGGCAATAGGAAATTTCATGTACAGATCATTTATTAGAAGGCAAACAGGGTGGAGCACCATAGGGAGGGGCGAGGGACTAGGTCAGGAGATTTGGTATGCTTCCCTGAAGAGGTGCGTTTTTAAGGCACGTCTGAAATTTTGTGCATCGGGAATTGTCCGGATGCCTTGGGGTAGAGCATTCCAGAGGATGGGTGCTGCTCTGGTGAAGTCCTGTAGGCGAGCATGTGAGGTTCGTATTACAGGGGTGTTTAGTCTGAGTGTGTTAGCCAGTGTTTTAGACATTTTTCAGGCACATTTTTTGCTTGCTGTGTCTAACAAAGGGGTGTTCCTTGTTACAAAACAGGAAGTGGCCTGAATTGCGCCAAAAATTGTGGCAAAATGCACCAAAATTTGTGCATTAACTGAGCCAACTAAACTAAATCGACAGATTTATTCAGCAGAGCTAGGCCGCCTGCAGATGGCCAGGTCAAATCCCCTGCGAGAATTCTCGCAGCAGGACCCGACCCACGCCCCTGCAGGGAGCAGTGCGGCTCTCACCTTCTCCCACGGCTCCAGCTCTGTGATGTGCCGGCTGACAGCCAGCCGGCACATGCGCAGAGCGGAGCTGGGTGCCGGGAGGGACATTTCTGTGCGGGCCTCTGCGAGATCCACACAGAAATAGAGCATGCCGCGATTTGTTTTCCGCATGTATTTTCACGCGGACAAATCGCGGCCGTCTGCCTAGGATTGCGTTTTTCAATGCAATCCTATGTAGGCGGGCACGGGCGGAAATTTGCGGGAAATCCCGTTGCAGAATTTCCGCCCGCGTGCAGGAGGCCCTACTGTGATAAATCTGGCCCATTTTAGGACAGTCTAGTCTAAGTTTGCACTGTCTAGATTTTAGAAGGTAATAGTAAATGCCCCGATGTTTTCTAAGTTGCGCACTTCAAGTGCCAGCACCCATACCCATTCAAAGCTTTGGGAATTAGAATTACTATTAGGCCAGGCTCACACGAGCGGGTGGTAAACTGCTACATGTAGAACATAGCGTTTTACCGCTGTTTGAGCTGGCGTGTCGCCATATATGGCGATTCTTGACTGTGCGTGACATTGTATCTCACACATGCTGTCATGCGCAGTCTTCCTTGTTTCTTTTTTAATATCCCGCTCTGTCGCTTAGCGACGTTGCGTATAAACGCTGCACATGCACAATGTAATTGTGTATGTGCAAGCGTTTATTACTCACCCATAGAGAACAATGGGGCTCTATCGTAGATAATAAGCGATAGAATAGAACAGGCTGCATTCTTTTTTACGCAATGAATATATGCTAGTGTGAATGGATCTATGAAAATCAATGTACTTTCATTGATTCCATTCACATCCTATTATGTGCGCGTATATTGCCCATCACTCTTGTGAGTTAGGGCTCATTCATGTGACCGTGATACATGGTGAATGGAGTCAATGAATGTACACATTAACGTGTAAACACAGCGTGTAGATATGCACGTGAAAAAGATCGCAGCATGCTCTACTTCACCCCGTATCATGCAACGTGAGCCCTATTCTTTACTGTGGGTAGCAAATACAACCTTGTTCATATGCAATACATTGCGTATGAGCGACAACACATATGCAACCTCGCTGAGACAGAGGGGGGAATTAAAAAGAAAAAGACAAAAGTCACACTGTGCATTACCGCGTGCGTGATATACGCAGTCATGCACAATGCACTCGCTGCCATACGCGGCGATAGCCAACTCTCTACCGACTCACACAGACCGGTTTTACACATACGGTCATGGAAATGAGGCCTTAGGCCTTAAAGGTGTTTTCCAGGAAGAATACTACTGATAACCTATCCTCAGGATAGGTCATCAATAGTTATTCAGCTGGGGTCCGCTGCTCCGGACCTGACCGATCAGCTGAGTGGGTGCATGCTGTTAGCGCCGCAAATACACAGAGGTCGGAGCTGAAGCAGAAAAGGCTCCATGTCAACCTATGTATAGTGGCCGGTGCTTGTAACTGCAGGCACGGCTCTCATTGAAATCAATGCAAGCTGTGCCTGCAGTTACAAGCGCTGGCCACTGACAGCATGCGCCCACTCAGCTGATCGGTCCCAAGCGACGGATTCCAGCCGATCATCTATTGATGACCTATCCTGAGGATACGTCATCAATAGTATTTTCCACGGAAAACCCCATCAAGCAAATACATTACGATGTGCAATGTCTGTAGTTCTTATCTCTTCTATTTTACTTATAACAATCCATTTTTCCTTAATGCAGTTTGATATTAATTAAGTTTTTTAGTTCCTGCACTGAGCATACAGAATTTATTCTCTATTCTGAAGCTAAAAGTTTTATAACTTTCATTTCCTGATTGGAAACTCCCTGAAACTGGATGACAAAGTCAGTAAATAGGAGGAGGGCCAGCTAGAGCACTGATCTACATACACTAGTTACTTGTGTAATTCATTCAGCAGAGGATAAGAAAACTGCACAGTATGTCTAGACAAAGTAGATATGGCAACGGTGGTAATGGGTACGGAATTCAAGGCAACTACCAGTCTCAAAGAAATTACCACCATGGCGAGAATTCTGGAACTAGCATGGGACAGCAGCAGAGTACAAACTCTCAACAGGTTGTCAGAAATGAAAACCCAGGTCCACAAGCTTCTCAAGGGTCCGAGTAGTAAGTGTTATCTGTTCTATTTTATAGTTACATGTACAGTACTTTAGTGTTGACTGTGACTTTAAAATTAGGCTGAAACAAATCAATGGAACCTTTATGAAGGTTCAAAGGGAAAAACATTGGAGTGCAGAGATGATGTACGAGTACATATTGAAATCCCTAGACACTGTATTCTTTCATGTTGTGCAGCAACACGAGGAAAGCTGCAGCATCAGGATTCACATAAAGGTTCTTAGATTTGTGAGTTTGTTTATTAACATAATTTGTTTTATATCAGTAAAGTGTTTTATATTTGTCGCGACCCGTCAGATAACTTTTGCTCCCTAGGATTACAGTATAACGAGATCCTGAATTCTGTCACTGACTTTACAGTTTCATTTCTCTGACTCATTGTGTCTTTTAGTTTCGTTTTCTCTTTCTCAGTGTCTTGTGAAACATTGTAATAAGAGCTTGAATGCAAACTATGCAGAGTTTAACAGTGATCAGCAATTTTAAGGCAATGTGAAAGGGAAGTATGAGTTGTGTTCATAAAAGGCATTTTTTACCACCAAGGCTCCTTAACCCCTTTAGGACTACTTTGGGCCTTTAAAGGGTATTCCAGTAAATTGACTTTTTTTCAGCGGATAGGTGAAAACAACTGATAGATCAGTGAGGGTGGACTGCTGGGACGCCCACCAAACCTGAGAAGTTGGGTCCCATTTGCCCCACTTCTGCTCACCTCTGCAGCACCGCTACGATCCGATATCAGTTTCCACGGAGAGCTGGCTGTGAATGCGTGCACGTGCTCCATTTCAGTGGGGCTGTCAGCAAAAGTGGGACAAACAGGACTCCGCGTTATCAGGATGGGCGGTCCAACCGTTGATCCTACAGAGAGGACTGTCAATCAGCATATGGAGGGAGGAGCCTATTGTGCATAGCACTAGACATCAGGCTGCGCACTGCCAGCTTTAACCCATAACTTGTGATAAACTATTGCAGTGATCCACATAAGTGACAAATCTCTGAAGCCAGTATGTTGGTCACGACAATGTACTGCCTTCAGAGAGGGCTGCATAAGGTTCAGAGAGGGCTGCATAAGGTGCCTAACTGATTCCCTTTAAGGATAATTAAAATGTCAAGACTACATACTGAAAACAGTTTGAATCTCACTATGTCTTGGCATGATATACATGATGCTATTGGGCAATAGCAAGCCGCTCCTGATGCTACTTTAGCAGTTCAATAAATATACATAATGCATCAGTTAAATTACTGGCTTTAAATCCTAAGGCCCCCTGTCCCCCGAATCACGCCAGCTGAAGCCTTCCATAACGTTGCTGTGGAAAGTGCCGGCCCCGTGTCCACGAGCAGAGAATCATTGCAATTCTCCGCTCGCGGCCAGCAATTCGCAGCATGCTTTGAATTGCCCCGATTCTCTGCGGTCAGCCTATCTGTCAAATAGGCTGACCTGCGGAGAACAGTCTGCCGGCGCCTGCTCCCGAGCGGCAGCTCCCGCGGCTGAGATTCGCCATGGTATACCGCAACGCCCGTGGACAGGGGGCCTTAGGGCTAATGCCCACGGACGGATTTCTGCTGCGTTTCTCACGGCGAAATTTTGCAGCTTTGAGTTCTATTGAGCCTAATAGCTTTCCTGCTGTCAATGCTCCCAAGCGGAATTCTGCCGCAGATTTCCGCTGTGGGAAAAAAATTGCGGCATGTTCTATTTCACCGTGGATATAGTATTAATGGAGACCGCGGAAATCCGCAGCGGAATTCCGCGATCGCTCGCGTTTTTAAACGCGATACTCCCACAGTGGAAATCTGTGGCAGAATTCCACAACGCTCGTGGGCATGATCCCTTAATCCAATTAAAACCTGGAAATCGGGCCTAACTGCACTTCACCAGGATATATCCCCATTTAAAACTTTTTCCTCACTCCTGTTATGCCTAATTTAGACGCAACAATTATTGCTCAAAAGACATCTTTTGAGTGATAATTATTGTGTGCATTTATACAGCAAGATGATCGCTCAAAATTCGCTCCAACGGCAGTTTGAGTGACAGTTTTGAGCGCTCACTTTGCATAAGTGTGTAAATGAAGGCTAACGCTGTATGCAGAAGACAAGCGTGACCGCTATCTTCTGCGTACAACTGTTGTCTTCTCGGAGCGCTCAGCTGACCTACAGCTAAATGTTCTGAGCGGGGTATGCAGAACAAGGCAACCTCGCTGTGATTTTCAGAGAAGGGCTTTAAATCTAAGCCCTGAAAATCATCCATAGCATGTGTAAAAAATAAAAATATATATATACTTGAATTCAATAAATGGCCGAACGCTGCCTGTGATTGGCTGAGCGCTGTGACCAATCACAGGCAGCACTCAGCTGTCATTCATTAAATGGCTGAGCGGTGCCTGTTATTGGCTGAGCGCTTTGCCAATCAGATACAGCTCTATCAGCAGGCGGGGATTGTAAATCCCCACCAGATGAAGGAATTTCAGAGCAGTGCTCAGCTAATCACAGGCAGCGCTCGGCCATTCATTAAATTCAATGAATGGCCGAACACTGCCTGTGATTGGCTGAGCGCTGTGACCAATCACAGGCAGTGCTCAGCTGTCACTCATTGAATGGCTGAGTGCAGCCTGTGATTGGCTGAGCGCTCAGCCAATCAGATACATCCCTTCCAGCAGGCGGGGATTTTAAATCCCCGCCTGAGGAAGGAACTTCAGAGCAGTGCAGGGAGAAGAAGTGGCTACACACGGCTAAGCCCCGTCAGCAGCAGAGAGGTGCTGGTGGATAATTTTCAGGGAAGGGCTTATATGTAAAGCCATTCCCCGAAAATCACTGTGTGGGGGGGGGGGGTGTGCCGCTATCCTATACTCCTGCTGTGTTCACAGAGCGCACAGCTGGTATACAGCTGAGCGCTCTGAGCGGTGTATGCTGAACACAGCTGGACCGCTATCTTCTTCATACTTGGGGTGTGTTCTCCAAGCGGAATACCAGCTGAAAGAATAGTATCAGTGGTATCCCGCTGAGAACTCAGCGCATGGCACTGATAAGGCTCATCATTCTCTTTCAGCTTGCTGAAAAAGAGTGATGAACGACTTGTTAACGAAATTCCACGATGTCCATGCAGTTAGACCTAATGATTCTTGCTCAAAAGACGGCTTTGAGCGATTTTTGATGAACAAGAATCGCTGGGTCTAAATGCGCCTTAACCCTTTCTAATCCACTGTCTGACGTCTAAAGACTTTATGATTTAAGGCTGTACAGCTCCGATGTTGGAAGACGTTCGTCAGGGTTCTCTTACTGTGTATTGCCAGCCTCTCCGCTGTCAGAGTCTATGCAATGTGTCACTCCATGCAGTACTGGCTTTAGCCAGCAGATAGCGCCATTGTATAACGGCAGAAAAAGAGTAAATTCCCTAGGAAAACCAGGATACAAATTGGATTGGAAAGGATTAAGTCACTAGTCAGCACCAATAATCTTACTCTGCCTCATAAAAGACTAGATCTGCTTGATCAAATGTTGTCAGCAGTTACTGTCTTATGAAGAAATGGAGTGGGGAGTAAAATATTGGGGTAGACTGCAGACTCACACCAATATTCAGGCTTAGAAATGAAGTGTTAAAAAAAAACAACTCACTCCACCATAAACAACTCCTTAACTGTTCTACTGGTCTTAACTTATGAGCCAAACATTAGCTACAAAGTAATGTAGCATGTATTATCATTCAGGTTGTATTTGCATTATGTTGAATATTGGTGTTGAAATAACATACCCTATATTCATTCCATGTTAGTTATGTCAATCTCTATAATATTGCAGCTCAAGTCCCTGCCAAGTTATTCAGCCAGATCCAACAAAGAGAGAAAAACTACTGAGACGTAAGAAAATGTTACACATACAGATTTAAGTTAGCCTTATCTAATATCTCTGTAATCTGTAGTTTACCATACCTTATTTGAAGAAAATTATGGATTTTGTTTAGGTGTCATACTTATACCTCCGAACTGTACTGAGTCATAATATGACCGACTGAGTCATAATACGACACACTGGTAGTCTGTAGGTCCATACTGCTTCTTTGTAGGACATGTGTTTTTTTCTTTCAGATTCATACAGAATCTGCAAAAAAGAATTGTGGCATGTTGTACTGGATGCCTCATTACAGCGATACAGAGAGATACTTGTATGGTTCCATATGAAACGCAATGTTGCAGAACAGAGTTCCTAATGCTCTGTAGTACTAAGTCGTAGGAAGTCATATTCAAATTTGGTAAATGCTGAAAAGTATTTACCAGTGTTATATAAGAGATGTATATTGGCCATGTAATGTGAGCAGAGTCGGTAGAAATATCTATAATGCTGGGACAGATCAGTGACAAAAAAAGACCCGGCTGACAAAGGACACAATGGCAAAGCTGATACCGGCATGGATATCACACAGCTGCAAGAAGCAGTGCAAAACCGAAATACATGGGGGAGCTCAACTTTAGGGTCTCCGAGGGTCGTGACTGACTAAACGGCTAACAACAACAACCTATAAGAGACTATATTAATTCTGTTAAATAGCGAGGACCTCCTCACAATGTAAAGAGTTTTATTGGAGGGGAGTTCTCCAGCCAGCCAATCACCATCTGTATTGTGCACATAAATACTAGCGCCTCTTACTAGCGGGTACTGGTCATTTAGCCATTTTGCCTCTTACTCACTGGCGTTCTTCCTTATGCTGTCTAACAGACGCGGGCTGGCTCTGGATGATACTCAGGAGGTGAGGACCATTACCAAGGTCAGCCGGCAGCCAATTCCACGCTGCAGACTTCCCGGGCGTACACGCCTCCCTTCCACTGAGAGACTGCAGTTGGGATTCGTCATAACTGCAGTCTATCAGTTCGCTGTCAGCCATGTGATTGGTCCATCCGGCTGTTTCTGATAGTGGAAGAGGGGAGCAGCGACCATGTGGTGTATCCAAGATATTGATCTGTACTCATGTATGTATAGCTGGTATCAGTTATACCAGCTGTACATATATAATTATACACAGCAGATATCCAGGTCATACCATCATGCCCCATATATATATATATATATATATTAGAGATGAGCGAGTATACTCGCTAAAGGCAATTGCTCGAGCAAGCATTGCCTTTAGCGAGTACCTGCCCGCTCGAGACTGCAGGTTCGGGTGCCGGCGCGGGGGAGCGGCTGTCAGCAGGAGGGAGCGGGGGGGGGGGGGGGGAGAGGGAGAGAGAGATCTCCTCTCCATTCCGCCCCACTCTCCCCCGCAGCTCCGTGCCCGCTGCCGGCACCCGAACCTTCCGTCTCGAGCGGGGGAGATACTCGCTAAAGGCAATGCTCGCTCGAGCAATTGCCTTTAGCGAGTATACTCGCTCATCTATAATATATATATATATATATAAAGACGAAAGCCCTCACTGACTCACTGACTCACTCACTGACTGACTGACTCGCCAAAAGTTCTCCAACTTCACAATGTCGTAGAAACATGAAATTTGGCACACGCATAGATTATCTCCAAAATAGGAAAAGTAATTGGGTCCCAACTCAAATATTCAATTCTAGCGCAAAAGAATTGGCGTCGAAATTTTACATACGTAATCTAAATCTGTCACTTTCCAATGTCATAGAAACTTAAAATTTGGCACGAGCATTGATTATGTCATAAACGGGAAAAGTTAATGGGTCCCAACACAATTATTCAATTCTATGCGCAAAAGAATTGGCGTCGAAATTTTACATACGTAATCTAAATCTGTCACTTTCCAATGTCATAGAAACTTAAAATTTGGCACGAGCATTGATTATGTCATAAATGGGAAAAGTTAATGGGTCCCAACACGATTATTCAATTCTATGCGCAAAAGAATTAGCGTCCAAATTTTACGTACGGAATGTAATTTCTTCACTTTCCGGTGTCATAGAAACAGGAAATTTGGCACGAACATTGATTATGTCATAAATAGGAAACGCTAATGGGTCCCAACTCGATTATTCAATTCTAAGCGCAAAAGAATTGGCATCAAAATTTTACGTACGGAATCTAATTTTCTCACTTTCCGGTGTCATAGAAACGTGAAATTTGGCAGAAGCATTGATTATGTCATAAAGAGGAAACGCTAATGGGTCCCAACTCCATTATTCAATTCTATGCGCAAAAGAATTGGCGTCCAAATTTTACGTACATAATCTAAATCTCTCACTTCCCAATGTAATCGAAACATGAAATTTGGCACGGGCATTGATTATGTCATAAATAGGAAAAGTTAATGTGTCCCAACTCGATTATTCAATTCTATGCGCAAAAGAATTAGCGTCCAAAATTTTACGTACGGAATCTAATTTTCTCACTTTCCGGTGTCATAGAAACGTGAAATTTGGCACGAGCATTGATTATGTCATAAATAGGAAAGGTTCATAGGTCCCAACTCGATTATTCAATTCTAGCGCAAAACAATTAGCGTCCAAATTTTATGTGCGGAATGTAATTTTTTCACTTTCCGGTGTCATAGAAACGGGAAATTTGGCACAAGCATTGATTATGTCATAAATAGGAAAAGTTAATGGGTCTCAACTTGATTATTCAATTCTATGCGCAAAAGAATTAGTGTCCAAATTTTATGTATGTAATCTAATTCTCTCACTTCCTGATGTCATTTTATATAAAGTAAACGTCACATGGTTACCTCCACATGGTGTTTCCTGGGTAACGCAGAGAATTATGCAAAATGGTGAACATATGTTTTTCCGGTATCTCTAAAGTAAGCACGACTTCATAACATTTTCCGTGTGAACACCAGATAAACACCAGTACCAAATTAACTTGGGCGAAGCCGGGTATATCAGCTAGTATATATATATATATATACATACATACACATCTCCCTGTATATAGTGATATGGAGCATGCTGGTGGGATCTGGATATCTACTATATAATTACATATATTCAGCTACAAACAATTTTTCATATATTCCAGGAAATGAGTCATGTTTGAAAAAGCTTATGTCAAGGGGCTACACCATGTATGTAAATTTGTTTTGCAGCTGGATGCAGCATGGTTTAGATATAGGTAGAGTGACAGGTTGGGGAAGGGGGCCTGAGCTGAACTTTTGCACCCGGGTCCCTAAGCCTTTAGTTACACCCCTGCATTTACCTCTCATGCATGTTCTGTTTCGGTTTCCATGCATGTATGCATGTCCCTGCTTCACTCTCTTCCCTCTAGCCCTTATTTGGGTTGCGTTCTTGTAGGTCGTTGTTCCCACAGCCTGCATGGACCTAACAGAATGAACAGCATAAAAATATTTTTTGCATGCGCTAGGACCTTACGCGATATTATCTGTTTCCATCTCCCTTTGTGTACCCATTGGGTTTTTGCACTCTTTTTGTGCAGACTATTGTGACTGAGGCCATTTGTGTAAGGCGCTATAGTTCTGTCTGGAGTGGCACAATTTGTATACTCGCTCCTTGTTATGACTTAGATATGTCTGTGCTAGGCCCGACCAGCTAAGTCCTGTATGACATTGTGTTGGTTGGAGGAGTTCCTATTTTTTATGCCCTAGGGGTCCACAGGCCCCTTTTTTAAAGTGGGGGTTGTCGGATACTGTCACGTTGTGCTCTTGGGACCTGTAGTTCTATGGGTTTCTAGGAGCACACAGCTGCAGTGTGCTTGATTTAGCTGGCTGATGGTGTGGAGTTCTCCCGCCAGCCAATCACCATCAGTCTTGTGCACATGAATACCAGTTCCTCTTACTAGAAGGGTGCTGGCCATTTTGTTATTTAACCCTTTCCCTCTCAGAACTCTGGTGTTTGGAATCATGTATGTTCTGTTTCAGTGTAAGTCGCATGCATGAGGTTCGAGGTGGGATTCCCTTGTGTCTGTTTGTTGATTGTACAGTGACTTGTTCCGTGTCTGTTTACAGGTGTTCAGATATTAGGTGTGAGCAGTGTCTTGCTCTCTGTCTGTATGCATAGTTGATTTTCTGTGTGGCAAAGTGTGTGTCTGCAGGTGAGAAGACACCTGGTGAGTTTTATGTTCTATGTTATATCCCCCTGTGTCTGTAGGTGAGCAGACACCTGTTGTGCTATTTTCCTTGTCTGGTGTTCCTACCCATTACCATCTAGGGAGAGCCAGGCCCCTAGCCTTCAGCGTGGGGCCGTCCCTATTGGGAAGATCACCCCACTTGTAGGTAGGGTTCACTTTTTGTGGTTGTAGTTGTCTTGTTAGAGTAGGAAAACGCAAGACAATGAGGATCCTTGATGTGGGCTTGTGAGCTTATGTATTCTGGCTAAAATACAGACCAATACCTTGTACATACTTATTAGATATTTCCACATGTTTGGTAGTTGCAGTACATTTGGTAAATATTTTTTTGCGCCTGTTGTTGTGGTCTGTAGTTGTTGTTTGTATGCATACTCGGTTTATGTTTCAGTGTCCATGCATGTATTCATGTCCCTACTTCCCTCTTCCCTCCAACCCTTAGTTGAGTTGCATTAGTATAGGTCGTTGTTCCCACGGCCTGCATGGACGTAACCCATGGCTAATAGTTGCTGATATGATTGAAGTCTATTGGGTTTAATGACACTGACACTTGTTGCTAAAATTGTGACTGCTGCCAAGTCACTCGGCTTCCATCTCGAATCTCCAAAAGAGGCTCAGATGTTCTGCATCTTAGAATGAACCCTACCAGTATTCCCCACCCAATAAAAACAACTAGTGCCAGTGAGCAGCAGTCAAAGGTGCCTTACGAAATTCTACTAAATAGCAAATGGACTTTTGTATATGGTTTGAATGTTTGTAGATTTTGGCTAATTTATGGTTCATTATTTAAGATGCCAAAACAGTATATTTTGTAAAAAAAAAACATGGGCATATACAGCAGTAAAAAACATTCCATATGAAATATGGTGTTTCTGTACTTTTTCTAGCATGTAAATTAAAACCTGAGCATTACTAGTATGCTTCCACACTAACAACAAGGAAGGGCAAGGGTGCATATATAACACACAATATAGAGTCAGTCTGCAGCTGTTCTCTTGGTAAGCAGATGGAAAATTAAAATACAATAATTGAAATCAATCATTTGCATAGTAATCTTGACTCAGTCTATGGTTCTGAAATAGATATACAATTACTTAGAGCATCTGTGTTAGATTACAAACTATGCTACTTTTGTAATGACTTTAGAGTGACATTTGTCAGTGGGTCTGTGTTATTAAAGAAGGCACGTTAACAACACAGGCAAATGTTGTTGTTGTCTTTAAGTGGCAAGAAAAGAAGAAGAAGATTATGAGTGCTTCAAGGAGTCTAGAAGGCCTGGACCTATATATCTTACTCCTACGCAACTGGGTGAGAAATAGAAGGAAGCCAAAGAGGTTATCCTGAGCTGTGAAACTATTTAGTGGTAATTATAATGCAGTAACACAATTGGAGACTTTGTAATATGTCGCTAATCCCTAGGAGGTGTCTTAAAAAAGTTGTGAGGATTAGAAAACGCATTTTCAAATGCTCTATAAAGGAATTCTGAGTAAAGAGCAGGGATTGTGTATTCCTAATTTATCTATTATAGACGTTTTCCAGGTTTTTCATATTGCTGACCTATCAGGATAGGTCATCAATAGTTATTCGGGGGAGAGTCACCACTCGGGATCATGACTATTAGCCGATTAACAGGCCTGCTGTCAGTGCAGTAAAGCCAAATGTCTTTATCGAGGTCATAGCAGGAATCTAATAAGTGGCTTCATTCTCATTGATTTCATCATACAGTAACATTTCATCATTCTGTAGGTTAGGGTGGTCTATAGAGATATGGCAAAAAATAAAGTGGCAGCTATACAGCAAGACACCTTCCCAATTTGTTACAACTGCTAATAGTAATGTTAGGGTAATATTTTAGCATTAAATTCCAACTGGAAGATGGTGCCTAAAACTGATGTATATTATGAGACATGGCGCTTAAGATGTCCAATTACACAAGCTACAGCATTAATATTAACAATTTGCTTTTGCAAAACAACTACTATACATTAAAACATTAAGTATTGACAACAGCATTTGTCCTGTATTAATATTTGTCCTGACAATCTACAGAACATTTGTGCTGTTCCAACAAAAATACCTCCAAAGTGTTAGGCCTGGCAGATGTGGGCGCCGTTCTCTGAATCTGTGATTGCCTTTTTTTCCAGCACTGCCATGGTTAAATTTGTTCTGCTTCTTCCACCCAGCTGCAGATTATTGGTCATCTCTGCACCACTATATAGAGGCCTCAGACCCGACAGCCCCTGCTACAGTGTTGGTGTATGAGCCTTCACATATGCACGTGCCGCAGCTGCTCCTGTTTGTTCCTGTGTTTACAGTTTATGCTTGGCCTACACTTTTGCTCCAGTACTTCCAGTACTTGGTCCTCAACTTGCTCACTCCTTGGTTCTGCAGGCGGCATGGTGTTATCCAACTTCCTGGCTTACTGGTGATCAGTCCTAACAGGGTTAATCAGTGCCTAGGTTCCCGTTCAGGGCCGCCCTTGTCAGGGCGAATTCTGTTCTGTTGATAGCAGAGACTTTCCATCTCCTGCTTCCAGCATAGGGCTAGATTCCCCTGGTCACCTTGCATTCCAAGTCAATCCTTCCTGTGGTGAGCATCCAGGTTTTTAGAATCGGCTGTCTGCCCTGCCAGTCTGTTCCATCTACTGGTTGGGCGACACAGCAGATCCATATCAAATCCTAACACAAATATGTGATTTCCCTAGATCTCCCTACTTTGGCGTGTTGATGCCATACTGAATGGAATAAGTCCTGAAATAAAATAAATAAGTATAACCTACAGGTCATGACATAATAAGTAAATATGCATAATAAGAGATGTACCTGAAAAGAAGACATTTTTTGGTGAAAGTCTGAAAATTCATGGTCTTTGAGCACAACCCTCCCCAAATAAAGGTTTGTTAAAAGGAAAAAAAATAGAGGGTGTCTTGCTTTGTAGTTGGAAGTTACATTTTTTGGGCCACCCTACTCTAGGTGTTACCTGTCTATATACTGTATAGGTCTCATAACCTTTAATCAATGCGCAGTCACAGAGAAGGAGTGTTTTGTGAGTTTTGGATGACAGTATTATGGCTATTAGCACATCAGGCCATTGTCATATTTTACAAATAAAGACTCTAAATATCATCAATACTCAAAAACCTTTCACTGCTTATCATACAGCTACCACTTTAAGAGAAAAAACAGTTTATTCTGCTGCAGTGGGACTACATAACGCAGTGTTGGACACCATCAATGCTATTGATCCCTGTCCTCAGGATAAGTCATCAATAGCAGATCGTCAAGGACCCGAAAACTCCACTCCGTTCAACTGTTCACTGTAGTTGCTGCGCTAGTGCCAGAGTTGTTCAAGTAAATATGACATGTAGTATCATTCAGGTCACTGCACAATGTAAGAAACTATGTTGATTCTAGTCCACAGCAGCTCCAGTGAACTGCTGATGTGCCCTGTGTTGATCTGCTATTGATGACGTATCCTGAGCATAGCTAATAAATAGTATAATACTGGAAAACCCCTTGATAAATGTGGCCAGTGAGTTTTAAGACCTATTAAATCTGTTTTTGTACATCACTTCCCTATGCTTCCATACAATTTCCATATGCAGTAAATGTAATCTTCTCAAAATTCAATAATTTTGGAAATACATTACAATATTTTTCTTGTACTGAGTCTGAGTTACAGCTTTTTTTTATAGCCCAGAGCTGCATTCACAGGCTTCAGAAATCTTACAAGTATTTTCTACTGGCTCAAAGTTTGCAGATAACTTTTTCTGGTCATTTCAGTTTGGGTTCATTCTTTACAACAGATACTTTCTATCTAAAAAACCATAGAAGAAAGTAACTTTCCAAATCATTCATGGGAGTTCAGCATGTGCCTAGTGAAAAGTTAAGAGCAGAATTGTGATTGCAGCTATGGAGTGGAAAGTCAGCTGAAATTCAGGATAGGTATAAGGCGGACCAAATTCCACATGCAGCAGGCTCACAGCAGATTCTGTCTGTGAGCCTGGCTGGCAACCCCGCGTGCCTTATTTACGTGTATTGTGGATGACTGCGGTAGCTCACCGTCGGTCATGCTCTGTACGTTTTTTTTAATGTTTGTATTTCCTGTGCCATCGCTTATCGATGACGTGGGTACTCGCGGGCCATATGGGATGTTAATTGTGCATGGGCTGCAGCTTGGATGGCCTCCATTGACTTCAATAAAAACCACCTGTGTGGAATACGTGGCAAAATAGAGCATGCTGCGATTTTCCTCCATACGTGGAATATGTGATTCGTATCCATGAGTGTGAGCGAAAAAGCAAATTTGCATGCTTTTCAATGCCCACATTTTGCCATGGATTCTCCATGCGGATGCCGATCGCAAATTCCGCAATTGGAATCTAACTTTATGTATATTAAATTTGTATATAATCAGTAAAATTATCTTCCAAACTCCACTTACTCTTCAGGCCAAATATCCGCAGGCGGATTGGATTTGCGGAATCCGTACAGCGCACCAGCGCAGAAGATCCGCATTTTAGGCCGCCCATAGGGAATCATGGGCATCTGCACTTCAATGTACACATGTGGATTTGTTTTCCGGATTCCACATGTGATAAACATGATGCTCCATTATAGTGCGGATTCCATGCGGACGGCTTCCATTGAAGTCAATAGAAGCCGTCTGATCCGCAGGGGACACGGGAAAGCAGGAGTTTAAAAAGAAAAAAACTGTACTGCACATGTGCGCCTTCCGCACACATCCGCAGTACAGAATAAAGACAACACAGACAGGTATGTGCAGCCACTGGCTGCGAGCGGGGTCGGATTCCACTGTGGGCTCCTGCATGGGGAATCCGACCTGCCTGTGGACACGAGGCCTTAAAGCTTAAAAATATTAAACAGTACTTTATTATGCTTTCACAAGTTTTATTATAAACAGAAAAAAACTCAGGCCGGTCAAGTATCCCATCGCTTCCATTTTTTTTGCATTTTAAAATGTTTTACCTGAGCAACTCTTTTTAATTCTGTTTTCTTTTTCGGTGCTCTGCATTCTGTTGTAGGTGGACGAATATCTGAATCAGAAGCCCGACAGCAGCAGCAACGGATGCAAGCTCAGTCCAAGTATCAAAAAACGGTTTGTTTGTGTTTATTATTATTTGCTTGCATGATCATTATCAGTGATGAGCGAGCCCCCAAATGCTCGAGTCGAGCTTTTCGTAAAATTTGAGAGCTCTACTCGAGTAACGAACCCCATTGACTACAATGGGAGACTCGAGCATTTTTGTATGTGGGACGCCGGGTGCCGAGCTTTTTTTTTTCTAGGTTCGTCTCTCTCTCTCTCTCTCTCTCCAACCCCCCCCCCCCCTCCCTGCCTGCCAGACAAAAAAATTTCCATTGACGCGCGCTGCGGCTGGGAGGGGCCAAAACAGGCACGTCACAGCAAGGAGGAGCCAAAAACTGGGGCGGGGTCGAACATGGCTTGATGCTCGTTCGAGTAACAAGCACCACTCGAACGTGCATCAACCTCGGCAGAGTATGTTCGCTCAACTCTAATCATTATATATGTATGTGGCAGAGGACAATTTATCAGGTGCAACTGAACTGGGTTTGTCATAGGATGCAGCTCACCGTGCTGTCGCAATGTTATATTTGTAATTTTACATGTGCATTTGCTCAACTCAGAAAGTTATCACAATGCACAAACCATATTTGGAATCCTAAATCGCAGACATTTTAAGCCCTGTACCATTCGTAAATGTATACATTGTGTAACTTATTAAATGCACTAAAATAGCTATTATAATTAAAAGAGCTATAATAATGAAATATAATATAGGGTGAGGCAAAAGTGTGGACACACCCGTTTAACTGGTGTAAGCATGAGAAAATTTACTTCCAATGTGTGAAAGTATTAAGTGGGAGGGAGACTGCAGTGTTTGGTGGAAGAGACATTTTTAGCAACCATTTTGAACTCCAACATATTGTATTCAGCTCAGGTTTTTCAGATTGATATATCAATCTGGCATATATTTTTTTTGTCTGGCATTCAGGGCCCTTTTTTATTGATGGATGCCTTAACAGTGAGAAGTACTGCCAGTTGTTACAGAATGCCATATTCCCAGATGTGCTCACTTAGAACAGTAAGTTCCCACATTACTTTCAACAAGATGGTGTACCTCCACATTTTGGTGTGGATGTATGCAGATGACTTGATTAACAATTTCCTGGGCACTGGATTAGGTGTAGAGGTCCAATAGAATGGCTGCCAAGGTACCCAGAATTAACACCTTTGGACTTTTAAAGTCTAGGGCAAATTAAAGCCCTTGTGTATGTGGAAAAAAATATGGAATGTGGTTCACTAGAAATGGTGAATCCTACAGTGCTGTAAAGAAATATCACCTCAGATCTTCAGCATGTTCGCAAATACGGGTTTAAATGTTTAACCATGGTGAACACATTGAACATGTCATGTAAACCACTTTGTGAATTTTTGTCCTCACTTATCTCCTAAACAAGAACACTTAGGGCAAAACAGACACTTCCAGTGTATTTCTGAGTATATTCTAGTCAAGATTGATCTATCACATGACCTCCTTCCCATTCGAATTTAATATGGCAGAATCCAAAATGGCCACTAAAAACATATCCTCCATCAAAAAATGCAGCATCCCTCCCAATTAATGCTTTTACACATTGAAAATCAATTTTCTCATTATTACACCAGTTAAATGGGTGTGTCCACACTTTTGCCTCACAGTGTATAATACCTAAAATAGCTATTAAAATTTTTATGAAATCATTCAAAAACAATTGTATCTGACAATTCCAATTATAACCCAATAACATGATATATATTAAAAAATATGCAAAAGAATGTTACTGGGAGATAGAAGCCAGGCATGTGGCTGAGATCGTGGGTTTAATTGTATCATTGTCTGTCACCTTCCATAGCTTACATGTGCTAGAAAAATGAATACTGGCTTCTGATCATTCAACATGACGCCCAGTATTCATCACATAGCACAGAATTACCAAAACAGAAAATGAAAACGTTGTCATGGTAACACAGTAGTAAAAAATTAATCTGGTGTGACTTTTAGATGTCAAACCAAGGGCAAGAGTTTGCATCAATGTTTGCCCATGGAGGCTTTTTGAATTAACCCTTTCCAATCCACTGTCTGACGTCTAAAGACATTATGATTTAAGGCTGTACAGCTCTGATGTTGGAAGACGTCCGTTGGTGTTCTCTTACTCTATATTGCCAGCAACTCTGCTGTCAGAGCTTATCCACTGTGTCACCTCATGCAGTACTGGCTTTAGCCAGCATATAGCGCCATTGTATAACGGCAGAAAAAGAGTAAGCCCCCTAGGAAAACCAGGATACAAATTGGATTGGAAAGGGTTAAAGAGAATGAGGAGGCAGGGTTGTCTTCTCTCCATAAAAGAAAGGGCAACCAGCTCACCACTCCTGTGCTTATCCACCTACTCTGAATCACACATCCTGCATAGTCGGGCAATAATTATGTAGAAAAGGAAAATTCATCCAGCTCCATAGTTAGCAGAATAAAATACATGTTTATTGGAGATGACTGAAATCCAGCTATTTGATTCCTCGCATGAAAACAGGTTTCAGATGTAACAAACATCCTTCTTCATTGCCAATGAGCAAGAAAGGATGTTTGTTATGTCTGAAATGTGTCTGTGTGTCGGGAGTCAAATTGCTGGATTTCAGTCGCCTCCAATAAAGATGCATTTTATTTACCTTAGCAAGAATAAACTTATCTTTATACATGATTGTCTCCTCTCTTCCTTACTCTCTGCATTACCTATTGAACTCTTGTTGATTAAGTTCATAAATGACACTCAGAATTTTAGGGTGAGAAGGTAGGAGCAAAACAATTCATTTAATGCTGATGATCTATTACTGTTCCTTGGTAATACTGATGGAAGCCGTCTGTGCAGATTCCGCACAGAAATAGAACGTGCTGCGATTTTAAATCCGCTCTTTGAAACCGCAATCGCTATCCGCTCATCTGAGCGGATTTGAAGATATTCTGTTTTCTCAATCTGTGCGGAATACTGCGAATCATCTGCGTGGGTGACGATTCTGGATTCCGCAGTTGAAATCCAGTCGTGTGAGACTGGCCTAAGAAAGGAGGTTATTACATAATCTGTAAACTGGAGGTTAAAGAATTTTCTTAGAGATCAGTTCAACAAATACAAGAGTTTTTTCTTGAGAAAACAAAGAAAATTACAGAGATAAGGCTTTTAATTAGAGTCTGGAAGGAGGTTAGGAAGGTGTGAGTTCAAGGATACACTGATATGCCCACCACAATACAGATGAGTCTTGTGCATCTTCAGGGGATAGTTTACATCTCTGGGTAACTATTTGACATTGACAAACACTCTGAGGAACTTTTTATGAGTATTAGGTGTAGAGTATTGCATAATTCTAGAACTTTAATCTTTGAATTGAGTAAAAACATAATATTTCATCATATAGTCCACTGGGAAAAAACTATAGGCAGCAAAGATAAGGGATTTAGGGGTACAATTTTTGGTTGCAGTTCTAAATATCTTTATATGCTTTACATAAAAGTAACACCATTTTTGTGATTTATAGATTGTGCTTCACAGCAACTGGTTTCTACAAAATAGGTGCTATACTGCCAGATTAATTAAATTAAGAGCCTATTAAAACAATCGGGCGCAATAATGGGATTGATGTGTTCATTTTTCTTCCCCCATCAGCTGAATGAGGCTGGTGTGGGTGGGTATCAGTGTTTTATATATATTAGCATTGTAGTATTTTAATAATGTGTTATATATAGTTAGGCCTTAGTCAGACGGGCGATTTTTCGCGCGATTTGCGGATCGCATGACGGATGCGCATCCGCAAATCGCGTGACTGGTGCGCGCAAGTCGCCCGCAAATCGCCCGAAAATCTGCTCCTAGCCGCGTTTCATTAGAAACGGGCCGGAGCTGTCCAGCGCATTGCATTCAATGGAGACGGCAATACAGCCGCCTCCATTGAAAGCAATGCGCTGCGGGCGAGCCCGGGATGAATTGTCGGTAAGGGCTTAAATATATAAGCCCTTCCCGGCAATTCATCCTAAAATGTGTTAAAATAAAAAAAAATTGTATACTCACCTTCTGCCGGCAGCCGGAGCTCCGCGCGGCCGTCCTGCAGTGGGTGTGAAGGGGGTGTGAGTCAGACCTGCCCCCTGATTGGCTCAGCGCTGAGAGGCAGCAGTCACTCACCCATTCATGAATTCATGAATGGGTGTGTGAGTGAAACCTGCCTCTGATTGGTCAGGGCTGTGACCAATCAGAGGCAGACCATTCAGCAGGCGGGGATTTTAAAGCCCCGCCGGCTGAATAGTGCCGAGAAGCAGTTCAGGAGAACTGACAGCGGCCACGGCTGGACTCCGGCTGCAGCGGAAAGGTGAGTATACAATTTTTTTTTTATTTTAACACATTTTAGGATGAATTGCAGGGAAGGGTTTATATATTTAACCCCTTCCCGACAATTCATCCCGCGCACGCCGGCAGCCCATTGCTTTCAATGGAGCGGCTGTATTGCCGGCTCCATTGAATTCAATGGGCAAACATCGTTCTTCTCTGCCACAGCTGTTACAGCTGTGGCAGAGAAGAATGATTTGTCTTCTATATGTTCTCAATGGGGTCGGCGCTGCTGCCGCCGGCCCCATTGAGCACATATACAGAAGAGAACAGGAATCGCAGATCGCAGATAGGTGCGATCTGCGATTTTTTGTTCTATAATTTATAGGACGAGCGCATAAAAAGCGCTCATGTGTTCGATACCATTGCAAAGCAATGGTTTTAAAAAATCGCCGGACGCATGCGCATGCGCAAATCGCGGCTAAAAACGCCCGTCTGACTAAGGCCTTACAGTGTATAATAAAAGATAAACATGTATCAACCTTTTCCACATAAGCCTATAAGTAGGGGGAGGGCAATTAAGAGTGACAATAGATCACTAATGGATTTGGAGTTGTCTACTTAATACCACCCATGTCCAATCAACAGATATATGGGGCACCAATTGTTCCCTGATATACTTCACACTCGACCTTGGAGGTGCAGTCATTTTCTGACCTGCTTTGTGCCAAATACAGAAAAAACAGCAACATAGTGATGTTAGTTAGTCACGCCTCTGTTACTGTATAGGTTTGCAGGCAGTAGCTTTTGGTTGACTCCCTGTGTTTGGCTGTGTTATAAGGTACTTCATTGGCCCAATGTACGACACCTACAGGGGTTGACTCGCTGTAAAAACATAAAAAATGATCAGCTGATCACTGTTTACGGGGCACCATCTGGGCACCATATAGCACTCTTCATCTAGATTATATAGGACACTTTTTAAGCATTGTGTTCACTATTTTATTTGAGCATATTATACACTATTCATCTGGGCACTGTATGCACTATTTTTCTGGACATTGTGTGCTAACACTTGTTTGGGAGTATTTGGCCTCTTTATGGCTATTATTTTGCCTCTTGATTGCAGTATTATTTGAGCCCTGTACGGCATTATTATTTCAGCACTGTATTGTGACATTTTTGGCTATGTTACAGAATTATGTTCACTGTATAGTCATCTTCAGTATTTAGGTTCTGTATGGCAGTATTATTTTATGGGTTTTTTTTATTGCATTTTTTGCACTCTGTGTTTCAGTTGATATGATATTGTTTATTTTTTCTATTTCAATTTTTTTCACTTTTTTTGAGGTTGTACACAAGCCAAGCACACCCACACAGTATAAGTGTGTTGGAGTTTTTTAATATGTCCTGTTATTGTAGTTACTATAACTACTATGATCATACAATCCACTATGACTAATCCCATTACCGCATTTAACAACTATGGTTGGCACTATTGTTATAACTCTATATTGCATGGTTTATGGGCTGGAAAAATGGCTAAATTAAACAATAGAAAAACTTTTATATTTTCAACCTTCATTTCATATTAATATGTGAAAATTAGTATGCACCCTGCAGACATTTTTGACAGGAATTAACCCAGTTGGAGTTTTATTATGGTCCTTTAAAAAAAAAAAAAAAAGTGATCGATATTTAATACTTGCTGATTCAATTAGAAACGTGAAAGGTTCTTTATTATGATACAGAAATACACAACAGAACATTTGACACATTAAAATCATAAACACAAGAGACACGGGGGACAATTATTTGCGAGGGAAAATATTTTTCATTCTTTTTAATGAACAAGTCATTTATTAAATCTGTGTATTACGGTGATATATTATATAATGACAACTGAACAGCAAGAGTAATAATGGAAGTGATTATTACCAGTCACATCTCCTTTGTCTATATTTAACACTGTAATTTTACGTTTCAGCAAGGTTTAAAGTCTTTGTTGTAAGTATTCTGAATACACCTCATCACAAAGAAAAGCCTCGGGTAGAAGGATTGAATTTCATCATCAAGACTCGCTACTACTGCATAAAGAATTGCTTGCTTTTCTTAGCATCTAACCAACATGGTTAAACCTAGGCAGACAAGCATGGTTGGAGGTTTTACATCGGTCCACAATTCATTGTTTTAAACTTGTTTTTGTATTTCTTCAGTACACCATGTTTTTACAACTGAATTATCTATGCCCAGGGCGATTTTGTACTGAAGTGTAACATAATATTCCATACTTTATATATTTGATACCAGTCAGCAAGAAGGGTTCGATGGCTCATTTATCAGTCCAGTATAGTAGTTCTGTCGGGTCTCCTGCTGGAAGCGGCCTAGGATAGAGAGGGATGGCGAGCTCGGAGATATATAGTATTCTATTATTTGACAATAAACAAATATCTCGAAAATGATGAGGAATTGAAACACAGAGTATATTAGAAAGTATTTTAGGGTGTATTCCCATGTTACATATTTACAAAATCTTTAATAGATGTGGGTTTCACCTTTGAAACCTGTACCTATTTCTAGAATGGGGAATTTCTGACCTCGCTCCCACCTGGGGATGCAGACACTGTGAATGGAGAGATGTCAGCACAGGCATGGCTCTCCGCATTCACTTCTATGGGATTTCCTGTAAACAGCCAAGCAGTTGTGGCACTGGCGTAACTATAGGGAATGCAGGGGATGTGGTTGTACCAGGGCCCAGAAGCCTTAGGGGGGGCCATAAGGCCTCTATTCTCCATATAGGGAGCCCAATACTATGAATAAAGCATTATAGTTGGGGGCCCTGTTACAGGTTTTGCATTTGGGTCCAGAAGCTTCAAGTTACGCTTAAGGGATTAAAAGAAGTTGGGGGACGCCAAGATAAAGTTTTGCACTGGGGCCCACCCCTGAGTTGTGGAATCCCTGTTATACAGAGAAATGCAAGTCCCTGAGGTGGAACCTGTTTCAATCAGGCATTCATGGCATATGCCATTAATGTCTAGGATGGGAATACCCCTTGTAAGCCTAATTAGCATAAAATCAGAAAATTTGTATTTATAGTATATTTAGTGCACATAATTTGTAGTAGATTTATAAGAAATTATTCCTAAATATTGTGGGAATTCTTTAGACAAGTCAAAATAAATAGCAGACCAAAGCTTGGGTTTATGCCAACTGAAGAATGTCCATTGGTAGTTATGGAGTTTACAATGCAGGCATTTTAGAAATCACATCCACACACTGCAGAGAAAATCAGTAGTACAAATTGACCTTCGCTGTGGCTTTCAAATTTGCAGCATGTCAATTTATGTTGCAGATTTTCACAGCATATTTCAAATAAAGAGATGAAATTCACAGCATAATCCACACAATCTGGTGTGGATTTGCCGTGGAAAATCCACAATGTGTGAGTATACCTTGAAGGCTTAGGGTGACTACCCACTAGCGTTTGCAAATTTGCTGCGTTTTTTTTTTAGGTGTCTATGGGGCTTTCTAATGTTAAAAACGCATCGCGTCAAAATCGCACTTTACCGCAAAATCGCGATTTTGAGCGATGCAATTTTAACATTAACAAGTCCCATAGACCCTGCAAAATTCACAGTGAAAAAGAACTGTAGTGGGTAGTCAAACAGATGGGCTCATGCGCTAATACACTCACTATGGCGTGTATTAGCGCATGAGCAAAGTTTTTATGGACCATTTAAACTCTGCGCTATTGCTCGCAAGCTTGAAAAAAAAAGCAAGAAGATAGGTTGTGTTCTATCATTTTTGTTCATAGAAAAACTATGTTTAAGCCCTAAATATGATTTTTCTGTGTAGATGCAGAGAGAAGAATACAAAAGAAAGCAAAAGGAGGAGGAAGATGCCAAGGTACAAAAGATGAAGGACATTCAGAGAAAAAAGGTATATATTTTTATTACATAATGTTGTATTGTTTCTTTGCTTTCTATGTTGACAACTGAAATCTAATCATACTGCAATAAACTATAGTGAAAAAAACAATAAGATTATGACCTTCACATCTTCTTGGCTGATGCTAGAAAATTAAAAAAGACACGACTCCTTGTATTGCAATAACTTGTCATAAATGTGACACGAGGGTACAAGGGCAGGTACAAACATTAATTCCCAGAAGCATGCAGAACAGGCAACATACTATATAGAGAGGATACCACAGGTGCAAAACACTGCTGAACAACACTCACCTGCCTACCATACATGGGGGGTGGGGGGGGGGGCTGCTTAGTATTATGTTATTTTTAATACTCAACATCTTTTTGTAATTTAAAATTTGATACATCGGTTATGCTTTTCAACAGCAAACAGTGTATTTTCCTTTGTGCGACAATTCTACCAAACATAGAATTAGCTATTAGCCTTTACTGTATTATGCTTTTATCTTTACATTTTAATATGTCACAGGACAACTGGAGTTAAGAAATGCACAAATAACTAGATAGCATCTTCAAATATATTGTACATGGGGGAAAGAGTAGCACATGTAAATATATTTGTCAATTTTGCGAATATTCTACTTGAGCTTCCATTTGGAAGATTTTATATTACTCAGAGTCCTAAATATATTGAGACTACAGCTGCACGTATTAAATGTTTATTGTGCTAGGCAAACAATTGATTTAGTTCTGTCTGCTTATTTTAGGCTGAAAAGCTAGAAGAAAAAAGACAACAACAGGATTTAGAGAAAAGGGAAAAATGGAATGAAGACAGATGCATGTAGGTTGAACAGTTCAATTTTCATGAAACGTTAGGAAATAACACTCACCTTCAAAAAGACAACATTTACTGTAAGAATGGCACGACGTACAATTTGTCTTAATACTTATATTGTCTGTACATATAGATCGATTGTAACCTTATCGGTTTAACAACATTTCCTGGTAAGGCTATATATCATGTCAGTTTTGGAAGTGGGATGAAGCAGAGAAACTTACTGTGAAGGTGGAAATTGTGCAATTATATTTTTAATTCTGCTTGATTGCTACTTGGAACAGCTGTCACTGATTTATTTGAGATGTTGAATTAAGCATAAACTAATATGTTCTCCTTACTGCTTATCAAATTGTCAGCATTAAATTCAAATATATAAAAAGAAAGTAAAGTCGAAGTGAGGGACTCAGTGACAGATTGCCCTTTTTGTCACCCTGGTAATTAAGACTGAGATCATGAAACAGTATGTTGTCTTCCTGGCACTCGAGTTTGACACATTGCAGATCAGGTTGACAGATTACTGGGAAGGTCTGGGGAGGATCCAGCAATCATGGTACACATTGGCGCCAATGACAAAGTTAGTGGTGGGTGGAATGTCCAAAAATTGATTTCAAGGACTGGACTGTATGCTTAAGGCAAGGACCTCCAAAGTAGTATTTTCTGAAATACTACCTGTACCAAGTGCCACACCAAAAAGGCAACAGGAGATTAGGGAGATAAAAAACGGGGCTGAAGAGTTGGTGTAGGAAGGTGCGGGTTCCTTTGCTGTTGGCTACAGGTTATATAATAGGGAAGGGGCTACATCCCTATGGGGCAGGAACAAGTCAGAGGAAGGTTTCATGTGTGTTTAGGTAATAGGGGGGAAGGCAACCTGAGGGATAGAGGAGAAGATAGTGTAGACAGTCTCTGGCTGGTTCCAGAGTGAGCAGTCATGAATCCTTGTCTGAAGCTGATCTTATACTGTTTGGATGGATCTGCCTTGTTCCCACTCAGACCTGTGTTTGTAAGTAGGTCTGTGTCTCTCTGCTTCCCTAAAGATGGTTTGGACACCTGTAATCCTAGTCTGCAGTACATGCAGCCCCCTTTTCCTTCCCCCTTTACAGGTGCGGCCTTCAAACGTTTTATGTCTTACTGTGTATGTCAGCTTGTGTGGCTGACTGTCTGCCCTGTGTGTCAGTTGGTGGAACTTGACACGGTCCCCTATGTCAGCTTGTGTGGCTGACTGTCCATTCCCCCCGGTATGAGGACACATAGACTTGCTGTGAGTTTCATTTGTGTGCATGTGAGCTCTGGGTGGAGTCTGTCTGGTTTTCACTATATGTTGTAGTCTTCTGTAAGCCTGTGCCTGTAAGCAGGTATACTGTTGTCTGTCCTGTTGCAGTGTGGTTGTGTGCCCTGTGCTCTGTTCTGTCCTGTTGCAAGCTTTCTGTGTAATCTGTGACCTGTGCTCTGTTCTGTCCTGTTGCAAGCTTGCTGTGTGATCTGTGTCTTGCTGGTTCATGTCCGTTTGTTCATTTATATTCTGTTAGTTTTGTGTTAGCTTGCTGTATGACCTGCGATCTGTGTCCTGTTGCAGCATTCTGTGTAAACTCTGTCCGGTTCTGCTGGACTCCTGGTTAGTGTAGGGACTAGTGGTATAACCAGGAGCTGTGAAGTTGGCCCGCTATCTTCCGCGTTTTGTACAAAATGTCAACTAATACCTGGTATTTATATTCAGCTTATCATCTGTTACTAGTGGTTGCATTTTGGCTGCTGTATGCTGTTTTTTCTGCTCTGCTTATCCTGTTGTTCTGTCCCTGTCATGTGGCATGTGTATGTCACCTGTTCTGTGGCGTGGCTCCTAGGATCAGCTAGGGCTCAGTTCTGAAGACCGCTGGGCTGCCCTCTTATTGAGGCGATGTCCCCGCTTAGGTATGGCCACTGTCATCCCCCTTGTAAAATCCGTGTGATCACCCTGTGTTCCTGTGTGCGTGCATCCATGTTCCCATTTGGGTACGATCGTGTGGGCCCCCTGCTTAGTTTGCCCACACGATCGTAACAGAGTAAAAGTTTGATCAATAAGGTTGACAAACTGGAAGTAATAATGTCTGAAGAAAACTATAACGTAGTGGGAGTACTGGAGACCTAGTTGGTTGAAAGCTGTGACTGGTTGGTTGACTTTTAAGGTTATAGTTTGTTCAGAAGAGATCATCGAAACTGGAAAGGTGGAGTGTTGTGTCTTTATGTAAAGTCCTGTTTAAAGCCCACACTATGGGAAGATATATGTGAGGAAGATGAATATGTGGAGTCTCTATGGGTAGACATACATGGAGGGAAAAACAATAATAAAATCCTCATAGGGGTTTTCTATAGGCCAGCAAGTATAACAGAAGCCACCGAGAAACTATTACTAAGGCAAATAGATTAAGTGGCAAATCACAATGGAGTAATTATTATGGAAGACTTTAACTATCTAGATATAACCTGGGAAGCTGAAACCCTTGAATCTCGTCAAGCCAATAAGTTTATGTCAATAACTAAAGACAATTACCTTTCCCAACTTGTACAGGACCCAATAGAGGGATGGACATTTTGGACTTATTAGATTAACAAAGATGAATGTTGGGGGGCCCTTGGGAAATAGTGACCATAATATAATATAATACAATATAATAATTTCTGCTTGTTTTTCAATATACAAAAATACTAATCTTTAGGAAGACAAAGTTCAAACATTTTAAAGATACCGTTAACCTTTTCGACTGAGACAATATACTCTGAAATAAATGTACAGACAATAAATGGGAAATTTTTAAAACCATCCTAAATACTTACTGTGAGCAGTTAATACCTTACAGGAATAAAAGGGTTAGAAATAGGAGAAAAACAATGTGTTTCAATAAAGATGTAAAGGGGGCAATACGCAACAAAAAGAAACTGGCTAAAACAAACTACTAGAACAAGAAGGCAGTGTAGCTAGTGGCCTCATGGCTAGGTTTGTAATGTAGGGAACACCCTTTGACTTTCAGGGCACAACTAGGGTTGCCACCTTTGTCACAAAAAAATACCGACCATGGTAAAAAGGGGCGTGGCTTAAGCATGGCTTATCGTGGGGCCAAAATTTGATTCTGCACATCGCAAGACTAGAAACTGTTTAAAAAGCTGTCCAGCGGCTGTGCGCATGTACGGGATCCAGGCCAGCGTGTTCTCACCAGTAGATGACGTTTAGTGTGAATCGCACTAAACGTCATCTACTCGTGAGAACACGCTGCAGATCACTGACCTTAGATCACTGACGCTCCATGAGGCCTCCGGACCCTGCTCCAGGCACTTAGCTACCTTGGTAGCCAGGACCAGGGAGATTTTACATTTCCCGGGCCCTCCCCGGCTTCTGCGCTAGCGTCCGCCATTAGGCCTTAAGTAATTTCACCTCCCCTCACAGTTCGGATCCATGAGGGGAGCTGAAACTAACTTTTTAAAGCTTTTTTTAAAACTTTTTTTAAACTTTTAACTTTACATGTTCGTAACTAGAGACCAAATACTGCGGCCCTCGGTGACCTCTCCCTGCTTTCGGCTATGTTTGACAGCCGAAAGCTGTCAAACAAACTTACATTTATCGTGCCCTTCGGGCTTTTGTGTATGTGCCCAACATTTTTCCGTCTGTCGCGTATACGCAGAAGGCGACGTCAGGTTTTTCCGCAAGACCAAGTCACCATGGGACATTGCGGAGGCCAGAGGTGAGTAGTTTCAGCTCTTGTCATGGATTCGATTCATGAGGGGAGATGAAACGTTGACTTTATTTAACTTTTTTTAACTTTTATGCGATAGCCGTTATGTGACACCCCCCCCTAACCATGACAGCTCCAGGCTATCAGCTACCCCCGGCGACCGATAGCAGGGAACTGTCACACTTGCAGACCCTGCAGCTTTAGTTTACAGGGCTGGCGTGCTTTTATGGCCATGTAGATTAAAGCCCAGACACCACGGACTTGAAAAAATGTATGGGCGGTCACTAAGGTGTTAAAGGGACACGAAAATGACTAAAAAAATTAACAGAAGACAAACATACCGCAGTGTTTGTCGCTCCATAGGATTTTTTGCATATTTAATAAACACGCAGTCTAGTAGAAATTTTGCAGCAGACATAGTTGCTCGTTTTCTACCGGTACTTTCCATTTTTGCTTGCAAATGACTTAGGGACAGGGCTTAGCCAATGGGCAGGGCTTAGCTTTCCTAGTCTCCAATTGTAGATAAAGGAGTGGTGAAAATTTCCTTATCCAACCAGTTGTCTTGGCGCCAAATATAGATTAATGAGAAGGAGAATGCAAATGGCTGATTTCTTTCAAAATATGTTGATTGGATTTTCCTTATTTAGCGCCACATACATAGGCGATCATGAACTTGCATTACATGAGTAAAAAACAATGCAATGTATCGTATTGTACACTCGGATTACAAATCAAATAAAACATTATATGGTTGCCAGCCGTGGAATCAACAGCCAGTCAAATTATACAGTAAACAAGTATATAACCGACTCAAATCTAAATGTAATTCCCTAGGAATTGGCCGTGAAAAAACAAAGATGAGATGTGGACTTATGATATGCATCTTTCGGCTAATCCCCGTGGAGAGCACATTGGTGAAAACAATCTGCCATAAACCAATATTAACTTCTAGACAACAAAAAAGAAAAAAAGAGAAAAAGATACACGTAATAAAAATAGAAAGAGAAGAGTAGAAAATAGAGAAGAAAAAAGAAAAGATGAGGTATTGAAAGGGAGGGAGTAGAAAGGGGGAGGGAGAGGGGGTGGGGGTAGGTGGTAGGATTCTCTCGTCCTCCTTACTAAAGAGTTAAAGCATCGACCCTCGAGTCCATCGGTGGTTGTCATGAACAGCTCTTACACAGAGCCATTAGTAAGCCTTTTATGAAACGCCGGTGATCCTCTGAAGTCTATCAAGGGAGCCCATGCATCAAGGCTGCTAGCTAGTGCCCAGTCCATGTCCACAAATGGCTGATTTCAAGGGACATGTAAAAAAGTTGACGCTGTGTATGGAGAAGCCGTCTGTAGCATAGACCCACAGTGCACCTGTTCCCCACTAGATGCAATGCATTGTCAGCAGCCAGAGGAGAGAAAACCCTACTGGGGACAGATGTGGGGCACAGCAGGAATTGTAATATGTGTAAAACGCAATAAAATGGATAAAGCAGCCTTTATTAGTAAAGTGTTTAATGGAAACAGCTGCATCTGCAGAGAACAAGTGCAGACACAGCTGGAGCGCCCTCTACTGCCTCTTCTGCTATGCAGTGAGGTGAATACGGATTTCCCTAGCAACCTATTCATGTAGCTACAGAGCTAAAGAGGGATTTTGAAGGCAAATGTACACAATAGGCTAATAAAACATATTGCAAAAATGCTTGGAATCACCTATTCTGTACATTTAAAAAAAACTAAAATGTAAATGAAATTTTGATGACTTTTACGCTTTAATATATTTCTCACATTTTTAAATGCAATATAAAATATGATAGGAGAAAAGAAAATGATTTTTTGAATTCTTTATTTTATAAATTTATTTTAATAAAAGCTGGAATAAAGAGTAGACTCAGGAAATACTGCTAGAAGTAATATAATACAGTTCTATTTACAGTGACATTGAATCAAGCACACACAGAATTGAAATGTTCCTAGCCATGCCCTTTGCTTTCAGCATTGTGCATATCATTTGTTTATCGACCTCCAGAATGATGTGCAGAACATTGTCCTTGTAGAGCTATGACTCGGCAGATAAATGTGTTGCATAATTAGCAACAGTTTAAGATAATATCCAGGGACATCGTGCGACCGAGGAGATACACATAAGCATAACAAATGCTGCATTGTGTTGGCAGACCTTGAGACACTGCTACTGCCATTATGATCTATTAACTAATCTGGAGTATAACTTTCACAATCCAAATATTCCTCCATATTCCTATATATCTTTCCTACAGATTAAGAATACTTTACATATAAAAATATTCTAAACATTGTGCTGTGTCTTTAAAAAAAACAGGAAAAAGTCAGTTAAAAAAAAAAATTCCAGGACTTCACCTTAAAGGAGGTTTGCGTCTGAAAAGTATAAAATAATGTTGAATGTAAATCCTAAATATTTATTTATAACTAGAGATGAGCGAACGCGTTCGTCCGAGCTTGATATTCGTGCGAATATTAGGGTGTTCGGGATGTTCGTTATTCGTAACGAACACCATGCGGTGTTCTGGTTACTTTCACTTCCTTCCCTGAGACGTTAGCGCGTTTTTCTGGCCAATTGAAAGACAGGGAAGGCATTACAACTTCCCCCTGCAACGTTTAAGCCCTATACCACCCCCCTGCTGTGAGTGGCTGGCGAGATCAGGTGTTCGCCTAATATAAAAGTCGGCCCCTCCCGCGGCTCGCCTCAGATGCGGTGTGAGTTAGATGAGGGACAGTGCTGTTTATACCGGAGCTGCTGTAGGGAAAGAATTGGTAGTTAGTGTAGGCTTCAAGACCCCCCAAAGGTCCTTATTAGGGCCACTGATAGCTGTGTGTTGGCTGCTGTTAGCAGTGGCATTTTTTTTTTCTCAAAATCGGCTCTGCAGAGCGTTGCACCTGGCATTAGGGACAGAAGTGCTGCATAGGCAGGGAGAGTGTTAGGAGTGAGTGTAGCCTTCAAGAACCTCAACGGTCCTTTCTAGGGCCATATTTATCCGTGTGCAGTACTGTCCAGGCTGCTGTTAGCTGTGCTGCATTTTTTTTGGGCTTCTCAAAATCGCCTCTGCAGAGCATTCCACCCTCCATTGATACTGCAGGGAAAGAATTGTATAGGCAGGGCCACAACACAGTTATTATTCATAGAATATACGCAGTGCTGCCTTTTGGTGGAAAAACAAGTGAAAACAAATCTATTTGTCCAGCCTCTGTCCGTCCTTACGGGCGGTGGACATGTGTGAGCTGCGTGAAAAACATTGCTAAATCATACACACCCAGCTACGCTTTACTGCTGGCTTCGCCATTTGCTTTCCTTAATTGGGAAAAAAAAAATACCTGCTCTGCCAGAGTTATAATAACTCTGCTACCCTCACGTTCTGTGACACATTAGCAGGGACACAGCACAGTTATTAAACTTCTCATGTTCATTGAATATACGCAGTGCTGCCTTTTGGTGGAAAAACAAGTGAAAACAAATCTATTTGTCCAGCCTCTGTCCGTCCTTACGGGCGGTGGACACGTGTGAGCTGCGTGAAAAACATTGCTAAATCATACGCACCCAGCTACGCTTTACTGCTGGCTTCGCCATTTGCTTTCCTTAATTGGGAAAAAAATACCTGCTCTGCCAGAGTTATAATAACTCTGCTACCCTCACGTTCTGTGACACATTAGCAGGGACACAGCACAGTTATTAAACTTCTCATGTTCATTGAATATACGCAGTGCTGCCTTTTGGTGGAAAAACAAGTGGAAACAAATCTATTTGTCCAGCCTCTGTCCGTCCTTACGGGCGGTGGACACGTGTGAGCTGCGTGAAAAACATTGCTAAATCATACGCACCCAGCTACGCTTTACTGCTGGCTTCGCCATTTGCTTTCCTTAATTGGGAAAAAAAATACCTGCTCTGCCAGAGTTATAATAACTCTGCTACCCTCACGTTCTGTGACACATTAGCAGGGACACAGCACAGTTATTAAACTTCTCATGTTCATTGAATATACGCAGTGCTGCCTTTTGGTGGAAAAACAAGTGAAAACAAATCTATTTGTCCAGCCTCTGTCCGTCCTTACGGGCGGTGGACACGTGTGAGCTGCGTGAAAAACATTGCTAAATCATACGCACCCAGCTACGCTTTACTGCTGGCTTCGCCATTTGCTTTCCTTAATTGGGAAAAAAAATACCTGCTCTGCCAGAGTTATAATAACTCTGCTACCCTCACGTTCTGTGACACATTAGCAGGGACACAGCACAGTTATTAAACTTCTCATGTTCATTGAATATACGCAGTGCTGCCTTTTGGTGGAAAAACAAGTGGAAACAAATCTATTTGTCCAGCCTCTGTCCGTCCTTACGGGCGGTGGACACGTGTGAGCTGCGTGAAAAACATTGCTAAATCATACGCACACAGCTACGCTTTACTGCTGGCTTCGCCATTTGCTTTCCTTAATTGGGAAAAAAAATACCTGCTCTGCCAGAGTTATAATAACTCTGCTACCCTCACGTTCTGTGACACATTAGCAGGGACACAGCACAGTTATTAAACTTAGATTATTCATTCACTAGAGGCAGTGGGGCCTTTCGTTTTCCAAAAAGGGAAAAAATTATATTTGGCCTGCAGTCTTGCGCCAATTTATTTCCTGCCTGTGAAATCAAATCACTGGTAATACAGCATGCTGAGGGGTAGGGGTAGGCCTAGAGGACGTGGACGCGGCCGAGGACGCGGAGGGCCAAGTCAGGGTGTGGGCACAGGCCGAGCTCCTGATCCCGGTGTGTCGCAGCCGACTGCTGCGCGATTAGGAGAGAGGCACGTTTCTGGCGTCCCCACATTCATCGCCCAATTAATGGGTCCACGCGGGAGACGGTTATTAGAAAATGAGCAGTGTGAGCAGGTCCTGTCCTGGATGGCAGAAAGTGCTTCGAGCAACCTATCGTCAACACGCAGTTCTGCGCCGTCCACTGCTGCAAATCCGAATCCTCTGTCTGCTGCTCCTCCTTCCTCCCAGCCTCCTCACTCCACTACAATGACACCTGCTCAGGAGCGGGAACACTCCCAGGAACTGTTCTCGGGCCCCTGCTTAGATTGGGCAGCAGCGGTTCCTCTCCCACCAGAGGAGTTTATCGTCACTGATGCCCAACCATTCGAAAGTTCCCGGGGTCCGAGGGAAGAGGCTGGGGACTTCCGCCAACTGTCTCAACAACTTTCTGTGGGTGAGGAGGACGATGACGATCAGACACAGTTGTCTTGCAGTGAGGTAGTAGTAAGGGCAGTAAGTCCAAGGGAGCAGCGCACAGAGGATTCGGAGGAAGAGCAGCAGGACGATGAGGTGACTGACCCCACCTGGTGTGCAACGCTTACTCAGGAGGACACGTCTTCAGAGGGGGAGTCAAGGGCATCAGCAGGGCAGGTTGCAAGAGGCAGTGCGGTGGCCAGGGCCAGGGGTAGAGGCAGGGCCAGACCGAATAATCCACCAAGTGTTTCCCAAAGCGCCCCCTCGCGCCATGCCACCCTGCAGAGGCCGAGGTGCTCTAAGGTCTGGCAGTTTTTCACAGAGACGCCTGACGACCGACGAACAGTGGTGTGCAACCTTTGTTGCGCAAAGCTCAGCCGGGGAGCCAACACCAACGGCCTCACCACCACCACCATGCGCAGACAAATGATGGCCAAGCACCCCACAAGGTGGGACGAAGGCCGTTCACCGCCTCCGGTTTGCACCCCTGCCTCTCCC
The DNA here is from genome assembly GCF_035609145.1 of Eleutherodactylus coqui. Classification (NCBI taxonomy): domain Eukaryota; kingdom Metazoa; phylum Chordata; class Amphibia; order Anura; family Eleutherodactylidae; genus Eleutherodactylus; species Eleutherodactylus coqui. Next base: position 429,675,119 of record NC_089837.1, on the reverse strand, counting down.
CCTGTGCCCCAACCTGCCACTGAGATTCAACCCCCCTCTCAGGACACAGGCACTACCGCCTCATGGCCTGCACCCACACCCTCATCTCCGCTGTCCTCGGCCCCATCCAGCAGTGTAGTTCAGCGCACCGTTCAGCCGTCGCTTGCGCAAGTGTTCGAGCGCAAGCGCAAGTACGCCGCCACGCACCCGCACGCTCAAACGTTAACCGTCCGCATAGCAAAATTCATCAGCCTTGAGATGCTGCCGTATAGGGTTGTGGAAACTGAGTCCTTCAAAAGTATCATGGAGGCGGCGGCCCCGCGCTACTCAGTTCCCAGTCGCCACTACTTTTCCCGATGTGCCGTCCCAGCCCTGCACGACCACGTCTCCCGCAACATTGTGCGCGCCCTCACCAACGCGGTTACTGCCACGGTCCACTTAACTACGGACACGTGGACAAGCACAGGCGGGCAGGGCCACTACATCTCCCTGACGGCACATTGGGTGAATTTAGTGGAGGCTGGGACAGAGTCAGAGCCTGGGACCGCTCACGTCCTACCCACCCCCAGAATTGCGGGCCCCAGCTCGGTGCTGGTATCTGCGGAGGTGTATGCTTCCTCCACTAAAACACCCTCCTCCTCCTCCTCCTCCTCTGTCTCGCAATCAAGATGTGTTAGCAGCAGCATGTCGCCAGCAGTCGGTGTCGCGCGGTGTGGCAGCACAGCGGTGGGCAAGCGTCAGCAGGCCGTGCTGAAACTACTCAGCTTAGGCGATAAGAGGCACACGGCCCACGAACTGCTGCAGGGTCTGACAGAGCAGACCGACCGCTGGCTTGCGCCGCTGAGCCTCCAACCGGGCATGGTCGTGTGTGACAACGGGCGTAACCTGGTGGCGGCTCTGCAGCTTGGCAGCCTCACGCACGTGCCATGCCTGGCCCACGTCTTTAATTTGGTGGTTCAGCGCTTTCTGAAAAGCTACCCACGCTTGTCAGACCTGCTCGTAAAGGCGCGCCGGCTCTGCGCACATTTCCGCAAGTCCCACACGGACGCTGCCACCCTGCGCACCCTGCAACATCACTTTAAGCTGCCAGTGCACCGACTGCTGTGCGACGTGCCCACACGGTGGAACTCTACGCTCCACATGTTGGCCAGGCTCTATGAACAACGTAGAGCTATAGTCGAATACCAACTCCAACATGGGCGGCGCAGTGGGAGTCAGCCTCCTCAATTCCTTTCAGAAGAGTGGGCCTGGTTGGCAGACATCTGCCATGTCCTTGGTAATTTTGAGGAGTCTACCCAGGTGGTGAGCGGCGATGCTACAATCATTAGCGTCACCATTCCTCTGCTATGCATCTTGAGAAATTCCCTGCAAACCATAAAGGCAGCTGCTTTGCGCTCGGAAACGGGGGCGGGGGAAGACAGTATGCCGCTGGATAGTCAGGGCACCCTCCTGTCTATTTCTCAGCGCGTACAGGAGGAGGAGGAGGAGCATGAGGAGGATGAGGAGGAGGGGGAAGAGACAGCTTGGGCCGCTGCTGACGGTACACCGGCTGATTGCCTGTCATCCTTTCAGCGTGTATGGCCTGAGGAGGAGGAGGAGGAGGAGGAGGAGGAGGAGGAGGATCCTGAAAGTGATCTTCCTAGTGAAGACAGCCATGTGTTGCGTACAGGTACCCTGGCACACATGGCTGACTTCATGTTAGGATGCCTTTCTCGTGACCCTCGCGTTGCACGCATTCTGGCCACTACGGATTACTGGGTGTACACACTGCTCGATCCACGGTATAAGGAGAACCTGCCCACTCTGATTCCCGAAGAGGAAAGGGGTTCGAGAGTGATGCTATACCACAGGACCCTTGCGGACAAGCTGATGGTAAAATTCCCAGCCGACAGCGCTAGTGGCAGAAGGCGCAGTACCGAGGGCAAGGTAGCAGGGGATGTGCGTAGATCGAGCAGCATGTACATCCCAGGCAGTGCAACAGTCTTTAAGGGCCTGGCCAGCTTTATGGCTCCCCACCAAGACTGTGTCACCGCTCCCCAGTCACGGCTGAGTCGGCGGGAGCACTGTAAAAGGATGGTGAGGGAGTACGTAGCGGATCGCACGACCATCCTTGGTGACGCCTCTGCCCCCTACAACTACTGGGTGTCGAAGCTGGACATGTGGCCTGAACTAGCGCTGTATGCCCTGGAGGTGCTTGCTTGTCCTGCGGCTAGCGTGTTGTCGGAGAGGGTGTTTAGTGCGGCTGGGGGAATCATCACAGATAAGCGTAGCCGCTTGTCAACCGACAGTGCCGACAGGCTAACACTCATCAAGATGAACAAAGGCTGGATTTCCCCAGACTTCTGTTCTCCACCAGCGGACAGCAGCGATACGTAAGCAATACGTAGGCTGCACCCGCGGATGGAAGCTACGTTCTCTCTCACCATCCAAAACGGGGACATTTCTGCTTCATCAATCTGTGTCTAATATTCCTCCTCCTCCTCCTCCTGAAACCTCACGTAATCACGCTGAACGGGCAATTTTTCTTAGGGCCACAAGGCTCACTCAAATAATTTTTCAGAACAATTTTTATAAGTTTCAATGCGCTTAAAAGCATTGGAACTTTAACTTGAACCAATTTTTCGTTACACTGGGCTGCCTCCAGGCCTAGTTACCACTTAAGCCACATTAACCAAAGCGATTAATGGGTTTCACCTGCCCTCTTGGCTGGCCATGGCCAATTTTTGGGATGTACATTAGTACTGTTGATACAGCAATTTTTGTGGGCCCTCGCCTACAGTGTAATCAAATTAATTTTTAGCCCACCTGCATTACAGCTGACGTTACCTCAGCTGTGTTGGGCAATGCAATGGGATATTTTTATGTACCGCCGGTGGGTTCCAGGGAGCCACCCATGCTGTAGGTGAACACTGAGTTTTTAATACATCTGTACACTTCTAAAGAACCCGTCTGACTGGGGCATGCAGTGTGGGCCGAAGCCCACCTGTATTACGCACGACATTACTACCTCAGCTGTGTTGGGCAATGCAATGGGATATTTCTATGTACCGCCGGTGGCTTCCTGGCACCCACCCAGGCAGTGGGTCCACAGGGAGTTTAACCTACATGTGTCCACTTGTAAAGAACCCCAGTCTGACTGGGGCATGCAGTGTGGGCCGAAGCCCACCTGCATTAAGCACGACATTACTACCTCAGCTGTGTTGGGCAATGCAATGGGATATTTTTGTGTACCGCCGGTGGGTTCCAGGGAGCCACCCATGCTGTAGGTGCACACTGAGTTTTTAATACATCTGTACACTTCTAAAGAACCCGTCTGACTGGGGCATGCAGTGTGGGCCGAAGCCCACCTGTATTACGCACGACATTACTACCTCAGCTGTGTTGGGCAATGCAATGGGATATTTCTATGTACCGCCGGTGGCTTCCTGGCACCCACCCAGGCAGTGGGTCCACAGGGAGTTTAACCTACATGTGTCCACTTGTAAAGAACCCCAGTCTGACTGGGGCATGCAGTGTGGGCCGAAGCCCACTTGCATTAAGCACGACATTACTACCTCAGCTGTGTTGGGCAATGCAATGGGATATTTTTGTGTACCGCCGGTGGGTTCCAGGGAGCCACCCATGCTGTAGGTGCACACTGAGTTTTTAATACATCTGTACACTTCTAAAGAACCCGTCTGACTGGGGCATGCAGTGTGGGCCGAAGCCCACCTGTATTACGCACGACATTACTACCTCAGCTGTGTTGGGCAATGCAATGGGATATTTCTATGTACCGCCGGTGGCTTCCTGGCACCCACCCAGGCAGTGGGTCCACAGGGAGTTTAACCTACATGTGTCCACTTGTAAAGAACCCCAGTCTGACTGGGGCATGCAGTGTGGGCCGAAGCCCACCTGCATTAACCCTTTCCAGTCCACTGTGTGACCTGTGAAGACATTAGGGTTTAAGGCTGTACAGCTCCGTTGTTGGTAGACGTCCGTCGGGGTTCTCTTACTGTATATTGCCAGCCTCTCTGCTGTCGGAGCCTATCCTACGTGTCAGCTCATGCAGTACTGGCTTTAGCCAGCATATAGCGCCGTTGTATAACAGCAGAAAAAGAGTAAGCCCCCTAGGAAAACCATATACAAATTGGATTGGAAAGGGTTAAGCACAACATTACTACCTCAGCTGTGTTGGGCAATGCAATGGGATATTTCTATGTACCGCCGGTGGCTTCCTGGCACCCACCCATGCTGTAGGTGCACACGGAGTTTTTACTACATCTGTACACTTATAAAGAACCCCAGTCAGACTGGGGCATGCAGTGTGGGCCGAAGCCCACCTGCATTAAGCACGACATTACTACCTCAGCTGTGTTGGGCAATGCAATGGGATATTTCTGTGTACCGCCGGTGGGTTCCAGGGAGCCACCCATGCTGTGGGTCGACAGGGACTTCACAATAGGGAGTTGTACCTGCCTGTGTCTATGAATTAAAAAGCCCGGTCTGACTGGGGCATGCAGACACCTTGACAGAATGAATAGTGTGTGGCACATAGGTTCCCCATTGCTATGCCCACGTGTGCAGCTCCTGATGGCGGTGGCACAGGATTCTATTTCTCATTGCTTCTGTACAGCATTGTGGGCTATCGCTCCGCCACTTTTAAAGAGGGTCGCTGCCTAGCCGTGCCAACCTCTGCAGTGTGTGCCTGCGGTCCCTCGTCATGGCAGACGCAATTCTAAATAGACATGAGCGTGGTGTGGCATGAGGGCAGCTGAAGGCTGCCCAGGGACACTTTGGTGTGCGCTGTGGGGGGGGAGGGGGGGGCGGTTGGGCAGCATGTAACCCAGGAGAAGTGTCAGTGGAGTGTCATGCAGGCAGTGATTGTGCTTTGTTGGAGGTAGTGTGGTGCTTAGCAAAGGTATGCCATGCTAATGAGGGCTTTTCAGAAGTAAAAGTTGTTGGGAGGGGGGGGGGCCCACTCTTGCCGGTATTGTGGCTTAATAGTGGGACCTGTGAACTTGAGATGCAGCCCAACACGTAGCCCCTCGCCTGCCCTATCCGTCACTGTGTCATTCCCATCACTTTCCTGAATTGCCCAGATTTTCACACATGAAAACCTTAGCGAGCATCGGCGAAATACAAAAATGTTCTGGTCGCCCATTGACTTCAATGGGGTTCATTGTTCGAAACGAACCCTCGAGCATCACGGGAAGTTCGTTCCGAATAACGAACACCCGAACATTTTGGTGTTCGCTCATCTCTATTTATAACTCTACTTTATGGAGTTTCAAATGATGCTAAACTTATGTAGTTCCCATGTTGCAGTTTAAATTAATAAAATTATTAATTATTAGTTAATAGGCTTTCTGTAATTAGCACCAAAAAAAAGTTTGTTATAGTTTATATAATGAAAGCGTTTTGTTATGTTATCTTCCCTCTACACATTAAACAGAACACAGCCGACCCTGACAATTTTGCTGGGATCGGTCTATGATCTAATACTGTATATATGATGTACATACAGGACGTCTCTCCTCATATGGCAGATTTGGGGGGAAAGAAGGATTGGACTCGTTGGACTACAACATGCACAATGTTTTGGCCGAGCCAAGCATGCTTTTTTTATTGGAGTCGGAAGAAATAATCAGACTTGGATTGACCTACAGGGAAACAGGAGAATCCCCTGGTGGGTGCTAAGTTCAGAGCGGGCCCCAAGCCTTCAACCTGAGTGGCACACAGTGCAGTACACTCACTATACTACATACAGATAGGCAACATTTTAAGCAACCAATATATTCAAAAAATATACTGGCTAGTTTATTTATGTATACATATCAGCTGGTTGACATAAGATCAAGGTAATAGGGCAGGCTGGCCAGTATAATCCCTACCTTGGTCCGGCTTTTCGATGGTAATGGGGCCCCCAGCATCAATCATGTGGTAGCTTTCACACAACAGAAAGGACCACATTTCCAAGGCAAGAGCAAGGCAGCAGGCTACTGACCAAGTCCCCAGGGCAAAACTTTTTTCAAGGAAAGGGCCAGGCTGCAGATACGAGTACTACTTAGAAAATAGTGTGTACATCCCCTCTTCTGCTAGGTAATTAAAATAAATTCCTGTTATCCCTTCCTCCTCCATAGGGAACTATAACTCCCAGCACACCCTGATAGTATGCCCATTTGTTGTCATGCCAGTACTGTTATTAAACCCAGTGAGAGACCAGGCTTTAACAGGTTTTACAAGTTATATTAAAAAAAAAACTGGCAATGGCCAAAAATGATAAAGCAGCTTATATTCGCCCATCCCAACTCCCCAACAGACTGCTGCAGCCAATCACAGACCTCAGTGTTCAACCTGTGATGTATCATAAACATGCTGACTGCAGCCTATCAACACAGACTTGGCAGGAAAAATGAAGGGAGTCAGAATGGGTAAATAAATATAAGTTGTTTTATTATTTTTGGCCATGGTCAGCTAGTGTTTTAAAAAGTACATATAACTTGGAAAACGCTTTTATTAGGAACAGATACTATATAATTTGTATCAGCGTAATCTTATTGGCCTGCACAATAAAATTGACATACAATTTTTACTGCACAGTGAATGCCCTAAAAATGAAACCCCAAAAACAATCTAAGAAATTGCAAAATTTATATTTTTTATCATTCCACCTCCCAAAAACATCCTAGTTTTGGCTAATTCTGCTGCATGATCCCCCATTAGTACAAGTACAGCAATCTGAGTGCAATTAAATTTTCTCACAAAACGCAACACACCTGCAAAAAATTGTGGTTTCCAAGTGTGATATCGGTCCAAGTCTCTCCGACCGGTACTGCACTTGGCCATATAAATGCACCCTAAAATATAAAAGATTTAAAAAAAACAACTCATAGTTCTTTCAGCAAAAAGCCAGTTAGGGCTTTTGGAAGGCAGGTAGGGATGAAAAAACTAAAACTGCCTGCAGCAGCAAGTGAGTTCAGTTCAGTAGTACTGGTATGGACTGTTTTATGATGGTGCTGTACCTTAAATAATAATAATAATAGTTTGGTTAGGCTTTCATTATTTCTTATTGCAGTTATGTAAAATCACAGCATATATGCAGAAAGTCTACCATGAAACTCTTATCTTAATATCCAGATTCTCATTTCAAAGATTTTAAATTACTCCCACAAAAACTGTAATAATGATGAGTATAATATGGCAGGCTTTTTATCACTCAAGAGCCTGCAAGTACATAATCAACTCAATCCAAATGTGAGTTTGTGTTGGCAGAAGTATTCAAGTGATTTGGTTATTAGATCGAATCCTGCAAAATCATTAATATGAATGGATTAGTAATACTTCAAAATGCTGAAAATCAGCAACATGTCAAGTGTAAAATTACAGATGTAAAAAGTACATGCGTTCATTTAAGGAGTGCTACCAGAAGATCTATATCAGTGTTATGCATCCTTTTTGTTGTGGTAAGGGGAAGAGCACATTTAACATTATATAAGGCTTGAGAGGGCTCAAAGAAGGGAGATAGACCTAGGAAGTCTCCCCAAATAATAGTCATAGCAATGCTGATCACAGTACCCCAATAACAGTGACAGCCGCCTACATGGGAGGTAGTGTCAGCTACAGCTCTCCATAACAATGGCAGGTACAAACCACTCTAGAAGAAACAAGCATCCAGGGGTAGTATGCTATTACTACACCTCAGACAGGTGTGTGCATGTGATACAAGGAAGGCAGTGTCCAGCTCTCAGAATATTCCCCAATACTAAATAGCTTTATTGTCCTTTTCCTTATTCCACCTTTGAAAACTGGAGTGGGTCACTCCTTAAGGAGAAACTATACCTTTCCCGACCCATGTCATAGGCCTCTAACTAGCCAAACCAGAAACCTACTGCCCACTGATGAGGGGCAAAAGCCTCAATACAGCTGTCTGTGTATGGTATTCTGGCTTGGTTTTCAATCCCCAGTCATTGTTATAAAGCTTGCATAAAGAGTCTAACCTTGAATTGCTGGAATGCTGCCTTCCAATAGGTGGCACTGCAGAGCTATTGTTCCATCTTCCTCAGGGGCGTAACTTAAGGCTCAGGGGCCCTGATGCAAAAGGTGAGCTGGGGCCCCTCTCTATCTGTATCTGTACCCGTACCCATACCTAAACCATGCTGGACAGAGGCATAACTTAAAGCTTCTGGGCCCCAATGCAAAACCTGTAACAGGGCCCCCAACCATAATGCTTTATTCATAGTACTGGGCTCCTATATGGAGAAGAGAGGCCTTATGGGCCCCCTAAGGCTCCTGGGCCCGGGTGCAACCGCATCCCCTGCACCCTCTATAGTTACGCCCCTGATCTTCCTTATTTGCAAGACAGCTTACACATTTTGGACAATGCTACCAGTAAAGACAGTAAAGGTGCTTTGTGCCCCAAATACCCTCTGTCACTAGCTTATTTTTATTCCAAGGTAGGGCAGATGCCTAAGGTTCAGTAATATAACAGAGTACGGGCACTCACTGCATTTCAGCAGTCAAAGCTAACACTCTCTCATAGGGGTTTATAGGTTCTTATATGGAATTCAAGGACAAAATATTCTGCAACACTGTTGCGGAATATTCTGTTCTATGTGAAAGTTCCCTAAAAGACTCCTGGAGTGTGACATCTGCTCTCTGGCTGGCAACACACTTTTTACATGTTCTAACCTCACTCCCATAACCATTCTCCTGACTAGGTGAAAGAGGCAGGCTGTATGCATGCAGGATTATACACCTTTGAGTTTTTATTTTGGTCAGATTTCTCCATAGGAAATTCCTGGAGAGAAACGATGACCTTTCTATCTCTGTACATGTTCTGGTAAACTTTTGACACTAAACAAGGGGATTAAATCTTACTCAGTGAAGCACATATTGAGTTTTGAGGGCTCTCAGTGTCCTCTGCAATCATCATATCACTGATGTTACCCAGAAAATGAATTATGCAGGGGAAATCTTAAAATATGACATTTCTTTTGTACTGTAAATATGTCGATAAATACTTGCTGAGATTGGAAACATTTGGATTTCCTTTAGTGTACATCAGGTGCCGTGGTTACTCAAAAATTCTTTTCAGCTTTGCAGGAGGCATTTACATTACCATTGAGGCCACCGAAGCTAAGCTGGCCTGCCATTAACATACAAACGACGAAACTGGCTTTGAACAAAGATGATATTGTCCTCAGTCCAACAGCTGATTTGCACATCTTATTATATACCCTGTTTCCCTGAAAATAAGACAGTGTCTTATATTAATTTTCAGGGGATATCTTATTTTTCCATGAAGAAGAATTCACATTGAGCAAAAAATGAACATTTCTTATATACTGTACAGTAGTTGTCATCACAAACCAGGATAACCAGACAAACTGGGCATCCTATCAAGAATTTCTTGTTACTACCATTATTTCCATGTACAACAATCTATGGTACATTTACTGATCCTGATATTTATGAACACAAAGCAAGATTTATCCAATGACAGTTATGTCATCATCTTCTGGAACATCATCATACAATCCAAACCCTGAATTTCCTGGTGAATTTCTTGTGACTCCATTTCTTTCAGAATCATTGGCCCACATCTCCCATGTCTAGCAATAGCACTGTCCTTAAATTAATACTTCTTGTCTTGCCTGACTCACACACAGGGCCACAAAAAATAAGGGCTGTATAGTACCTGGCTTTCACACACTGTCTGAAGACTGTAAGGATCACCCACAGCAGTTCCTGGACCACTTGTACAGCAGGGACGGTATTGCAGCTTCCAGCCACCAGGGGGAGCTCATCACAGCAGACTCACACAGCAGGGACAGAGCTAGGTCTTACTTCCGGGGAGGCCTTATATTTAGAACTTCAGCAAAACCTCTACTATGTCTTATTTTCAGGAAATGTCTTATTTCCGGGGAAACACGGTAGTTGAAATTTAAGGCATAGTAACCATGCTCCAAAACCATGCAAGTAACAGTTGGACACACAGTTTAGTGGTCCGTAAGCGTATGGTTTACCGCAGGAGTAAACCTTTATTTCTCAGTTTTTTTTAACTTCCTGTTCCTCTTACCTGGCAACTCAGTAATCCTAGGTGCACTAAAACTTGTTGCGAGCAACAAGTGAACATATTGAACCTTATTAGTTGTTAAATAGCCACGTGGTCCTATGAGACTATGAAGCTGCCAAAATACAGGGACAAGAAGAGCTGTCAATGATACACAATCAAAAGTTATGGTGAAATACATATATTACCACACTCAAAATGCCACAGGTGAGAAGTATCTACTTTCCACTCTGTGTGACCTAGTAATTATCTTTATCTATGACTATTCATTGAGATCAATCTTATTAAACACATGAAATCCATACTTTAAAAATTAAGATATCAAGATTTGGAGGCTGTGTTCATAAATCAGTTTGCTTGCCATATTGATTGTCCTGCTTAAATAGCCAGCCAACAAATTCAAATGGAAGGGACCGCTTCACTTCTGGGTGTTTAAGTGGATCGGGGCTGTTTGATGCATTACCCATTAGCAATATTCACCAATTGTACTCACAGGAAGCTATTGTGGTGCCTGCTCCTCACTGACAGAGCAGGAAAGTCTCTTGCATGGACCATAGTGTGCCTAGTAGGAGTGATCAGCCAATGGGTGAATAGTCCTGAATATGCTTATGTGCATGAGCTCTAACAGTTAATGCTGACTTAGGCTGCATTCACATGAACGTATATCGGCTCGGTTTTCACACCGAGCCGATATACGTCATCCTCATCTGCAGGGGGGGAGGATGGAAGAGCCAGGAGGAGAAACTGAGCTCCCGCCCCCTCTCTGCCTCCTCTCCGCCCCTCTGCACTATTTGCAATGGGGAGAGGCAGGACAGGGGCAGGGCTAATTCTTTTTACTTAGCCCCGCCCCTGTCCCGCCTTCTTTCATTGCAGATAGTGCAAAGGGGCGGAGAGGAGGCAGAGAGGGGGCGGGAGCTCAGTTCCTGCTGCTGGCTCTTCCATCCTCCCCCCCCCCTGCAGATGAGGGGAAACCGAGCCGATATACGTTTGTGTGAATGCAGCCTTAGGCTACTTTCACATGGGTGATCGCAATGTCGCCGTGAGAAAATTGCGGCAAAATTGCAGTTTTGTTCAGGTGATTTATGAGCGTCAGCGATGCTTTTTCTTGTGAAAAATCGTGCATGCCTTCACTGCTGCCCATGATTTTCTTGTGCAAAAGTCAATAGGAGTTCCTAATGTTAAAACGCATCGCATCACAAGAAAACCGCAAACTCATATGTTGCAATAAAAAAGGGGCTTCATAGGGAAAGATGGGTGAGAAGAAAAAAAAAAAGATCACAAAACGCAGAAAGATAGGACATGTCGCGATTTTTTTTCATGCCACATTGTAAAAATGAAAACATCTCAAATGGGAATGAAACCGCTGAAAATCACTGGTTTCATAATTCTGCACTTTCACTCACTCTCGCATCGCGCAAAAATCCAGCAATTTTATCGCCTGTGTGAAAACAGTCTTAAAGGGGTTGTGCAAGATCTTTTTTTTTCCATAACACCCATCTCCCCCAGCCATAAACAACAAATCGGCATATACTCATTTCTCCCTGCTGTGTCCCATGCCACCGCTCGGTCCTCGTACCCATTGTTTGTATACAGACTGCAGTCTCGCCTGTATACAGGATGCCACAGGCTGCTGCAGCCGATGTTAGAGCTCAATGCTTGATTGCTGACCTTTGTCATTGGCTGCAGCAACCTGTGACGTCCCGTAAACATGCTGGGGTAGGCTGTAAAGGTGACGTCACAGGGGAGACCGGAGTGGCATCACGGGACACAGTGAGGAGAGCTGGGTATATGTCCATTTGTTTTATGGCAGGGGCAGCTGTGTTGTATAGAAAAAAAGATCTTGGACAACCCCTCATGAAGCAGTTTATATGGAACAAGTGACTGAGATCGAAATTACATACTGCAAATGTTAACTAGACTGTAACTACGCTTTAAAGTGTATCTGAGTTTTCAGATAAGTTTTCAGAGCGAGCAGCCATGTGTGTGTACATGAGGAATAACCCCCTTACTGGCCATATCATGACATATATCCTGCATTTTCCTCATTTTTCCTGTTCATGGTATATACTGTATCTATTCGGTGATCCTCTCAGGTCTGCGGAGAAGATCTACTGTACTGTGTGCTATAGACTGTTCACAGAGAACTGCAGAGATTCTTGCTTTCTATTTCAAAAATTGGAATTGGTTTAACAAGATAACACATGTAACTGATGTGACTGAGCCTTTAGCCGTGTACTGTGTATAAACAGCAGAACATTTCAACATTAACACTACTTGTAGTGATGACGCGGGTACCCGCAGCCCATACACATTGGATAACGGCGATGACATGACCAGAGACCTTCACCGTGGCTCTCCATGCTCTTGGCTACCTGCAATCCATAAGGGGAAATGCAACTTGAACTTTTTAAACTTTTTATTTTAACTTATTTTAACTTTCCATGATCACTGTTATCAAATGGATAACAGTGATCATGTGACCGGGAACCGCCTACAGCGGTCCACAGTCCTATCTCCCTGCACTCGGCTATCTTTGACAGCTGGGTATAGGCAGATTTTACATTTGCCCAGCTCTCCGGCCTCCTGTGCATGTGCGCCACATCAGTGCATACGCAGAAGCCCGCAGCAGGTTCAGATCGCCGCTGAACTTCACGGAGAACGGCAGTGAGTATTTCCAGCTGCCCTCATTGATTGGAAACTTTAACTTTTTTAATACGTTTTTGGACTTTTCCGTAATCATCGGTATCCATTTGATACTGGCGATCACAGGCCCGGAGACTGGTCACCGCAGTCCCTAGTGATATCTCCTGCCTCCCGGCTACCTTCAGGAGCCAGGAGATTTCAAATCTCCTGGGCAATCCAGGCCTTCTGTATGTGCACGTGACCTCATATGTCTGGCGCACGAATGCGCAGAAGAGTGGCATCAGGTCCTGCAGGACCAGATGGATCCGATCTATGGGGGTGGCTGAATCTTTAACTTTTAAAAACTTTTTATTGACCTTATTGCGATTGGCGCTATCCATTGGATAGTGCTGATCGCATTGCTGGGGGGGCTCCCTGCAGCCCCCCATGACAGCTTCATGTTGTCGGCTATCTCTGGTAACCGACAGCATGTAGCTGTCTCGTCAACAGCCCAAGTGGCTTTAATCCTCAGGGGATGCGTGTTTTACGTCCCTGAGGATTAAAGCCCACTTAACTAGGACGTAAAAAGGCAATGGGGTCATCACTAAGGGGTTAAATAATCCAAAGTGCCCATTTAAACTTTTGCAAGGCCACTAAATATACTCAATAAGATGCTTCTTTTACCTCACTTACCACCATATAGAAAAAGTTGAATTCCAGAATGAGGGATCTGTCCTCTACATCCTAGTACTTCACCGAAATATCTGTTAGTAAAAAATTATAGGGAAGATGGAAGGGCTAATGACTGCAGGATCCAACAGGGGGTACATTGAAGCTCTAGATAAAAAAAATATGATATTGCTAATTAAAACTATATGTAAGGCTACTTTCCGTTTTCTTTTAAACCCCATTGAAATGAATAGGAAAAAAATGTGGTTTTTTTTCAGTTTTGTTTTAGTTTATCTCCTCCAAAAATGGAGCAAAGAGACGGAAACCCTGAACTAAGGTCTAACGCAGGTGTGAAAGCATCCTAAGGTTGCTTCAATTTTAATTTTAGATGCAGTTGGATAATAAAAAATGGATGTGAAGGTAAACACTCCCTTAAAGCAATCAGTACTGATTCTGTTTGTAGCTATTACAGTTGTACATGTATTGGCAGCTGTCCAGAAGTTTCTTTCATTTTATGGGGGTTTCTTTGGGGTATAGCTATGGCAGTCAGAGCTAGGTTTGAGGACAATGTAACATTTTCCACATGTACTGACTTTATGTGATACAATGTAATCTTAAATTTCAAACAGTTTTTTCCTGAATAGTTTATTATATCTTTAGTTTTAGGCAAATTACTCCCTCCTGATGATTTAAAGGCAGGTCAATTATTTAGCTAACAGGCAGAAAACTAGGCTTTTATAGACTTTTGAAGAGGCTCTCCAGAGTGTAATAATGAAAGCAATTTATTGAATGCCTATGAGCCTTGCTTTCCAAGCTGTGCACATTAATCTAACTGTGCTTGCTTGTGTAAAGTGTGCAAACAGATTGCACCAGTTAATTGGCATCACATGCCGCCTTATGCATGCAAACATAATATCAACTGATGTATACCAATCTGAGACTAGCAAAACATTTCGAGTAGAGTTTATTGTTATTTTCTCTATTTGTATGGCTCATTTATTTGAATAGGTGCTAGTGTTTTCTACATGTTTTCCTCATTTAACACATAAATGCACTCATCCAATGCCTAAATATGCCATTTTATTTTTTCAAAGGCTGCGCATCAGTAAAATGTTACATGGTGATAATAGCTGTTTATGAAATTATTTAGTTGCCATAGGGCAGCTTATGTTATAGACAAATCTCCTTGAAGATATAAAATAATATAAAACATTTTTTGGATTATTGAATGAAAAGTGCACAATATGCGCTGAGCTGCAGACTCTGTAGACTGCCTACTGAGATCTACACTGAATGAACGCTGCTTCTTGAGGGCTCTTTGTGTCTAAATCTTTCACTTTGAGGGTGTCCCTACAGAGACCGCACTCAACAGATACAATGTAACAATCCATTTAAAACACTCCACCAACCCCTTTTTCACATTTGCTACTTAGAAGTAACGTTTGACTTTGTCCTGTTATTTAAGCCTCACATCCACACATAGGCCATAACATGACTCAACCAACTCAAAACACTTCCCATGTTATCCTTTCCTCATGTGTGAGACAACCAAAACACTAATCCATGCATTTATCATATCCTGTGCAGAGTGCGGCAGCACTCTTCACTGTGGCCGAGCGAGGAGCAGACAGGCTCCACTTATCAACCTCCCCTCTTATGACTCTTTCCCATGAACGTATATATGGTGATGGCGTTTTTCCGATTTCACGCCCACTCCATATAAGCACCTGAATGGGCATTTTTTCACGATCACGGCCAGCGTTTTCTGGGCAATTCAGATGACCGCGAGTGTTGTTTTTAGCTAAAAAATAGGCCGCACCCCTGAAAACCCTCGTTCTGCAAAAATCCTCGGGATGCCTTCCAGTGCCTATATAGAGGCACCTGTAAGCTTTTCACAGTGTTGGACGCTGCAAAACTCCCTCCCCCTCCCTTCTTTTTCCCTGCTCCTATAGGAGTCTATGGAACCCGCCGGCGTATATTGGCCAAAAGATAGTTTCAGAACTATCTTTTTGGCCACCATATATATGCCGGACGTATTTCGGCTGCTTATGTTCCATCTTTCATGGTGCTGACATATTTACGCGCCATATAATTGGCCATGTGAACGAATGCATTGCAAACCAATGCTTCACATGGGTAGCGTATATATGCCTGGGTGTGAAAACACGTCGTATATGCGTTCGTGGGAATAGAGCCTTATACTGTAAATGCCAACAGTTAGTGTTAGGGTCTGTTTACTAACAATATATCATTTGAATGAGCAAACAATGTCAGAGTTCGCTCATTCGCTTTGGCAGCCTGTTTATATTGGCAGATACATCATTTGCTCGTTCAAACAAGAAAGTTCAGAGGTTCACATTCGCT
This sequence comes from Eleutherodactylus coqui, assembly GCF_035609145.1. NCBI lineage: Eukaryota > Metazoa > Chordata > Amphibia > Anura > Eleutherodactylidae > Eleutherodactylus > Eleutherodactylus coqui. The sequence continues at coordinate 429,659,431 of NC_089837.1, read as the reverse complement.
GTATAAGTGAATGAGAATGACTGAACGAGTACTATTGTTAAACTAAACGATAAGTGAACAAGCCAGCGATAATTTTTATGCCTGTATAAAATGACAAAAAACGTAAAGTGAATGATTATTGTTCATTATTCGGTCATTGGCTGCATTTAGACTGAACAATTATCAATCACTTTTGTTAAAATGATTTTTTGAATGACAATCGTACCATCTAAAAGGGCCTTAAATCTCAAAAAAAGCTACCAATTACAGTGAATTACAGGCCATCTTAGCTTCACTAAGCTCTTCCTCTCTATCACTGTAAGCACCTACTCCCACAATCATATCCAGGACTTTGGTTGTGTCTCAGTTCTTCTCTAGAATTCCCTGCCTCGTTCTGTCCACCATTCTCCCAACTCTGCAAACCCTTAAATGCACCATAAAAATGTTCCTATTCCAATCAGTATATGTGCTGTTCTGGTGAAAACTATTTTTCCCTTGTTAATGACAAATTGAAGATGTTGATACTCTTATCCATGCCACCATGAACTTAAATCACTTTCACACGCAACAATTATCGCTCAAAATCTGTTCAAACTGCTGAAAGTGAGCGATAATCATTTTAGTGATAATTGTTGCGTGTAAAAGGGCCTTTAATCTATCATTTTCTCAATTTGTACTAAATCATATAGTACAACATAAATGATTGTAAAAGAAGTAAGGCTCAGTTTGTGTCAAGGTCAGCGAGAACTTCCACTACCCCTAGCTGCCTATTGTTTTTAGAGCATTATACAGAACCAATCAGAATAGGAGATTTGAAATGCAGTTTCCTCAGTAACCACAGCCTAATGAGAGGAAACACCAAGAAAATTGAACACAATTAGTCCCATGAATTATACTGTACTTAAATGGTTGTCCGATTAGTGCACAACACCTTTTCAATAAGACTGCCTGTGTGAAAATAGGATTCAGAGAGATACTTTCTCCCTGTGGCTGCCAGGATCTAACACTGCAGCCCGCTGAGGTCCCAGGGTTTGTTGTGACAGATGATGTCACAGGAAATCACAAGACCGCTGCACCAATGGTAGGCTGCTGCGTCACGTTGTTGAACTCCTGGCATCATGGCGCTCAGGATGTGAGCACCGATGCTAGGAGAACAGGCAGGTCATTATAGCTCATTATATAGCATATGCATAGTGGATAATGAGCAACACTACACCCAAATTCATGAAGTACCTTACTGTGAATAGTTACTGATTATATCTAACTGTATTTTATGCATGTCTTCAATGTCCACAGATATGTCATAAATGTCTGATACATGTGGGTCCCACCTCTTGGACCCACATTTATCTTTAGAATGTGGTGCCTCCAACCCTGCCCACCTCATCCTGTCTTGAAGGACGCTTCATGGAGGCTATTAAAGATGACTGCTTTTATGAAAACGGCAGCGTGTCCTGTGCTACTCTGTTTCCCTAATACTCATAGAAGTGAATGGGAGTCACATAAACCGCATAACACAGTGAGCTACGCTGTTTCTGCATCTTGTACTATGCTGCTTATGTATTTCCCCTTCACTTCTGTGGGAGTTATAGAAACAACATGATATAGGGTCTTCATCTGTTTTTGTAAACTCTGGCATCCTGGATGCGGGGGTCAGTGGAACAGGGTCAGATGGGGTCGGGGCCCCTCATTATAGAGATAGATGTGGGTCTCAGAGGTGATATTTATGGCATATCCCATTATCCTTTGAGATAAGAATACCATTCTACGCTGCCCAATAGTTTTTTACTCAAAATATTCAAAATGATGGATATTGTATAATCATTTATATATTGTTTTTTTACTTTAACTTAGACGAAACAATGAATTTCTGGATCAACTTAAACCCATAACTCATATGTACGACAGACGCTTTGGCCAACCAAGTGAATGGGTAAGATTTCTTTCCAACTATTTAGTTGCAGCCTAATTTGGAGACATCAAGAGAGTTCTCTGTCTAATGTCAGACTTGTCATGATGGGCAGATAAGTGGATATGCAAGCTTAATATCTTTTGAGATAATTTATTTAATATATTTTGTGCTGTGTAAATTAGAGATGAGTGAGCACCAAAATGCTCGGGTGCTCGTTACTCGGGACGAAATTATCGCGATGCTCGAGGGTTCGTTTCGAGTAACGAACCCCATTGAAGTCAATGGGCGACTCAAGCATTTTTGTATATCGCCGATGCTCGCTAAGGTTTCCATTTGTGAAAATCTGGGCAATTCAAGAAAGTGATGGGAACGACACAGCAACAGATAGGGCAGGCGAGGGGCTACATGTTGGGCTGCATCTCAAGTTCCCAGGTCCCACTATTAAGCCACAATAGCGGCAAGAGTGGGCCCCCCCCCTCCCAACAACTTTTACTTCTGAAAAGCCCTCATTAGCAATGCATACCTTAGCTAAGCACCACACTACCTCCAACAAAGCACAATCACTGCCTGCATGACACTCCGCTGCCACTTCTTCTGGGTTACATGCTGACCAAGCACCCCCCCCCCCCCCGCACGACCCAGTGTCCACAGCGCACACCAAACTGTCCCTGCCCAGCCTTCAGCTGCCCTCATGCCACGCTACACTCATGTCTATTTATAAGTGCGTCTGCCATGAGGAGGAACCGCAGGCACACACTGCAGAGGGTTGGCGTGGCTAGGCAGCGACCCTCTTAAAAAGGGGCGGGGCGATAGTCCACAATGCTGTACAGAAGCAATGAGAAATCCAATCCTGTGCCACCTCCATCTGGAGCTGCACACGTGGGCATAGCAATGGGGAACCTTTGTGCCACACACTATTCATTCTGTCAAGGTGTCTGCATACCCCAGTCAGACCGCGTTTTTTTATAAATAGTCACAGGCAGGTACAACTCCGCAATGGGAATTCCGTGTGCACCCACAGCATGGGTGGCTCCCTGGAACCCACCAGCTGTACATAAATGTATCCCATTGCAGTGCCCATCACAGCTGAGGTAACGTCCGATTAAATGCAGGTGGGCTTCGGCCCACACTGCATGCCCCAGTCAGACTGGGGTTCTTTAGAAGTGGACACATGCAGTTACAACTCCGTGTGGACCGACAGCATGGGTGGGTGCCAGAAAGCCACCGGCGGTACATAAATATATCCCATTGCATTGCCCATCAGAGCTGAGGTAATGTCATGTTTAATGCAGGTGGGCTTCGGCCCACACTGCATGCCCCAGTCAGACTGGGGTTCTTTAGAAGTGGACACATGCAGTTACAACTCCGTGTGGACCCACAGCATGGGTGGCTCCCTGGAACCCACCGGCGGTACATAAATATATCCCATTGCAGTGCCCAGCACAGCTGATGTAACGTCAGCTTTAATGCAGGTGGGCAAAAAATTAATTGCATTACACTGTAGGCGAGGGCCCCAAAAAATTGGTGTACCAACAGTACTAATGTACGTCAGAAAAATTGCCCATGCCCAACCAAGAGGGCAGGTGAAACCCATTAATCGCTTTGGTTAATGTGGCTTAATTTGTAACTAGACCTGGAGGCAGCCCAGTTAAAATAAAAATTGGTTCAGGTGAAAGTTTCAACGCTTTAATGAGCATTGAAACGTATGAAAATTGTTTACAAAAATTATATGACTGAGCCTTGTGGGCCTAAGAAAAATTGCCCGTTCCGCGTGATTACGTCAGGTTTCAGGAGGAGGAGCAGGAGGAGGAGGATGAATATTATACACAGATTGATGAAGCTAAAAGGTCCACATTTTTGATGGTGATAGAGAACAATCCTTCCATCCGTGGGTGCAGCCTACGTATTGTTTAGGTATCGCTGCTGTCCGCTGGTGGAGAAGAGAAGTCTGGGGAAATCCAGGCTTTGTTCATCTTGATGAGTGTAAGCCTGTCGGCACTGTCGGTTGACAGGCGGGTACGCTTATCTGTGATGATTCCCCCAGCCGCACTAAACACCCTCTCTGACAAGACGCTAGCCGCAGGACAAGCAAGCACCTCCAGGGCATACAGCGCGAGTTCAGGCCACGTGTCCAGCTTCGACACCCAGTAGTTGTAGGGGGCAGAGGCGTCATGGAGGTCGGTCGTGCAATCAGCTACGTACTCCCTCACCATCCTTTTACAGTGCTCCCGCCGACTCAGCCTTGACTGGGGAGCGGTGACACAGTCTTGCTGGGGAGCCAGAAAGCTGTCAAAGGCCTTAGAGAGTGTTCCCCTGCCTGTGCTGTACATGCTGCCTGATCTCTGTGCCTCCCCTGCTACCTGGCCCTCGGAACTGCACCTTCGGCCACTAGCGCTGTTGGATGGGAATTTTACCATCAGTTTGTCCGCCAGGGTCCTGTGGTATAGCATCACTCTCGAACCCCTTTCCTCTTCGGGTATAAGAGTGGAAAGGTTCTCCTTATACCGTGGGTCGAGCAGTGTGTACACCCAGTAATCCGTAGTGGCCAGAATGCGTGTAACGCGAGGGTTACGAGAAAGGCATCCTAACATGAAGTCAGCCATGTGTGCCAGGGTACCTGTACGCAACACATGACTGTCTTCAATAGGAAGATCACTTTCAGGATCCTCCTCCTGCTCCTCAGGCCATACACCCTGAAAGGATGACAGGCAAGCAGCATGGGTACCCTCAGCAGTGGGCCAAGCTGTCTCTTTCCCCTCCTCCTCATCCTCCTCATGCTCCTCCTCCTCCTCCTCAACGCGCTGAGATATAGACAGGAGGGTGCTCTGACTATCCAGCGACATACTGTCTTCCCCCGCCTCTGTTTCCGAGCGCAAAGCGTCTGCCTTTATGCTTTGCAGGGAACTTCTCAAGACGCATAGCAGAGGAATGGTGATGCTAATGATTGCAGCATCGCCGCTCACCATCTGGGTAGACTCCTCAAAGTTTCCAAGGACCTGGCAGATGTCTGCCAACCAGGCCCACTCTTCTGTAAAGAATTGAGGAGGCTGACTCCCACTGCGCCGCCCATGTTGGAGTTGTCATTCCACTATAGCTCTACGCTGCTCATAGAGCCTGGCCAACATGTGGAGCGTAGAGTTCCACCGTGTGGGCACATCACACAGCAGTCGGTGCACTGGCAGATGAAACCGATGTTGCAGGGTGCGCAGGGTGGCAGCGTCCGTGTGGGACTTGCGGAAATGTGCGCTGACCCAACGCACCTTTCCGAGCAGGTCTGACAAGCGTGGGTAGCTTTTCAGAAAGCGCTGAACCACCAAATTAAAGACGTGGGCCAGGCATGGCACGTGCGTGAGGCTGCTGAGCTGCAGAGCCGCCTCCAGGTTACGGCCGTTGTCACACACGACCATGCCCGGTTGGACGCTCAGCGGCGCAAGCCAGCGGTCGGTCTGCTCTGTCAGACCCTGCAGCAGTTCGTGGGCCGTGTGCCTCTTCTCTCCTAAGCTGAGTAGTTTCAGCACGGCCTGCTGACGCTTGCCCACTGCTGTGCTGCCGTGCCGCACGACACCGACTGCTGGGGACGTGCTGCTGCTGACAGATCTTGATTGCGAGACAGAGGTTGCGTAGTAGGAGGAGGAGGAGGAGGGTGGTTTAGTGGAGGAAGCATACACCGCCGCAGATACCACCACCAAGCTGGGGCCCGCAATTCTGGGGGTGGGTAGGACGTAAGCGGTCCCAGGCTCTGACTCTGTCCCAGCCTCCACTAAATTCACCCAATGTGCCGTCAGGGAGATATAGTGGCCCTGCTCGCCTGTGCTTGTCCACGTGTCCGTTGTTAAGTGGACCTTGGCAGTAACCGCGTTGGTGAGGGCGCGTACAATGTTGCGGGAGACGTGGTCGTGCAGGGCTGGGACGGCACATCGGGAAAAGTAGTGGCGACTGGGAACTGAGTAGCGCGGGGCCGCTGCCGCCATCATACCTTTGAAAGCCTCCGTTTCCACAACCCTATACGGCAGCATCTCCAGGCTGATAAATTTGGCTATGTGCATGTTTAACGCTTGAGCGTGCGGGTGCGTGGCGGCGTACTTGCGCTTGCGCTCCAACACTTGCGCTAGCCACGGCTGGACGGTGCGCTGAGAGACATTGGTGGATGGGGCCGAGCACAGCGGAGGTGAGGGTGTGGGTGCAGGCCAGGAAACGGTAGTGCCTGTGTCCTGAGAGGGGGTTTGGATCTCAGTGGTAGGTTGGGGCACAGGGGGAGAGGCAGCGGTGCAAACCGGAGGCGGTGAACGGCCTTCGTCCCACCTTGTGGGGTGCTTGGCCATCATAGGTCTGCGCATGCTGGTGGTGGTGAGGCTGGTGGTGGTGGCTCCCTGGCTGATCTTGGCGCGACAAAGGTTGCACACCACTGTTCGTCGGTCGTCTGCACTCTCAGTGAAAAACTGCCAGACCTTTGAGCACCTCGGCCTCTGCAGGGTGGCATGGCGCGAGGGGGCGCTTTGGGAAACAGTTGGTGGATTATTCGGTCTGGCCCTGCCTCTACCCCTGGCCACCGCACTGCCTCTTCCAACCTGCCCTGCTGCTGCACTTGCCTCCCCCTCTGAAGACCTGTCCTCAGTAGGCGTAGCAAACCAGGTGGGGTCAGTCACCTCATCGTCCTGCTGCTCTTCCTCCGAATCCTCTGTGCGCTCCTCCCTCGTACTTACTCCAATTACTACTACCTGAGTGATAGACAACTGTGTCTCATCGTCATCGTCCTCCTCACCCACTGAAAGCTCTTGAGACAGTTGCCGGAAGTCCCCAGCCTCATCCCCCGGACCCCGGGAACTTTACAAAGGTTGGGCATCGGTCGCGACAAACTCCTCCAGTGGGAGAGGATTCGGAACCATTGCTGCCCATTCTGGGCAGGGGCCCGAGAACAGTTCCTGGGAGTCTGCCTGCTCCTCAGAATGTGTCATTGTAATGGAGTGAGGAGGCTGGGAGGAAGGAGGAGCAGCAGGCAGAGGATTCAGAGTTGCAGCAGTGGACAGCGCAGAATTCTGGGTGGTCGATAGATTGCTGGATGCACTTTCTGCCATCCACGACAGGACCTGCTCACACTGCTCATTTTCTAATAAAGGTCTACCGCGTGGACCCATTAATTGTGAGATGAATGTGGGGACGCCAGAAACGTGCCTCTCTCCTAATCCCGCAGCAGTCGGCTGCGATACACCTGGATCAGGAGCTCGGCCTGTGCCCACACCCTGACTTGGGCCTCCGCGTCCTCGCCCGCGTCCACGTCCTCTAGGCCTACCCCTACCCCTCAGCATGCTGTATTACCAGTAGTGCAGAAACAGAACGCTGTAATTAAATGTGCCGCTTATTGGCCTGTGGTTGGAGGCTGACTTCCCTTACAGAACGCACAGCAGAGCCAGGAAACAATTTTGCGCACGCCTGTAGTGAGACGTAGGTGCGTATGACTGAGCTAGTGGAATTCACAGCGCAGAAGCAGTCAAGTGGCCAAAGGCCAGTAGTAGGCCTTAAGTATTTTGCTTCTATTTTTTTAAAATGCTGAGCTGATACAGCAGACAGATACTGTAGGCAGCGTATAATATTATGTATACTCTTTCCCTCTGGCGGGATGACGGCGATCATGTAACAGAGACAGCAGATCTAGGAAACAGTTTTGCGCAAGCCTGCTGTAACGCTTAGCTGCGTATTAATTAGGACTACTACCCCCAGCAGATAGATACTGTAGGCAGCGTATAATATTATGTATACTCTTTCCCTCTGGCGGGATGACGGCGATCATGTAACAGAGACAGCAGATCCAGGAAACAATTTTGCGCAAGCCTGCTGTAACGCTTAGCTGCGTATTAATTAGGACTACTACCCCCAGCAGATAGATACTGTAGGCAGCGTATAATATTATGTTTACTGTTTCCCTCTGGCGGGATGACGGCGATCATGTAACAGAGACAGCAGATCCAGGAAACAATTTTTGTGCAAGCCTGCTGTAACGCTTAGCTGCGTATTAATTAGGACTACTACCCCCAGCAGATAGATACTGTAGGCAGCGTATAATATTATGTATACTCTTTCCCTCTGACGGGATGACGGCGATCATGTAACAGAGACAGCAGATCCAGGAAACAATTTTGCGCAAGCCTGCTGTAACGCTTAGCTGCGTATTAATTAGGACTACTACCCCCAGCAGATAGACACTGTAGGCAGCGTATAATATTATGTATACTCTTTCCCTCTGGCGGGATGACAGCGCTGATGTAACAGAGACAGCAGATCCAGGAAACAATTTTGCGCAAGCCTGCTGTAACGCTTAGCTGCGTATTAATTAGAACTACTACCCCCAGCAGACACGCAGTAAACTGAAGACGGTCACAGGCAGCCCAAATATAGTATTTTTCCCCAATTTTTTTGGAAAAAGCCCACTGCCTATATAGCCTGAATATCTCTTTCCCTGCCTCACCAGTACTGCCCCTATACTCTGTACAATGACTGCAGACTACGGACGCAATGCTCTGCATGGCCGATATACAAAAAAAAAAATGGTGCAACACTGCTAAAAGCAGCCTCAACAGTACTGCACACGGTCAGATGTGGCCCTAAGAAGGACCGTTGGGGTTCTTGAAGCCTAAAATAACTCCTAACGCTCTCCCTATAGCAGCTCCGGCACCAGCAGCACTTTCCCTGATCTCTGTCAGAATGCATCTGTGGTGAGCCACGGGAGGGGCCGATTTATATACTCGGGTGACACCTGATTTATATACTCGGTGACACCTGATCTCGCCAGCCACTCACTGCAGGGGGGTGGTATATTGGCCAGAAAAGCGCGCTAACGTCTCAGAGATGAAAGTGAAAGTAACTCGAACATCGCGTGGTAGTCGCCTCTAGTAACGAGCATCTCGAACACGCTAATACTCGACTGAGTATCAAGCTCGGACGAGTACGTTCGCTCATCTCTAGTGTAAATGCTTGGTACCCAGCTTTCAAAGTAAAGGTACAAATGGTTTAGATAGACAGGTGCCGTTGTGCTTGTTTAGATTTAATTTGTGCATATTTTGTGTATTTAAAGGATATACATTTACATAGTGTAGACACATGTTTAAAGCATATCTCCAGTCCTCGACATACAAAGATGGTCGTCTCGGTTCTCTGACTACCTGATGCACACTGTGTATTAGTATGCATAGGTAGTCTAAGCCACTACATGCTGCTCTGACTGGACAAGGCTGCTCACATGGGCAGCAGTAGCCAATCAATGCAGGGTATAGTGGCTTAATAATGATACATGCTAAGTTTCCTAGATAAAGAGTACTCTGGTACTCAAAATATCCAATACATAACATGATTTAAAGAGGTTGTTTCCTAAATACACCCCTGGTCTATATGCCCTATCAGGACATGATTCCCGGCAATGCTTCCTGCATTGCACTGTCCGTAGTGCAGTGGCCCAGGTTGGTATTACAGGCCCATGGAATTCAATGCAATACCAACCCAGGAAGCTGCAATACAGACATTGCTATCTGCTTCCTGTACTGTCTCTACTGCAGTGGTGTCAGGAATAAAATGATTAGTTGGCATCCTGTATGTTGGACCCACATAATATCTGTTGATGACCTATACTGAGGAAAGGTCATCAACAAAAAAAAACCCAAGTTCCCAAAAACCCCTCTAATAAGGTACACTTAGTGGGTATGCTAGTAAAAGCTAAGATTATACATAGGGCTCCATTCACCCGACAGAGGGTGATGGGACCAAATACTGTATTCTGCTACACCGCAAAAAAAATGGTATGGAATAGCATAAAAGACTGCTATTCTATACAGAAGCTATACAATAAAATTATACTGCATGGTATATTGGTATGTCTTTTTACAACAGGACCATAAAAAGAGGTTTCCTACAGTATGCATTGCTCAACCTGTGAGATATGTCACAGATTAGTTTGGAGATTTTCTGGTATACGCATCTAAAAGACCACCATAGTGATGTAAAGAACACCTGTATTGTATACAGAAAAAGCACAAATGTAAAAAATAATTAATATATTATGTATTTTTATAATATATAATTAATATATAAACAGTATCAGTATATAGTATACAAATACTACCATTATACCATAACTGGTACTACTATACTCACATATATATGTAATCACCCATAAGCATACATACATACATACATTCATGCTTACACATTAGGTTTTGTTCTCATCAGTGTCAGGAATTCCATTCAGAACTTGTTGCTAAATTCTGTTTAAAAAAGGTGAAATAGTGCTGCATGCAGTACTATTTCATCATGTAAAATGCTGATCAGAAACTGAACAGACACTATTATTTTTATGTCTTACTGGTGCCGTATTGAAGCCGCAGGTGTAGTAACTGTGCTGGTCACTGGAGAGTAGTCAAGATAGCCGGGAAGTCACGGTATGCAGTGCAATGGGATGAGATGGAAGCATAATCAAATGGATCCCAGAGGTCAACAGCAGGAGGTATCGGTATGTAGTACAATGGGATGAGACGGAAGTGTAGTCAAATGGAAGCCGGAGGTCAGCAGCAGGAGGTATCGGTATGCAGTACAATGGGATGAGATGAAAGCATAGGCAAATGGAAGGCAGAGGTCAGCAGCAATCAGTATGATTGCATTGAGCTGGAGGAAGAGGAACTTGATCAAGGTGGTGGAGCACAATAATCACATGCTAGATCTGAGGCACGGTCAGGCTTTTATAGAAGGTCCCAATTAGTAGCAGGGGGAAGCATGAATGTTGGAGGCCAGCTCCCAGGAATTTTCCTCTGGGCCATATCCCTTCCACTGGAGCAGGTACTGCAGCCTCCCTCTATGTTTTCTGGAGTCTAGGATCTGATATACCAGGAACTTCTCTTTACCCTGGACCATCACTGGTGGAGGAGGTGGTGGGCTTCTTCCTGGGAAAGTGTTCTCCATGAATGGCTTGAGAGGTGATACATGTAACACTGGATGGATTTGAAGACTGCCAGGGAGTTTTAGGTGGAAGGCGACTTGGCCCACTTTTCCGGAAATTTGAAAGAGCCCAATACATTTTTGCCCCAATTTGGAAGCAGGTACATGGGCCTTCAGGTTCTTGGCCTATAACCATACTTCTTCTTCCACCTAGAAGGCAGGAGCAGCTTGGCGGAGTTTATTCGCCGCCTTTTTGAAAGCATCTTGGGCTTCCTATAAGGCTTCTTTTAACTCTTCCTGAGTTCTAGTCAGTGCTGCCAGTCTCTGGGTGACAGTCATCATTTGAGTATTAATAGGGAGGCCAGGAATGCATACCATAATTGGTATGCATACCATAATTGGCGTAGAACAGAGTCTGGGCAGTAGAACTGTGTTTCGCATTATTATAGGTAAACTCTGCTGTCGATAAGTAATCCACCCAATCATCCTGGAGATGGGAGAGGTAGCAGCAAAGATACTCCTTCAGAGTCTGATTTGTTCTCTCAGTCTAGCCATTAGACTGCGGATGAAAGGCAGAGGAAAGATTCACTGAGGTTTCCAGGGCCGTGCAGAAGTGTTTCCAGAATCTTGAGGTGAACTGAGCACCTCTATCAGAGACCACATCCTCAGGAATTCCATGTAGTCAGAACAGTTCCCAAATCATCAACTTTGCGCTGTGTTCAGCGGTGGGAATCTTTTCAATGGGGATGAAGTGAGCCATCTTCGTGAGTCGGTCTAGGACTACAAGGATGGTGATCATTCCCTTTGAGGGTGGCACATCCACTTTAAAGTCCATAGATATAGACCCTCATAGCCTGGATGGGACTGGAATGGGCTGTAGCAAACCAAGATGGCAAGCTTGTGGTGTCTTTTTTTGAGCACATACTTCGCAAGACGTAGCGTACCTCTTTACAAGGTCTTTGTGACCCCAAGGTGACGGGTGAGTTTGGAGTCATGGACTAGCTTGAGGACTTCGAGTTGACCAGCTTCAGGGCAATATAATTGATGTCCCTGTCTCCAAAGTCCATTCTCAAAAAAAAGCTTCACTTCCTGACTCGGAAAAGAGTCAGTTTCATAGTCTCTTTTAAACTTTTGTTAGGAGGTCCTTAGAATGTAGGATACTTAAAAAAAATCTTTGAAGACAGAATTGTGTGGCCAGTATCTAACTTCTCTTCAGGCTCTACAAATATACCGGACAGTGCAAAAATCCTTGCCATTTCGGAAATCTGAGCAGTAGGACACAACAAAATTAAACCTGGGGAATAACAGGGCCCATCATGCCTGTCTTGCAGATAACCTCTTGGCAGTATGGAGGAATTCTAAATTTTTATGGTCAGTAAGCACCGTTACTGGATGATGGTCTCCCTCCAAGAGGTGCGTCAATTTGGTGAAAGCCTTCCTGATGGACAGAAGTTCCTTGTTCCTGACATCATAGTTTTTCTCTGTGGGTGTAGGACAGAAATGCGCAAGGATGTAGTTGCACCTTATCTCCAACTTGCTTTTAAATGATACCTCCTACTGCGGAGTTTTAAGATTCTTAAAAGTGGCTTGTTCTTCCGGGGACCAGGAAAATGTGTGTGCTTTCTTTGTGAGGGAGGTGATGGGAGAGATGACTTTTGAGAAGTCCTTGATAAATCTTCTGTAGAAATTCATGAAACCAATCAGGCACTGTTCATATTTCTTGGAACGGGCCAATCCAGGATGGCTTTAATCTTGCTAGGATCCATATTTAAGCCCTCTAGGGAGATAATGTATCCCAGGAATTGTATTTGGGTCTGTTAAAACTCACATTTCTCTAACTTGATGTAGAGGTTATTCTTTTGGAGTAGTTCCAAGACCACTCAAACTTGTTTGCGATGTTCCTCCAAATTTTCAGAGAATAGGAGGATGTCATCAAGATATGTGACTACGAATTGATCCAACAGGTCTCGAAATACATAATAAAGTGCTGGAAGGTAGCGGAAGCATTGCAGAGAACGAACGGCATCACTGGAGATTCACAGTGGCTATATCTTGTTCGGAAAGCCATCTTCCACTCCTCTCCAAGATGGATCCATACCAAATTATATGCTCCTCTGAGGTCTAGTTTCATAAAGACCATGGCTGCCTGAAGCCTCTCCAGCAGTTCTGGGATTAACAGGAGAGGATAGCGATTTTTAATGGTAATCCTTTTTACTTCCCAATAATTAATGCACGGTCTACGATAAAATGGGTGCTCCTGCTGGAGAGGAAGAAGGCTGGATGAAGCCCTTCTTTAGATTTTCATCCAGATGTTCCCAAAGGGCCCCTAACTCTGACTCTACGAGGTTGAAGATACGCCCAAATGGAGTAAAAGATCCAGGAAGCAGCTCAAAAGGACAGTCATACAACCAGTGAGGTGGTAGCTGGTCAGCTGTCTTCTTGCTGCAAACATCTTTGAACATCCGGTAGTATGTTAATAAACTCTGCCTTATATTCTGCAATGGAAAGTCGCCCTTGTCGTAGACTGTGTTACCTCCCTTCAGCCATGGCACAGCTATTCGGATCATCAAAGATTTGCTCCACAACGGCCGTGAAGTCATCAAGGCTGTTGAGGAGATTATTGTTTGTCTCTACGTATGGTGAGGCCCAGGCAAGCGCCTCATCAGTGAGGAGGTTAATGATAAAGAATACTCTTTCTGGTCACTAGTAAACAATGTCAGCTGCATTTGAAAATAAATCCGGCATTGATTGAGTAAGCCTCTATGCTGACGGTGATCCCCACTGAACTTTGCGGGCAGTGCCATGCGGACATCAGAGCCTGAGAGATGCAAGTCCAGAAGTTGCTTCTGTAAACTAATGATTTTCTTCTGTTGATCTAGCACCAGTGTCTGTAAACCAGCTAACGTCTCTTGCTAGGAGTTGCAAAATTCGTGGAACTCTGTAACTTGTTTCCACAGAGTGGTGACTACAGGCTTAATGTTTAGGCGTGATTATTTTGTTATGCATTACCGACACTTGATTGGAGGCGCAGGTGTAGTAGCTTACTGGAGAATAGTTAAGATAGCCAGGAGTCGTTATTGGGAAGTCACGGAATGCAGTACAATGGAATGAGACAGAAGCATAGTCAAATGGAAGCCAGAGGTCAGCAGCAGGAGATATCAGTATGTAGTACAATGGGATGAGACGGTAGCATAGTCAAATGAAAGCAGGAGGTCAGCAGCAGGAACTATCTGTATGCAGTATAATGAGATGAACCCAAGAGAGCTGCTGACTGGAGTGCAAGAGGTCCTGGGTTCAGGTCCTGACAATTATAGCCAATGGAGCTTGTTTGACACCATTTGGTTCCATCATATGATGGTTTCGTTCGGCAATAGGTGCTATTTTCCTGCTTCCATAATGGAACTCTTTAGTGCTAGTGTGAAGGAACACCTACATGCAAATATGTTGTACACACAGATACGCGCAGATATACATAAGCACATAAATACAAACATACTTATTATGCACATGTATATACATGTACTCGATGTACATTTACACACACACATACCTTCTCTACAGTTACCGAAAACTTCTAAACTGCATGTTGACTAAAGCTGGAAGTCAGACCACTAAAGTAGATAGAAATAATAATGTCTGAGGAAAACTACGACATAGTGGGAATAACAGAAACCTGGTTGAATGAAAACTGTGACTGGGCGGTGAATTTACTGGGTTACAGTTTGTTCAGAAGGGATCGTAAAAACCAGAAAGGAGAAGGGGTTTTCTTCCATGTAAAATCCTGTTTAAAACCCAAATTATCGGATGATATATGGGAGCGAGATTAACATGTGTAGTCTCTATGGGTGGAAATACATGGAGGGAAAAACAACAATAAAATCCTCATAGGGGTTTTCTATAGACCACCAAATATAACAGAAGCTAGTTAAAATCTATTATTGAAACAAATAGATGAAGCAGCAAATCACAATGAGGTAATTATTAGGGGGGACTTTAAGTATCCGGATACAAACTGGGAAGCCGAAACCTGCAGATCTCATAAAGGTAACAACTTCCTGTTGATTACTTAAGATAATTACCTTACACAACTCGTACTGGACTCGATTAGGAGGATGGCTATTTTGGACTTAATATTAATCAATAGACCTGACAGAATAACACGGGTAAAGATTGGGGGAAACCTGGGAAATAGTGACCATAATATAACACATTTGAACTTGTCCTTCAAGAGAGAGATTTATAGGAGAGCTACAAAAATACTAAACTTTAGGAAGGCCAAGTTCGATCAGCTTAGTGATGCCCTTAACCTTATTGACTGGGGCAATGTCTTCAAAAATAAGAGTACAAACAATAAATGGGAAACATTTAAGAACATCCTGATTACTTACTGTGAGAGGTTCATACCTTACAGGAATAAAAGACTTAGTAATAAAAGAAAACCAATATGGCTTAATAAAGGTGTAAAGAGGGGCAACAAACAGTAAAAATAAAGCGTTTAAACTACTAAAACAAGAAGGCAGTGAAGAAGCACAAAAAACCAATAAGGAAAAAAATTAATTATGTAAAAATCAGATAAAAGCAGCAAAGATTTAGACAGAGAGACTTATTGCCAAAGAGCATAAAACTAACCCTAAAGTGTTCTTTAGCTATATAAATAGTTAAAAGATTAATACTGAAAGTGTTGGCCCTTTTAATAAATAATGTAGGAGAAATTGTAGAGGACGATGAGGAGAAAGCAAATCTATTTAAAGGAGATGTCCCGCGCCGAAACGGGTTTTTTTTTTTTTTAAACCCCCCCCCCCCGTTCGGCGCGAGACAACCCCGATGCAGGGGTTAAAAAAACCACCCGCACAGCGCTTACCTGAATCCCGGCGGTCCGGTGACTTCAATACTTACCGCTGAAGATGGCCGCCGGGATCTTCTACCTTCGTGGACCGCAGCTCTTCTGTGCGGTCCACTGCCGATTCCAGCCTCCTGATTGGCTGGAATCGGCACGTGACGGGGCGGAGCTACACGGAGCCGCTCTCTGGCACGAGCGGCTCCATAGAAGAAAGCTGAAGACCCGGACTGCGCAAGCGCGGCTAATTTGGCCATCGGAGGCCAAAAATTAGTCGGCTCCATGGAGACGAGGACGCCAGCAACGGAGCAGGTAAGTATAAAACTTTTTATAACTTCTGTATGGCTCATAATTAATGCACAATGTACATTACAAAGTGCATTATTATGGCCATACAGAAGTGTATAGACCCACTTGCTGCCTCGGGACATCTCCTTTAATAGCCTTTTCTCCAGTGTATTCACTGAGGAAAATTAAATGTCAGATGAGATGCAGAGTGATAATGTAAACTCTCCACTAAATATCACCAGTCTAACCCAGAAAGAAATGCAGAGCTGTCTTAGAAAGATTAAAATAGACAAATTGCCAGGTCACGATGGCAACCATCTCTGTGTTTTAAGAGAATTAAACAATGTCATACACAGACCCTTGTTTCTTATATTTAAGGACTTTATAGTGATAGGCTCTGTTTTACTGGATTGGCGCGTAGCCAATGTGGTGCCGATATTCAAAATGGGTTCAAAAAATGAACCTGGAAATCAGAGGCCGGTAAGTTGGGGGCTTAGGGTGCGTTCAGACGAGCGTGTTTTGGTGCGTGCATATGCACGCACAAAAACACGCTTGTATTTACAACACTGCATTCCCTATGGTGTGTGCACATGTCCGTACTTTGCAGGTGCGTGCCTGCAAAGATAGGACATGCGTGCACCATAGGGAATGCACGCATTGTTTTCAATGGATCCGCGGCTGCTGCCGGCGGCTCCATTGAAAACAATGACCTGCTGGCTCCCTGCATTCCTTTTCAGGGAAGGACTATACATATAAGCCCTTCCCTGAAAAAGAAAGGTTTTAGTGTAAAAAAAAAAAAAAAATGCAGGCATTCTCTTCAATGGAGCCGCTTCTGCTGCCGGCAGCTCCATTGAAGACAATGGTCTGTGGCACACCTGAATTGTTTTTCAGGCAAGGGCTTTACATATAAGCCCTTCCCTGAAAATCAATTAAAAGTGATTTAAAAAACAAAAAAAATAGATACTCACCTCCCTTCAGCTGCTGGGGCACAGCCGCATCTTCTCCTGCTGTCCCCTGCACTGTGGTGCTGATCTAGTGCTCAGCCAATCACAGGCAACTCTCCCCGAATGAATGACCGGTGAGAGTTGCCTGTGATTGGCTGACCTCAGCCAATTACATACAACTCTTTCAGCAGGCGGGGATTTTAAATCCCCGCCTGCTGATAGATCAGCAGTTCAGCACCACAGTGCAGGGGACAGCAGGAGAAGACGCGGCTGTGCCCCAGCAGCTGAAGGGAGGTGAGTACCTTTTTTCAAATTTTTTTTACTATTTTAAAAGGCTTTTCAGGGAAGGGCTTATGAAACCCTTCCCTGCAAAGCCACTGACAGCTGCCGGGGCTCAGCGGGGACTTCTGCCGCTGTCCACGGCTCTGTAGCGCTGCTGAGCTATCAGCAGCCGGGGATTTAAAATCCCCTCCTGCTGGTAGCTCTGATTGTGATTGGCTGAAGCAATTCAGCCAACCACAATCAGAGCTACCAGCAGGCGGGGATTTTAAGTCCCCGGCTGCTGATAGCTCAGAACTACAGAGCTGGGGACAGAGCTAGAAGTCACGGCGGAGCCCCGGCAGCTGAAGGGAGGTGAGAATTGTTTTTTTTTTACTTTTTGCACTATTTTAAATGGCTTTTCAGGGAAGGGCTTATGAAGCCCTTCACTGAAAAGCCATTGACAGGATGCCGGCAGCAGGATGCCGGCAGCAGGTTGAGAATTGAAGAATTCCTTTTGCTGCATCTGCCACAGATGTGGCAGATGTAGCAGCAGGGAATTCTCTTAACTAGCGGGGGTGAAGGATACATCGGCCGCATGCGGCAGATGTGTTCTTCATGCCCGCGGGGGTCACAGCAGCTGCGGACAGGTAAGTTTTTTTAAATTCTTTTTTGTTTTGCACTAAAATGTTTCTTTTTCAGGGAAGGGCTTATATGTAAAACCCTTCCCTGGAAAAGAATGCAGGGGACCAGCAGAGCATTGTTTTCAATGGAGCCGCCGGCAGCAGCCACGGCTCCATTGACAACAAGCACGCAGCTGTGTTCACGCGTGCTTTTGCTCGTACCTAGGTGCGGACGTATGTGCGCACCTAAGTACGCACCAAAACACGCTCGTCTGAATGCACCCTTAGACTTAAAAGTGGCAAATTAAGCTTAACACTGATAAATGTAACGTTATGCACATAGGCAGAGGAAATGTCATCATTACACACTAAATGGGAAACCACTGGGAAAAACTGAGATGGAAAAGGACTTGGGGATTTTACTTAACTGTAAGCTTAGATGGAGCAACCAGTGTCAGGCAGCTGCTGCCAAGGCACATAGGATAATGGGGTGCATCAAAAGAGGTCTAGGTGCACATGATAAGAAAATTGTTCTTCCTCTTTACAAGTCTCGGGTTAGACCACACATGGAATATTGTGTACAGTTTTAGGCACCGGTACTCAAGAAGGACATATCAGAGCTTGAGCAGATACAAAGTCGGGCAACTAAAGTAATAAACGCAATGGCTAAACTACAATACCCAGAGAGATTATAAAAATTGGGATTATTGAGTTTAGACAAAAGACGGCTGAGTGGGTGACCTAAAAGCTATGTTTAAATATATCAGGAGACAACACAGCAACCTGAGTGGAGAAAGCAGCTTCCTAGATTGTAAAAGTTGGTTGTTTGCCCTCCTCCCCCTCCTTGCCTTCACAATGATATCTCTAAGCAGCTGGTTGTGTCAAGTTGCAGGCAGGACCAGGAAACACTGTAGGGGGAGGTTGTATAGTGCAGGGAAGAAAGAAGAAAGAAGAGGAAGGAACTAAAGGCTATATTTTGCATCCTCCCACTATCACAGCTAACCGAGTGCCCGGGGCACAAGCCCCACTTTCTTCCTCCTAGCTATTGCCTTGGCTTGTTGCAGTTCTTTTGGAAGTAAAGAATGAAAGTTACCATTTGTTGACTTGAAGCAAAGAGTCTGAAAACCATTAAAAATGGATGCACAAACTATTTTAGGCCTAGAAAATTGTATAGCTTTTCATTATGTAGTCAATAAGCTTTTTATTCTGAACAAAATATCCCTCTAGAATACAGTTGTGATATAACAGAAATAAGTAGAAAGAACAAACTTTGAAACAGAGCTGAGAGATAAAAAAGTAACAGCATGTAAATCATGTGAAGAAGCTTTACAGGTGAAATCATTAGGATCATTTTATATTCACATATTCCCGTTGAGTGAGTGTTCATCTAGAACCAAAATCACATTGTATTACAGTGCTGCAAGAAAATGTGAAATATATCTGTAACTGCTAGGTACATTTCCTTAATGGCATTAACAGACTAGTAATACTCAGTTCCACTAAGGCATTTCCCTTTTATTGATCCACAAAATAGCATTGATCTTTTTGGGTGAAATGAATAAAACATGTTGCAGCCTTTGCAAAAATAAAACTGCTGAAATATCACAAGGTAAACAGCCACATTGATCAGTTTTATGTATTTACATATACTGTTGTTCCAAGCTTCACATCGTTCTCTGTGTACCTTTGTAAACAGTGCAGGTTTTAAGCTCCGTATATTACATTGTCATTGGAATTCTTCAACATCAGTAAATTGAATGGAAAAAAAATTGGTACATTTTTTTCGGTAAGCCTATCTGAATACAGTCAAGGACTGCATATGCAGTAGGAGAGCTTGGAATTTAGTTATAATTATAGAAACACTTGCAACTAATTTATTTCTTTCCCCAACGTCTAGGCAATAGTCTTAGTTACAAATATCCTACCATTTTGTGTTTACAATTACTATGCAGACTTACATGTTTCCATTGTGATAGACTACACACATATCCGGTGTAGTCTGATGCTGTAGTCATACCACTCATACATCTATCTCTACTAACATACATTCCCCCCACATGGTTGGTGGGTTTATCAGGGAACAATTAAAGCTATTGTTCATAAACCATACAGATAAAGGTAATAGAAAATGAAAAAAAGATTATTGGCAGGTTCAAATATATGTACATCTAACATAAGAGCCATGTAAAAAGTGACCATATGATAAAGCCATAAGTAAAAAACCAATGAGGAAGCTGCATGGCTAGGTTACTACTAGAGATGAGCGAGCATACTCGCTAAGGACAATTGCTCGATCGAGCATTGTCCTTAGCGAGTATCTCCCCGCTCGGGAGAAAAGGTTCGGCTGACGGCGCGGGTGACAGGTGAGTTGCGGCAGTCAGCAGGGGTGAGTGGGGGGAAGAGAGGGAGAGAGAGATCTCCCCTCCGTTCCTCCCCGCTCTCCCCCGCAGCTCCCTGCCCGCCGCCAGCAGCAAAATCTTTGCTCCCGAGCGGGCAGGTACTCGCTAAGGGCAATGCTCACTCATCACTAGTTACCACATATATAAGTCACAACTTCACTGATTTAGAATGTATACGTCTACCCCAACTTTGTTGTATCAAACACTGCTTTCGATAGACCAAACTTTTGGCCAATAATCTTTTTTCATTTTCTATTACCTGTATTTATCAGTATGGCTTGTGAGCACTAGCTTTCATTATTCCCTGATGAATCCACCAACCGAGTGTGTAAAATGCGTAGGAACATTAGAACATTGAAACATTTATGCATCTATATGTAAAGTGACAGCGTAGAATATTCATGAGTTTATATAAATTGATGTGGTTCTTGTTTTTTTATGGTAATTCAATATTAGTATATATAGTTGGATGAAACATTGAGTTTATGTGACAATTGATG
This sequence comes from Eleutherodactylus coqui, assembly GCF_035609145.1. Taxonomy (NCBI): domain Eukaryota; kingdom Metazoa; phylum Chordata; class Amphibia; order Anura; family Eleutherodactylidae; genus Eleutherodactylus; species Eleutherodactylus coqui. Next base: position 429,638,772 of record NC_089837.1, on the reverse strand, counting down.
TTATTCTTATTCTCTAGTAGATTGATTCCAGGGTATATATTTCGGAATATAATTAAGATATAATGTTCATTGTTTCATCTTGATTCATAGTCTTAATGACTATCATTGGGGTATAGGTGATTTACAGCTCTCCTACATTTATGTATTTGATCTCACCAGTATAGGGGATACCAAGGAGGGTGGGTGTCCTGCATAGCTAGCATACATAATAGGTTCACATTAGGGTTTTCACTTTAAAATGTATATATTAAAAGTTAAAGGGCCACTCCGGTGAACACACATTTTTCCATCTCTGCCCCCTCCCCTGATCACCTGTTACACTCTGGAGGTGTATTCCAGCCACTTCCCTGCAGTGTAGCACCCTATCTGCCGCCATCTTGATGCCGAAAGATGTTGGTTTCACTTTGACATCTATCTCTTAATTCATCAACACAGTTATACCATTTCTTTCTGTATTGGGGAGACAATTTTATTATCATTAACTCCTATAGTCTTTTAAATAAGCTATAGACCATACGTATAAAGTCAGTAGAATGAGCTGTGATCTACTCTATCATAGTTGTATGACAGGAGCTGTGTGATCATCATCAGTAACTGTGACAGGAATGACTGTGCCCCTCTGCAGCCAGGCCCTGTGTAACAGCATCACACAGACTGAGAAACTGACTAGAAAGTGAATACATAAACCCAAGTAAATATGAGCTGGTTAAAACTGGGATCACATTAACATCTGAGGAAAAAGAGGCTGGGACATTCAGATAGACAGAAATAACTAACAAAGGTAACACTCATTCACTTATATATCTACTGGGGGGATAGCTGCATAATGAATGAATAAGAAAATCAAAGTGGTTCTTTAAATTTCAACAAAAAAAGGGGTACTTTTGTTTAGAACATAATTTTTTGAGTATTTTTTCGTCTAACAAACTAACAGTGACTTCACAGTTTGCCGCATCTAATGATGACAAGCTATATAGAATGTACTGTATATAGGTCATACAATATATGTTGTACAATAAGATCGCTCTATTTAGTATGAGTATGCTATTGTCTAATTAGAAAAAAGTAATTAGATCCTAACACTACTTTTTTATTCTGGTTTTCTACATGTTTAGGTAGACAATGTTGGGGTCCAATTTCCAATTATTAGCTCAGGCAAACCCCAATAGCTAATCCACTACCCACTTTTTAGGCTCTTCACTCAATCAGATTTTTATTTTCCAAAGGTATATCATATGTAATAATTTCTCATGTAATACCCTAATTAATTCTTCTGTTACATTCTTGGTTTATATTAAATAATAGATGCAAACATTAGAAAAAAATCCAGACCCAAATATAGGCAGTGACAAAATAGCTTCCTGATTTCACTGGACAAAAATGGCTCCTGTACTGAGCACTTAGGAAGAATTGTGGGTTCTGCATGTGCAACACTCATTAGTGAAGCAGCACAATTATTAATGTCATCCGTTATGAAGAACCAGGCTATTAAACAAGAGCAGGCAATGCAGACGGTGAGAGAAATGGATAGTGAGGATGAATGACGGTCATAGAGAGTAATTGTTTTCCCTTCTTTTCTAGAAGATCCATTATGCCACCCAAGTGATAAACTATAACGTATTTATCTTACAGGCTGTTAATCAGGAACAGGATGAAGACTGGATGCTTCAGCAGGCACTTAAAGATTCACTTTTAACGGTATTATGCTTTCATCTTTTACATACCTAGCTGTTATAGAGGATATACATAGGATAGGTTACAGTCGAAGGGAACCAAAGTCATTTGACAGAAACAATGGCCGCAGTAAACAGGGATTCGGTATTACAAAATGAATACCATTAGTTTGGGCAACAATCAAGATCATGTTCAGGCTATGTGAATATACTATGGAACTAACTATGTAAATTGCAGTTGATAAATCATGAAAAAATAGAATTTTCAAAATGCGAATGTTGCATGTCAATAATATTCTGATAGGAAGAATTACCAATTTAAAATCTATCCATTGTATCAAAAGGTAATGTGCCCGTACATAAAGAAAGTATCGAATGTGAAGCATAAAATATATTAGGAAGTTGAAGTATTTTTAAATATACAACTAAAGGTCCCCTAAGCTGGTCAGTCTGCTTCATTGCCGGTCATGTGTTCTTTCATCAGCGCTGCAGAGAGACGTCTGTCTTCAGGTATGGCCGTCTTATTTCTGCAGTAACGGCTCAGTCACACGGGTACCGATGCGCCCGTGTGACTGAGCCCTTATACCGATTGGTTTAGTTAATCTTACTTTTGAAACTTTGCATAGTTGATCTGCTTCTTCCTCCAGATGCCCATTGACAGCTCCTTCAGTGTTTCTCTGCATGTAGAGTGACGTAACAATCAGAATCAGCAGGGAGGAGGGGCGGGAAAGTGCATATATGAACATAGATGAGTTTCATTGAACTCATCTCCAGTCCAACTCTGCAAAGTTTCCAGCTAGATTTACAAAAACACTAAATCGATCTGTACAAGTGGCAGACTTCTGAAATTAGCATGTCTGTCACTATGCCCTTCTTCTCGTAGCCAAGGAACCTTAGGGGACCTGACAGGTTCCCTTTACCCTTTATTTACATATGACTGGACAACCCCTATAACCTATAAAACCGTCAAACAAAAATGATTTTATTAAGTCATATTTGCATTAAAAGTTCTTTAGCTTATGGTTTCTGATACTTAGTGATTAATAATTTCAATACAAATCTACCACAGCATAAAATCGAGGAGAAAACTAGACTACAGGAAATGAATAAACCTCATCACAAGCAGGTAAGACAAGAATTGATGTATATTCCAGATGTATTTGTGGCATTTTAGAAATAAAAGAAGAAAAAAGATCCAAGCGCTTCGCGGGGGAGAAGTAGATCCACTCAGAAGTATATTGTCCTAAGGTTTATTGCAACGCGTTTCAGCCCCTCAAAGGGCCTTTTGGAATGTACACCATTGGGTCCCCCACATAGGGGGACACAAAGATCTGAGCTGCTCTCCATTAAGGATTGGGATCGAGGACCACCACTTTTACAGGCTTTCCTGGACTTCGAGGTACCGGTGGGGCACTCCTGTGACCTCACTGAGTACCAGGGTAAGTCCATTACATTATATTACTCACTGCTACACCATTCTTGACTGTAGGGGCACTACCCTGATTCCTATATACTTTTGTGACATTTTAGATACTTCATATCCCATTTCAATGAATAAGCAAAAATATTATCAGTTCAAGCTGTATATACAGTATAATATCATGTACTGAGAAATGTATAGACTAACCACTTCTTTTGTACTAAAAAAAGTCTTGTACAGGGAATACTACTTATTGCAAGGTAAGCTTCCTTACACTCAATGATCCACAAAGATCATCCAGTAAGTGCAAAGAAGAAAAGAGCTGCCTTCTACTACCAAATTATAGCTGTCATTTTTCATGAATTTCCTGTAAACAGAAATATCCAAATGGAACCAAGTAGAAATATGGCTATGTATGCTCATTTTATAGAGATCTATCTATCCTCATTTCTACTGAGTTTAAGGCTGTATTTACATGGGCATTTTTCACACATGAGTTTGTATGTTGTGAGACATTTAAAACTCAGTAAAAGTCTATTGTAGGGCTGCCGCACACAAACCTCACATAAACAGAGGCGGGAGGTGTAATTATACACTTATTCCATGCAGGCTTACCAGGATGTGGACTGCTCATCCAATTCTACTCCCAACATGTCAAAATCATATAAGCAGCACGAGGGGTTAAATTATCCACAGCACGTCTCCATAAAAAGCATAGTTCTTGTTTATTCAATACATTCTTTGCCGCAGCAGAAAATGCAAAGAATGGATTGAATAAACAAGAATTATGCTTTTTATGGAGACGTGCTGTGGATAATTTAACCCCTCGTGCTGCTTACATGATTTTGACATTTAAAACTCACACGTGAATAGAACCCATTGCTAATATGTCAAGCCCTTCCCCAAAAATCACTACTGGGGTTGCCTGCATTCCATTGCTTTGAATGGGGCTGGTGGCTGTAGCATCATACCTCCTAAACTATACTAAATATTTTTTTAAAAACATTACATTCCAAAGTTCAGAAAAAAATCATAGAACTTAAATTGCTAATAAAAAAGTGACATTTTTAAACCCGTAAATAATTAAAAAATGCATCACTTAAGTGGTTAAATTGCATTGTTGACTCATTTAAAAAACCTGCCCTGTGAGGCATGACATTGTAATAATAAACCTGCCACTGAAGGGGTTAATTCCTATGGGATGTAAAAAACAATTGTATCGCACTCGGATGTAAATATCATTTTCATGTTCCACGTCCAATGTTGAGTACCTGATCCTGTGCAATAAATGTCCTGTTGGGGCCTTTATAAGTTGGAGAAACAGGACAAAAACTTAGAGCAAGGATGAGATCTCATCACCACACAATTAAAGAGAGAAAGACAGAATTACCCGTGGCTGAGCACTTTTCTAGTCACGGACACAACATAGAACAGATCCTTATACCTAAAAGCAATTTCAGATAGCAAAGCCACAGAAAAATTTGGGAGTGCAAACTTATAACAACTTTTGACACTTACAACACGGGGTTAAATTCTTCAAGAGGATTCATGCATGACTAGGAAGTATAAGAAATCTACAGCACAGATAACACACAGGCCTGGTGACACCCCAACACTAATTCAGGCCCCATAAAACTTTCACATCTTTATCAGAGGACTTTTTAAGTATGTTTTTATTTCTCTACTCATCCTGTTGTAGCATCCTTTCAAGCGCAAATTAATCACACCATGTCTATGCCTTGTCATATGTATGTGTGTATATATATGCATGCCTGAGGAAGGACCCTGAGAGGTTCAAAAGCTCGCTTTAACATCATGTATTTTTGTTAGCCATTAAAAGGTATCATATCTACAAGATTACTTGGTTTCTCTTGTACAATTGCGCACGACAAGAGAGGGATGTGGGGTCGGTGTTCAGTTAGGGGCTGGAGATTGAGCTCTGTTTAGAAGGCCTTAAGTCCAGTCAGGGTGAGCAAGACACTTGTATGCAAAAGGAGGTATAGAATCAAACAGGAGGCGGGAGGAAGCAGGGTGAGATGGAGGAGGACTCAGGACAGAAGACAGTGTACAGAGAGGCAAATACCACTCCACACAAGGCATTCGCCCATGAGACTGACGAGTAGCACGACACATACTGATGCGGCACCTCACTGTTTACAATACTACTAGTGATGTGGCTGTCTTTTGCTTTCAACAATCTGCAACAGTGCTAGGAAGGCAGAGATTTGGGCAACGCTCTTATGATCGAGGCTCAGGTCCAGGATCTATCTGCCAAGTGAAGCCACTGGTTAACACTTGACTTGCTCAAGTGTTCCCCAACTCCAGTCCTCAGGGACCCCCAACAAGTCATTATCCTACAGTAAGGACACCTGTGGCAATGTCTGAGGCACTGACCATAATTACATCACCCGTTTAATCCTGAAGAAATCCTGAAACCATGACCTGTTGGGGGTGGTGAGGACTGGAGTTGGGAAACACAAATTTAGCCAGTCATTAATGCAACACAGGATCTTGAGTGATATTTAGGGACTCCCTGCCCTAATGGAATATGTCAAATGATCCTTTCTGGTTTCTCGGCTTTGCTTACAGCAGTATTTACCAACCGAGTACCTTTGGGTAAATTCTTTATGCCCCAGGACACCCATAACAAGTATTTTTTTTTTTTAACATAAAATGGCTAAAAACATTTTCCCATTGCAGTACAATCATATTGAGAGCTTCACCATCCTTCTAACACTCTTCGCCACACGAGCTCCCCAGCAGTTTCTGGTAGGGCCAAACGTCCCCCTTTCCCCGCAGTATACATGTATCTAAAGCTTTCTTCTCCCCCATCTGGCATAAACTTGCAGCTTCCTAAGTGGACGTGCGCTTCTCCGGCACAGCAACTTTTTACATGTTGATAACGATACGCTGTGATATGCCATTCACCACCTATAGTGTTGATATGAGAAAAAATATCTATTAACTTGAGTCTAAAAGCTTTTTTTTTCTTTACCCTCCTGCTGATCTCCATTAAGCACTTTTAAAAGTTGAAAGGCTTTCCTGATTTTGAAGTGTATTGATGGGGTATTGATGTTCTGAGGATGATGATTCTTGAACATTTGTTGATTTAAACATTCATTGATCAGTGAATGTAATTTATCCTTTTCTGGATTTATTTCTCTGCAATCTTACATATGTTTGATCTGTACTTTAGCGCATTTCTTCATTCTTGAAAAATGTACTCCGCTATAAGCCTTTGAAGAAAATTGAACAGACCGGCGTTATTCCCTGTAAATGAATTTGGCACCCCTGCTGTGGACTTTTTCATCTTTTATTGTTTAACAGCACCGAATCACGTTTTTGTCACTGATGGGTTTTCTTGACACGATAAACAGAAAAGTCTCATTTAAAGGGGTATTTCCACAATTAATAACGAGTTTCATTAAATAGGATATCAAAAATGTATATTTGTCAGTGTCATGATTTATAAAAATAGCTATGTCCTGCTGCAGTGGGAGCTTGTGGGGCATTGGGTGGCTGGCATCAGTTGGCTGTGTAGGCACTGTATCCCACTGTATGTCTATATAATGGGCTCCATTGCAGCCTTGCACAGCAGTATACATCTGAAGTTCTCTGAACGTATACCTCTAAAGGACGGCTCAAAATGCAGTAAGGGTTCGCTCACATCAGCATCGAAGGCACCCCTTGACCAATGAGTTCCACAAACATCTCAGACTAAATAACGCTGCACGCAACACTATTTCATCCCGGAAAACACTGAATGACGTAATGGCAGCCAGACAGAATCTATTACAGTCAATGGGGTCCATTGAGTACCATTATATGACAGTTCCATTCAACCACTGATTGCTGTTTTATGGCTCTTTAAATCTATATTCACATGGATGAGAATCTTGCGCACAAAACTCGCATGAATATGAACTCCAGTTTTTTGAATGGAGCTATTCACTTGAATGATTTTTTCCCCCTCACAGAGATGCTGCAGGGTTAAAAACAGCAGCGTGTTCTTTCTCTTGACGTTCTGAAACACGCGGCTGAGGGCTGCAATTCCAGGGAAGTGATGCCAGGCATTTTTAAATAAAAATTCATGTTAAATGCACATTGGCACGCCTGATACCGCACTCGCCCATGTGAAGGTAGCCTAACAGAGCAGGAAAACGGAATCCAAAAGCGAGCACATGAACGAGTCCGTATATTAATTTTTACAATGTATATGCTAATATGCTATACATACATATGCAATCCAGTATATGAAGACAAATAGTATATTATGATGTATGCTTATACAAATATGCATGTAAATTGCATATATGTTTTATGTATATATGCATGTACATATATGTGTGTGTGTGTGTGTATGTAAATATATATATATATATTTATTTATTTATTTTTTATTTTGTATATATGTTGGTTTATATGTTTTCACCTACACAGCGTCATGCCACACACTCACAGGGATATTCATAAACTTGCTTGCCCCCCGAACCGACACAATTATGTTTAATTTACGCCAGAAACTGACATAAATTACACCAGAAATGTTCCCCACATCGGACCTGGCATACATTTCTTTCTAGGCACACAGAGGACCTCAGATGCGCCTAATATATAAGGAGGCATGCACCTTTTCATATATTAAGTGAATTCTTGCGTAAATTATAGTACAACTGATGGGCCATGCATGGCAATATCCCCTAATAATAGGCCCCATTCATCTTTTGAAAAAATGGCAGGGGCCAGCATAAATGATCAAAAGCCACAATTTCGGCACTGAAATTGCGACATTTTGATGCAAGAATGTTGGTGCAAGCCAGATAATATATACGCCAAAATGCGTCTAATCTCAGCGATTGAAGCTTGTTAGTCCTTCAGAATTGTGTTACAGTAGGTCCCTTATTTGCTTTGCTTGCTTTGTTTCTACTTTGCACAGCTTCTAAGCATATATCTGTAAATCAAAAAGTTAATAAGGTTATACATTAAATTATTTTGTGTCTAGTAAGCTTTAATGAATGTAGATCATTTTGTAGAGCTTTGTTTGACTTTGATCTTACAAAGCCTTTTTCATTTCATCAAAGTGAATATAAGTCAATTAAATTCACTGTGTTTTACAATAAAGCTTATAGTTTCAGCTAAAGATATGTGAAAGCTATTTCTAAGTGTTACCAGTAATGTTTTACACGTGGAGATCTGTAGCCAAGTCAATGATTTTAAGCCACTGGAAGTAGCACTCACATGGACCCCTTTGACTACTGAGAAGTAATGGGACCGTTCATGTGACCTCATTTAGCCTCCCACTCTCGAAAGATTTCCCTTTAGCAGGACATGTCATATATGCCATATAACATAGAGCATTGTCAAATGAAAGTGCCAGACTTATATCAGCATGATCATTTAGATCAAATTTTAGAAAACCCCTGTGAAGATGTACAGAGTCGCCAATGATGGTGGTAAACCACCAGTGCACTAAAAAAATGTAATAGGCCTGGAGCCTGCAATAGCTGATATTCATGCTCACGGAGTATAACACATACACAAGCTGTGTGTTCAGTCTCATGGGCTTCACTGATTCTAGATGAAAAATCCATTGTGCCACTTTACAGGAGATCTTATTATCCCAGCACAGTACAGAATGTGCCGGATCACATAAATATTTAATCACTTGTTCAAATATCTTGGGGTTTGTTGTGTGATTTTTAAGCATTTTTAGCAATCAATGGAATCTCTCAGAATTGTTTTCCCTTTTAACACATGTACAGTCCATATTTACTACTATCCATGCCATATGTGTTACAGCCAAAGCAGCAAACTTATAGAGAACAGCAAAAAGAAGAAGAGGAAAGAAGGCTGAAAGCAATGAAAGATGAGCAATGCAGAAAGGTACAGCATGTTCACGAAACTGCATACCCTAAAAGCACATAGAGGGTTATTTACAGTTCATTTTACACCAGATTATGGGGTAAAGATGTTACAAGATTTGGTACAAAACGTTTGACTTTTTGGCCACCTCAACGACTCACACCACTTTCCCTAAAAGGGGGCATCGCTTGCTGGAAGGGGGTGCGGCCACCCTAGACCAATACAATTATATATAATTTATGCCACAACTGGGATAAATTATACTAGAAATGTACCCCAGTTCATGCCTGGCATACATTTCTGTAGGTGTACGAAGGAGCCGAGATGCTCTTAGTATATGAAGAGGTGTGCATCTCCTCATATATTAAAGGGGATCTGATAGCTGGAACATGCTGTCCAAACTGCAGACAGCAAGTTAAAAAGTAGGAGGAGCGGAGCAGGTTGATGTATAGTTTTATGGGGAAAGATGCAATATAACTTGTATTCAGAGGCGTAACTTGAAGCTCCTGGGCCCCGATGCAAAACTTGTAACAGGGCCCCCAACTATAATGCTTTACTCATAGTACTGGGTTCCCTATATGGAGAAGAGAGGCCTTATGGGCCCCCTAAGGCTCCTGGGTCCGGGTGCAACCGCATCCCCTGCATCCTCTATAGTTACGCCCCTGCTTGTATTTTATTCATTTATATCTCTGCTCATTCTCCTCAATTACCTATCAGTGATTGATAGCTATCCGTGTATGGCTGTACATACAGGGAATGCTGTCAATCACTGATGGTACTGCCTACTGGACTGTTCAGCTCAGAATGAGCAGAGATATAAATGAATAAAATACAAGTTACAGTGAATCTCCAAAAGTTAAAATTGAATCTCCAAAAGTAAAAAAGAGAATCTCCAAGAGATTGTCTAAAGCAGAGACACGTATTAATGAAAGGAAATAAAAAATTGTTCCTATGCTGGATGCAATTAGTAAATGCAAGCAGTCTATGCATACTTTGCAATATAAAACAAATTATCTGGAAAATAGACTAAGGAGAAACAATTTGCAACTAGTGGGGAAGTGCAGAAAAGGTGGATCCATGAAAACTTTTTGATGGATGGCTGAAGTCAACTACTAGGAAAGATACTTTGTCAGCTTTCTTTAGAGGAACCCTAACTAGTCAGAGTTTTTTAGGTTGGAGGGATTTTTACCATTGGAGAAGAGAGGGGTAATCTTTTTGGAACCGATACATTCCAGGGGTCTTTTCTTTATAGTTTTGAACAATTTAGGGATCTTCATGATGTTCCTCATAGTTATTTTTTTCACGGTTCCTTCAGTTATGACATGTGTTTGCTGCTCAGGCCCAGTCAATATTTGTGCTTACGCTTCAACACCCTTTGGTGAATTTTCTTGAGTGTTCTGGAGCTATGAAGGGTGTAATATCTTATTTATATAGACAGATCCTTTCTTATTATTTACCGCAATTTCCAATAAAGGTAAAAGAAAATGGGAAAAACATTTAGGCCATATTAGTGAAAATAAATGCACCGTAGAGTGGCGCATGTCAGGAAGGAGTTAACGACACCATTTAATGTACCATTTCCTGCAGGATGGGTTGTATATTTTTCTTTTTTTAAACAGTAAATTTTTATTGAAATGCAGTTTTCCATGTACAAATACAGAATTACAGTTATAATAGAAAGAAAGGTGCATCATTTACATATTCCTGCAACTTGTCACACAAATGACTTCGTATTTGTCTTAATATTTCTTTTAGGCAAGATTAATCTTGTGGATGGGGAAAGGGAAGGCATGGGGATACATTTTTGGGAGAAAACCAGGAGTGTTGTTAAGGAAGAGTAGGGGAGAGGGTGGGGAAGGGGTAACCAAAAATAATAAAAGAGTTTCAACTTAAGGCCCATTTAGATGGGGCGAAGGTCTGGCAAATGATGCCCGACACTCGTCCCTGCACATACTAGCTCCTGTGCGCCTGCATGGGAGCTAGTATCGCTGGTGCACAGCAGGGAGGCTGGAGGAGATTTTTCTCCTGTTGCTCCCCCGCCCCTCTCCATTGACTTAACATAGTGGATGTTCAGTACTGAACGGCTGCTATTTACACTGAGCAGTCAGCGATCTGCTCATCGTCCTTCGTTTATGCAGCATAAACGCAGAGAATGCATATCTCCAATGGATCCTATCGAACACCTTCTCTGTATTCAATGTGAGTATCATAGACGGCGTTCGTTGGCTACCCATTTTGTGCATTGAGTTCAGAGCTCTACTGGTGGCGTGTGAAGTCTGTCTTCCCTTTACAAATCCTGCTTGGTCTCTATATACTAGGGATGGTAGTATTTCAATAGGTGTAGGGCTGTAATCTTGGCGTATAATTTCAAATCACTATTTAAAAGTGAAATAGGACTAAAATTTGCCAGGGAGGTTGTACTTTTTCCTGGTTTGGGAATTGCCAAAATAGTGGCCTGGAGCATTTCTGGGGGAAAAAACACCTCCTTTCATGGCCATATTAAAGGTTTCAGTCAGTTTTTCAGTTAGTTGGGGGCCAAAGATTTGGTAGTATTCATTGGAATAACCGTCTGGGCCTAGTGCTTTTTCTTTTTTAGACTCGTGACTCGTGAATAGTTTGTAACGTTCTTGGGGGGGGGGGGGGTGATGGGTACATTCAGGGAATCTAGTTGGTTTTGTATTAGCGTGGATAATTGGATCGAGGAAAGAAAGCTGTCGATTTTTATTTTGCATGGTTGTGGGGGTTTATTGTTTTCTTTAAGGTTGTACAATGTAGAGTAGAACTCCCTGAAGGCCTGAGCTATGTCCATAGGGTTGCTAATGTTGTGATTTAGTTTGTTATCTATCAAATTAGGTATTTTTGCTTTGATTGTTTTTTGTTTAAACTTATTTGCCATCCGCTTACTAAATTGATTATTTAGTATGTAGTAGGTCATGTTAGTAGTTTTTATCACCTTTCTGTGGCTTTCTATTAAGAATCCTCTAGTTTTCATTAGTTCCAAGTTGAGGGCTATTGTTGGTTTTCTCTTTAACTTGTTCTCAAATTTTTCTAGTGACATTATGTCTTTTAGTGTTTTGTATTTTTCTTTTTTGTGGTGTGACCCTAGCTGGATCATGGTCCCCCTTATCACAGTTTTTTTGGGCGTTCCATAGGACGAATGGGTTTATCTCTGGGGATTCCTAAAATGGAAATACTCTTTGGTTGCTTCACGGCATCTGATGCGGGGAAAACCATGAAGGCTTTTATTTTACTGTAAAGTGCAGCAGGAGGCCTGATGGCACCAGACACTGTGGGTACCTGAACGGAGCTCTCCTGCTGCACGTCTTCCCACAATGACTGGGTTGTATTTTTTTAAAATGCAGTTTTGAGGTATACACAATGGATTGAATAGCTTTTACAATGTTTTTTTTTTGCCTTGAACAGTACATATCTCTCACGCCACTTACTCTATGTCTCCTTCTCACAGTATGTAAATCAACACATCATATAAGAATCAGTGTATATGTCTCCCGCAAGTATATATCCTGTCTACCAGGATTTTCCTCCACCCCCCCCCCCCCCAGTACTTCTCACACACAGTATATGTCACCTCCCTGTGTATACTGTATCTCTCCCCCAGTATGTGTATAATATATATACATTTTTTGTTTGTGTTTGTCTGCTTTCACCCCTGCCGTCAGCTCTTACCCCCTTCAGTTGGCTCTCTCTCCTCTCAACACACACTCACATAGAAGAACTTGGTCATCAGATGCTCTTTCCTAGAGCTTTCTGAGCTTTTCTAGTAGTCATATGAGATCTCTGAGGAAGGAAGAGCAGCTGATCACCGACTCCCGCTGAAGGGTTAGAGCTGCTTCTAGGAGGAGAGGGAGGAGAGAGCGTTTTGCTTAGCAACTAGCGGTCGGTACCCTGTGTAATCGCACAAGTTGCACATAGCTAAAGCCGATCCTGCAGAGAAGCCTCTTCTCTCCACAAAATAGTGAATCATAGAACAATTCTGCTTTCAGATTCAGCACCCTCAAATCTATAAGGTTAAGGTATTATTTCAAGAGGGAGTAATTTTTTTTTAGCAGATCAGTGTAATAGGATCCATATTATTAGTAATGGAGATAGTGGGGGGCTGTTCAAGCACATAAGGCTTAGAAATGAGTAGAGTATCCATTATTAATGGTTTTGATCTCTGGTAAAATAATACAAACCCACCATTTCATATTACAAATACTGTATCACTAATGATAGAAATTGTTTGCTCATCTTCTGTTTTTCCACTAGCCATTAGTCAGTTTAGTAATCTGACTCTTTCAGGCGTTTTTTGATTTTGGTATACAACCGATATGACATGTATACTAAAATTCTAACATAAATTGCCCAGCAGCTGACACATAGAATTGATTAGTTGTGTAAGCTAACCTTTATTTTCCTAAGCATTTATAAATCTGTCACCAAGGTATTATTGCATTAACTTCTGTCAGCTGCTCACATTTACCATCCTTGTTCCAGAAAGACACAGAGTTTTTCCTCTACTTAATATTGCATTAGGGCTCTTCTCACAAGGTTTTTTTTATTCATTGCATCAATCATTCTCCTCTCCTGTGATGTATCTTTTATGTTCCCTTCAAACCATTTTTCTTTTTTGCATTACCCTAATCATGCCGATGACTGGCTTGCCCATTTGTTAAATCACCTTTTTATTCTTCCTGGTGTTTCATCAACTTCAGATACTCCTCTGGCTATTTCTAGGATGACATGAGGTTTTTAACTTCCTTTTTTTTAAGTGTTATGATATTCCTACTAACACTTAATATGAGTTTTACTCTGACGCATGTACAAGTTTTCTGGCATTGAACTGATGTAACTTGCATTAACCTTATGAAAGTTAAAAGAAATTAAGATTTGTTGACCTATTTTTAAACTCTTCAATATTCTATATAAGCAGGAGGTACACTATTATAATAGCTGCAGCATTAAGATGTCACTCTATCTGAATATGAAAGTCAAACTGAACTATTGGAACCAGTGGGGGCTGAATATCAGTGTTGAGCAAATGAAAGTATTCTTAAGGGCTCATTCACACGGGCGTTGCACCCTTCGGTTGGCTGCATGCACGGAAGTAAGGTCGCAACCAAGTTGTGACCAAATCTCGCATTTTCTCACCTATCCACACAATTGGATGTGGCGTATATGTGCCGTAGCACGGAATTCTATTGACCGGGGAGAAATCGTTCAACTGGCTCAATAGAGCCAGCTGACAGTTTAGCAGTGCTAGCCGCTAGCACTGCTAAATTCCCTACCTTTGCCAGCAAGGGGAGGGAGTTTAGCAGCACTCCCTCATCCTCCTTTTGCCAGCAGCTGCCATAGGGCTGATCGCGATTAAAGGATAGGACAAGACCTATCTTTTGCGGCCACGCATAAAATCGACGGATGGATTCAACAGCATATCGGCTGTCCGATTTTACGTGACTTACAATCGCCAATCTGAATGAATGCATTGAAATCCAATGTTTTAGATTGTCGCGATTTTCGGCCGACGTATTATTGCGGCAAAATAGCCAGGATAAAACACTCGTGGGAATAAGGCCTAAAGGTGAATTCCACTTCTGACATGTCATATGTCCCCCCCCCCCCACACACACACACACACACAAATGTCAGTAATGAGAAGGACAGTTTTCTACTAGCTTAAAAGTAAATTGAAATATTTCAGTTCTCCAGTCTATCATTATGTCCTCACTTATAGATCACACTAGTGTTAACTTCTGTTGCATCTCATTGACTCAGCTGAGGCTGCCTTCACACTGGCGTGGGCGATTCGCGGCCCGATGTCACCTTTGCCATTTCACCTTTACATGTGAAAACAGCCTTGCATTACTGCGGAGATGAAGGAAATCCCTGCCGCCGCTGTAATACCCATTGCAGAGGAACGCAGAGTTTTCCCATTGCTTTCACTGGGGCCGCAGCCGCCACCACCAGCTCCATTGAGAACGGTGGCGATGCGGGATCACATAGTTAGATAGAACATGCTGCAATCTGTTTCCTGAATAGCACCACGGTATATCAAACATCACTCATGTGTTCAAAACAATGGGACTCATATTTGTGTAAGTTGTATGCATCTCGCAACGCACAAATCTCGCATGATTTTTACGCCAGTGTGAAGGCAGTCTTAAGATAGTTGATTTGTAATCCTTTTTTGCATGGGCTAATAAGTGGTCCAAAGTGTTCCTCTGGAAGCTCATTTACCTGACAATTGTGTCTTGCAAGGGATTAACGATCAGTTGATGAATGATCGAACACTCATTTGTCAGCTGATTGGCTTGTTTTTTTTTATCATATCATATTTATTAAAATTATATTTTTGAATACAATTACCCCTTGATTTCAAGACACCTATACATGTATTAGTATAATATACATAGAACATACTATTACCCCACCCAAACAAGACAATCAATCATAACTATGTTTAAGCAAATCATAATCACCTCCATCTCCAACAAAAAAATATTTAGGCACATAAATGCAACTAAATGTGAACTATCCATTGTATATCTTTGACCATCTTCCCCAAATTTCCTTAAACTGAGTCAAATAGCCTTTTTTTTAAATGTATTCCCCTTTCCAAAGATAAAACCTCTCGTATTTTTGTGACAAAATCTCCTACTGTCAGGGAGGCAGGCTGCATCCAACAGGCAGTAATTAAATGCCTGATACAATGCTCTGTGAATTTCTAAGAGTGTGACCATCAATAATACCCAATATATAAATTCTGGGATTAAGACTAATATCAACAAGATATTTAATTATCTCTCCATTCAAAAATTCACACAATTTTATACAATCCCAGACCATATGCATTAAACCTGCAGTATTCATATGACATTTCGGACAGTCGAAGCTTAATCTAATACCAATGTTAAACAACTTAATGGAGTATAATAAACTCTATACTTTAAATCCAATAGAGGTATCATTGGAATCATTTGCAACACTACAGCCCATTTATCTTCGCTAATATGGCCTAAATCTTTTTCCCATTTCCTTTTCTTTTATTCGGAAGTGATGTAACTAGTAAGAAAGCATCTGTCTATAAAAATAAGATATTACACACTTCGGAACACCCAAGAAAATTCACCAAAGGGTGTTGAATCGTAAGCACAGATGCTGAGCAGCAAACGCATGTCACAACTGAAGGAACTGGAAAAAACAAATATGGGGAACATCATAGCACTCTCTAAATTGTTCAAAACTTTAAAAAAAAGACCTCTCTTCTCCCATGGTGAAAATCCCTCCAACCTAAAACACTCTGGCTACTTAGGGTTCCTCCAAAGAAAGCTGACAAAGTATCTTTCCCCGTAGTTGATTTCAGCCATCCCTCAAAACATTCTCTCAAAAACAATCCTTCAACCTTTTCTGAAACCCCCCACTAGTCACAAATTATTTTCCTTAGTCTATTTTCCAGATCAAAGATTGCAAAATACGGATAAATTGTTTGCATTTACTAATTATGTCCTGCATAGAAACAATTCGTTTCTTTCATTTCATTAACAAGGGTCTCTGCTCTAGGCAATATTTCAGTAACTTTCTATAAATCGTATCTTATAAATTCAACATCTTCTTTCAGGCTGCCAACCTGAGGAGAGAGAGAAGCCAAAACATTATTCCTATTAGTCACAGCTAGAAAAACATTACAGAGTAGATTCGTTTGCATATCCACATCACTAGTTTGTGCTGAAATGGCCTGCATTATAGTATTTTCAGAGGCAGATGAAGTATATAAAACAGGGCCATGCTTAGCCTTCTCAATTTCAAAGTAAAATAACATCTAAAAAGTCCCATCAGAGGAGGAAAATACAGCTGTAGATGTTTCATGAACATTTCTTACCGAGGTTGAAGGAGAACTTGGATGAGCAAACTCCACCAACCTGTTCACCGCATTGCTCTCCCGTCGTGTCTCCACTGCTCACATTACGCTCTAGGCCTCACTATTCATTTTGTTTGCTTGTTTATATGAGCACAAAAATAAATGCTTGCTAATTAGAGATGAGCAAACGTACTCTTTTCTGGTGTTTTTGCACTCGAGCACTGCTTTTTCCGAGTAACTGACTACTTGGACGAAAAGATTCGGGGGGCGCCGGGGGGGGGAGGGGCTGCTGGTGGAGCGGGGTGTAGCAGTGGGGAACAGGAGGGAGCTCTCTCCCCCCCCCCCCACTCCCCTCTGCAACTCCCCGCTCACCCCCGGCGCCCCCCGAATCTTTTCATCTGAGTAGTCAGTTACTCGGAAAAAGCGGTGCTCGAGTGCAAAAACACCCGAACCGAGTACGTTCGCTCATCTCTATTGCTAATCAGCAGTACATCTACTGTTTGTACAGTAAGATGTACAGCTGGCCTATGAAGACAAATAATCGTACTAACAATCGTTCATCTCCATAAGGGCTAATGCCCACGGCCGGATTTCTGCCGCGTGAAATGTGGCAGAGATCCACAGCATTATTCCGCAGCTATTAAGTTCTATTGAACCTAATAGCTCAATGTTCAATGAGTAGGGGTCTTTGGGGGGCGCCGTGTTGGCAACATTCCACTGGTAGAGTCCGACAAGGCCGTGGGCATGAGGCCTTAGTCTATTCTTGTCCCATTTAAAAGAAAATGGAGGGAGGAAAATAAAATGTTTTGATACATGTGTTTGATTTTTAGGCTGAAGTGCTCAAGCAGCGTGAAGAGGAAAAAACACTGTCTCAAGAAGAAGAACGTAGGAGGTATGATGCCTTTGTAAGGGAATTTTGCCAGCCCTTTCAATCCTGTTACCATGCAGTAGGAGTAAGCTATGTGCACACACACAGTACAGTTCTTAACATGAATTACAAGGTTGGATCCACTTATAAGACAGTAGGATGTTGCATAAATAACAGTCCTGCAAGTTATTAATTGACTTCTCCCTAAGAGGCACGTTTTACACATCGTTTCCCTGTGGCATTTTTCATTTTTTTTCAATGCTATCAGTGTGTTTTTCCATAGAGAAGATAATGGGAAATGGCAGAAAAAAAGCCACACCTAAACCAATAGTGAAGAAAAACACTACAAAAAAACGTATGGTTCACAGTGCGTTTATTTATATTTCAATATTCACTTTAAGCTGATATTTGGCTACAGCCTTTTTGGAAAAAAAAGCCGCCCTTATAATGTAGAGAATCCAATAGTACCATTATATTCATGTATTGTTAGTTATGTAAATTTCTTACACAATTCCCTCATTTAAAGTTGCTCGATATTGCACTGTTGTTTGGGGATAACATGCCAGTGGATGTCAATATGAAAAGAGCCACAAATGGCTTACATTTCAGGTAAAAGATTGGTAGATATATAAGTAGTAGCCCACATTTATTATTTCGTTTACAACCGATTTGTACGCATATCGTATGTAAAAAAGCCATATCTACAATTGGACCAAATTTGGTCAAAAATATGCAACATATGTCGTCTCAAAACGTTGTAAGACATATGCAACATATGTCTCACTAAATGTACTTTAGTGGGTCAGGTTTAGAGCTGCTCATATCAGATGCAAAAAGGCATACAGTCAGACAATTCCAAATACACTAGTTTCCTCATAGGTTAGTTAATTTCTTCAAATAAATCTTTGCCAACTACACTTTCCAAAGTCATTGGTACGAAATATGTCATTACTTATAAATGTCGGTGATTGGGGATTATTTACTATTCAAAATACAACAGTTTTCTGGTGCAAATTACACCAGAAATATGTTTTACATGCTTTGCGCCACAATAACTATAAGTTTTTAGACACTTTTGGACAGTTTTTCTGACTTGCCTACATAGGGGCATAGCCTAAACGGTGCAATTTTTGGCGTATTTATCATTCAACAAAGTTACTATGATAAACTGACATATGTTAAGGCTGGGCTCATATGATTGGCTTGAATTCTGCATGTGGAAGGCCCACAGCAGATTCCGGTTGTGAGCCTGGCCATTGACTGCGCATGGCCAGTAACTGTATTACGTATGACCGTTAAGGCATGTAGGTGGTCATGTGCATCACTGTTTTTATTGTTTGTTTGTTTCTTTTTCCCATGCCATTGCTTAACGATGACGCGGGTACCCACAGCCCATACGCAATGTTAACTGTGTATGAGCTGCAGGTCACACTCCTCCATTGACATCAATGGAAGCCGTCCACACAGAATCCAGGTTGAAATAGAGCACGCTGCAATTTTTCTTCCGCTTGCGGAAAACGCAATTCGTACCTGTGAGTGTGAAGTAAAATTTGAAAATGCACGCATTCCAATGCCTGCATTTTACCTCAGGGACGCCGATTGCAGAATTCCGCAATTCAAATCCGGTTGTGGTGAGACCGGCCTGAGACTAACTTTTAGAGGGTTTTTGTAAATAAGCCCCATAGCGCTTACTGCTAGATGCCTGGATGACTAATGAAAATAGCAAATTGTAAAACCTAAAAGTGTACAAAGTATACTGTATTGGATGGATGGATGGATCTTGTAAAAAGAATATTCAGCTCCATATGCAATTTTTATTTTCCACTGATCACCAGAAAGAAGCTAAGAAGTGATCTATGTATATATGCTTTTAAACAGAATACAGAATAGAGTCATTATTTTCAGCTTCTTGAGCAGAATTTATTCCTCCCGCTGTCAAGTGTTTATTCATCATGTGCTCAGCATTCAACATTGTATACATAGAGTCTTATGTCTTACATTTTGATGGTGCTGTCACTACAAGCCAGGTAAGTGCATATGTTTAGCATTGTAAAAAGGTACTTTTAAATCTCTAATGGCATCATGTTCTTATATTTTAAAGAGTAAACAGCGCTTTCTTGGATAGACTTCAAAGACACAATACTAGTCAACACGAATATTCAGGAGCGTCAAACACATGGGTAAGATGCAAATTAAACTTTTAGTATTCTTTCCTCAATTGCTAGATCTCTGTTTTATGGGGTAAATAAGAGCCCATAGCCATAAACATTAAATTTATTCTGCAATCCAACATGTGTGGAGCCCCACATGCATGAGCAGATAAGAGACAAAGCATGGATCCAAAAACATTAAATAACTTTACTGGACAGCTGTTTCAGTCACTTTGCAAAAATGTGCATTACAATACTTGAGCATTTCATATTCTTTAGAACACTGCATCACAGTTTTGAGCTTTCTAGTAACTCTGTTGCAGTTCACAATACAAGTCCCAGGCCTATTAGGGCAAATGAACGCCATAGAGCAGGGTTCCTTTTTTGGGACCCTCGTCTATACCCAATTAGAGAGCCACTCAGTAAGAGTGGCTCCCGTCCTGGTGTCTCTTTTGCTATCCATGTGAATGGCTATCCTCTATTACTAGGTTTCCCCTGCAGCAACTACTGATATTGCAGTCAGGGTGGTCCACTGCTACCTTAAAAAATAATAGTGCTCCCTACTATCCATTAGATCACATCTAATGTCCCATTTAGACCCAATGATTCTCGCTTAAAATTCACTCAAAGCCGTCTTTTGAGCGAGAATCGTTTGATCTAAATGCGCGACCATCGTGCAGTTTTCGTTAACGATTCGCTCATCGTTGTCTTTCAGCAAGCTAAAAGACAATGTTGAGTCTTATCAGGACCGCGCACTGAGTTCTCAGCAGGATACCACTAATACTACTGTTTCATATCCCGCTCGGAGAACACAGCAGAAGTATGCAGAAGACAGCACTCCAGCTTTTTTCTGCATACCCCACTAGGAGCGCTCAGCTGCATACTAGCTGAGCGCTTCATGAACACAGCAAAAGTATTCAGAAGACAGCGCTTCAGCTGTCTTCTGTATACCCCACTTGGAATGTTCAGCTGAATACCAGCTGAGTGCTCCGTGACCATAGCAGAAGTATGCAGGAGACAGCTACAGCTGTGTTCTGAAATTCTCCTGCTCAGAGCACTCAATTGTATACCAGCTGAGTGTTCCGTGAACACAACAGAAGTATGCAGAAGACAGCACTTCAGCTATCTTCTGTATACCCCACTCAGAACGCTTAGCTGAATACCAGCTGAGTGCTTTTTGACCACAGCAGAAGTATGCAGGAGACAGAGCTACAGCTGTGTTCTGCATACCCAGCTCGGAGTGCTCAGCTATATACCAGCTGAGTGTTCCGTGAACACAGCAGGAGTATGCAGAAGACAGTGCTCCAGCTGTGTTCTGCATACCACGCTTGGAGTGCTCAGCTGGAGTACCAGCTCAGCACTCCGAGAACACAACTGCTGTGTGCAGAAGATAGGGGTCCCGCTCGTCTTCTGCATACAGCGTGAGCCTTCATTTACACACTTATGCAAAATGAACGCTCAAAACTGACGTTTGAGCGAATTTTAAACGATAATCTTGCCGTGTAAATGCACACAATGATTATTGCTCAAAAGATGTCTTTTGAGCGAATTTTGAGCAATAATCGTTGTGTCTAAATGGGCCTTAAGGATCTACTCTTATTCCCACCCACGTCTCAGAATTACCAGTGGATATGTATAACTATGAGTGACACATACAGTAGCACCCCACTGTTATCAAATTAACAGGTGGAAAATGAGGAGCCCATATTCTGTTCTTGCACAGAGGTGCTTGTGGCACTTGAGGACCCCCTATTACGTCTTTCAGTTAGATCTTTATTGTTTTAATAATTGTAAGAACAATTAGGTGTGCCCAAAGAAAACCATGACATTGTATGCACTTTAGTTGATTCACTAGCAGTTCATACATTTATAGATGAGCCAAACACGTGTCTATGCATTACATAAAGCATTTGAGTGCAAATTGTCTACATGTGAAAACCAAAAAACATTCCTGTGTATATACCAGTACTCCCTGTCCCATGTTAATACAGTTAGGGCCAGAAATATTTGGACAGTGACACAAGTTTTGTTATTTTAGCTGTTTACAAAAACATGTTCAGAAATACAATTATATATATAATATGCCCTTCACAGTTTAGACACAAGTAATATAAAATCAATAACCTTTATTAGATATATTTAAAACCATATAACACAGATAGGGCACTACACAAACAAACCTCTATATATCAAGAGGTATACAGGTCTCTATCAAAAGAGACTATCACCACTTCTTTTTAGTACCAGGGGTCCCTAGTGTGTGTACAGGTACTAGTAGAGTGGTGAAGAGAAAAAACGCAGGAACTAGTAGATAAAGAATTCCTTTCTTGTTTAACTTTCCCCGTCCTTATATCTTTCTTTTGAACATATTCATATAGTGTGGAAGTATTTTATTTGGATGAATTGGATGTCATCATCACTCCAGTATTTCTTCTAGTACGTGTTCTAGAGAGATATAGTATGGGAATACATTTATCTTCCCTTTGTTTTGGGATTATAGAGTTACACAGGTGATAGCATGATATGGACCATTGGTATGCAATATTGATATTGAACAATACCCAATTGTCTCAGTACTGCCACCTTATGTTCTCATAAAAAAGAGAAAGGTACAGATGGTAGCCCTCTTTTAGAGAAATTCGTCTTGGGGCGACCACTTTGTGTTTTCTGATAGTGATTCCACTTTATAAGATTCAGTATCAGCTAATAGTACTATGTATACTCTCAGTCTCGGGTGACCACTTTGTGTTTTCTGATAGTGATTCCACTTTATAAGACTCAGTATCAGCTAATAGTACTATGTATAATCTCAGTCTCAGTCTCGACGCGTTTCCCCGTTCATAGAACGGATCATCAGGAGAACTTGTCAATTAGTACCATCTGTGTATAGTTATAACTGATCCGGCGTTTTTTAAAACAGTAGCACATATATTATGTCTCACTCCTATATCCTTTTAATTTGAAAGGGCAGAAAGACTAGCAGGTATTTTCCATGTAATGTTTGACTATAAGGTAATTGAGCACCTAGTGCATGAGTGATATCTTAGTTTGTCAGAATATCCTCAGTGAGCTTAAAGAACATTTTATAGTGCACTTTAAAGAAGATATATACTTTCGTGCACGTAATAATCTTTTAGTTTTCTTTGTTATAGCTCACAGGTATGCTCTATTACCCAACAATAGAGTATTCATATGCTATGATGATGTTAAGCATATGTATCTCTTTTATTTTTTGCACCTAGCTGGCACAGGTGCAAAGGCCTAGCAATGAATGCAATAGATGCAACTGATAGTAGGAGTATGTCCCGTATCCCAATGGCATCTCCTTATTGCATCAGTAGCATTCAGTTAACTGTGGGACTGCAAGGTAGATGCAGAGCTCACAGTATGCTAGAAAAAAAAACCGAATGCAGAGCTAACATAGATGAATTGGCATTCTAAATAGAGATGCACATGTGTAGGTGATGTTAATCTAGCTTTCTTTTTTCAAAGATTGCTCTATTACCCAGCAAAGGAGTATTCATATGCTATCATAGTATTGAGCATATGTATCTTTGTTTTCACCTAGCTAGCAAAGGTACAAAAGCCATCATATATTTAGGATCAGAGAGGTAGCGCCTCTGGCCTGGATGGTAGGTCAGAGCTACCATCCAGGCCAGAGGCGCTACCTCTCTGATCCTAAATATATGATGACTCCTATAACATAGCAGAAAAAGACTAACTAAATCCTAGCAAAGAAAACCGCACTTCTATCTAGAATGCTAACTTACTCATATTAGCTCTTGACTCTATTTCCCCCTAGCACACTGTGATCTCTGCATACACTTTGCAATCTCACAGTACAATGGATGCTGATATACTAAGGAGATGCTAATAAGATATGGGTCATACTCCTTTTATAGTATATCAACCGCATCTATTGCAAGGCTTTTGTACCTTTGCTAGCTAGGTGAAAACAAAGATACATATGCTCAATACTATGATAGCATATGAATACTCCTTTGCTGGGTAATAGAGCAATCTTTGAAAAAAGAAAGCTAGATTAACATCACCTACACATGTGCATCTCTATTTAGAATGCCAATTCATCTATGTTAGCTCTGCATTCGGTTTGTTTTTCTAGCATACTGTGAGCTCTGCATCTACCTTGCAGTCCCACAGTTAACTGAATGCTACTGATGCAATAAGGAGATGCCATTGGGATACGGGACATACTCCTACTATCAGTTGCATCTATTGCATTCATTGCTAGGCCTTTGCACCTGTGCCAGCTAGGTGCAAAAAATAAAAGAGATACATATGCTTAACATCATCATAGCATATGAATACTCTATTGTTGGGTAATAGAGCATACCTGTGAGCTATAACAAAGAAAACTAAAAGATTATTACGTGCACGAAAGTATATATCTTCTTTAAAGTGCACTATAAAATGTTCTTTAAGCTCACTGAGGATATTCTGACAAACTAAGATATCACTCATGCACTAGGTGCTCAATTACCTTATAGTCAAACATTACATGGAAAATACCTGCTAGTCTTTCTGCCCTTTCAAATTAAAAGGATATAGGAGTGAGACATAATATATGTGCTACTGTTTTAAAAAACGCCGGATCAGTTATAACTATACACAGATGGTACTAATTGACAAGTTCTCCTGATGATCCGTTCTATGAACGGGGAAACGCGTCGAGACTGAGACTGAGATTATACATAGTACTATTAGCTGATACTGAGTCTTATAAAGTGGAATCACTATCAGAAAACACAAAGTGGTCACCCGAGACTGAGACTGAGAGTATACATAGTACTATTAGCTGATACTGAATCTTATAAAGTGGAATCACTATCAGAAAACACAAAGTGGTCGCCCCAAGACGAATTTCTCTAAAAGAGGGCTACCATCTGTACCTTTCTCTTTTTTATGAGAACATAAGGTGGCAGTACTGAGACAATTGGGTATTGTTCAATATCAATATTGCATACCAATGGTCCATATCATGCTATCACCTGTGTAACTCTATAATCCCAAAACAAAGGGAAGATAAATGTATTCCCATACTATATCTCTCTAGAACACGTACTAGAAGAAATACTGGAGTGATGATGACATCCAATTCATCCAAATAAAATACTTCCACACTATATGAATATGTTCAAAAGAAAGATATAAGGACGGGGAAAGTTAAACAAGAAAGGAATTCTTTATCTACTAGTTCCTGCGTTTTTTCTCTTCACCACTCTACTAGTACCTGTACACACACTAGGGACCCCTGGTACTAAAAAGAAGTGGTGATAGTCTCTTTTGATAGAGACCTGTATACCTCTTGATATATAGAGGTTTGTTTGTGTAGTGCCCTATCTGTGTTATATGGTTTTAAATATATCTAATAAAGGTTATTGATTTTATATTACTTGTGTCTAAACTGTGAAGGGCTTTCTGGTTGATTATTAGACAATTCTGCCTCTGTGATAAATTTATATATATAATATGGGCTGAAAGTGCACACTCCCAGCTGCAATATGAGAGTTTCCACATCCAAATCGGAGAAAGGGTTTAGGAATCATAGCTCTGTAATGCATAGCCTCCTCTTTTTCAAGGGACCAAAAGTAATTGGACAATGGACTCTAAGGGCTGCAATTAACTCAGAAGGCGTCTCCCTCGTTAACCTGTAATCAATTAAGTAGTTAAAAGGTCTGGGGTTGATTCCAGGTGTGTGGTTTTGGATTTGGAAGCTGTTGCTGTGACCAGACAACATGCGGTCAAAGGAACTCTCAATTGAGGTGAAGCAGAACATCCTGAGGCTGAAAAAAAAGAAAAATCCATCAGAGAGATAGCAGACATGATTGGAGTAGCAAAATCAACAGTCGGGTACATTCTGAGAAAAAAGGAATTCACTGGTGAGCTTGGGAACTCAAAAAGGCCTGGGCGTCCACGGAAGACAACGGTGTTGGATGATCGCCGCATACTTTCTTTGGTGAAGAAGAACCCGTTCACAACATCAACTGAAGTCCAGAACACTCTCAGGGAAGTAGGTGTATCTGTCTCTAAGTCAACAGTAAAGAGAAGACTCCATGAAAGTAAATACAAAGGGCTCACATCTAGATGCAAACCATTCATCAATTCCAAAAATAGACAGGCCAGAGTTAAATTTGCCGAAAAACACCTCAAGAAGCCAGCCCAGTTCTGGAAAAGTATTCTATGGACAGATGAGACGAAGATCAACCTGTACCAGAATGATGGGAAGAAAAATGTTTGGAGAAGAAAGGGAACGGCACATGCTCCAAGGCACACCACATCCTCTGTAAAACATGGTGGAGGCAACGTGATGGCATGGGCATGCATGGCTTTCAATGGCACTGGGTCACTTGTGTTTATTGATGACATAACAGCAGACAAGAGTAGCCGGATGAATTCTGAAGTGTACCGGGATATACTTTCAGCCCAGATTCAGCCAAATGCTGCAAAGTTGATCGGACGGCGCTTCACAGTACAGATGGACAATGACCCCAAGCATACAGCCAAAGCTACCCAGGAGTTCATGAGTGCAAAAAAGTGGAACATTCTGCAATGGCCAAGTCAATCACCAGATCTTAACCCAATTGAGCATGCATTTCACTTGCTCAAATCCAGACTTCAGACGGAAAGACCCACAAACAAGCAAGACCTGAAGGTTGCGGCTGTAAAGGCCTGGCAAAGCATTAAGAAGGAGGAAACCCAGCGTTTGGTGATGTCCATGGGTTCCAGACTTAAGGCAGTGATTGCCTCCAAAGGATTCGCCACAAAATATTGAAAAAAAAATATTTTGTTTGGGTTATGTTTATTTGTCCAATTACTTTTGAGCTCCTAAAATGTGGAGTGTTTGTAAAGAAATGTGTACAATTCCTACATTTTCTATCAGATATTTTTGTTCAACCCTTTAAATTAAACGTTACAATCTGCACTTGAATTCTGTTGTAGAGGCTTCATTTCAAATCCAATGCGGTGGCATGCAGAGCCCAACTCGCAAAAATTGTGTTACTGTCCAAATATTTCTGGCCCTAACTGTATATCATCAGCTAACGTGTATATAACATATACCAGGCACAAGAGAGCTCAGTTTTTAAGGTTCGCTAAATGTGATTTGTTTATGTGCAATGTAAGGTAAATTAGTAATTACAGAACTATTTCCTTCTCTTAAAGGCTTAGAGTTCACGCGAAACAAGATGCCCATGGACAGCCAAACAAAGTTAATATTTGAAGAGAATGGTTAAAAAAGAGAAATAATACTTTACAATATCTGACCTTAATTAAGAGCAATGGATTTTGGGACAAATCGTATCAGTTATATTGTATATTATGTTTAAATCACTCCCAGCAGTGTCTACTTATTGGTCTGTAGGATTGCATCATTTCTTCAACAGTTGTCCTTTGGTATACATATTTATACAGCCATTAGAGCCTCTTACATAATGTTTACAATCCATATTTACAATAAATGGGACTTTTCTAACAATTTATACTACATACCACATAAGGACAGCCAGTCCCTGATGAAACTTGAGTTTATGTGCATTCTTACCACTCGCCAGGACAGAAATAGCAACAAACAGGCAAAAAAGTAGGTTTAACTAGCTTACTCCAAATTTCAAAAGATAACTTTTTTATTTTTCTGTCAGCCCTTTTTGCAGGACTAGTTATATTTTTAGTGGCACCATTTTGGATTCATTTTAATGTAGGGTGTAAGTTTTATACATTTTTGGGGGAGGCATGCAGTGTAAAAACACAGGAATTGTTTCTACACTGTTGACCTTATAGTATAAATTATATAATAACTCCATTCTGCTGTTTTGTTGTTATGACTATGAAGATACCAAAATCATATTTCTTTTTTCTTTTGAAAAGTAATTTATTTTTGTGGTGCTACATTCAGAGATAAATAACATGTTTACTTTTCAATCTACGGAGCTGTATGAGTGCTGTTTTATCTTTTTTTTTTTAATGATGACTTGTAGTTTTCATTAATGCCATTTTGAAATAAATAAGACTTTGATCACTTTTTATTAAGTTTTTTTGGGATGTGGAAAGAATTAAAAACAACATTTTTGCAATGTTCACCCTGCAGGATAAATAATGCGTTCATTTTAATATATGGATCAATACAAAGTCGGCAATTATGTGTAGTTTTTTTAACTGAAATAAAAGACTTTGAAATCAATGTAGGCCCTCCATGTGAAATTCATGGTAAAATAGAGCATGCTGCAATGTTTCTAGGGCTCATGGAAGTCGCAATGCGTATCGGCAATTGGGAAGGAAAATTCGAAAATGCATGCCTTTCAATGCCCGTATTTTACTGCGAATTGTCCACGCGGATGCAGATTACGGAATTCGCAATTCAAATCTGGTCGTGTGAGACCAGCCTTAACCAATCATTGTACCTGTGCTTCCTTACACAGCTCTCTAATGGTGCTACTTAAAGAGGTTGTCCAGTTAGTTTCAAAAACTCATTTTCATATGTTATGTGAGTGGTTGAGAAACTGCCTGCAACCGTAAACTGCATCCCCTTACCAAGTGTATGTCTGAACTGGCCATTACTGAGTATTAGACTGTGTTATGGGTACTTGTGCTCTACACTTAGAAGGTGAAGTGCTAAGCGAGAACCCAGCAATCCAGTGAGAAGTCTTTTAGTGTAAACACTCTGAGCGCTGATGACTTTAGTGGTGACCTCAGCGCTTGTGCAGTCATATAAATGACTGTCGGATCGTGTAAAAGGGCCATAACTGTAAAGTGCAATAGTCTAATTTTTGAGACTTGATTATTTTCCCTGTTTGTTTTGTGCTTTCTATAATTATATGACTGTACACTTTATAAGTGCTGTCCACAGTCATTATTGTCCAATGAAGCTGAATGATTAATACTTTCTGCATATTGTTGTCTCTCACTGATTAAAATAATGTGGAGAGATAACAATGAATGTGCAAAAGCTGCAGTCCATTGAAATGCAGTGAGTTGTTGGTATGTGCCTGTCATGCTACCATAGTCTGTGTGGGTAGCATCAGCCTTTTGTGGAGATTCAATACTAATCAGGTGATCTCATCTCAAATTATCACTCTCAAGAGTTTACATTTCATTATCTCCAAAAATTCCTAAACTGTCATAATTGTCTGCATTTTGCCATTATTTCCTGAAGGCTTTTGTCTATGGTAAAATACTGAACATTTTTTAATCTTTTTTTCGCACTCTAAATAAATAGTTGTTTTAAGAAGACTGTATTGTCTCATTTTCAATAAAACATCTGTGTATATTAAAGTATAACTGATGAATACTGACACTTGACTCTCAGCTGAGCACTTCTGCTACTTTGTTTCAGTGATCAGTGGGGGGCTCAGAAAACCTATCAATCACATCATTTGTACAGATGAGCGAGCATACTCGTCCGAGCTTGATGCTCGTTCGAGTATTAGGGTGCTCGAGATGCTCGTTACTCGAGACGAGCACCACGCGGTACTCGTCTCGATTAAACGAGCACTGACCATTGAATTCAATGGAGCCAGCAATACGGCCGGCTCCATTGAAAGCAATGGGCTGCCGGCGAGCGCGGGATGAATTTTCGGGAAGGGCTTAAAAATATAAGCCCTTACCTGAAAATCATCCTAAAATGTGTAAAAAAAAAAAATAGAAACGGGCCGGAGCTGTCCAGCGCATTGAATTCAATGGAGCCGGCAATACAGCCGGCTCCATTGAAAGCAATGCGCTGCAGGCGATCTCACGATGAATTTTCAGGAAGGGCTTAAATATATAAGCCCTTCCCTGCAATTCATCCAGAATTGTGTAAAAAAAATATATATATATACTCACCTGCGGCCGGCTTCAGTTCTCCTGAACTGCTCTCTGTAGTATTCAGCAGCCGGGGATTTAAAATCCCCGCCTGCTGAATGAACTGCCTCTGATTGGTCACAGCCTGACCAATCAGAGGCAGCTCTCACTCACACCCATTCATGAATTCATGAATGAGAGCTGCCCCTGATTGGCTCAGCGCTGAGCGAATCAGAGGCAGCACTCACTCACCCATTCATGAATTCATGAATGGGTGTGAGTGAGAGCTGCCTCTGATTGGTCAGGCTGTGACCAATCAGAGGCAGTTCATTCAGCAGGCAAGGATTTTAAATCCCCGGCTGCTGAATACTACAGAGAGCAGTTCAGGAGAACTGAAGCCGGCCGCAGCTGAACTCCGTCTTCTGGGACCAGGTGAGTATATATATTTTTTTTATTTTTACACAATTCTGGATGAATTGCAGGGAAGGGCTTATATATTTAAGCCCTTCCCGAAAATTCATCATGAGATCGCCCGCAGCGCATTGCTTTCAATGGAGCCGGCTGTATTGCCGGCTCCATTGAATTCAATGCGCTGGAGAGCTACGGCCCGTTTCTATTTTTTTTTTACACATTTTAGGATGATTTTCAGGTAAGGGCTTATATTTTTAAGCCCTTCCCGAAAATTCATCCCGCGCTCGCCGGCAGCCCATTGCTTTCAATGGAGCCGGCTGTATTGCCGGCTCCATTGAATTCAATGGGCTAACATCGTTCTTCTCTGCCACAGCTGTTACAGCTGTGGCAGAGGAGAACGATCTTTATGCTGACAGTGCAGGGGGGGGGCTCACTCTTGCCACTATTGTGGCTTAATAGTGAGACCTCGGAGCCCGAAATGCAGCCCTGCATGTTGCTCCTCGCCTGCCCTACCCATTTCTGTGTTTTTTACATGACTTTGGTGATTTGCTAAGATTTTCACAAATGAAAACCTTAGCGGAGCACCAGTCATATACAAAAATGCTCGAGTCGCCCATTGACTTCAATGGGGTTCGTTACTCGAAACGAACTCTCGAGCTTCACTGAAAGTTCAACTCGAGTAACGAGCACTTGAGCATTTTGGTGCTCGCTCATCTCTAATCATTTGACATGTTGCTATGACATGTCAGAAGTATTTTCAAGTGTCAGTTACCCTATAAGTATCTATGTAACAATTGTTGGGAATGTGCACTGGGATGCACAGCCAAAATGAATGTTTTGGAAATTAAGGCAAAGGGATGGGTCCAGATGCCAAGATAATTGGGAACTGGTATGAAAACAGATCTATCATTATACTATGCTGTCCTGTTGAAGGGTAGTATATTATGGGGTAAAGTCCACTGCACTACAACCATGAGTTCATTGTATTTTTTCTTAGGATCTACTGGTCAGATGGGTAAAAGAGTTCTGTACTTGACCCTTTACCCCTATTGCAGGGCCCCACTCAAGAACGGTGCATTGAAGAGGCAGATGTGCAACGTAAATTTGAGTTATCTTTACTCCAGCAGAGGACATAAGTTTTAATGGTTTCAGTAAAAGGTACAAGGTTTTGTGGTTACAGGTACAATTAGGTACAGAGCTTGGCAGTGACAGTTTCTTAACCCTTTGCAGTCCAATTTTAGATTCAGGGTTTCCTAGGGGGGTCTCTCTTTCTGCCGTTATACAATGGCGCCATCTGCTGGCTAGAACCAGTACTGCGGTATGGGATATGCTGGAGAGGCCCCCGACAACAGAGTGGCCAGTATTATACAGTAAGAATACCCTGCCAGACGTCTTCCAACATCAGAGCGGTACATCTTCAATCAGAATGTCTTTAGACGTCAGACAGTAGATTGGAAAGGCTTAAAGCACAGAACTTAGTGATTACCAATGGTAATGGAACATTCTTTCAAGAAGGACACACAGTGTAATGGTTACAGTCTCTCTTAGAGAGAACACTCAGATCACTCAGATTGGCAGTTACAGTCTTTATTAAGCTCACTCGGCAACTCACATTATCTGAACTTGGCAAGGCATTTTGGATTGGTAATCTTGTAGTTTCCAGTTACGACAGCAGGGCTGTTGTGACTTGTTCCCCATGGCTTTGCTGAGAACACAGTTCAATCTTTCTCTCCAGGCTGTGGTCTAAAACTTCCCCAATACTCCAAGGTTACTTGTGGTTAACTGCACTCTCACAGCCTGAGTTGTTTGATATTTGTGACTTCCAGTCTCATTTAGCGATCACAGTCACACCTGACTGGTGTGGCAACTTTTTTACTAATGTGATATAATCCCTAAGGGAAGCCAAGGTGAAGCATATGTGAGATGTAATACTAAAATTTGCATAAAAAAACAAAATATTGGCTAAACCATCAAACGATGAGACCTGGAGGAAGAAGCTACAGTAATAAAGCCTTACAAGAGTTTCAATAAAACACAGGAAAGGAACAAAACAAGAATCCTAATCAGAGTCATAAAGTAGCAGGGCAAGGTAACTAGAATCAGCACAAAGTTACAAGAAGTGCACAAGAAATGTGTCATTAGGGAATATCATTGCTCAGACAAAGAAAGCAGAATCATTTGCGGGAATAATCAGTATAGCTTCCACAAGATGCAAGACAACTCACAACACTGCTGTATCATTAAGAAATTAGTATTAAACACCTTGCAAGTCTCTAGGAATTCCAAAAATGTATGATGTTATATATGCTCACAGGACTTATTCCCTGTGGGCATATATGAGAATGTAGCAGTTACGATGATAATGATGGGCGGTAAAGCCTGCCATCTTTGATCTCTTGTAAGCAAAGACTAGCAGGAGGACCAGAACCGGATGATGGAACAGTAAAGGATTTAGCAGGTGGGTATTGTCATTTTTTGGTAACTTAGCATGTATGCTGCTTTTAGATTCTTTTACTTTATAAGGATGGGGTCACACGAGCGTGTTTTCGCACGTACATAGGTGCGCACCTACGTACGAGCAAAAACACGCGTGTATGAAGATGCGTGCTTGTTTTTAATTGGGCCGCGAGTGCTGTTGCCGGCTTCATTGAAAAAAATGCTCTGTCGGCACCCCTGCATTCTTTTTCAGGGAAGGGCTTTACATATAAGCCCTTCCCTGAAAAAAAAACATTTTAGTGTAAAAAAGAAGAAAAAAAACCAAAAACTCACCTCTCTGCCGCTGCCGTGACCCCTGCGGGCATGAAAAACACATCTGCCGCATGCTTTCCTTCACCCCCATTAGTTAAAGGAATTCACTACTGCTACATCTGTAGCAGATGCAGCAGAGGAACTCTTCAATTCTCAGCCGCAGCTGTCACACATGATAGCTGCGGTAGAAAATCCTGCTGCCGACATCCCCGCCAATGGCTTTTCAGGGAAGGGCTTCATAAGCACCTCCCTAAAAATCCATTTAAAATAGTGTACAAGCAAAAAAATAAACTCACCTACCGGGTCTCAGCCACGACTTCTGCCGCTGTCCCCGACTCTTTAGTTCTGAGCTATCAGCAGCCGGGGATTTAAAATCCATGCCTGCTGGTAGCTCTGATTGTGATTGGCTGAGCACTTCAACCAATCACAATCAGAGCTACCAGCAGGCAGGGATTTAAAATTCCTGTCTGCTGATAGCTCAGCATAGCATTGCAGAGCCAGGGACAGTGGCAGAAGTTGCCGTTGAGCCCCTGCAGCCGTCAATGACTTTTCAGGGAAGGGCTTCATAAGCCCTTCCATGAAAAGCTATTTAAAATAGTGTAAACAAAAAAAGTTCAATACTCACCTGCCAGGGCTCAGCCTCAACTTCTGACGCTGTCCCCGGCACTGTAGTTCTGAGCTATCAGCAGCTGGGGATTAAAAATCCCCGCCTGCTGGTAGCTCTGTGATTGGCTGAAGCCTCAGCCAATCACAATCAGAGCTACCAGCAGGGGGGGATTTTAAATTCCTGCCTGCTGATAGCTCAGCACAGCAGTGCAGAGTCAGGGACAGCAGCAGAAGTCGCCGCGGAGTCCTGGCAGCCATCAATGGCTTTTCAGGGAAGAGCTTCATAAGCCCTTCCCTGAAAAGCCATTTAAAATAGTGTAAAAAAAAAAACTGCAATACTCACCTGCCAGGGCTCAGCCGCGTCTTCTGCCACTATCCCCGGCTCTGTAGTTCTGAGCTATCAGCAGTCGGGGATTTAAAATCGCCACCTGCTGGTAGCTCTGATTGTGATTGGCTGAGCGCTTCAGCTCAGAACTACAGAGCCGGGGACAGCTTTTTACACTATTTTAAATGGCTTTTCAGGGAAGGGCTTATGAAGCTCTTCCCTGAAAAGCCATTGACGGCTGCCGGGGCTCAGCGGCGACTTCTGCCGCTATCCCCGACTCTAGCGCTGCTGAGCTATCAATGGCCGGGGATTTAAAATCCCCACCTGCTGGTAGCTCTGATTGTGATTGGCTGAAGTGCTGAAGCACTCAGCCAATCACAATCAGAGCTACCAGCAGGCGGGGATTTTAAATCCCCGGCTGCTGATAGCTCAGAACTACAGAGCCGGGGACAGCGGCAAAAGTCGTGGCTGAGCCCCAGCAGGTGAGTATTGAATCTTTTTCTTTTACACTTTTTTAAATGGCTTTTCAGGGAGGAACTTCATAAGCCCCTCCCTGAAAAGCCATTGATGGCTCAGCCAATCACAATCAGAGCTACCAGCAGGCAGGGATTTTAAATCCCCAGTTGCTGATAGCTGAGAACTACAGAGCTGGGGACAGCGCCAGAAGTTGCCGCTGAGCTCCGGAAGCTAAAGGGAGGTGAGTATGCTTTTTTTTTTTTTAACACTACTTTTCTTGGATTTTCAAGGAAGGACTTATGTTTAAAGCCCTTCCCTGAAATCCAATGACAGGGATGCCGGCAGCAGGATTCTCTACCGCAGCTGTCATGTGTGATAGCTGTGGTTGAGAATTGAAGAATTCCCCTGCTGCATCTGCCACAGATGTTCTTCATCCCCGCGGGGGTCACAGCAGCAGCGGAGAGGTAAGTATTTTTTTTAACTTTTTTTTTACACTAAAATGTTTCTTTTTCAGGGAAGGGCTTATATGTAAAGCCCTTCCATGAAAAAGGATGCAGGGGTTGCGGTAGACCATTGTTCTCAATGGAGCCGCCGCAGCAGCCACGGCTCCATTGAAAACAATGCATGCATTCCCAATGGTGCACGCATGTCCTATCTTTGCAAGCAGGCACCTGCAAAGTACAGACATGTGCACACACCATAGGGAATGCATTGTTGTAAATACAAGCATTTTTTTGTGCGTGTGTATGCACACACAAAAACACGCTCGTGTGAACCCACCCTTACTCAGGCTAGGGTTACACAGTGACATTGACCGCAACATGGGTCATGCAGCCAAACATTGCAGTATAGTCTTTTGACATAGCAAGCTAATGGAAATCAAGGCGGGCACATTGTGCCTCATAATATTTGTAACAAGTCCAGTTAGTTTGGGTTTATTCCAATCATCAGGTCTTTGCCTGTACGAACTGTAAAACTGCCAAACTTACTGAATAAAAATTCTTCAGATTGTTTGTTCATTGTGATTTTCATGTGCAAAGCTGTAATATTTTCTGTTTGACAGCTGAATATGTGGCTAAAGATGTAGCTGAATGTTCTGTAAAATTAATGTTCCAGAGACGTACAGATACATTAGGTGAGGAGGTTACTGTTCATGAGTAAATGTTATTACTTGACTTAACACAGAACTAAATTTCATTTTATTACTGTAATATTATTCTGAGTATTTCTATATAAAGTTACCTTGAAAGTTTTGAAGGTTGTTAACCCTTATAGACTGCATGGCACTGTGCTATGTATGAAGTCTTTTATTATTTGTAAATCAATTACCTTTAAAGGAAACTGTTCACAAAATGGTTTAACATTTCTTTTTTTATTAGCTATGTATCCATACACAGCGTTACTGTTAATAGAAATGGTGTGTTGAAAAATACTGCGGAAATGTAAGATTATATATATATTAAAGGGATTTTCCAGAACGTTACTATTGATCTATCCACATTTTACGTCAGCAAAAGTTGAACGGCGGGGGTCTGGCACTTGGGATCCCTGCTGCTCAGCTGTTCGCCAGTTCCACTGTCAGTGTTGACCGAACCAGAAGCAGAGAGCTCTGCCAACATTGTTTAGTATTAGTATTTGCAGGTACAGTTCTCATTGAACTTAGTGTGCCTGCAATACCCACCTGGACCACTGCAATGGGGCCAGAGCCCTTTTCCTGGCCTGTCCACACTGACAACGGACCTGACAAACATCTGATTGGCAGGGATTTTGACTGGGCCCCCCCCCCCTCCACTAATCAACTATTAATAACCTATCCTGAGGATAGGACATCAATGGTAAAGTCCCGGAAAAGCCCTTTAAAGGTTGTCCTCTATCTACAGGATAGGAGATAAATTTATGATTGATGGGAGTCCTACCACTGTGTCCTCCCTCCTCTTCACTGCGGGTGTACTTCACTCCTGAAGTGAGGAGGAGATTGAATAATGGAGTAACGGCTGCATATGTGTGGTGTCACTCCATTCACTTTCAATGGGACTGCCAGAGATAGCTGAGATACCAGCACTCATCAATTTCCTTCAGCGCCAATTAAATGAATGTAGCAGCGGTCACACATGTGCAGTCATTGCTCTATTCAATGTGATGTCACTGTGGGAGGGAGAAGCATGACCCCCGTACTCAGAATCAGTGGGGGTCTCCCAATCAGAAGGTTATCTCCTACCCTGTTGATTTATCTAACTACATCTAATTAAAGCTTATGTGACAAGAATTTAGTGGACTATGAAAACAAGGCATATAATAGTTTTTTGTAAGTATTTTTGTAAAAACAAAAATTCGTCCTGGCCAAAATGCTATCTGTATGTAGATTCTAATTGAGTTCACATATACACATACTATACATCTTCTAATTACTTTCAGATTTCAAAAAAATATGCAAATAAAGCTGTCATGGTCAGGAACAGACTAAGGCCGGGCTCACACGAATGGGTCAGATTCTGCGAGTGGATATCCACAGCGGGAGACCTGTGAGTGATCGAGGAAGCAAATTGCAAATGGTCACGTATGCATGCGGTTTCCACATGGATGTACACGTATGGATAGTTTATTGTCCGCATGGAAGAAAGATAGCTAGCAGGGAATGACATCAGAAAGTTGCACAACCTCCTGGGAACACCCTTCTTTCGCTCAGGCGACCGCCCAGCGATATTCTC
This sequence comes from Eleutherodactylus coqui, assembly GCF_035609145.1. Lineage (NCBI taxonomy): Eukaryota > Metazoa > Chordata > Amphibia > Anura > Eleutherodactylidae > Eleutherodactylus > Eleutherodactylus coqui. The sequence goes on along the minus strand of NC_089837.1, from coordinate 429,601,892 downwards.
TTGTGATATCCTTGTGAGAGTCATGCCTTCAGAACAGGATGCTGCTCTCTTGGCTTGGCTGGTTTTATATTACTTTTTTTGGAAGCAGTATAAACCATTAAAAAAGCAAAACACTAATTCTTCTAGTGGAAGAGTCCAGAAGAACAAGCAGAGGTTGCAGATAGCAGTCTGGATGGGGGTGTTGCTCCCCAGACTCTGACCTGCATTGTCTGCCCACAAATTCCCTCTTTCTTTATTTCATTTCTTTCTGGTCTCCTAGCAACTTGTGAGCAAATTCACGCCTATATGCAATGCTAATTGTGTATGCACAGTTGATCGAACACATCCATAGAGATCAATGGAGCCCATAAGCATGTAAAATAAAGCATGCTGTGATTTTTCTTCTGCTCATGAAATCCGCATTCCTACCTGCAAGTGTGAGCAAACCAGCAAAAGCCCATGCATTTCACTGCCCGCGTATTACCGCATATCGTCCTTGTGAACGGTGATCACGGAATCCGCAATTCAAATCCGTTCATGTGAGACCAGCCTAAGCAAATGTATATTTAAGAAAAATGTAATCTTTTTGATGTCACGATCTACATAAAACAAAAGCTCTGAAATATTCAAATTTTCACTCTTTCAGAGGTGACCGAACTTTTTAAAAATTTGCTTTGACGAATTCCATCAAAATGTTTAGTTAAAATAAGTTTGAGCTGAATAGGAAGTTCATAACAACTAATATTGCACACTGTCTAAGAGCCCTGAAATAATGATGGTGGTGGTTTCGTGAATGGATGTGGCTCAGTGGTTAGCACAGCTGCCTTGCAGTGCTGGGGTCCTAGGCTTAAATCTCACCAAGGACAACATCTGGAAAACTCCACACAGATCTTGTCCTCAGTCAGATTTGAACTTAGAACTTCAGTGGTACTGAAACAGCACTCAGCCCTGAACCACCACACGTATTTTTCCTTCTCTGGAGCAGGATGAGAACAAGAAGAAACACAAAGAGAGCATACAAACTCCATGTAGATGTTGTCCTTGGTCAGATTTGAATCTAGAACCCCACTGCTGCAAGGCAACAGTACTAACTACTCAGCCACCAGAAAAAAAGAGTGGAAGAATAAAGTGAAGAAGGAGGAGGGGAAGGATAAGATCTCCTTTTTTCTCCTTTTTCTCTTCCAGAGGGAAGGAGCAAGAGGAAGGAAGAAGCTCAGTGGTTTGCACTGCTGCCTTGCAGCATCAGGCTCCTAGGTCCAAATCTGAGCAAGGACAATATGTACATGGAGTTTTTATGTCCCCCTCTAAAGGAAGAAGGTGAAAGTAGAAGAAGCATGGTGGCTCAGTGATTAGCAGTGTTGCCTTGCAATGCTGGAGCCCTAGGTTAAAGTCTGACCAAGGAGAACATCTGCATGAAAAGCAGAGCTGGAAGGTTTTGAAGATAAAACAGTTTCTCTCAGTGTCGGGGTGATTGATTAGCTGCTGCACACACAATTGGTTAAAAGTTCATATAACGTGTCTCTAATTACAGCCGGACAGAGGAGAGGGCAGCATGGCTGTGGCTATTTGTCCCCCTTGCTTCTCGCTCTCCATCTCTCTCTACTCCAACTAAATTCCTCACTGACTCACTCCATACTACCCCTCAACTTCCATCTCCCAAGACTGTTATAATTTCTAACTGCGCAACACGAAAGGAGCCAGAAACCCCCTCCTTTTTTCCTCAGTCCAAGTGTGTGTGTGGGGGGTAGGCTTCTCACAGCTCAGCTCCAGCTATGTGATTCATGACCGTGAACTGCCTAATCACCATTAACTATTTAGTTCCCTATCCTGACTGCCTCTTCTTATTAAATGAAGTCTAGCATAACTACACTTTGTTATATGAACTGGTAGTTAAAACAGTTGCTCTTAACTTGCAGGTAAAGTACTTCTATTCTGTAGTGCCAGTCTAGGTCATTACAGAAGCATGGTGGTTAAGTCATTAGTACTGTTGCCTTTCAGCACTGCAGTCCTAGGTTCAAATCAGACTGAAGATAACATCGGCATGAAGTTTGTACTCTTTGTGTTTCTACTTCTTGTTCTCATTCTTTAGAGAAGGAAAAAGAAGTGTGGTGGATCAAAGGTTAAATACTGTTGCCTTGCAGTGCTGGAGTTCAAGGTTAAAATATGACTGGGGAGTTATTCTAAGTCTATGCAGATGTTGCCTTTGATGAAATTTGAATCTAGGATCCCAGCACTGCAAGGCAATAGCCACATCCATTCATGGACTACTACTGCCACCATTATTTCAGGGCTCCTAGACAGCATCCAATACTAGTTTTAGAAGTTTTTATGAAACCCCTAAAGCCAAACATTTAGTAGAATTTTACCTGAATCCTGGTTCTGCAGGTTCAGTATACTCATTTATACTAGTAGTCATATTAGGCTGATTTTTCCTGTTTTCTGCATCTTAGTTTCCGGATTAGCTGTGTACAATGGCACAATGTCAACAAAAGGTGGGATTTTAATGATAGTGTTCTGCAGTAGACCTAGATATGGCAGAGGCTGCTTTTTGCAGTGTTGCACATTTTTTTTTTGTATATCGGCCGTGCAGAGCATTGCGTCCTGCAGTAATTTTACATTGTCCAGGGCCAGTAGTGGTGAGGCAGGGACAGAAGACATATTTAGTGTATATAGGCAGTGGGCCTTTCCAAAAACATTTGGGAAAGAAAAAATCTATTTGGGCTGCCTGTGACCGTCCTCAGTGTAGAGGGTCTCTGCTGGGGGTAGTTGTCCTAATTCATACGCAGCCAGCTAAGTGTTACAGCAGGCTTGCGCAAAATTATTTCCTGGCTCTGCTGTGCGTTCCGTAAGCGAAGTCAGCCTCCAACCACAGGCCAGTAAGCGGCACATTTAATTACAGCGTTCTGTTTCTGCACTACTGGTAATACAGCATGCTGAGGGGTAGGGGTAGGCCTAGAGGACGTGGACGCGGGCGAGGACGCGGAGGCCCAAGTCAGGGTGTGGGCACAGGCCGAGCCAGTGCGGTGGCCAGGGGTAGAGGCAGGGCCAGACCGAATAATCCACCAACTGTTTCCCAAAGCACCCCCTCGCGCCATGCCACCCTGCAGAGGCCAAGGTGCTCTAAGGTGTGGCAGTTTTTCACAGAGACGCCTGACGACCGACGAACAGTGGTGTGCAACCTTTGTCGCGCCAAGATCAGCTGGGGAGCCACCACCACCAGCATGCCAGAGGCATATGATGGCCAAGCACCCCACAAGGTGGGACGAAGGCCGTTCACCGCCTCCGGTTTGCACCACTGCCTCTCCCCCTGTGCCCCAACCTGCCACTGAGATCCAAGCCCCCTCTGAGGACACAGGCACGAGTGCCTACCAGCCTGCACCCACACCCTCACCTCCGCTGTCCTCGGCCCCATCCAGCAATGTCTCTCAGCGCAGCGTCCAGACGTCGCTAGCGCAACTGTTTGAGCGCAAGTGCAAGTACGCCACCACGCACCCGCACGCTCAAGGGTTAAACGTGCACATAGCCAAATTGATCAGCCTGGAGATGCTGCCGTATAGGCTTGTGGAAACGGAGGCTTTCAAAAGCATGATGGCGGCGGCGGCCCCACACTACTCGGTTCCCAGTCGCCACTACTTTTCCTGATGTGCCGTCCCAGCCCTAGATGACCACGTCTCCCGCAACATTGTACGCGCCCTCACCAACGCGGTTACTGCCAAGGTCCACTTAACAACGGACACGTGGACAAGCACAGGCGGGCAGGGCCACTATATCTCCCTCACGGCACATTGGGTGAATTTAGTGGAGGCTGGGACAGAGTCAGAGCCTGGGACCGCTCACGTCCTACCCACCTCCAGAATTGCGGGCCCCAGCTCGGTGCTGGTATCTGCGGTGGTGTATGCTTTCTCCACTAAACCACCCTCCTCCTCCTCCTCCAATGCAACCTCTGTCTCGCAATCAAGATGTGTCAGCAGCAGCACGTCGCCAGCAGTCGGTGTCGCGCGGCGTGGCAGCACAGCGGTGGGCAAGCGTCAGCAGGCCATGCTGAAACTACTCAGCTTAGGAGAGAAGAGGCCCACGGCCCACGAACTGCTGCAGGGTCTGACAGAGCAGACCGACCGCTGGCTTTCGCCGCTGAGCCTCCAACCGGGCATGGTCGTGTGTGACAACGGCCGTAACCTGGTGGCGGCTCTGCAGCTCGGCAGCCTCACGCACGTGCCATGCCTGGCCCATGTCTTTAATTTGGTGGTTCAGCGCTTTCTGAAAAGCTACCCACACTTGTCATACCTGCTCGGAAAGGTGCGCCGGGTCAGCGCACATTTCCGCAAGTCCAAAACGGACGCTGCCACCCTGTGGACCCTGCAACATCGCTTTAATCTGCCAGTGCACCGACTGCTGTGCGACGTGCCCACACGGTGGAACTCTACGCTCCACATGTTGGCCAGGCTCTATGAGCAGCGTAGAGCTATAGTGGAATACCAACTCCAACATGGGCGGCGTAGTGGGAGTCAGCCTCCTCAATTCTTTACAGAAGAGTGGGCCTGGTTGGCAGCCATCTGCCAGGTCCTTGGAAACTTTGAGGAGTCTACCCAGATGGTGAGCGGCGATGCTGCAATCATTAGCGTCACCATTCCTCTGCTATGCCTCTTGAGAAGTTCCCTGCAAAGCATAAAGGCAGACGCTTTGCACTCGGAAACGGAGGCGGGGGAAGACAGTATGTCGCTGGATAGTCAGAGCACCCTCCTGTCTATATCTCAGCGCGTTGAGGAGGAGGGGGAGGAGCATGAGGAGGAGGGGGAAGAGACAGCTTGGCCCACTGCTGAGGGTACCCATGCTGCTTGCCTGTCATCCTTTCAGCGTGTATGGCCGGAGGAGGAGGATCCTGAAAGTGATCTTCCTAGTGAGGACAGCCATGTGTTGCGTACAGGTACCCTGGCACACATGGCTGACTTCATGTTAGGATGCCTTTCTCGTGACCCTTGCGTTACACGCATTCTGGCCACTACGGATTACTGGGTGTACACACTGTTCGACCCACGGTATAAGGAGAACCTTTCCACTCTCATTCCCGAAGAGGAAAGGGGTTCGAGAATGATGCTATACCACAGGGCGCTGGTGGACAAACTGATGGTAAACTTCCCATCCGACAGCGCTAGTGGCAGAAGGCGCAGTTCCGAGGGCCAGGTAGCAGGGGAGGCGCAGAGATCAGGCAGCATGTACAGCGCAGGCAGAGGAACATTCTCCAAGGCCTTTGCCAGCTTTATGGCTCCCCAGCAAGACTGTGTCACCGCTCCCCAGTCAAGGCTGAGTTGGCGGGAGAACTGTAAAAGGATGGTGAGGGAGTACGTAGCCGATCACATGACCGTCCTCGGTGACGCCTCTGCCCCCTACAACTACTGGGTGTCGAAGCTGGACACGTGGCCTGAACTCACGCTGTATGCCCTGGAGGTGCTTGCTTGTCCTGCGGCTAGCGTCTTGTCAGAGAGGGTGTTTAGTGCGGCTGGGGGAATCATCACGGATAAGCGTACCCGCCTGTCAACCGAAAGTGCCGACAGGCTTACACTCATCAAGATGAACAAAGCCTGGATTTCCCCAGACTTCTCTTCCTCACCAGCGGATAGCAGCGATACCTAAGCAATACGTAGGCTGCACCCGCGGATGGAAGCATTGTTCTCTATCACCACCAAAAACGGGGACCGTTTTGCTTCATCAATCTGTGTATTCTATTCATCCTCTTCCTCCTGCTCCTCCTCCTGAAACCTCACGTAATCACGCCGAACGGGCAATTTTTCTTAGGCCCACAAGGCTCAGTCATATAATTTTTGTAAACAATTTTTATACGTTTCAATGCTCATTAAAGCGTTGAAACTTTCATCTGAACCAATTTTTATTTTAACTGGGCTGCCTCCAGGCCTAGTTACCAATTAAGCCACATTAACCAAAGCGATTAATGGGTTTCACCTGCCCTCTTGGTTGTGCATGGGAAATTTTTCTGACGTACATTAGTACTGTTGGTACACCAATTTTTTGGGGCCCTCGCCTACAGTGTAATCCAATTAATTTTTTGCCCACCTGCATTAAAGCTGACGTTACATTAGCTGTGATGGGCAATGCAATGGGATATATTTATGTACCGCCGGTGGCTTCCTGGCACCCACCCATGCTGTGGGTCCACAGGGAGTTGTAACTGCATGTGTCCACTTCTAAAGAACCCCAGTCTGACTGGGGCATGCAGTGTGGGCCGAAGCCCACCTGCATTTAATCGGACGTTACATCAGCTGTGATGGGCACTGCAATGGGATACATTTATGTACAGCTGGTGGGTTCCAGGGAGCCACCCATGCTGTGGGTGCACACGGAATTCCCATTGCGGAGTTGTACCTGCCTGTGACTATTTATAAAAAACGCGGTCTGACTGGGGCATGCAGACACCTTGACAGAATGAATAGTGTGTGGCACATGGGTTCCCCATTGCTATGCCCACGTGTGCAGCTCCTGATGGAGGTGGCACAGGATTGGATTTCTCATTGCTTCTGTACAGCATTATGGGCTATCGCCCCGCCCCTTTTAAAGAGGGTCGCTGTCTGGCCGTGCCAACCCTCTGCAGTGTGTGCCTGCGGTTCCTCCTCATGGCAGACGCACTTATAAATAGACATGAGGGTGGTGTGGCATGAGTGCAGCTGAAGGCTGCGCAGGGACACTTTGGTGTGCGCTGTGGACACTGGGTCGTGCAGGGGGGTTGGGCAGCATGTAACCCAGGAGAAGTGGCAGCGGAGTGTCATGCAGGCAGTGATTGTGCTTTGTTGGAGGTAGTGTGGTGCTTAGCTAAGGTATGCATTGCTAATGAGGGCTTTTCAGAAGTAAAAGTTGTTGGGAAGGGGGGGGGGGCCCACTCTTGCCGCTATTGTGGCTTAATAGTGGGACCTGGGAACTTGAGATGCAGCCCAACATGTAGCCCCTCGCCTGCCCTATCCGTTGCTGTGTCGTTCCCATCACTTTCTTGAATTGCCCAGATTTTCACAAATGGAAATCTTAGCGAGCATCGGCGATATACAAAAATGCTCGGGTCGCCCATTGACTTCAATGGGGTTCGTTACTCGAAACGAACCGTGGAGCATTGCGATAATTTCGTCCCGAGTAACGAGCACCCGAGCATTTTGGTGCTCGCTCATCTCTAATTATTATCAAATCTACTCAATATTTAAAGCATCTGTCTATAAGTTGCTTAGCTTCTTAATCAAGGCCACGTCACTTTATTTCAAGATTGTCTTCCACTTTCCACTCCACCCTGTTAACTATGTAAAACCTAAGTGAGTTCACACTGTATTTGTGTGTGTTGAAGTAGGGATGTACAGGTAAGTGGTTCTATTTATTTCGATTGATGACATGTGGCTGGTGAGGTGGTCTTTCACCCATTGCACGGTTTCCCCGACATATCCCAGACCACATGGCCACTCAACCAAATAAACTACGATAGTTGTGTCACATGTAAAATGTCTCCTGATCGCATACTTTTACCCAAGGGGGCATGGGTGGAAGGGGAAACCATTCTTCATGTTTCCATATTGGGCACAATTGAGACATGGAAAACACCCTGAATTCTGACTTTCTATAAAAGTGGATGTACACTGGAGAGCATTGTCAGTCATGGAGCACATTCTAAATGGGGATAGTACGGATAAAAATCAAGTAATTTATACAAGTGGAAAATAACAGTAAATAAATATGTGACTCCCTTCTAAAGTCACTCAACCTTAGGTAACACTCCCCAGGCAGTGTTCTTACCACATTTTCTCTTCATTGATCTTCTCCTGGCACCTCCAGTCCCCCGGATCATCTCACCTCCAGCCGGATCCTTTTTTTCCTGTTATGTAGTGTACATTGCCAGCATTCTGCTTTTTGCAGATCAGTGTACACTAGGTCACGAGTGACATAGCATTCACTTCCTAGCAGGGAATGCCAAATCCTATGCCGCGATTGCACATGTGCTCTGTCTCGTGGCAATAGTACATGAACACTCGCAATGAGACAGTGCCGAGAATGTACGTAACGTCCCAGGAAGAAGAGAATGGACGTAGCTGGAAGTGATTTGGCCCTAGAGGAATGGAGGAGCCAGGAGAAAAACGGTGGGGAGAAGATGCAGTAAGAAGACTGCCTGGGGGGGGGGAAAGGTAAGTTCCAAGTGCTTTCTTGCTCTCAATCTTGTACTTCTCCCGTATTTTTGTTCCCTAGTGCCGTCTTGTATTGTATTTATCTCTTTGGTCAGTCCCTTCTGTTTACGTTTATTGTTCTCTGTGTGTATTTAGTTTTTCAGTTCTCCTTTTCTGTGCTCTGTCAGGGATAGACAGACTCCAGGTGTAGACCGCAGGGCCGTTCTTGTCAGAACGATCACCCTGCTTCTAGGCAGGGCTTTTCCCCTAACCCTGTTGCAGTTTAGGACGAGACGCTCATCTCCCGTAGCCTATCAGAGGACATCAGTCTCTATCTATACTTGGTATTCTTTGTACCTCTTCTGCTCGCGGATCAGACAGACTCGCAGCATTGCACTCTAACAACTACGGCCATCGGGATCAGCTGCTAACCTCACCGAATCAGGATCCTGGCCTAGCTGGTAAGTTGGCACAGTGGGTCCACACCTGTCAGCCGTAACAACCGAACTCCTATAAATAGCACACAGCAGCAGTAACTTATTCAATTAATCCTCTGTTTGGAGAAGGTGTTACCACACCATTTTTTACATTTTTGGGAGTTCTATTTGGATTAACTGACAGAAAATGGGATTAAAATGTTTTACTTTATCCTAACGCATAACTATGATATTTGGATTACTGACAGAAAGTACATTTGTACTCCAATATATGCTAAATCTTTATTCTGGGCTATAATGTCTATGCCAGATGACAGAGATAATGTACATATTTAGCATTATAATTCTCGGGAGAATTAGAGATTTATTTTAGGCAGTAAATTTTATTGGCTATATGAAGCACATTAAATTGCAAAGTGAAAGAACCAAGAAAAATTGATCGTGTTCATTTACTTTAGATTATGTATTATATTATAGACCAGCCAAAATATATTGTTTCCATCGTGCTGTCATACTGAGGCCATTATGTTGTGCAAAAAAGATTTGGCAGGCTATAAATGAAGAAAGAAAAATCTTATATATAGAATTATTTTAAAAAAAAAACCACAAGAATAGTCCCGAAAAAAAAAGACGACAAAAAAGACAAAGTGAACTTAGTTCAACTTGTTGTAATGCCCAGTTCTGTTTTGCTTTATTTTTTCCTCACTGGTGTCTGGTGATAATCTGCAAATTTCTACACAAATTCCATAGATAGCCATCAAAAGTGCAATTTGGCTGCAACTCCATGCATGCACTATGCCGAAAAAGATGCCCAGTTGCTTATAAAGATGTGCGGTGTAACTGCAAATGATCCTCAGTGTGTTGTTAATGGGTTTATGCTCTCTAAAACGTCCTTCCTAATGCAAGAAAAGCAGAAAGATTGGGCAGATTGATACACAATTTACTGCACTCTAAAACTATAGAGATTAAAAATGTTTTATTGGTGAAAAGGAAAGAAAAATGCAGCACTCTTAAAAGTTTAATGCAGGAGAATTTCCAGAGGGACACTTATGAGATAAATGTTCACCGCTATCAAATATATAGTTTCTTCAACTAATTCTTTCTTGTTTTTGCAACATAAAAATAGCAGAACTGAAACAAATGGCGTGCCAGGCGAGATGATTTTTAGCTCTGATGAAATTAACAGCTACTGATTTCTACTTAGAGAACACTGATAAATGGAGAGGAAAAGAGCAGCCAGAAGATATACTAACTATACTCAAAAAATACACCTATAGCATTAAACTGCAGTCTTTACTCTCGATTGGGAAATAAGCAACTAAGGAGACATGACAAATTAGATATTAGGCTTCCCTGTTTAGAAGATAAAGTGTGTTCCAAGGTTTAAGGAACTTTCTCGGAAAGTAATCTCAGTGAAATAGTAAACATAAGGAAAGAGAATTATAGCTTCTCCAGCCAACATGTTATAGCAGAACTGACCTTAAGTAAGGGTAAATGTAGCACTACTTGGCAGATGTTCAAATGCTGGGCGACCCTTGTATGAGGTGCTTTCAAATTCTAAGGCTTCCTAATGTTTTACTAACAAACTACTCACCCCAAAAAACTGAAAGTATTGTCACTTCTCAACATAATCTCCCTCTTGACATACACATTTTTTATAACTTCGACGCCATGATTATATGGCCTCTGCAAATGCTTCTTTAGGGATCTGTTTTGCCCACTGGCATATTGCTTATGCAAAAGTGGCATAACTGCAAGATGTGCAGCCATGGAGAGTGTTCTTGATCAATGAGGGACTACTTTAAACTTGTTGTTATGAAGAAACCTCTTAATAAGGGCACCAGATGAGCAGGAAGAAACTTTCCGCATCTTCAGGTCTTTACGCAGGATGGTGTATACGAATCCTACGGAAATGCCGACTTTGCAGACAATCTCTTCCAGAGTCAATTGTTGGTCCTCCATAACCAATTGATTCTTCCTTGAAATCATTTTGTCAGACAGGTTGGTGCATGGCCGTGGCTCCTCTGGTCCGTTTTCACTCAATGTTGAGCCATCTTAGAACTACTGCACTCAAGAATGCACATTTTTCACATCTATTACACCTTCACTGCATGATAAACTTAAGTGACGATGAATATTAATGGATGTCATTTCACACAAAGAAAACGGATGATTACATGTCATTCTTGGAATGTAAACATACATCCATCCTGATTTCCAGACATCACACACACAGCTGTACTACATCCATCCTGATTCCCAGACATTACACACACACCTTTACTACATCCATCCTGATTCCCACACATTACAGACACAGCTCTACTACATCTATCCTGATTCCCACACATCGCACATCCATCCTGATTCTCAGACATCACACACAGCTCAGCTACATCCTGATCCCTTCAGCTCATCCAGCAGGGATAGCAAACAGCACAGCAGACTCCTGGATACAGTGATCAGCCCCTGGTCATGTGATCCCTGACTGGACCCACATAGGTGATCACATGACGGTGATGCCGTCACAGGTCCTGGTAGCTGCTGTCCGACTCTGTAGGTGCCTCTTTGGGTTGGTGTTTATCTAGTATACAGTACTTTCTATTAAACTCAAGAATGCCTCATGCTACAGCAGCAGTGGTCACGTGGAAATGACGTCACCGCAGGTCCTTCAGCCTGCCGGATCTCTGGAGTGGCAGTAGGTTGGTGTCTCCTGTCAGGAGAGCTAAGTTGTGTCTGAGATAATTACAGCCTAGTTGTATTCTCATTTTGTTATTTTGTCCTTCCCTTCCAAGAGCCCTAATTTTGTTCTTCTGTCAGTCAGGCTCTGTGTTTTATATATGCTGTAGGACCTGTGATGACGTCACCGTTATGTGATCAGGGGCGGAGCATGAGAAGCACCCACACACGTACTCACGGACAAGTTGTTGTTAGTAGTTTGATAAAAATCATGATCATGACATGGTTGGAAATATTGTATTTGTAGTGAGGTTGCCTGTCACTTTTTCTTATGAGAAGCATCTGTAGTTTGTGTTGCCAGTAACATAGTACGCTAGGCTGAAAAAAGACAAATTTTCATCTAGTTCCTCTGGATCAATTCCCCCACCCCACCATGTTAATCCAGAGGAAGGCAAAAAACAGACAATGAGGCAGAAGCCTATTTACCCCATTTTGGGGGAAGAAATTCCTTCCCGACTCCATAATAGCAGTCAGAATAATCTCTGGATCAACATTTGAAAAGTTCCTACCTAAGGGTGACTACCCACTAGCGTTTTTTTCTGCTGCGAATTTGCTCCTATTTTTTCTTCCAATTGTCAATGGGACTTCCTAATGTTAAAACCGCAACGCATCGCGATGCATCGCGATGCAACGCAACTTAGCGTTTTTAACATTAGAAAGTCCCTTTGACAATTGGAAGAAAAAATAGGAGCAAATTCGCAGCTGAAAAAAAAACGCTAGTGGGTAGTCACCCTTACTCTATGACCAGCAGTCGGAAGATACCGGGCACTGTATTGTCAATGTATGGCTTATCATGCAATAACATCCTTTTCAACAACATGCCCATAAATATGATGCAAAATGGCTAATTCTATCTCTGTTGCTAGCTCCACCTATATTGCCAGCCTCCTGTTAAGTAAGCTCCACTTACTCTGTCTCACACTCTAGAGCCCTGTCACTTTTTAGTACTACACTCCTCGAAATAGGTAAACAAAATATCATATAAATCATTGAAAGGGTGCACAAATATGCAGTGAATACACACAAAGCTTTCACTGCGTATTTGCCTGGCCCTTTCACTTCAATGGCCTATTGCGGTGCGTAGTACGCAACAAATAAGTCACGCTGTGTGAAAATATACATTCATGTGCATGAACTCATTGAAATTAACGGATTCTATGCACTGCATATTATGTATGCAAAAACGCTTGTGTGACCAAGTCCTTACTATACTGTCTTGGAATTACAACCAGCCCTTTGAAGGTAACCATAAGGCTGATGTGGCCTTTGGGGAAAATTGACACCCTTGCTTTATAAGAAGATTGCTTTATTCCACTGATTATTATAGCTAAGAGGGCAATAGAGAAGCAGTGGAGAAGAACTAGTGATGCATCTGCAGTGACCTCAAAAGAGCGGCGGAATAAGTTGACACTATACAAATAAAGAATTTGCTTTTTCCAACAAGCATTAAGGTGATAATCGCCCCGTGTAAAGTACCCTTGAATGAGCCTTCGGCCAACTTATATCTAATGTGCATGGCCACCCTTTGTGTTTTACCTTTTTTTCAAAATTCCTGTTTGCTGTCGGAGGTAGGAAAAGGTCTTTTCACTTTAGAAGTTATTCCACCCTCCCAACCTCTTTGGCCTCAGTATGATAGCTGTCAGATGTGCAGTGATTCAAGTGCTCACCAGACTACTCGCATACAATATCCATTTAGCTGTACAAAGTGTTTTTCATGAATCCCTAGGCAATCCTGTGAGAAGGCAAACCTATATGCTGAAAGCAGCCTCCATTATGTGGTAAATTCTTTGCTATACAAAAAGGACTATAATAATAGAAATCTTATTTACACCGTCCAAACAAAATAGCAAGACAAGCACTTAAAGGGATTATCCAGTTCCTGAAAAACTATAATAAAAAGCTGTAAATGTTATGAAAAAAGAAAGGAAAACATTATTTACCTCTTCGATCCCTCACCGATGCACAGCAGACGCTTCGGCAGTCCCTGACGGTCTTTGTTGAAAAGCTGTCACCACATGACTGCTGCAGCCAATCAGCGGCCTGGGTGGTCATATGCCATACTATACCACTCAGGCTGCAGTGATTACATGCTGACAGATTGTAAAAAAGACCTCTGGAGCATCTGCACTACATCAGCCGGGAATTGAAGAGGTGAGTAGTGTTTTTTCTTTTTTATAACATTTATCAAAAACTGGAAACCCCCCTTAATGTTCAGATTTCAGATACCCAAGTAGGTAATGAATAGAGATGAGCGAACGTACTCGTCCGAGCTTGATATTCGTGCGAATATTAGGGTGTTCGGGATGCTCGTTACTCGTAACGAGTACCACGCGGTGTTCCGGTTACTTTCAGTTTCCTCTCTGAGACGTTAGCGCGCTTTTCTGGCCAATTGAAAGACAGGGAAGGCATTACAACTTCCCCCTGTGACGTTCAAGCCCTATACCACCCCCCTGCTGTGAGTGGCTGGGGAGATCTGATGTCACCCGAGTATAAAAATCGGCCCCTCCCGCGGCTCGCCACACATGCCTTGTGACTTAGCTGAGGGAAAGTACTATCGTGCTGGTGCTGCTGTAGGGAGAGCGTTAGGAGTTAGTGTAGGCTTCAAGAACCCCAACGGCCCTTCTTAGGGCCACATCTACTAGTGTGCAGTACTGTGTTAGCACAGTATTTTTTTTTTTTCTTCCAAAATTGGATCTGCAGAGCATTGCGCCCTGCACTAGGGACAGAAGTGGGGGTTAGGCAGGGAGAGTGTTAGGAGTTAGTGTAGTCTTCAAGAACCCCAACGGTCCTTTCTAGGGCCACATCTATCCGTGTGCAGTACTGTCCAGGCTGCTGTTAGCAGTGTTGCATATTTTATTTTTTTTCTCAAAACCGGCTGTGCAGAGCATTGCACCCGGCATTAATACTACAGGGATAGAATTGTGTAGGCAGGGCCAGAAGACATACATTATTCATTGAATACACGCAGTGTGGGTGTTCCTTGTAAAAAGCAGGGAAAAAATTCTATTTGGCCTGCCTCTTACAGTACTCAGGGCTCTGTGTACGTGTGTGCTGTGCGCTGAACGTTCAGAAAAAATCAGACGCAGTCAGCTACGTTTTACCGCAGGCGTGCGGCAATTTTTTTCCTGCATGGGAAATCCCTGATCTGCTGTAGGTAGCGAATTACTTTGCATCACTGCAGTTCTGGGACAAATTGGCAGGGCCACAACACAGTTATTAAACTTAGTATTCATTGAATACACGCAGTGTGGGTGTTCCTTGTAAAAAGCAGGGAAAAAATTCTATTTGGCCTGCCTCTGACAGTACTCAGGGCTCTGTGTACGTGTGTGCTGTGCGCTGAACGTTCAGAAAAAATCAGACGCAGTCAGCTACGTTTTACCGCAGGCGTGCGGCAATTTTTTTCCTGCATGGGAAATCCCTGATCTGCTGTAGGTAGGGAATTACTTTGCATCACTGCAGTTCTGGGACAAATTGGCAGGGCCACAACACAGTTATTAAACTTAGTATTCATTGAATACACGCAGTGTGGGTGTTCCTTGTAAAAAGCAGGGAAAAAATTCTATTTGGCCTGCAGGTTTGCGCCAATTTATTTCCTGGCTGTGAAATCACTGGTAATACAGCATGCTGAGGGGTAGGGGTAGGGGTAGGGCTAGAGGACGTGGACACGGCCGAGGACGCGTAGGCCCAAGTGAGGGTGTGGGCACAGGCCGAGCTCCTGATCCAGGTGTGTCGCAGCCGACTGCTGCGCGATTAGGAGAGAGGCACGTTTCTGGCGTCCCCACATTCATCGCACAATTAATGGGTCCACGCGGGAGACCTTTATTAGAAAATGAGCAGTGTGAGCAGGTCCTGTCCTGGATGGCAGAAAGTGCTTCCAGCAAGCTATCATGCACCCAGAGTTCTGCGCCGTCCAGTGCTGCAAATCCGAATCCTCTGTCTGCTGCTCCTCCTTCCTCCCAGCCTCCTCACTCCACTACAGTAACACATGCTCAGGAGCGGGAAGACTCTCAGGAACTGTTCTCGGGCCCCTGCTCAGATTGGGCAGCAGTGGTTCCTCTCCCACCAGAGGAGTTTATCGTCACTGATGCCCAACCATTGGAAAGTTCCCGGGGTCCGGGGGATGAGGCTGGGGACTTCTGCCAACTGTCTCAAGACCTTTCAGTGGGTGAGGAGGACGATGACGATGAGACACAGTTGTCTTGCAGTGAGGTAGTAGTAAGGGCAGTAAGTGCGAGGGAGGAGCGCACAGAGGATTCGGAGGAAGAGCAGCTGGACGATGAGGTGACTGACCCCACCTGGTGTGCAACGCCTACTCAGGACAGGTCTTCAGAGGGGGAGGCAGCAGCAGGGCAGGTTGCAAGAGGCAGTGCGGTGTCCAGGGGTAGAGGCAGGGCCAGACTGAATAATCCACCAACTGTTTCCCAAAGCGCCCCCTCGTGCCATGCCACCCTGCAGAGGCCGAGGTGCTCAGGGTCTGGCAGATTTTCACAGAGACGCCTGAGGACCGACGAACAGTGGTGTGCAACCTTTGTCGTGCCAAGATCAGCCGGGGAGCCACCACCAACAGCCTCACCACCACCAGCATGCGCAGACATATGATGGCCAAGCATCCCACAAGGTGGGACGAAGGCCGTTCACCGCCTCCGGTTTGCACCGCTGCCTCTCCCCCTGTGCCCCAACCTGCCACTGAGATACAACCCCCCTCTCAGGACACAGGCACAACCGTCTCATGGCCTGCACCCACACCCTCACCTCCGCTGTCCTCGGCCCCATCCACCAATGTCTCGCACCGCACAGTCCAGCCGTCGCTAGCGCAAGTGCTGGAGCGCAAGCGCAAGTACGCCGCCACGCACCCGCACGCTCAATCGTTAACCGTCCACATCGCCAAATTTATCAGCCTTGAGATGCTGCCGTATAGGGTTGTGGAAACGGAGGCTTTCAAAGCTATGATGGCGGCGGCGGCCCCGCGCTACTCAGTTCCCAGTCGCCACTACTTTTCCCGATGTGCCGTCCCAGCCCTGCACGACCACGTCTCCCGCAACATTGTACGCGCCCTCACCAATGCGGTTAGTGGCAAGGTCCACTTAACTACGGACATGTGGACAAGCACAGGCGGGCAGGGCCACTACATCTCCCTGACGGCACATTGGGTGAATTTAGTGGAGGCTGGAACAGAGTCAGAGCCTGGGACCGCTCACGTCCTACCCACCCCCAGAATTGCGGGCCCCAGCTCGGTGCTGGTATGTTCGGCGGTGTATGCTTCGTCCACTAAAGCACCCTCCTCCTCCTCCTCAACCTCTGTCTTGCAATCTAGATGTGTCAGCAGCAGCAGGACGTCGCCAGCAGTCGGTGTCGCGCGGCGTGGCAGCACAGCGGTGGGCAAGCGTCAGCAGGCCGTGCTGAAACTACTCAGCTTAGGAGATAGGAGGCACACGGCCCACGAACTGCTGCAGGGTCTGACAGAGCAGACCGACCGTTGGCTTGCGCCGCTGAGCCTCCAACCGGGCATGGTCGTGTGTGACAACGGCCGTAACCTGGTGGCGGCTCTGCAGCTCGGCAGCCTCACGCACGTGCCATGCCTGGCCCATGTCTTTAATTTGGTGGTTCAGCGCTTTCTGAAAAGCTACCCATGCTTGTCAGACCTGCTCGTAAAGGTGCGCCGGCTCTGCGCACATTTCCGCAAGTCCCACACGGACGCTGCCACCCTGCGCACCCTGCAACATCGGTTTAATCTGCCAGTGCACCGACTGCTGTGCGACGTGCCCACACGGTGGAACTCTACGCTCCACATGTTGGCCAGGCTCTATGAGCAGCGTAGAGCTATCGTGGAATACCAACTCCAACATGGGCGGCGCAGTGGGAGTCAGCCTCCTCAATTCTTTTCAGAAGAGTGGGCCTGGTTGGCAGACATCTGCCAGGTCCTTGGAAACTTTGAGCAGTCTACCCAGGTGGTGAGCGGCGATGCTGCAATCATTAGCGTCACCATTCCTCTGCTATGCATCTTGAGAAGTTCCCTGCAAACCATAAAGGCAGCCGCTTTGCGCTCGGAAACGGAGGCGGGGGAAGACAGTATGTCGCTGGATAGTCAGAGCACCCTCCTGTCTATATCTCAGCGCATTCAGGAGGAGGAGGAGGAGGAGCATGAGGAGGATGAGGAGGAGGGGGAAGAGACAGCTTGGCCCACTGCTGACGGTGCCCCTGCTGCTTGCCTGTCATCCTTTCAGCGTGTATGGCCTGAGGAGGATGAGGAGGAGGAGGAGGATCCTGAAAGTGATCTTCCTAGTGAAGACAGCCATGTGTTGCGTACGGGTACCCTGGCACACATGGCTGACTTCATGTTAGGATGCCTTTCTCGTGACCCTTGCGTTGCACGCATTCTGGCCACTACGGATTACTGGGTGTACACACTGCTCGACCCACGCTATAAGGAGAACTTTCCCAGTCTCATTCCCGAAGAGGAAAGGGGTTCGAGAGTGTTGCTATACCACAGGACCCTGGCGGACAAGCTGATGGTAAAATTCCCATCCGACAGCGCTAGTGGCAGAAGGCGCAGTTCCGAGGGCCAGGTAGCAGGGGAGGTGCGGAGATCGAGCAGCATGTACAGCCCAGGCAGTGCAACAGTCTTTAAGGGCCTGGACAGCTTTATGGCTCCCCACCAAGACTGTGTCACCGCTCCCCAGTCAAGGCTGAGTCGGCGGGAGCACTGTAAAAGGATGGTGAGGGAGTACGTAGCGGATCGCACGACCGTCCTCCGTGACGCCTCTGCCACCTACAACTACTGGGTGTCGAAGCTGGACACGTGGCCTGAACTCGCGCTGTATGCCCTGGAGGTGCTTGCTTGTCCTGCGGCTAGCGTCTTGTCGGAGAGGGTGTTTAGTGCGGCTGGGGGAATCATCACAGATAAGCGTACCCGCCTGTCAACCGACAGTGCCGACAGGCTAACACTCATCAAGATGAACAAAGCCTGGATTTCCCCAGACTTCTCTTCTCCACCAGCGGACAGCAGCGATACGTAAGCAATACGTAGGCTGCACCCGCGGATGGAAGCTACGTTCTCTCTCACCATCCAAAACGGGGACATTTGTGCTTCATCAATCTGTGTCTAATATTCCTCCTCCTCCTCCTGCTCCTCCTCCTGAAACCTCACGTAATCACGCTGAACGGGCAATTTTTCTTAGGGCCACAAGGTTCACTCATCTAATTTTTCGAAACAATTTTTATATGTTTCAATGCTCTTAAAAGCGTTGAAACTTTAACTTGAACCAATTTTTCGTTAAACTGGGCTGCCTCCAGGCCTAGTTACCACTTAAGCCACATTAACCAAAGCGATTAATGGGTTTCACCTGCCATCTTGGTTGGGCATGGCCAATTTTTACTGAGGTACATTAGTACTGTTGGTACACCAATGTTTTGGGGCCCTCACCTACAGTGTAATCATAGCAATTTGTATGTTCTTCGCCTGCACTCATGGTACAGAAGTGTGTGTGGGGTTGGCCTACACTTTAGCTACATAAATGTAACTTGGGCCTTGGCTATACTGCAGCTACTGAAATGGAACTAAGACTGCGCTCCCACTATACTGCTGCTTCGGAATTGTTACTGGGGCCTGTCTTGAGTGCTACTATTACTGACATGGAACGAAGACTGCGCTCCCGCTATACTGCTGCTTCGGAATTGTTACTGGGGCCTGTCTTGAGTGCTACTATTACTGACATGGAACGAAGACTGCGCTCCCGCTATACTGCTGCTTCGGAATTGTTACTGGGGCCTGTCTTGAGTGCTACTATTGCTGACATGGAACGAAGACTGCGCTCCCGCTATACTGCTGCTTCGGAATTGTTATTGGGGCCTGTCTTGAGTGCTACTATTGCTGACATGGAACGAAGACTGCGCTCCCACTATAATGCTGCTAGTGATATGTTAGTGGGGCCTGTCCTAATGCTACGGCTGAAATGTTACGAATTCTGGGCTCTGCCTATACCGCTGCTAATGGTATGTCTCTGGGGTGTGGAAACAGAGGCTTCCCAAAGACATGATGGCGGCGAGGCCATTTCCCACCAACGCGGTTACTGTTAAGCTGCATATAACCACGGACACGTGGAGAGGACACGTAGTGCCTCAAAAACATCCCCCTCCTCCTCCAACAGGGAAAACATTCTTGGCAAATGCCTTTGCATTGGTTCGTCTGGTGCCAGTCCAAGAATTTCACCTTTACCGACACTACAAGAGAGCCCCCCCACCATCCCCCCGCCACGGCCCACTTAATCCTGGCCACATTCCGAAAACCAACAAAATATAACCGCGCTACTAGGTCCGCCGTCACCACCACATTACCACCAACGCGGTTACTGTTAAGGTGCATATAACCACAGACACGTGGAGAGGACACGTAGTGCCTCAAAAACATCCCCCTCCTCCTCCAACAGGGAAAACATTCTTGGCAAATGCCTTTGCATTGGTTCGTCTGGTGCCAGTCCAAGAATTTCACCTTTACCGACACTACAAGAGAGCCCCCCCACCATCCCCCCGCCACGGCCCACTTAATCCTGGCCACATTCCGAAAACCAACAAAATAAAACCGCGCTACTAGGTCCGCAGTCACCACCACATTACCACCAACGCGGTTACTGTTAAGGTACATATTACCAGTCTGACTGGGGCATGCAGACACCTTGACAGAATGAATAGTGTGTGGCACATAGGTTCCCCATTGCTATGCCCACGTGTGCAGCTCCTGATGGCGGTGGCACAGGATTCTATTTCTCATTGCTTCTGTACAGCATTGTGGGCTATCGCCCCGCCCCTTTTAAAGAGGGTCGCTGCCTAGCCGTGCCAACCCCTCTGCAGTGTGTGCCTGCGGTTCCTCCTCATGGCAGACGCACTTCTAAATAGACATGAGGGTGGTGTGGCATGAGGGCAGCTGAAGGCTGCGCAGGGACACTTTGGTGTGCGCTGTGGGGGGGAGGGGGGGCGGTTGGTTAGCATGTAACCCAGGAGAAGTGGCAGCGGAGTGTCATCCAGGCAGTGATTGTGCTTTGTTGTAGCTAGTGTGGTGCTTAGCAAAGGTATGCCATGCTAATGAGGGCTTTTCAGAAGTAAAAGTTGTTGGGAGGGGGGGGGGCCCACTCTTGCTGCTATTGTGGCTTAATAGTGGGACCTGTGAACTTGAGATGCAGCCCAACACGTAGCCCCTCGCCTGCCCTATCCGTTGCTGTGTCGTTCCCATCACTTTCTTGAATTGCCCAGATTTTCACACATGAAAACCTTAGCGAGCATCGGCGAAATACAAAAATGCTCGGGTCGCCCATTGACTTCAATGGGGTTCGTTATTCGAAACGAACCCTCGAGCATCGCGAAAAGTTCGTTCCGAGTAACGAGCACCCGAGCATTTTGGTGCTCGCTCATCTCTAGTAATGAAGCCTTCTTATAAAAGGGATATTTACTATGGTCACCCTGCAAGTAACTAGCCACTATAAGCATTGCTACTAAGATTTCTTCCCCACACACAATCAGGGGTGATCACCTACAGAGAAACTCATCAAGCTCTTACTTTTTTTGCAATAGCAATTCCAAAAGAGTGAAGTCAATTGAAATCAATGGTGCTTGTGCAATGCAGTGCCGGGAGAGCGACTTACTGCTTTGTTGCTTGCTATTACCTTTGTACCCCCTAATAAGACATATTGAAAATTGCTAATTGTTCACACATTTTGTTCCTTGCAGCAGTCTCTTTGCTGTCTTACTTTCTGCTGTTCAAATATTGTATTACATTAAGATAAATTTCATTTAGTACAATGTTTCACTAAGGTCCTATCAAAGCACCAGATACCGTGCAGTTTTATCATTTTAGGAATTACAGCATTTAGATATGGCTTTATTACACGCCTAATATCAGCTCTGTAGGAATGCAATATGTTAGCTGTATGCGGAACATAACTAAATTTAATAAGATTTGTAGCTTGCTAGCTAGCCTGCATTACATGTTGTTCACATAGTGCCATCTACTGTTCCTTAGGTAAAATGATTCAGTGTGGAAAGAAAAGAGAAAACCCGTACTGTACTGGGATCTGTGCGCCCGCTAGTTGGAAAAGCAATGGTACCGTATAAAAAATAGTAGCGTTCCCAAAGGACATTGAATAAATAGTTTATTCAACCTAAAAAACACAAAGCATTAGGTTGAATGAAGTATCTGTTATTTAATGCTAGCAATACAGCCTGCTGTGTGACAAATACAACTAGCTCTAGACAAATGTGGTTGGTCATTAATTTCATTTTTCATGAAACATTAACCCTTTCCAATCCAGTTTGTATCCTGGTTATCCCTGGGGGCTTATTCTTTTTCTGCTGTTATACAACGGCGCTGTATGCTGGCTAAAGCCAGTACTGCATGAGGTGACACATTGGATAGGCTCCGACAGCAGAGAGGCTATATAGAGTAAGAGAACCCCGACGGATGTCTTCCAACATCAGAGCTGTACAGCCTTGAATCATAATGTCTTTAGACGTCAGACAGTGGATTGGAAAGGGTTAAAGTACAGAATGTTTTTTTAATGGTTTTATAGTTTTTGAGGTTTTTTAGTGGTTTTACAGTTTTGTATAGTAAGTTCACATGATTACATCCACATCAGAAAAATCCACTGCAAATGTCAAGGAAAATCCACATAAGAAGTTCACATGGTTGCCATGGATTTTTTCCCTTCCCCTTAGGGCTAAGTCACACGGGCGCATCAGCGCCTGTGTTTCTGCAGAAGGAAGACGGCCGTACCTCAAGACTGACGTCTCTCTGCAGCGCCGGGAGAAAAAACATGTGACCGGCTTCATTGCTGGTCATGTGTTCTTTCTTCAGCGCTGCAGAGAGACATCCGTCTTGAGGTACGGCCGTCTCCCTCCTGCAGTGAGGGCTCAGTCACACGGGCGCATAGGTGCCTGTATACGGTTGCCGATGTACCCGTGTGACTGAGCTCTTAGACAGCGACATGTTCATTGTCTGTGCAGGTGACCTGACACTAGGTGTGAACAGTTACCTGTTCAGGGTGGATGTCCCTTGTCTGTTGGTGCGTGTGAATTGTGTCCTGATTTGTGTTGTAGCTTCACAGTACCGATTGTTGTTGTTATCTGGTGTTTGTGTTGTGTATTCATTTTCTGGCTCCCTGTATGAACACAACAGTGCATTCATCCTGGATGTGGTGCTGGGCATGGTGTGTCCTTGGCTCAGGGTAAACGTAATGGAGGGACCAGCCCATATTTGGATTGCGTCCGTGTAGGTTGTATTTACCTAGTTTTAAAATCTTCTAAGGAACAGATGTTTTTTATTATAATGTCCTGATACATAGAATTCAAAGGCCGTATAATTAGTTTTCCTCATGACTGTATATGTAGTTATATCTTCCATAGTGCTGCAACTCAGGTTCTCTGCGCAACTGGAGCATTTCTGCAGAGAATCTGTTAGGCCACTCTCAGCTTGGCGCTTTTTATTGCGAATGGTCTGGCATTTCGAACGTGGAGCTAATCGCGATACAATACTCCCATTGACTTCACAAACCTGCGCTCAAAAACAAAGTTTTTAATGTTGTGGTTTTCGAGTGCTACCTGTTCTATTTTCGTGTGTTTTTGCATTTTTTATCGCACACCATCACCCATCACAATGATGGGGTGCATGAAAAAGAACAGCAAACTCAGTACCCTGAGTTTGAAAACGCTGATCAAAATCTTAGTAAACTGCCATGTTTGAAACGTGAAAAGGACATTACGGTTTTGGACAGAGCTCATTTCAATGTAAATGGCTGTAGTTCCAGTTCTATCAGTGCCACCAACTTGCTTTTGTTGTCATTGTAAAGCCAAGATTCTTGGCTTTAAAATCACACAATAAATATGTCAGTAGCATTTACAGAACCATAGCCATCAATTTATATTTGGGTCGGTAGTACTGAATTTTCAGCTGTCACTTTTCAGTTGATAGCAGTAGACAGAGGGAAGGAGAAAGAGGGGGGAATGAACTTTCAGTAGAGATTTGTGATTCTCCTGTATATTCCCCTTTCCCAGAGGAAGGGTGACATTAATTTTTGTTCAGGTTATCACCCGCCTATTAATCAGGGAAAGAAAAGTTGTCTATACCTCAAAATGGTACCAGAAAAAAACTACAAGTTGTCCCACAAAAATAAGCCTCATATATCGCTCGGTTGACTGAAAAATAAAAATGCTCTGGTCCTGGAATGTGGCTCCACAGATAAAGTATTTTTGGAACAAAAAAAGTGTTTATATTGTGCAAAAGTAGTAAAACAGACAACATGAGTATGTTATCACACATAGGACTCTGTCTTGAGAAATGAGAGCCATATTGGTGTTTTAAGGTCACATGATCATTGATGAAAAATGGCTGCTAATGGAGGGAGTACCTAGACCTGTTCTTCAAGAAACTAAAAATAGTAAGGCAAGACTTTTGACTAGTGTTGAGCAAACCAATCCAGATCAATCCTGTTTTGGGTCAAATGTTGCTAAAAGTTCAGCTTGTGGCAAACCCATACTTCAGACGTCAATGGAAGCCGTCCAACCCAAGGCCCTTCCACAATTGACATTGCAAAAAGGTTGTGGATTCCGCGTCATTGCCTAGCGAGTTTAAAGAAAAAATCCGTACTGTGCATGTCCGACGGCGAGCCGTGCGGACCATCCGCATTACAGAAGAGAAGAAGTAATGACAGGTATGTGCAAACGCCGGCTGGGCACAGGGTCAGATTCCTCTGCGGTTTCCCGCATGCGGAATCTGATCCAGTCCTGTGCAGCCGGCCTAAAGAAGTTTCCAAAACATGATTGCACTTTAAAGGCAAATATAAATGTGGATCTAAAAAATGTACATGTAAATATTCACATTAAACGGATATGTTTAAAAATTCCAATTATTCCAGTATATATAACATACAAGCTTGTATTAGCTGTGATATGGAAAATGTAATATATGTTACTGAATGTACAGCATGCAATCTCAAATATGTTGGATATACCACAAGGAAATTGAGACGGAGGATCTTTGAGTGCTTAAATGATGTGAACAATATAACTGATGACAAATATTTATGGGGCATCGGAGCACTTTGGTAATGTACATATATGTAGCTTAGCCTCATTTAGATATTAAGGCATTGGAGGTGACATGCAGAAACAGCTCCACCTGCGAGCAGCCTTTTAGATATTTAAATTAAGGATTAGATATCCTCTGGGGCTGAACTACAAAAGTGATTTGTTATATTAATTATATACACTTATGCCATCTAACTGTTTATATGAAGGGATTTAATAAAGAAAATTCTTTTAATGAAGGTACTAGAATTTTACACAATTTTTCTAGGTTAAGATTAAACAAAGAATCCCAAGGGATCTTTACAAAGTATTATGGGTAATATGCTATAAATTCACCAAAATATATCAAGACAAGGAAAAGGTGAATAATGTCAAATAACCTTTACTAAGATAAGATTAAAATATATGATGCCTCAATAATTCACAATAAATTTGTCAAAATCCTGTATGCCAAGAAAGGATACTGATAATTGTCACATGTCTGATGCCATAGCACATGTATGGAAAAAGTTAATCTATAACACAGCCATAGGAAGGAAACCTATGGAAAATAATACTTCAGTGGCGAAAAAGATGATAATAATGATGATAATAAAGATGGGTCTTACCGCTCCTGGAGACCCATCCATATATCTAGGTACGGTTTTTCCTGAACATTGCTGGCTGTCAATAGGAGATTACTCTTAAGAGTGAGCTTAAAGGGAATGGACAAACTGTCCCTGAATATCCCTAGTAATGAAATCACCCTATGCAGTAACATGCGGGATGATCACCCTGAAAAGAGCGACTCTGCAGCTAGCCTGAAAACTAGAAAACCCTGTTAGGGCCCTGTGTGGAGTATATAAGCAGGAAATACAAACAGGGACAACAATGAGAGAAAGAGAGATCCGCAGTTAATGGCAGAAAATCCCAAAGCATTTCATTCTATCCATACACTCATCAACAGAGGAAAAAAACAACAACAAAGCACTGAGTAGCACCTCTCTATCATCCCCGATCCTCCATACATCCATCTGATATCTGCAGCCAATCGGAAGTGATATCCAGCACTCCATAGAGAAATACACAAAATGCAGTGATGTATGATGACCACTAGAGGTCGCCCTTATTTCATCCAAGGGAAACATCATTTGAGCCCCTTACATGTACACACCAAAGATGGTATCACAGTTTATGGAGCTCCAATTTTACTGTAGATACTCAATACACTGCAGTATGTCTCAGGGAAGAATACCTCTATAATTCAGCACACAAAGCAACATGCCGCAATTTTTCTTTTATGACTTGCACATAAATCTGTGAAAAAAGCTCAGTAAGGACATAGAGAGATAAGTTATAGACCATAAATTTCTATGGGTGACATACAAATGTAGTATTCGCAAAATGAATGTTCATGGTGCCTACACATTTATGCAGCATGTCTATGCTATTAGCATAGCGTAGCGCTCTTTTTATAAGAATGGCTAAACTATGCTAATAGTGTACAAACATTTGTCATGCTAAAGTAGTAATGTAGCATGCCAAATGTTTATTTGGCAGCTGCTATATCTGTACTATGAAACTATATTTTAAGGTCATCTGCATGAACCCTTGTACCCAAGTCACACTCCTCTGCATTTCTGTCAGTTTAAGATTGCAAAATAGGGGTCGCATATCCTCTTCTCCAATACACAGTATTCTCACAGACACGGGTTAAAATCTAACGTATAAGGGCTCATTCACATTCGTGTTTAGCTTTCATTCAGTGTTTTCGTCTCTCTGATAGTTCATCCTCCTGACTGTAAACTTATGGTCTGTGGCTTATTTAGCTGAATATAAAAAGTAATAATAATTACAATGTCCTCCCAGCAGGCAGAAATAGTACTACCTCTAGCTGCTCATGTGATGTTGTGTTGATGCATCATAGGATTGATAGCATGGAAGTGCCTGCAATATACAGAGTAGAACGTCAGAGTGTGACAGACAATCAGGTGAGGGGTGCAGGGGTGGAAAAATGAGATCTTGCAAGAGTGGCCCTTTAACCCCTTAATGACGCAGCCCTTTTTTTCCATTTTCGTTTTTTCCTCCCCCCTTTAAAAAATCATAACTCCTTTATTTATCCGTCGACGTCACTGTCTGGGGGTTTGTTTTTTGGGGGACGAGTTGCAGTTTTTAATGGTGCTATTTAAAGTACCATATAATGTCCTGAAAAACTTTTTAAAAATTCTAAGTGGAGTAAAATGAAAAAAAAAAACACGACATTCCGCCATTTTTCAGTGCGTCTTGTTTCTACGGCGCACAAACTGCAACAAAAACGACATGATAACTTTATTCTATGGGGCAGTACGATTGCTATGATACCAAACTTGTATAGTTTTTTTTACTATACTACTCTTTTTTTTTTCAAAGACATTTAATTTTTTTCAATTAATTTCTGCTGTCATCTTGTGCGCGCAATAACTTTTTATTTTTCCGTTGACGTAGTTCAGCAAGGGCTCATTTTTTGCGGGATGTCCTGTATTTTCAGCTAATACTTATTCAGAATACCTATGACTTTTTGATCGCTTCTTATTGCGTTTTTCCTTGGAGACAGGATGACTGAAAGTGCATTTCTGGCGTTCTTTTTTTTTTTTTCAGACGACGTTCACCGTGCGGGTAAAATAATGAGCTACTTTGATAGATCGGACATTTACAGACGCGGCGATACCAAATATGTATTTTTAATTTAGGATTTCGATTTTTTAATTACAGACATGGCAAAAGGGGGGTGATTTAAACTTTGATTACTTTTTTTATTTTTTTACAATTAAAAAAACGTTATTGCTCTTTTTTTCACTTTACTTTTAAGTTCCCCTGGGGAACTACAATATGCGTTGCTTTGATCGCTCCTGCAGTATGACGTAATGCTATAGCATTACGTCATACTGCATTCTGACAGGCAGCCTATCAAGACACCCCACGGGGATGGCTTGATAGGCAGTCTCTCAAGGCAGCCCTAAGGCCTTTCAGAAGGTCCCGGCAGCCATGACACCTGCACGGCTTGCCTGATCTCACCGCGATTTAAATGCCACTGTCAGAATTGACAGCGGCATTTAAAGGGTTAATAGTCGTGATCGGCCGAGCAGTCAATCGCGGCTATTTCCCGCGGGTGTCAGCTGTAGTAAACAGCTGATGCCTGTGCTGTATGCAGAGAGGTCGCCCCGTATACATTCCCCTACACTCAAGGACGTAAATGTACATCCTGGAGCAGGAAGGGGTTAAAATGCATTCTGAACAACTGTAGATATCCTTCTCTGTCATTTTAAGATTGAAATCCATCAGGGACACGTGAGTCTTACCAATGTTCATGCAAAAGAAAATCCATTGAAAGCAACCTAATTACCGTCATCATTTTTCAGAGGCCTTATATCCTCCCTAATGTCTGGGCTCCATTACAATTTTGTGTGCTACTGGTAAAATTAGCTTTTGGGGGAACACGTGAAGATTTGTGTCTACATACTGTTTTATGGACCTACAGTTTCCTCATTGTGGTCAAGGCCTACTATGTTCAAACAATGCACACCCCTTGGAGCTGCATTTACTTGAGAGAAGAGCTTTATCCTTTAACCATTTAAGGACATGGCCTATTTTGGCGTTGAGGACCAAACGATTTTTGGTATTTTTTCATCTCTATTTTTCAACAGCCATAACTTTTTTTATTTTTATTTTTATTTTTTCGTCGACGCAGCCGTATAAGGGCTTGTTTTTTGCGTGTAGTTGTTATTGGTAGCATTTTTGTGTACATAGACTATTTTGTAAAACTTTTAGTATTTTTTTTTTATGATCGTAGGGAGAGAAAACGCATCAATTCTGCCATAGATTTTTTTTTAAGGCGTTGATTATGCAGCATAAATGACACACTACATTTTTTTCTGCGGGTCGATACGGTTAAAACGATACCAAAATTTTTTTTAGGTTTTTCCACTTTTCCACAATAAAAACCCTTTTTTGGAAATTATTATTTTTTCTAAACTCACTGCATTCAAAGTCCTATAACTTTTTTATTTTTCCATGGACGGAGCTCTATGAGGGCTTATTTTTTGTGAGACGAGCTGTAGTTTAATTGGTACAATTCTGGGGTACATATGGTTTTTTTAGCACTTTTATTGTGTTTCTTGGGAGGCAAAATGCTAAAAATTTGCATTTTACCTCAGTTTTTTAGCGTTTTTTTTAAACACTTTTTGCCGTGCTGGATAAAAAGCATGTTCAATTTATTGTACGCGTCGTTATAGATGCGTCAATACCAAATATGTGTTTTTTTGTTTTTTTATGCTAATATGAGAAAAAGCATTAAAGGTTTTTTTTATTGTACTTTATTTTGCTCTTATTTTTACACAATCTGTGTCCCTCTGAGGGACTTACACTGCAGGACTGAAGATCACTACGATGAGGCATAGCAGGACTTCTCTCCTGCCATGCCTTATCACTTACTATAGCGATCTTAGGCAATGACAATGCAGGACGCCGTTATCTGGCGTCCTGTTGCCATAGCAACCAGCCGGGCTCTCACGATGTTATCTTGAGAGCCGGCTAAAATCACAGAGGGAGTGCGCTCCCTCTGTGAACACTTTCCCTGCCGCGATCTACTTAGATCGCAGCAGAGTAGGGTTAGCGGCGGGTGGGCGCATCTCCAATGCTCCCCGCTGTCGCAGCGGGAGGCCGGCTACTAGTGACAGCCGGCTCCCGCTGTGGGATAGCGCAAGATCTGCTATTATCTTGCGCTATCCCTATGACGTAAGGGTACGTCATTTTGTGGGAAGTACCCCGCTCCCATGATGTACCCTTACGTTATGGGGAGGGAAGGGGTAAAAATTTGGCATAAATTCTGGTGTCCCCTACACCTCATCTAAGGTGCATAAACTCCTAAACATCTGTATTTTATTGACAGTGTAGGAAGAAACAGACTTGGTGAAACAACAGGCAAACATTTCTACACTAGAACTAAAAATACATGTATGCTTTTATGCATTTGTAATTGTATCCTATGATTATCCAATCTCAGAATGCAGGTGTATCACCTAATCAGCTAATGCATACCTGGAAAAGGAAAGCCATGCAGAGTGGTAAGTAATGAGAGGCAAATTTAGAAACAAGGCTACAGCAATTCTACAGATTTGTATGATTAGTGCTGAACAAATCGCATTAGTGTTTTGTTCGACACTAAGTGTGACTATATACAATTTACAAATTTGCAGCTTGCTTTTTGCCTTCCCCGCTGCTGTGTACTGTACATTGTGATTTGCATAAAATCACATCAACCAACCCCCGAGCTTTTACATGCACTTTTTCCTATTCACTTTAACAGTCCTGGCAGCCAGCCAGAGAGTCAGCTATATGGATTCTGAAACTAAACAATGCATTCGAAAATTCATAGACACCAATCACATTGGCATTTTTACACCATAATTCTCTTTTCCAATTTCACATATTTTTCCTCCTCTCCGAATGTCAAGACCCTTAACTACCTTGTACTGATTTTCATGCTGCCTTTTCACATTTAAATTGTATATAGGCATGCGTCAATTCTAGCACTGTTATTACCTGCTTTACAATTAGCTGTCTACAAAATTACTTTGAGAAAAAGATAGATGCACATATTGACACCAAATAAAACAGTTTATGTAAATCCATCATGTCAATGATAGGTTTTATCCACACAAGTACATCGCTGTGTTTTGGCCTCTCATCAACATTGCTAAATGAGAATCCAATGACTTATTCCAATTAAATATAGAACTTTGAATGCCGTTCTGATGGATATACGTAATCAACAAAAAGTGTTTCTAGATAGACTAACTCGAGTGTATTATAAGGTTAATGTATTTCTGCCATAGTAAACAGCATTGCCCATTTAGTACAGATCATTTTCTGGACTGGATGCAAGAGAACAGGACTAGTTCTATAGCAAATATCTTAAGAAAGGAGAGGAATTGAAACACAAAGTATAAAGTTGTAAAATCTTTTTAAGTAACAGCAGTTAGGTTGTAGGCTAGAGATTACCAATGTTTTCCTGGTCAGAAGCCACTTACAAATATACTATAATATACAGTGTGGGGAATTTTACCCTAGTGTTAACTGACGGTGATATGGTTTTGCTTCTTGATACACTAGTATCAAGGATGCAGGGGTCTGGTAACAATGGTCGAAGAATACTGCTATAGTAATTTAATATTCACAACATCTTCACAACATCTGTGTTATATCTGATGTGCGCACCAAAGCACCTCACCTCAGCATGAACACAAAGTGGCATCCTGGTAAAACCACAATCACACTCAATGTATTTGCAAAGACCAATTACACAACTCTAGGCAAAGATGGAAGGAAACCTGTCCTTTACTAACCAGGGGAAGTGTGGGCACCCCTGCCTAAAAACAGGGTAGGTGCCCTAATAAGGATGGCCCCGCTGTCTTCATCTAGGACCTGGCTATCCCTGATTAGGAAACTGGAGAGATGCACAAAACACAGGAGAAGACACTCTTCACACGCACAGAATATGACTGTTCATACACTACATGACTGGCCACCTGCACAGACCCAATGAACACATCACGATTCACACCAACACACCAGGTAGTGCATACCACACGGAACAGGACTGCACATACAGCACATGTCCAGCCATCTGCACAGACATACAAAACATGATATTGAAAACCACACAGAAAGGTAACCCCACTCAGAACTCACATGCAAACAGCTAGTAAACCATTCCTTCTCCAATTGTCCTCACACCAAGGGAAAAGAGTCAGCCATCATGCTGACATAAAGGGAACTATGTTAGGAATCACCGATCTGACCATACATGACATCAGAAATCTGGAGACTCCACCTGATAAAGGGGAAGGGAGAGAGGGTCCGCATAAGATGTAGACAAGGACTACAGGTGTCCAGACCGTCCTCAGGGAAGGTGAGAGACACTTCAGACTAACATGTACAACCCCCAGGTCTGAGTGGGGATAACACAGACTGAGTGAAATGACCAGCATCCTCTAGCCAGAGTAGCTGGTATTTATATGCAGCAGACTATAGTGGATTGGCTGGCTGGAGAAACTGCACATCCAGCCAGCTCAATTATCCCACAGCGGAGAAGGTGTGCTCCTGGAAACCCATTTTACTACAGATCACAGAAGCACAACCTAACAATCCACTATATATGTGTGCTGGAAGTCAAAAGATAGTGTGTGGAGTGGGTTCAGGAGTTGAGCTGGCTCCATACACAGCAAATGCCAGCTGTGATATACAGTTGACATTCGCATGCAATGGCTGGGATCAGAAATAATTCAGATCCTGGCCATTTCTTCTCCTTAATGTAATAGCGAATAGCAACTGCCATATCTAAGCACCTAGGCAGAGGGAGGGCTCCCATTGTCACCTAACCAACCTCAAATGATATGATTATGGGGTACTGAGCCATACATATTGTAATCCAAGGCCTAACAATGTTCTTTGGACATGTCATGTAGGGAAGCCTCTGGCAGGTCTTGGGAGGCTAAGGCCGCCTGCAGACGGGTGGAAATTCCGTAGCGGGATTTCCTGCGGAATTTCCGCCTGTGGAAGCTGCCATAGGATTGCGTTAGCAAATGCAATCCTAGGCAGACGGCCGCGATTTGTCCGCGCAAAATCTCGCGCGGCAAACAAATCACGGCATGCTCTATTTCTCTGCGAGCCCCGCACAGGATTCTCACTCCCCGGCCGCTGGCTCCGGTCTGCACATGTGCCGGAGCCACGGAAGCAAGGTGAGTACGCGCTGGTCCCTGCAGGGGCTCGGGTCGGGTCCCGCTGCGAGAATTCTCGCAGCCGGATCTGACCCGGCCGTCTGCAGGCGGCCTAACACTGACCAGCATAATACATTTCAATAAAAACAATTACATGTTCAGATATTCCTTTTTACACACAAAAAATGCATAAAAGAAGTTCAACAACATTAAAAAACATTTAACTATTAAAATTCTTAATGTAAAATATGTAAATAATAAAAAAAATCTATTGAAATTGGTATTACCACATCCGTAAAAAAATTTATGTCAGAATTCAGTTTTTTAAGCTACTTTGCCTGACTAATAAATGGAATAAAAAGCGATCAAAAAGTCATATGTACCCCAACACGGTATCCATAATTACTGCAGTTCTCCCCGTAAAAAAAAAATAAGCGTTCACACAGGTACATTAACAAAAAATAAAAATGTATGGGTCTTTTTCACTGCATAATGAATACCAAAAAGGCAACTTAAAAAACAAAGCCTGGATTGCATTTTTTTCCAATTCTATCCCAGTTAGGGCTTTTACCCACTATCGTTTTTTTTCCGCTGCGATTTCGCTGCGTTTTTTTTCCAAATGTCAATGGGACTTTCTATTGTTAAAATCGCATCGCACAAAAATCACAAGTTTCCGTTGTTGAGATTTTTGTGCGATGCGATTTTAACATTAGAAAGTCTCATTTACATTGGGGGCAAAAAACGCAGCAAAATCACAGCGAAAAAAAACGCTAGTGGGTAAAAGCCTTTAAACATTTTTTTTAAGTTTTTCAATATATTATATAGTACATTAATAAACAGCACCATTAAAAAATACAACCAAGCACTCATATAGCAATGTCAACAGAAAAATCAAAAAGTTATACAGTAGCTGTTGGAAGGTGGGGATAGAAAAAAAAACAATAATGAAAAGCTAAAACTGGCTGTGTCAGAAGGGTTAAAAATGAAAGAACTTTTGAGAAATTAGGTTGCCCTTTATTCAACTACGGTATATTTATATAACAAGGGAAGTGGGCAAATACAGCAGGGCCCTCCATTTTCACAGGGATTAGGGTCGCAGCTCCTATACAAATACCATAAATTCACAAATAACTTTAGGGCCACACAAACTTTAACTCTTAAGGGCTCAGTCAGATGAGCATGTATTTGTGCACGCTTATGTGTCCACCAAATAACGCGTCCATTAGAACCATTGGTTTGGTGTGATGTCACATGTCTGTTTTTTTTACAGGCGCCAAAAAATAGGACATCTGTGCACCGGGAAGGTCCATGCTGTGCGTAAATAATCCCCATGGGGAGTCCCCTCATCACTGAACACTGTGACAGCACTGTCATAGTGTTCAGTGATGATGGCACTCCCCACGGAGATGAAAGATGTGACACCCTGCCACAGGTGTCACATATAAGCCCTTCCCTGAAAATCATCCCTAGGTGTAGAAAAAAATAAATAAATTACTCGCCCAGCAGCGCTGTCCGGCTTTGCCGCGTCTTCTCTCTGGCAGCACTTTCCCTGGGCAGGGATTATTGAATGACAGCTGAGTGCTGGCTGTGATTGGTCACAGCAATCAGCCAATCAGACACAGCCCTTGTGATTGGTCACTGCGCTCAGCCAATCACAGGCAGCACTCAGCTGTCATTCAATAAATCTCCGTCCATGAAAAGTGCCCGGGATGCCAGAGAGAGGATGCGCCGGAGCCCGGACAGCGCTGCTAGGTGAGTTGTTTATTTATTTTCTACACCGAGGGATGGTTTTCAGGGAAGGGCTTATATTTACCCCTTAATGACACGGCTAGAGATGAGCGAACACCAAAATGTTCGGGTGTTCGTTATTCGGAACGAACTTCCCGTGATGCTCGAGGGTTCGTTTCGAACAACGAACCCCATTGAAGTCAATGGGCGACCAGAACATTTTTGTATTTCGCCGATGCTCGCTAAGGTTTTCATGTGTGAAAATCTGGGCAATTCAGGAAAGTGATGGGAATGACACAGTGACGGATAGGGCAGGCGAGGGGCTACATGTTGGGCTGCATCCTAAGTTCACAGGTCCCACTATTAAGCCACAATAGCGGCAAGAGTGGGCCCCCCCCCCTCCCAACAACTTTTACTTCTGAAAAGCGCTCATTAGCATGGCATACCTTTGCTAAGCACCACACTACCTCCAACAAAGCACAATCACTGCCTGCATGACACTCCACTGACACTTCTCCTGGGTTACATGCTGACCAACCGCCCCCCCTCCCCCCCACAGCGCACACCAAAGTGTCCCTGGGCAGCCTTCAGCTGCCCTCATGCCACACCACGCTCATGTCTATTTAGAATTGCGTCTGCCATGACGAGGGACCGCAGGCACACACTGCAGAGGTTGGCACGGCTAGGCAGCGACCCTCTTTAAAAGTGGCGGAGCGATAGCCCACAATGCTGTACAGAAGCAATGAGAAATAGAATCCTGTGCCACCGCCATCAGGAGCTGCACACGTGGGCATAGCAATGGGGAACCTATGTGCCACACACTATTCATTCTGTCAAGGTGTCTGCATGCCCCAGTCAGACCGGGCTTTTTAATTCATAGACACAGGCAGGTACAACTCCCTATTGTGAAGTCCCTGTCGACCCACAGCATGGGTGGCTCCCTGGAACCCACCGGTGGTACACAGAAATATCCCATTGCATTGCCCAACACAGCTGAGGTAGTAATGTCGTGCTTAATGCAGGTGGGCTTCGGCCCACACTGCATGCCCCAGTCTGACTGGGGTTCTTTATAAGTGTACAGATGTAGTAAAAACTCCGTGTGCACCTACAGCATGGGTGGGTGCCAGGAAGCCACCGGCGGTACATAGAAATATCCCATTGCATTGCCCAACACAGCTGAGGTAGTAATGTTGTGCTTAACCCTTTCCAATCCAATTTGTATATGGTTTTCCTAGGGGGCTTACTCTTTTTCTGCCGTTATACAACGACGCTATATGCTGGCTAAAGCCAGTACTGCATGAGCTGACACGTAGGATAGGCTCCGACAGCAGAGAGGCTGGCAATATACAGTAAGAGAACCCCGACGGACGTCTACCAACAACGGAGCTGTACAGCCTTAAACCCTAATGTCTTCACAGGTCACACAGTGGACTGGAAAGGGTTAATGCAGGTGGGTTTCGGCCCACACTGCATGCCCCAGTCAGACTGGGTTTCTTTATAAGTGGAAACAGATGCATTTATAATTCCCTGTGGACCCACTGCCTGGGTGGGTGCCAGGAAGCCACCGGCGGTACATAGAAATATCCCATTGCATTGCCCAACACAGCTGAGGTAGTAATGTTGTGCGTAATACAGGTGGGCTTCGGCCCACACTGCATGCCCCAGTCAGACTGGGGTTCTTTAGAAGTGTACAGATGTATTAAAAACTCCGTGTGCACCTACAGCATGGGTGGCTCCCTGGAACCCACCGGCGGTACACAAAAATATCCCATTGCATTGCCCAACACAGCTGAGGTTACGTCAGCTGTAATGCAGGTGGGCTAAAAATTAATTTGATTACACTGTAGGCGAGGGCCCACAAAAATTGCTGTATCAACAGTACTAATGTACATCCCAAAAATTGGCCATGGCCAGCCAAGAGGGCAGGTGAAACACATTAATCGCTTTGGTTAATGTGGCTTAAGTGGTAACTAGGCCTGGAGGCAGCCCAGTGTAACGAAAAATTGGTTCAAGTTAAAGTTCCAATGCTTTTAAGCGCATTGAAACTTTTAAAAATTGTTCTGAAAAATTATTTGACTGAGCCTTGTGGCCCTAAGAAAAATTGCCCGTTCAGCGTGATTACGTGAGGTTTCAGGAGGAGGAGCAGGAGGAGGAGGAGGAGGAATATTAGACACAGATTGATGAAGCAGAAATGTCCCCGTTTTGGATGGTGAGAGAGAACGTAGCTTCCATCCGCGGGTGCAGCCTACGTATTGCTTACGTATCGCTGCTGTCCGCTGGTGGAGAACAGAAGTCTGGGGAAATCCAGCCTTTGTTCATCTTGATGAGTGTTAGCCTGTCGGCACTGTCGGTTGACAAGCGGCTACGCTTATCTGTGATGATTCCCTCAGCCGCACTAAACACCCTTTCCGACAAGACGCTAGCCGCAGGACAAGCAAGCACCTCCAGGGCATACAGCGCGAGTTCAGGCCACGTGTCCAGCTTCGACACCCAGTAGTTGTAGGGGGCAGAGGCGTCACCAAGGATGGTCGTGCGATCCGCTACGTACTCCCTCACCATCCTTTTACAGTGCTCCCGCCGACTCAGCCGTGACTGGGGAGCGGTGACACAGTCTTGGTGGGGAGCCATAAAGCTGGCCAGGCCCTTAAAGACTGTTGCACTGCCTGGGATGTACATGCTGCTCGATCTACGCACATCCCCTGCTACCTTGCCCTCGGTACTGCGCCTTCTGCCACTAGCGCTGTCGGCTGGGAATTTTACCATCAGCTTGTCCGCAAGGGTCCTGTGGTATAGCAACACTCTCGAACCCCTTTCCTCTTCGGGAATCAGAGTGGGCAGGTTCTCCTTATACCGTGGATCGAGCAGTGTGTACACCCAGTAATCCGTCGTGGCCAGAATGCGTGCAACGCGAGGGTCACGAGAAAGGCATCCTAACATGAAGTCAGCCATGTGTGCCAGGGTACCAGTACGCAACACATGGCTGTCCTCACTAGGAAGATCACTTTCAGGATCCTCCTCCTCCTCCTCCTCCTCCTCAGGCCATACACGCTGAAAGGATGACAGGCAATCAGCCGGTGTACCGTCAGCAGCGGCCCAAGCTGTCTCTTCCCCCTCCTCCTCATCCTCCTCATGCTCCTCCTCCTCCTCCTGTACGCGCTGAGAAATAGACAGGAGGGTGCCCTGACTATCCAGCGGCATACTGTCTTCCCCCGCCCCCCGTTTCCGAGCGCAAAGCAGCTGCCTTTATGGTTTGCAGGGAATTTCTCAAGATGCATAGCAGAGGAATGGTGACGCTAATGATTGTAGCATCGCCGCTCACCACCTGGGTAGACTCCTCAAAATTACCAAGGACATGGCAGATGTCTGCCAACCAGGCCCACTCTTCTGAAAGGAATTGAGGAGGCTGACTCCCACTGCGCCGCCCATGTTGGAGTTGGTATTCGACTATAGCTCTCCGTTGTTCATAGAGCCTGGCCAACATGTGGAGCGTAGAGTTCCACCGTGTGGGCACGTCGCACAGCAGTCGGTGCACTGGCAGCTTAAAGTGATGTTGCAGGGTGCGCAGGGTGGCAGCGTCCGTGTGGGACTTGCGGAAATGTGCGCAGAGCCGGCGCGCCTTTACGAGCAGGTCTGACAAGCGTGGGTAGCTTTTCAGAAAGCGCTGAACCACCAAATTAAAGACGTGGGCCAGGCATGGCACGTGCGTGAGGCTGCCGAGCTGCAGAGCCGCCACCAGGTTACGGCCGTTGTCACACACGACCATGCCCGGTTGGAGGCTCAGCGGCGCAAGCCAGCGGTCGGTCTGCTGTGTCAGACCCTGCAGCAGTTCGTGGGCCGTGTGCCTCTTATCGCCTAAGCTGAGTAGTTTCAGCACGGCCTGCTGACGCTTGCCCACCGCTGTGCTGCCACACCGCGCGACACCGACTGCTGGCGACATGCTGCTGCTAACACATCTTGATTGTGAGACAGAGGAGGAGGAGGAGGAGGGTGCTTTAGTGGAGGAAGCATACACCTCCGCAGATACCAGCACCGAGCTGGGGCCCGCAATTCTGGGGGTGGGTAGGACGTGAGCGGTCCCAGGCTCTGACTCTGTCCCAGCCTCCACTAAATTCACCCAATGTGCCGTCAGGGAGATGTAGTGGCCCTGCCCGCCTGTGCTTGTCCACGTGTCCGTAGTTAAGTGGACCGTGGCAGTAACCGCGTTGGTGAGGGCGCGCACAATGTTGCGGGAGACGTGGTCGTGCAGGGCTGGGACGGCACATCGGGAAAAGTAGTGGCGACTGGGAACTGAGTA
This sequence comes from Eleutherodactylus coqui, assembly GCF_035609145.1. Lineage (NCBI taxonomy): Eukaryota > Metazoa > Chordata > Amphibia > Anura > Eleutherodactylidae > Eleutherodactylus > Eleutherodactylus coqui. The sequence continues at coordinate 429,563,761 of NC_089837.1, read as the reverse complement.
GCGCGGGGCCGCCGCCTCCATGATACTTTTGAAGGACTCCGTTTCCACAACCCTATACGGCAGCATCTCAAGGCTGATGAATTTTGCGATGCGGACGGTTAACGTTTGAGCGTGCGGGTGCGTGGCGGCGTACTTGCGCTTGCGCTCGAACACTTGCGCAAGCGACGGCTGAACGGTGCGCTGAACTACACTGCTGGATGGGGCCGAGGACAGCGGAGATGAGGGTGTGGGTGCAGGCCATGAGGCGGTAGTGCCTGTGTCCTGAGAGGGGGGTTACATCTCAGTGGCAGGTTGGGGCACAGGGGGAGAGGCAGGGGTGCAAACCGGAGGCGGTGAACGGCCTTTGTCCCACCTTGCGGGGTGCTTGGCCATCATATGTCTGCGCATGGTGGTGGTGGTGAGGCTGTTGGTGTTGGCTCCCCGGCTGAGCTTTGTGCGACAAAGGTTGCACACCACTGTTCGTCGGTCGTCAGGCGTCTCTGTGAAAAACTGCCAGACCTTAGAGCACCTCGGCCTCCGCAGGGTGGCATGGCGCGAGGGGGCGCTTTGGGAAACACTTGGTGGATTATTCGGTCTGGCCCTGCCTCTACCCCTGGCCACTGCACTGCCTCTTGCAACCTGCCCTGCTGATGCCCTTGACTCCCCCTCTGAAGACCTGTCCTCCTGAGTAAGCGTTGCACACCAGGTGGGGTCAGTCACCTCATCGTCCTGCTGCTCTTCCTCCGAATCCTCTGTGCGCTGCTCCCTGGGACTTACTGCCCTTACTACTACCTCACTGCAAGACAACTGTGTCTGATCGTCATCGTCCTCCTCACCCACAGAAAGTTGTTGAGACAGTTGGCGGAAGTCCCCAGCCTCTTCCCCCGGACCCCGGGAACTTTCGAATGGTTGGGCATCAGTGACGATAAACTCCTCTGGTGGGAGAGGAACCGCTGCTGCCCAATCTAAGCAGGGGCCCGAGAACAGTTCCTGGGAGTGCTCCCGCTCCTGAGCAGGTGTTATTGTAGTGGAGTGAGGAGGCTGGGAGGAAGGAGGAGCAGCAGACAGAGGATTCGGATTGGCAGCAGTGGACGGCGCAGAACTGCGGGTAGACGATAGGTTGCTCGAAGCACTTTCTGCCATCCAGGACAGGACCTGCTCACACTGCTCATTTTCTAATAACCGTCTCCCGCGTGGACCCATTAATTGGGCGATGAATGTGGGGACGCCAGAAACGTGCCTCTCTCCTAATCGCGCAGCAGTCGGCTGCGACACACCTGGATCAGGAGCTTGGCCTGTGCCCACACCCTGACTTGGCCCTCCGCGTCCTCGGCCGCGTCCACGTCCTCTAGGCCTACCCCTACCCCTCAGCATGCTGTATTACCAGTGATTTGATTTCACAGCAGGAAATAAATTGGCGCAAGACTGCAGGCCAAATATAATTTTTGCCCTTTTTGGAAAACGAAAGGCCCCACTGCCTCTAGTGAATGAATTATCTAAGTTTAATAACTGTGCTGTGTCCCTGCTTATGTGTCACAGAACGTGAGGGTAGCAGAGTTATTATAACTCTGGCAGAGCAGGTATTTTTTTTCCCAATTAAGGAAAGCAAATGGCGAAGCCAGCAGTAAAGCGTAGCTGGGTGCGTATGATTTAGCACTGTTCTTCACGCAGCTCACACGTCTCCACCGCCCGTAAGGACGGACAGAGGCTGGACAAATAGATTTGTTTTCAGTTTTTTCCCACCAAAAGGCAGCACTGCGTATATTCTATGAACATGAGAAGTTTAATAACTGTGCTGTGTCCCTGCTTATGTGTCACAGAACGTGAGGGTAGCAGAGTTATTATAACTCTGGCAGAGCAGGTATTTTTTTTCCCAATTAAGGAAAGCAAATGGCGAAGCCAGCAGTAAAGCGTAGCTGGGTGCGTATGATTTAGCACTGTTCTTCACGCAGCTCACACGTCTCCACCGCCCGTAAGGACGGACAGAGGCTGGACAAATAGATTTGTTTTCAGTTTTTTCCCACCAAAAGGCAGCACTGCGTATATTCTATGAACATGAGAAGTTTAATAACTGTGCTGTGTCCCTGCTTATGTGTCACAGAACGTGAGGGTAGCAGAGTTATTATAACTCTGGCAGAGCAGGTATTTTTTTTCCCAATTAAGGAAAGCAAATGGCGAAGCCAGCAGTAAAGCGTAGCTGGGTGCGTATGATTTAGCACTGTTCTTCACGCAGCTCACACGTCTCCACCGCCCGTAAGGACGGACAGAGGCTGGACAAATAGATTTGTTTTCAGTTTTTTCCCACCAAAAGGCAGCACTGCGTATATTCTATGAACATGAGAAGTTTAATAACTGTGCTGTGTCCCTGCTTATGTGTCACAGAACGTGAGGGTAGCAGAGTTATTATAACTCTGGCAGAGCAGGTATTTTTTTTCCCAATTAAGGAAAGCAAATGGCGAAGCCAGCAGTAAAGCGTAGCTGGGTGCGTATGATTTAGCACTGTTCTTCACGCAGCTCACACGTCTCCACCGCCCGTAAGGACGGACAGAGGCTGGACAAATAGATTTGTTTTCAGTTTTTTCCCACCAAAAGGCAGCACTGCGTATATTCAATGAATAATAACTGTGTTGTGGCCCTGCCTATACAATTCTTTCCCTGCAGTATCAATGGAGGGTGGAATGCTCTGCAGAGGCGATTTTGAGAAGCCCAAAAAAAATGCAGCACAGCTAACAGCAGCCTGGACAGTACTGCACACGGATAAATATGGCCCTAGAAAGGACCGTTGAGGTTCTTGAAGGCTACACTCACTCCTAACACTCTCCCTGCCTATGCAGCACTTCTGTCCCTAATGCCAGGTGCAACGGTCTGCAGAGGCGATTTTGAGAAAAAAAAAAATCCCACTGCTAACAGCAGCTAACACACAGCTATCAGTGGCCCTAATAAGGACCTTTGGGGGGTCTTGAAGCCTACACTAACTACCAATTCTTTCCCTACAGCAGCTCCGGTATAAACAGCACTGTCCCTCATCTAACTCACACCGCATCTGAGGCGAGCCGCGGGAGGGGCCGACTTTTATATTAGGCGAACACCTGATCTCGCCAGCCACTCACAGCAGGGGGGTGGTATAGGGCTTAAACGTTGCAGGGGGAAGTTGTAATGCCTTCCCTGTCTTTCAATTGGCCAGAAAAGCGCGCTAACGTCTCAGGGAAGGAAGTGAAAGTAACCAGAACACCGCATGGTGTTCGTTACGAATAACGAACATCCCGAACACCCTAATATTCGCACGAATATCAAGCTCGGACGAACGCGTTCGCTCATCTCTAGACACGGCCCTTTTTTCCCCATTTTTGTTTTTTCCTCCACCCTTTTAAAAAATAGTAACTCCTTTATTTATCTATCGATGTCGCTGTATTTAGGGCTTGTTTTTTTGTGGGGCGAGTTGTAGTTTTCAATGGTGCTATTTTTTGTACCATATAATGTACTAAAAAACTGTTAAAAAAATTCTAAGTGGAATAAAATGAAAAAAAAAAAAGACATTTCGCCATCTTTCAGTGCGTCTTGTTTCTACGGTGCACAAACTGCAACAGAAATGACATGAAACCTTCTTTCAATTGTTCAGTACGATTGCTACAATACCAAACTTGTATCTTCTTTTTTTTGCTATACTACTTTTATTTTTATCAAAGACATTTAATTTTTAAAAATTATTTTCTGCCACTATCTTCTGCGTGCAATAACTTTTTTATTTTTCCATCACGTAAAAGGGCTCATTTTTTTGCGAGACAGCCTGTAGTTTTCGTTAGTACCATTTTGGAGTACACACGACTTTTTGATCACTTTTTAGGGCTCATGTCCATGGGCAAAAGAAGAATTAAAATCCGCAGCAGATTTTAACTCTTCTCCTGCCCGCGGATCCGCATCCCATAGGGATGCATTGACCACCCGCGGGGTAGATAAATACCCGCGGATGGTCAATAAAAGTGATTTTTTTTAAAATGGAGCATGAAAAAATCTGGATCATGCTCCATTTTCATGCGGGTCTCCCGCGGGGACGGCTCCCGCGAGCTTCTATTGAAGCCTATGGAAGCCGTCTGGATCCGCGGGAGACAAAAATCAGATTTTACTCACCCGCTCCGTTTCTTCTCTTCGCCGCCGCGTCATCTTCTCTCAGTCGCGGCCGGATCATTTTGCTTCGGGACGGCGCATGCGCGGGGCACGTCACCGACGTCATCCTGCGCATCCACCGGGCCGAAGAAAGAAGATCCGGCCGCGACGCAGAGAAGATGACGCCGCATCGAAGGAAGTATCCGGAGCGTGCGAGAGGTAAGTTTATTCTGATTTATTCTTATTTTCAGCCCTCTTGTCCGTGGGGCAGGAGGGACCCGCTGCAGATTCTCCATGGAGAATCCGTAGCGGGCCTGATTTTCCCCGTGGACATGAGGCCTTACTGCAGTTTTTCGGGGAGACAGGGTGACTGAAAAAGAGCATTTCTGGTGTTCTTTATTTTTTTGTCGGACGACGTTCACCGTGCGGGGTAAATAATTCACTACTTTGATAGAGCGGACTTTTAGAGACATGGCAATACCAAATATGTATTTTTGTTTTATGATTTAGATTTTTTTATTATAGATATTGCAAAGGGGGGTGATTTAAACTTTTATAACTTTTTTTTACAATTAGTAAAACTTTATTAATCTGATTTTTTTAGTTTTTTTTCACCCCCATAGGGGACCACAACAAATCATACTGCAATCATACTACAAAGCTCAGGAGTTAGCGGTTTTATAAATCAGATTAGGCAATATCAAATGACCTGCTGCATATCCACAAAGCAGCATGATTACCCCATCCCATGCAGCCTTGAAGTTTCATGTCCACTTGTCCTCTTTGCTAGTGAAAGTGCTCTGCAGCATTATCTTCCAAAATAGAGTGCTCTTCTCGGATTTGAATACTTGCACATGTTCATATCCCTCAATGTCAAATAATCAGCATTTACACTTAAAGATAATCATTTGAAATCCTCACCATTTCCCTCCTTAGCTATTTAAACAATGCAGAGTGTGTTTATGCGAAGAATCTCTAGGCAGAAGGATTTTAATTAGTGCGAAGAAAAAGCCATTTTCTACTGAGGCATGATTCATTGTGTTTAGATGGGCAAACAATCACCCCTCCCCTCAAGTGGTTTGAAGGACTGAACAACTGAATACCGTTTAAACCTAATGATAAGTGAACAAACTAACTGCTATTTTTATGCAGGCTGAAAGTCAGCGATAAACGACAAATAAACGATGGTGCACGATGGCTTTGCTTTACACATACTGATTATCACTCACTTTGAACAAATTTTGAATGATAATTGTTGCGTGTAAATGGGCCTTCACACATCATGCAATGTCTTGGAACCTGCTGGTGTAGCTGCAGCAATAACTTCAACAATTGCCTTTTCCTTCTTCTTTATGTGCCTTGCAGTGATTCATGACTGCTATAGTGGCAAGCAACTGCAGAAGCTGAATTCATTCTATGAAACAGTCCAATAATTCAAGTTTTCTTGTAAGGTCCTCACTTTTTCGCTCTTGGGAGCAGATTCAGTAGCAATAGAAGCCTTACGCTTTGCAGCCATGATTATACTGCATGTAATTCAAGATATAGTAATTTCACAATACTGTACACTGAAATGCAAGATATCACAAGATAAAATAAGATGAATAACTAAAGTCATGAATGCTGAAACCACAAATTCAGAGGTGATTCTGTACATGAAATTCATTAATTGCCAATTCTTTGCACCTAATGATTCTCACCATATACGACCAAGATTGTTATAGTTTACATTCATATAGTTATTAATAGTTATTATTATCATCATTCAGACCCTAGTCTGTACAAAGTGTGTATGCATTACTGGTATGTTCTCTCCAATGACCAAGGATTAAAGATGAGCGAATGTGCTCGTTTAGGATAATTACTCGATCGAGCATTGCTTTATTTGAGTAACTACCTACTCGGGCGAAAAGATTCGGGAGCGGCGGAGTAGAACGGGGTGTAGCAGGGGGGAGCTCCCCCCCCCCCCCCCCCGCTCCCCACCGCAACCCCTTGCTCACCCCTGGCGCCCCCCGAATCTTTTTGCCCGATTAGGCAGTTCTTTGAAAAAACCGATGCTCGATCGAATAATTGCTCTAAACGAGCACGTTCGCTCATCTCTACCAAGGATTTACCTTCACTAATTGTTTTATTTTCACACATCAGAAAAATAAGATTATCACTTACAGATAAAGAACAGCATTTGCTTACCCCCACCCCCTCCCATAGAATCAATTTAGGCCAGGATCTTAAATCAATACTCTTCTCTTTTGAAAAATGTTTTTTAGCGTCTGAATTTTCCCAACACCCGCAGATTCTATGACAGCGCATTATTTCCTGATTAATAACATTTTTCATATAGTATATTAATATTCATGATTCTTTTGCATGTAGTAAGAAAGGGCGTCTTTTCATGAATACAGATAAATAATATGTATTATGTGTGCAGTAAGAAGGCTCTCAAAACTGCTATCTTGAAATCTTTACTTTTTGATACTTTGGAGATGTCAACCAAAACACATCAAGTTGGATCTAAAGGAATATTTGGATTAAAGATAGACTGCATATTACCAGTGCTACTACAGTATATCCAGACTATATCTTCAATTTCGGACATCTCCAAGATATATGTATCAGGCTCCCTTCCTGAGTCTTACATTTTTCACATAGTCCATCATAGCCAAGGATTTAACAGAAGAGCAAAAAGAGCCAGTCAACATCCAGATAGTGCATGTAGTACAGAGATAAATGGCAGATGTAATGGCCAGATAAATAGTGTGCACAGTTCATACTTTTATCACTTCTTTGAATTCTTTTCTTCAGGATTTCTCTCATGCCTTTCCTCACCTCTATCACTCCATATAGCTGTCTATTTACTGCTCTCCTAGCATCCAAACCTCCAAATGCAAAACTAAAACTCATCTTTTCTGAAAATCTGCAGCATATTGCTTATGGATATTCTTCTGCTGTAGGTGGATGGGGCTATGAAATTCACACAGCAAATCCACAGCAATTCTGCAACATCCAAACATATCCTAAATACTTTATGCCTACATAGAATGTATCTGATAAATACAACACTTACAGATACATACACAGGGTATAAAGACATGCAAAGTGTCTGACTGGTATGGTGGTCTGGAAAACAGTGTGGAGAGAAAACTTGAAGTTCCTTGGCCTCAATGCAAAACCTGTAACAGGGCCTCCAACTATAATGCTTTAGTCATACTACTAGGCTCCCTATATGGAGAAGAGAGGCCTTATGGGCCCCCTAAGGTTCCTGGGCCCGGGTGCATTCTCTGCATCCCCTATAGTTACGTCATTGGGTACAGAGCTCTCATTACAGCAGCAGACCTTCCTTGTGCACAGAAAAGCAGGCCTTCCATTTTGCCAGCCCAAACATAACTGACATACTTGGATCAACCCTTTCTAATCCACTGTCTAATGTCTTCCTACATTCTGATTGAAGCTTGTACAGCTCCAATGTCAGAAGACGTCCGACAGGGTATTCTTACCATCTATTGCCAGTCACTCTGCTGTCGATGCCTCTCTGACGCACACACACTGGCTTTAGCCAGCAGATGGCACCGTTGTATAAAAGCAAAAAGAAAATGTTTTCTAGGAAACTCTGAATCCAAAATTGGACTGGAAAGGGTTATTGACACCTTGGTAAGAAAATAAGGGCTTCTTTATAAAAGGTAATTAAATTAAAAAGTGACTTTATTTCCCACTATCCCATCCATAAGTTGGAGATGCACACAATATGACGTTACCCTGCTACACATATTCTGTGACTGTCGTTTGTTGGCAAATTTTTGGTCAAAGGTATGGCATATATCTTCTAAATTCACAGATTTTTCCTTACCGAAGTCATTAACTAATCTACCTACAGTACAGCATTGGCATTAAGGGTTCAAAACATAATGATGATGATGGAGGATCTCACTAGTTCCATTGAAGGTAACCATGGGAAATTTTTTGTAGATATGGCATCATTGGATATGTTTCCAAAAGTCTTCTGAATATACATTTTTTTGTTATAAGAATATCTGCGAAGAGTTCAGCATTAGTTTCAGTTGTCTAATAATTTCTTCTTTTTTTCTCCTTCCCTTTTACTGTTTTGTTTCAATGATTTTTATTACATTTTAAATTTTTAAAACAAGGCAAAACAAATAAGATTCATCTTTCATGTACACGGAATTCTAAACAGAGTATATATATCGTGTAGCATGAAAAGTTCATTGTACAATAGTCAAGAATTGAATTGAAATCTGTAACATATAACTAGACAAGAGAAAGCATATAGATGTAAAAAGTAGTTACCAGGTTTTAACCCATTCCCACTCCAGGGCGTAAGTTTACGTCCTGGCAGCAGGGTACTTCCCGCAACAGGGCGTAAACTTACGTCCTGGGGATAGCGCGAGATCACATATGATCCCGCGCTATCCCGCAGCGGGAGTCGGCTGTCAGTCACAGCCGGCATCCCGCTGCAACAGCGGGGGGCATCGGAGATGCGCCGCCCGCTGTTAACCCCTGCCGCGATCTAAGTAGATCGCGGCAGGGAAAGAGTTCACAGAGGGAGCGCGCTCCCTCTGCGTCTTCGGCCGGCTCTCGTGATGTTATCGCGAGAGCCTGGCCTGTCGCCATGGCAACAGGACGCCAGACAGTGCCAGTGTTGCCAGTGCCTGAGATCGCTGTATAAGCAAAAAGGCATGGCAGAGCAGTAGCTCTGCCATGCCTTATCACAGCGATCATCAGAGCTGTGGTGAAAGTCCCTCAGAGTGACACAAATGTTGTAAAAAAACAAAGATTAAAAAAAGAATTTAAAAAAAATGTAAAAAAAGAGTAAAAAAACCATTTTTAATGCTTTTTTTCAGATTAGCATAAAAAAAGTTAAAAGAAAAATAAAACCCCACATATTTGGTATTGTCGCGTCCGCAACGACTCGTACAATAAGATGCACATGCTTTTGACTGTGCACGGAAAAAAGTGTTTAAAAAAACGCTAAAAAACATAGGCAAAATGCTAATTTTTAGCATTTTGCCTCACTAAAAACGCAATAAAAGTGATCAAAAAATCCGTATATACCCCAAAAAGACACCAATAAAAACTACAGCTCGTCTTGCAAAAAATAAGCCCTACATCAAAAAATAAAAAAGTTACAGGACTTTGAATGCAGCGATTTAGGGAAAAAAAAAGATTTCCAAAAAAAGGGTTTTTATTGCAGAAAAGTGGAAAAACTTTAAAAAAATGTAAGAATTTTGTTATCGTTGTAACCATACTGGCCCACAGAAAAAATGGAATGTCTCATTTATGCTGCATGATTAATGCTGTAAAAAAAAAATCTATGGCAGAATTGATGTGTTTTCTCTCCCTGCTATCATAAAAAAAAAAAAAAAAAGTTTTACAATATAGTTTATGTACCCAAAAATCACGCCGATAAAAACTACAGTTCACCACGCAAAAAACAAGCCCTTACACGGCCGCGTTGACGGAAAAATAAAAAAGTTATGGCTTTTGATAAATGGAGAAGAAAATCCGCCAAAAATTGTTGCGTCCTTAAGCCCAAAATAGGCCATGTCATGAAGGGGTTAAAAATGGCATGGCCAGTATTTCATGCATCATGCCAACTCACCTTAATGGCTGGAAGACTTATCCTCGGCATATGTCTGGGGAATGATTGTACTCATATTCTGGCCTATATATAATAAAGAACAATTATGCATAACAGTATTTTGCATCTGTAGAGGGGTATATAAGGACTGTGATGTATGACATCGTGTTCTCAGATACTTTATAGGGCCCTTTACTCTTGGTTGGTCCACTTTTCTCTTTTTCCATTTCTCCACCCTTCACATCCATTTTTTCTTTTTTCCCCTTTTTATTTTTATTTTTTATTTTTCATTTGTATTATTTCTTTACTCCTCATCTTTATTATTTTTCTTTATTTCTAGTTAGTTTCCTCCTTTTTTATCTTTTCCTATTTTTCTTTCTTTTTTTGTTCATGTTATTGAGGACTTAGTCACACGGGCATTTTTTTGTGCAATTTGTTTTGTGCGCAAAACTGATACGCACAAAAAAACGCGTGACCAAAGCCAGCGTCACAGCTGAAAAAAATACTGCTAGCAGCGTTTATCAGCCCAAAGGACTCGGTCACACGGGCGCAGAGGAGAACGATGTTCAATACAGCTGGCTCCATTGAATACAATGGGCTGCCAGCAAGCACTGTATTAATTTTCGGGGAAGGGCTTCAAATATAAGCCCTTCCCTGAAACCATCCAAAAAAGTGTAAAAAATATATATACTCACCTTTTTGCAGCTGCCGGAGATCAGCCGCGTCCAGCCGGCTCTTCTCCTGAACTGCTTTCTGTAGTATTCAGCAGGTGGGCTGCCTCTGATTGGTCACAGCCCTCAGCCAATCAGAGACAGCTCTCACTCACCCATTCATAAATTCATGAATGGGTTAGCGAGCACTCTGGGGGCTCCAAGACAGGAGAGCTGCCTTGTAAGCTTCCACCCGCACCATCATGGTCTCGCTCCGGGGACCAGGAAAATAACGAATTAATGGGCTTGCCTGGATTAGCAGCCGGCCACTTGCATCCTGGAGGTATATGCAACAAGTAAGGCCCATGTTGCTGTGTGTTTAGCTGCTTTAACGTCAATTGTGGGGCCAGGAGCTCTGCACTAGGCAGCTATTCAGTCCAGCAGCGAAGCCTTTCCCCTCTCCTTCCTTTTTCTATATGCACTCCAGTGAGTAGTCTTTCTGGTTTTTGTTTCTTTTTACTGAGTTTAGATAATATTATACAATATATTTTTGTTCACATACAGTATAGAACATACTTTCATGTATACTCTATATTCACTTATTTTGTAGATGATCTAATGTTTAGTCTGAAAATATTTATATGATTGTAATCTGTTTTGTGTGTTTATAAAAATTCAATAATCATCGAATTCTAAGGAAAAAAAAGAAAAAGTGGCGTTCAAAGCTAATCAGATTCCAGCAGTCAATTTGCCAGAGCGGATTCCAAGATGAAAGTATGAACTTGGCTAAACCCTGAGATTTTCCATTTTTTTTTCATTTTGTTCTATTCACTATTAGCTACAGCATATTTTCTATGCCTTTCGCCTTAAGGTAACAACACAGACAAACATCAACATTTTTTACATGACCTCAGACAGAGCATAACTTTTCTTTAGTCACTTGTTCCTATAATAGTTGGCTCCTGCAGAGGGAGACACACACCAGATGAACCGAAGGAAGCAGTCGATATGAAAGATAAACAAATACTGCAACAAATTCATGTGTTTTTAGAAATCTAAACAAATTTAGAAGTATTTCAATTTAACCTAGTAGATACAAAAAGCTGACAGATTAATTATCAGGGGATTTTAAGCACTCTAAGCATCATTAGGGTAATGTGTACATTGTATATTTTGGTAACGTATGCTCATATCCTGATATGTATGGATGGTATTCACTATTTATCCAACTATATACACTTAATTGGGCAATGCATATAACTATCTTGGCACAGTATGTCACTGTCTTGGCATTGAATGCAGGGGCTGGCTGGAAAATTTTAGCTTGAGGAGCAAGCAGACAGCCTTAGCCCACAAGTAGAGGCCCAGCCTGAGGCCTCAGTCAGATGGGCGTTTTTTCGCGCGATTTGCGCATGTGCATGCGTCCGGCGATTTTATAGAACCATTGCTTTGCAATGGTATCGGACACATGAGCGCTTTTTATGCGCTCATCCGATTAATTATAGAACAGAAATCGCAGATCGCACCTATCTGCGATCTGTGATTACTGTTCTCTTCTCTATATGCGCTCAATGGGGCCGCCGGCAGCAGCGCCGACCCCATTGAGAACATATACAACACAAACCTCTGGATCAACACAGGAGGATAGACAGGCTGGACTAGATGGACATTGTCTTCATTCAGCCTTACATACTACGTTACTATGTTAAATCATTCTCCTCTGCCACAGCTGTAACAGCTGTGGCAGAGAAGAATGATGTTTGCCCATTGAATTCAATGGAGCCGGCAATACAGCCGGCTCCATTGAAAGCAATGGGCTGCCGGCGATCGCACGATGAATTTTCGGGAAGGGCCTAAAAATATAAGCCCTTCCCTGAAATTCATCCAGAAATATGTAAAAAGTAGAAAAAAAAATATACTCACCTTGTCCCGGCAGACGGAGTTCAGCCGCGGCCGGCCGGCAGTTCTCCTGAACTGCTCTGAGTAGTATTCAGCAGCCGGGGATTTAAAATCCCCGCCTGCTGAGTGAGCTGTCGCTGATTGGTCACAGCCCTCACCAATCAGAGGCAGCTCTCACTCACACCCGTTCATGAATTCATGAATGGGTGAGTGAGTGCTGCCTCTGATTGGCTCAGCGCAGGGACCAATCAGGAGAACTGCCGACCGGCCGCGGCTGAACTCCGTCTGCCGGGACAAGGTGTTTTGTTTTTTTACTTTTTACACATTTCTGGATGAATTTCAGGGAAGGGCTTATATTTTTAAGCCCTTCCCGAAAATTCATCCTGAGATCGCCCGCAGCCCATTGCTTTCAATGGAGCCGGCTGTATTGCCGACTCCATTGAATTCAATGCGCTGGACAGCGCTGCACTGCTCCGGCCCGTTTCTAATGAAACGCGGCTAGGAGCAGATTTTTCGGGCGATTTTTCGGCCCCGGTCACGCGATTTGCGGATGCGCATCTGTTGTGCGATCCGCAAATCACGGGAAAAAACGCCCGTGTGACCGAGGCCTTAAAGTGTAAACACAAAGTGCAGATGTCCGCGTGCAGCCAAACCAAGCTTACCCGTTGTGACAAATGGCCATAAAAATTACTTGCAAGATTGTAGGTCAAATGACTGCCACAGGCGGAAGTAGTTTGGCAGTGTACAGCCAGAAGCCCCAAGTGTTTCCACCTTTTACCTGTTTATCTATTTTTCATAAAGGCACCAGATCCCACAATGCACACATAAAGCACTAGAACCAGGCTTATAACATAAATACAATACCAGAACCAAGCTCAAAACAAAAATTCTGCATCAAAACTGAACTGTCCAATTGCCCTTGTAAGGCCAGGAATTCCTCCTACAATATAAAATATATATATACTAGCTGACGTACCCAGCTTTGCCCAAGTTAATTTGGTACAGGTACATGTTTATTTCAGCACAAAATAAAACAGAAATTAACACCTGCTCGTCTGAGCACTCACAATACATAGACCGGCCCTGACTACTCACTTGAAAATACGGCTTGCTGCACACAGCCAGTCCGGTCTTCAGACCTGCAGAGGTCTCGCCACCTCTCCTAGGTGTGGAGATTAGGGGCGTCTCCCTGTAAATCTCTGGCCTCCTTAGACACACACTGGGCTAGCCGGGCTCCTAGCTCCACTGAGCCGTCTCTCTGGCTCTCTCAGCCAACATTTCCCCAAGACCTGCAGGCCCAGGCTTTACAAGGCCTGGTACCAGCCTCACCTGGTACATGGGAGTGGCCATCCCACCCTTCACTTTGACCACTCCAGGAAAAGCCGGCCCGGACTATGCGGCTTGGAGCCACTTACACACTACACCGTGTGAGTAACTTAGTGTTACTGACACACAAATGCTGGCTTCCTCCACCGAGCCCAGGCCGCTCGGTGGCACGTATCCGCCCTCCAGCACTTTGTTAGTCACTGTCTCACAGCACAGAAAAATTTAGGAAATCATGGTTACTTCAGAGGAACCAAGGTGGTGAGTGTGCAGAAAAATCATTTCCCTAGGTCTTATGGATTTCATTGTGGATTTTGACAGATTTCCGCGCTTCAAATTGAATAATCAAGTTTCAACCCCTTTACTTTTCCTGTTTAGGTCCTGAAGAATGGTCGTGCCAAATTTCACATTTGTACAACACAACGGGAAGTTAGAGAATTAGTGGCAAGCCAGTCAGTCAGTGGGTGAGGGCTTTTGCACATATATATGTATATATATATATATATATATATATATATAATATGCAGCCCCTGGCCCTGGGTGTGTGCCACCCCACAAAAATGCCCTATACATGTAATAGAATAGCCCTCTACAGACCTATAATCTGCCAGTTAGTGTGGAGTACATTATATGGAACATAGACTTAGAGGCGGTTTCCAAGTTATATAAAAAATATCCTTATAATGATTATGGAACCTCTGGCAGAACTGATTAGAATCACACCAGAAATCAGGGGAGTTCCTTTTGGGTTTAGACAGCAGAAAATCAGTCCTTTTGCAGACGATGTACTACTATCTTTTCCTGACCCCTTGAATTCCTTGAGAAAAGTAAGTAACAGAAAACATCTTGCTGTGCAGTAAAGCTTCATATTATAACTTCAACGAGGATAAATCACAAATACTAGGGATTAATGTTGATTCACAGTTGAAAGTGGGTTCTCCTTTTAATGGCATTCCAAAATCCCATACCTGAGCATAAAATTATGTTATCCGTTAGATAACATAGTATCTGTAAATCTAGGCCCCCTACTTCCTTCGATTCAAAAAGAGAGAATATGGAGAATATGGGAAAAATAGAACCCTCTTGGCTGGGTAGAATTGTATTGTATAAGACTGTGATGGCGAAACTTTTAGAGACCAAGTACCCCAACTGCAACCCCAAACCCACTTATTTATCGCAAAGTGCCAACATGTCAGGGGGCGGGTAATATCACAACGTATGATTTTACCCCCGTCATTATAAAAAGGGCAGGGCTGCTTCAAAATAGACTGCGTGCAGATTTGGACTGCCTTTTGGATGCGGAAATGCTGCAGAATGTCCTCAGCGATAATTTCTATGGAAAATTCTGCAGCATTTCCGCATCCAAAAAGCAATCAAAATCTGCACATTGTCTATTTTGAAACAGCCCTGCCCATTTCCGCCACATGTAAACATACCCCAGCGGTAATAGTGACCCCCCGCGATAATAGTGACATCCCCCTGAGCAGCCCCAGCGATAATAGTGACCCCTCCACACAGTGCGCCCCAGTATAACAGTGACCCACCCACAGCGGCCCCCAGTATAATAGTGACATCCGCCCCCAGCGGCCCCCAGTGTAAAAGTGACTCCCCACAGCAGCCCCAGTGTAATAGGGACACCCCACAGTGTACCCCGGTATAATAGTGACATCCCACAGCGTACCCGAGTGTAATAGTGACATCCCACAGCAGCCCCAGTATAATAGGGACATCCCACAGCAGCCCCAGTGTAATAGTGACATCTCACAGCAGCCCCAGTGTAATAGTGACACCCCACAGCACCCCCAGTGTAATAGTGACATCCCACAGCAGCCCCAGTATAATAGTTACACTCCACAGTGGCCCCCAGTACTAATAGTGACACCCCACAGCAGCCCCAGTGTAATAGTGACATCCCACTGCAGCCCAGTGTAATAGTGACATCCCACAGCAGCTCCAGTATAATAGTGACATCCCACAGCGGCCCCAGTGTAAAAGTGACATCCCACAGCAGCCCAAGTATAATAGTAACATCCCACAGCGGCCTCAAGTGTAATAGTGATACCCCACAGCGACCCAAGCATAAATTGTGACATCCCACAGTGGCCCCCAATAGTAATAGTGACATCCCACAGCGGCCCCCAGTAGTAATAGTGACATCCCACAGCAGCCCCAGTATAATAGTGACATCCCACAGCAACCCCAGTGTAATAGTGACACCCCACAGCGCCCTCCCATACCCACCCGAGACCCTTATACGTACCCCCTCCTCCTTGTGGAAGCTCTGCTCCTCCTCTGCTCAGCGTTGCTGCTCGGCGCTGATCCCAGGTGCACACTGTGACATCAGTGTGCTGCCGGGCGCCTCCTCCCCTGTTCTCGAGGAACCTAAGAGGTGACGTCAAGGGAGGAGGATCCCAGCTGCACACTGACGTCACAGTGTGCACCGGGATCAGTGCTGTTAGCAGCGCAGCTGAATGAATGCCGACAGGGGAGCCGCGGCCCCTGCCAGTATTCACAAGTGATGAGCGGCTGATGGCGGCGAGTGCCAGTAGGGAGGACTCTGCGTGCCGCCTTTGGCACACGTGCCATAGGTTCGCTACCATTGGTATAATATGTTAGCATAATCAAAAATGTAAACTTATCCAATATCACAATCAATCATAACAGATTTCCAGAGGCAACTAATGTGTTTTATCTGGAATAACAAAAGACCTAGAGTCGCAGCCCAAATTCTATATCATTGTAGAAGGCAGGGTGGACTGGGAGTTCCAAATTTATACTCATATTACCAGGCAACTATTACGAACCAAGTCATCTCGTGGATAAGCAATTCCCAGTTGTCAACATGGTGCCTTAGGGAGAAACATCTTAACAAAAGGAGAGAGTTGAGCTCCCTTCTTAAACCCTTAATGTTAGGCATTCTCTACCCGAAGGTGACTCTGCTGGAAATCTCTTGAAATACCCTTATACCGGAACGTGGCACAACACCGGTGACCTTTCAGGGCAAGGTATGCAATCATTTGTGGTGCTATATATACCTGGCTTGATCTGTGTTTATGTATGCTTGAGAAAGACGTCTAGTACGTCGAAACGCGTTGCATATTTCACGTTGCAAGTATATATCTACTTGTTTTACTTATTTTATATAAGGCTTTGACCTTAATTTGTTACACTTAATAAATGTTTTTATTATTATTAATCATCACTGACCGCTGCAATTCCTTTTAAAAAAAGAATTGGTCTTTGTTCCATACAAAGTAGCGCAGGAACCCTATTTTTACGTTTTCTTTATTTCTGTGCGATCCGACCTCTTAGGAGGTTCGGATTTTTCTGGGTGATACCTGCAGCTCTCCATTGCATTATAATTCGGTGGATCTTTTGAGATAGCAAAAAAGAAAAATGCTATATGCCTGCTTGGATACTAGGTGCTGACATGTTCACCCTAGGGTGTCATGTCTGGCACCAGGTGAGTTAATAGAAGTTACCAACTAACATTTGAAAAGTGTTTGGCGCTCTCCCTGACTTCCTTTCTTGAAATACCCTTAGAGATTCTTGCATGTTTTATTCAGGACTTGAACATTGGATGGTGGAGCAATAAGGGAATAAGTCATGTTTCGGACCTCCTGGAAGAGACAAAACTAGTTCCATTCTGTAAGATTAGAAAAAAATTCAAGTTAAACATTAAAGGGGTGGTCTCGCGAAAGCAAGTGGGTCTATACACTTCTGTATGGCCATATTAATGCACTTTGTAATATACATCGTGCATTAAATATGAGCCATACAGAAGTTATTCACTTACCTGCTCCGTTGCTAGCGTCCCCGTCGCCATGGTTCCGTCTAATTTCGGTGTCTTCTTGCCTTTTTAGACGCGCTTGCGCAGATCCGTCTTCTCCCTTCTTCTCCCTTCGGCTCCGCTCGGCAGTATCGGCATTTTGGCTCCGCCCCCTTGTACGCATCATCGCGTAGCTCCGCCCCATGACGTGTGCCGGTTCCAGCCTCCTGATTGGCTGGAATCGGCACATGACGGGGGCGGAGCTACGCGATGACGCGTACAAGGGGGCGGAGCCAAAATGCCGATACTGCCGAGCGGAGCCGAAGGGAGAAGAAGGGAGAAGACGGATCTGCGCAAGCGCGTCTAAAAAGGCAAGAAGACACCGAAATTAGACGGAACCATGGCGACGGGGACGCTAGCAACGGAGCAGGTAAGTGAATAACTTCTGTATGGCTCATATTTAATGCACGATGTATATTACAAAGTGCATTAATATGGCCATACAGAAGTGTATAGACCCACTTGCTTTCGCGAGACCACCCCTTTAATGAATTTCACCCATACTATCAAACCCTTCCTGCAAAGTTCTCCTTGCCAAACAATTTAAGATCCCTTTTCTCCAAAGGTTTCACCACACAAATATCCCTTGCAAGGACATTCTATGATGTCCTATCTGGAGATATGGGTGACTCAAAGAAGGTCCATTTGATAAACTGGGAATTAGACCTAAGGAGGAAATTTTTCCAAATTCAGTGGTTGAAATCCTTTGAGTGGGCCAATAAGTCCACCTTGTCTGCTAATCTGCAGACTCATTATAAAGTGTTAACGAAGTGGTACTACACCCCCACTAAGCTAGCAAGAAGTTTTGACACAGTGAGTAGAGAGTGCTGGAGAAATTGCAGCTAGGAAGGCACACTTCTCCACATCTTCTGGAAGTGTCCTCATGTCCAAGTATTTTGGAGAGAGGTGTTCCCACACATCCAGATCATAACAGGTGTCTCCCTGGTATGCAATCCATGTTTAGCTCTCTTATTGATAGAGTGTGACTCTATGCCCAGTCAATATCGAAAATGGATTTGCCATTTCCTGTGAACAGCGAGACTTATAGCCAGAAAATGGAAATCATGTCCTCCCCCCTTGTATTAATGATTTACTTGACATGATGGCTGATCATATACGAAAAAATGTATGCTAGTTCCAATAACAGCCTAGAAAATTTTAATAGGATGTGGAATCCTTGGCGGCAGTCTTTGTCAAAGGTTTGATTTGTTGTTATGTGTTCATATAATGTCATTTTAAAGATTTGTTATTCTACGCTTTAAAATGCAGAATCTAGAATTCAAGGATTATACATAACATAGATGTGAAACAAACATATTACCATTTATGAGATTTATGTTAGCCAAATGGACTAACTTCCTTTTAGTAACTTAGGATTATTTTTCAGGCAACTTTTCTCATATATTGTCCTTCATTTGTAAGAATGTTTCCAAAATGTGATACCTACACTTTATGTTGTGGAAAAAGTGTTAATAAAAAATTACTTGTTTAAAATATATATATATGAAAAGGTTAAGAACAACAAATAAGGTATACTTTCCATTCCATCCTCACCAGTGATCTTATTTACATTGACTCTGCAGTGAAGTTCTGTATACATGCACGTAATTGCTCAAGCCAATCACTGGCCTAGTGGTTTTGAGCAATATAGTATATGAGACCAGTGGCTGCTTGCAGTGGTCAGAAGAGTATATGAACATCACCACTGCAGAGCCAAATACACAAAGACTGGCAGCGAGAATGCGAGAGGTAGCACTGGACTGAAGTGTGGAGTGTACCTTAGTTTATAACTTTTTAACCCTTTCAAGTCCTTTGGTCATATTTTTATATGACTTAGAAAAAACCTTTAAGGCAAAAAGCACACAGGCAGAAATTCTGCGGCGGGATTTCCCGGCGAATTTCCGCCCGTGCCTGCTGCTATAGGATTGCATTAGATAATGCAATCCGATGCAGACAGCCACGATTTGACCGCGTGAAAACTCACGCGGTAAACAAATCGTGGCATGTCCTATTTCTTTGCAAGCCTCAGAGAGACCTGCACAGAAACGTCCCTGGTGACGCGCCGGCTCAGGTCTGTGCATGCGCGGCTGTGCGCCAGCCAGCGCAGAGCGAGATGCCGGGAGGAGGTTAGTGCTGGGTCACAGCAGGGGCACGGCTCGCATCCCACTGCGAGAATTCTCACAGCGGGATCCAACCTGTCCATCTGCAGGACCTTCACAGGTATAGACTAAAAGAATATAGTTTATTAGAAACTCTTAAAAACATATACGGGCTGACTAACAGTACTAACATACATTAACACAAAAAAGAGGAGAAGATATATTTAGGTGCAAGTTTGAATTATGCATCCAATGTCTCCAATGTAGATAATGGTCACAATAGCATGGTCAGTATAAGTGGATAACTTTAGTGCATATACAGAGTTCCTGCACTGAATGACTGGTGACAGTCGTATGTAGAGGTCGCAGAGAACTACGGCTCTGAATGACTGGTGTAGTCACAGAGAAATACGGCTCAACGCGTTTCTCCGCTCGCTTTAGAGCGGTTCATCAGGAGCCACAGATGTATATTTGACCAAAAAATCTTTAGTGGGATTAATAGCGTCAATCATTTAATTGACTAAGCTATCTTCCTCTTTTAGGATATATAATCAGTAGGATTAAACTGGCAAGAGAGTGGGTTGTCTGCGAAGATGTCGCCAACAGGTATATATATATACCAGACACCGTTAGACAAAAAGCCAGCAGGGTACGATGGTATAGTGGCTACGTTGGTAAAGAAGGAAGGAGGACTCGGATAAAGAACTTATGCACTGACAGTAGTCACAAGTCAGATGCGTGTTTAGATATGTCAGCTATAAGGATCCTGTATTTAGCGCTGTATACCTATCCTCCTACAAGTGTTGCAATGTTAGCAGCACTAATGTAGAATTTCTAGTCATATGCACTGACATTAATAGAAAGTCAGGTGCATGTTCAGATAGGTCAGCTAAAGAGGATCCTGTATTTAAAGCTGCATACCTATCCTCCTAAAAGTGTTGCAATGTCAGCAACACTAATGTAGAAATGCTAGACTCCTATCAAAAGTTCAGACAACCAATCTAATATTCAAGCAGGCAGCCAAAAATAGGCTTCAACAAATTTTTCTGCTCAAACAATAGGTCCCCAAGATAAGGCTACCTAGTGTGCCAAACATAGAGTAAAATAACAAACAGATAAAGCCTGTGGCCCTGATGGTGAGCCACAGGTAAATGGTTAGCTAGTGCAAGATCAGCGCTGTATATACCAGGGAGAGAACCTCCCTGTGGGAGGGATTTGATGAATACACCAATGAGGGCTGCTGAGAGGAGGAGATCTGTCAATCATTCTTAATTAGGCCAAAAAAAAAAAAAGAGGGAAACACACTTCTAGGTTTACAAACATGTGGCCAGTTAGAGTACTTAATCCTTATGTTGATTATCTACCATTCGTGCTCCTTGATCATGGTGCAGTACCGGCGATTGTCCGTTAGTGATACGAATATAATGCCCATAACACGGACGTAGAGTAGTGACTCTGCGCATGCGCCCGTGACGCGATGACGTCAGAGCGTCAGATCATGTGCTTACAAAGGGGCGGAGACCCGTTGTTGTATCTCTCTCTCCGTGAGAGTATTCTTCCTTTGGTAAATAGATAAGGGGCACGTCATAGTTATGCTAATGTGTGGGCGGTGTTTCGCTATAGGTAAGCCGATCATTCTGTTCATAAATATGTTGAATGAGCGGACATCGGGTAATAGTGACAACTCGAGATACAAACGGGCTGTTCTTTCAAATACTTTATGCACCATAGATGTATAGCTGATAAAGGATATATATAGATTGATTAAAAGGAAGATTTTTGCCTAGCACATTAATAGTTGTAAACTCTATTTTTTTTTCCCCTTTTTTCCTTCTTTCCCCTTCCCTTTTGCCTAGCACATTAGTAGTTATAAGCTCTATTCCGACCTAGTGTGAAAATAATAGCATCTGAGAGTGATGCCATAAAGGTACTGATAGAGCAGTCAGGCGTTGTTAAAGGGGAAGTAAATAATGTGCTGCAGAGAATGATTGTTTATATCATTTATACTAAAAGGAAGACATCACGATAAGATGTCCAGTTTGCTTCATATAAGGTTAGGAGGATACAAATACAGCAGCAGCCTCATTGAGGAGTATAGGAATATCGGTATAGTGCTTGCCATCAATCGGTATGGAAAGAGTTAATGATGTCTATATTATACATAGTTTCAGATGATGTTCCTAATAGAATTGGTAAGGATACCGTAAGATCGATATTCTCAGGAGGGATAGTGCGGAACAAATAATGAGAGTTGGGAAAAGGGGCTATTTTACAAAAAGCAGTTAAAACATAAACTCTCATTCAAGCCAGCAGGGCTTAGGGTGTTCATACGATATATCCAGGCTGCCTCTTTTTGTAAGAGGCGCCTGTCAATGTCACCTCTGCGTCCGAAAGTCCTCAAGAGTTCAACTCCCTGAAATTTGACTGAATTTGCATCACCGCCATGTAGGGACCAAACATGGTCGGCCAATGGTGTTGACTCTTTGCGATTTATATTGCCCACATGTCCCAAGATCCTACGTCGGAATTCCTGAATGGTTTTCCCCACGTAGACCTTGGGACAGGGGCACGTCGCCATGTACACTATGTTTTTGGTCCTACAGTTAATGAAACTGCGGCACTTGTATACTTTATTGTTGGAGGCACATTGGAAAGTATCACTTTTCAAAATGTATGGACAAGCCATACAGCCATGGCAGGGGAAGGTACCGTTTGGTCTAGCAGATCCTAGCCAGGTTTTTTTGGTGTCATCTTGATACAAATGGCTCTTGACCAGATGGTCTTTGAGGTTATGGCCTCTCCGATATGTAATTAGTGGCATGGGTGATATTGAATCGCCAAGATCCATATCATTCTTCAAAATATCCCAGTAGTGACTTACGATGTTTCTGACTTGTTTGGAGGCCATATCGAATGTGCCTATAATGCGTGTGTACTGGTCAGTTGGACGTTTGCGAGGTGTTAAGAGAGTAGTCCTGTTTTGTTGCATAGCATGAGAGAAGGCACTTTGAATGACGTCTTCTGGATAATTTCTATCTCTAAAACGTGTCATCAGTTTTTGGCTTTCTTCTAGGAACGTGGAATCGTTCGAGCAGTTTCGTCGGAGCCGCAAGAATTGTCCCTTAGGGATTCCGCTTTTTAGAGGGACTGGATGATAGCTCTGCCACCCCAGTAAACTATTTGTGGCGGTAATTTTGCGGTACAATGTTGAGGAGATAGTGCCGTCCTCGTTCTTCTGGATCATTAAGTCTAGGAAAGGTACACTGGTGGTGTTAAATTCACTCGTGACATGCAGATTTAAGGAGTTCTGGTTCAAAGAGTTCACAAAATCTTGGAAAGAGGATTCTGTTCCTCTCCAAAGGACAAGAATATCATCAATAAATCTAAGCCATAGCATGATATTATTTGACCATTCCATATTGTTGTAGATGACCCTTTCCTCCCACCAGCCCAGGTACAGGTTAGCATAGGATGGGGCACATGGCGTCCCCATCGCTGTACCCCTGAGCTGGTGGAAGTACTCGGAGTCAAACAAAAAGTAGTTATGGCGTAAGGTGAACTCAAGGAATTCCAGTATGCACTAATTGTGATTGATGTATTGGGAGCCCCTCTGTTCTAAAAAGAATTTTACTGCCTCAAGGCCTCCTTTGTGCGGGATAGAACTATAGAGTGCTTCTATGTCGAGTGATGCGAGGAAGGTATCTGGCTCAATTGAGATTCCATCGATAAGACGAAGAACGTCCATTGTATCCCTGACATGTGAGCGCAGGGATACGACAAAAGGGCGTAAGATTTTGTCTATGTATGTACTTAGATTCTGGGTAAGGTTGTTGATGCCCGATACTATTGGTCTCCCTCTGATCGGGTCAGTACCTTTGTGCACTTTTGGCAACGAGTAAAAAGTTGCCACTGTTGGATTAGTTGGATAAATAAATCGAAGTTCTTTCTCACTTATGTACCCCAGATCTCGTTGTCGTAGCAGTAGGTTCCTCAATTTGAACAAAAATGTATTAGTAGGATCGTTAGTCAAGCGACCATAGGTCGATGTGTCGCTAGGAAGTTGTCGACACATGTTGACATATTGCGATCTACTCATTACAACAATATTACCGCCTTTATCGGCGGGTTTCGCAATAATTTGTTGATTAGATTCGAGGTTCTTAAGTGCTACGAGTTCACCTTTTGTTAAATTAGGATGTACGTTCTTTGGAGTACGAAGTGCCTTCAGATCTTTTTTAACCAACTTCTCAAAAATGTCAATTTCCGGACTTTTCAAAGCAGAAGGATTTGATTTATTGGAGGGTTTAAGGGTCGTGAAGGGGCCAGTACCCTGGTCTCTCTGGTTTTCAGCTTCTAGATCTAATAGGACTTGTAGTCCCAATTGGTCAGAGGGCTCTAGGCCCATTTCATTTAGCTGTTCTCTGTTTTTGATGCTGAAATACTTTTTCCAGCGGAGTTTGCGTGTGAAGAGGGAGATGTCCTTCGTCCACACGAACGGATCATAGCGGGTCGTGGGGACGAAAGACAGCCCCCTCTCCAACAGGCGAATCTCCTCTTTAGTCAGGTTATAATCTGACAGATTAACAATCTGTAACCTATCTTCAGAGATGTTGGCATCGATATGTGTAGTAGACTCAGTGGTTCTATTATTTAGACCATATGCTGACATGCTGGAGGGATGTATAAGGGAGCCAGGGATTGGTTGGTCCTGTGATGTCATTTCGATGTTGGAATGTCCCGTCTGCCCCTTAAAAAATATTGAGTAATGGGGGGCTCAGGACAAACACTTTCCTGTGGTCTCTTGCCTCTACCCTTATTGCGTGGTTGATGTCGGCTTTTATAGCGTCTATACCCTAATCTGTTAGAAGAGGAAGTATCACTTTCAGACAGATCTTGGTCTGAGGAACTAATCTCTGTTTCCGAGTGAGTAGAGGGATCAAAGTATGCTCTATTTTCTTTAAAATCCTGTAAATCACGCCCGAATTGTAGATGTTTCCTATCCTTTATTTGAGCAGTAAATTTCTCGATGTTGGAGTGTAGGATTTTTTCTTTATTTACAAATTCGGGGTCAGAGCTGAAGATTTTTACAGCTTCTATCTGTTCTTCTAGCTTTTTTTGATTAATTACAAGGGTTGATTTTTCCTCTTCCAACAGTAGGTTAATGAACCTAAGGGAAGACTGTGTTGATTCTTCTTCCCATTTTTTTAGGAAGGTCGTATTACGCAGTCTTTTGGGGGGCAAAATAGGGTTTCTCAGGCCACGTGGTACTATGCGATGTTCAATGTATTTATTTAGCCCTTGGACCTCCCGCCAATTGCGAACATATTCGCGATATATTAAGGTGAGATCTTTAAACCCCTTTTGAATAGATTGTTCCTGGGGTGAAGCTCTGAATTCCCCCTCAGAGAATACCGATCCGGCATCGGTTAACCATTGCGTGGTACTAAGGTCCTTTGAAAGGAAACCCGCCATATAAATTATATGCTTATCACAGAGACGGGAAGTCTATATGTAAATTTTTCTTAAAAGCCCTTCACAGGTATAGACTAAAAGAATATAGTTTATTAGAAACTCTTAAAAACATATACGGGCTGACTAACAGTACTAACATAAATTAACACAAAAAAGAGGAGAAGATATATTTAGGTGCAAGTTTGAATTATGCATCCAATGTCTCCAATGTAGATAATGGTCACAATAGCATGGTCAGTATAAGTGGATAACTTTAGTGCATATACAGAGTTCCTGCACTGAATGACTGGTGACAGTCGTATGTAGAGGTCGCAGAGAACTACGGCTCTGAATGACTGGTGTAGTCACAGAGAAATACGGCTCAACGCGTTTCTCCGCTCGCTTTAGAGCGGTTCATCAGGAGCTACAGATGTATATTTGACCAAAAAATCTTTAGTGGGATTAATAGCGTCAATCATTTAATTGACTAAGCTATCTTCCTCTTTTAGGATATATAATCAGTAGGATTAAACTGGCAAGAGAGTGGGTTGTCTGCGAAGATGTCGCCAACAGGTATATATATATACCAGACACCGTTAGACAAAAAGCCAGCAGGGTACGATGGTATAGTGGCTACGTTGGTAAAGAAGGAAGGAGGACTCGGATAAAGAACTTATGCACTGACAGTAGTCACAAGTCAGATGCGTGTTTAGATATGTCAGCTATAAGGATCCTGTATTTAGCGCTGTATACCTATCCTCCTACAAGTGTTGCAATGTTAGCAGCACTAATGTAGAATTTCTAGTTATATGCACTGACATTAATAGAAAGTCAGGTGCATGTTCAGATAGGTCAGCTAAAGAGGATCCTGTATTTAAAGCTGCATACCTATCCTCCTAAAAGTGTTGCAATGTCAGCAACACTAATGTAGAAATGCTAGACTCCTATCAAAAGTTCAGACAACCAATCTAATATTCAAGCAGGCAGCCAAAAATAGGCTTCAACAAATTTTTCTGCTCAAACAATAGGTCCCCAAGATAAGGCTACCTAGTGTGCCAAACATAGAGTAAAATAACAAACAGATAAAGCCTGTGGCCCTGATGGTGAGCCACAGGTAAATGGTTAGCTAGTGCAAGATCAGCGCTGTATATACCAGGGAGAGAACCTCCCTGTGGGAGGGATTTGATGAATACACCAATGAGGGCTGCTGAGAGGAGGAGATCTGTCAATCATTCTTAATTAGGCCAAAAAAAAAAAAAAGAGGGAAACACACTTCTAGGTTTACAAACATGTGGCCAGGTAGAGTACTTAATCCTTATGTTGATTATCTACCATTCGTGCTCCTTGATCATGGTGCAGTACCGGCGATTGTCCGTTAGTGATACGAATATAATGCCCATAACACGGACGTAGAGTAGTGACTCTGCGCATGCGCCCGTGATGCGATGACGTCAGAGCGTCAGATCATGTGCTTACAAAGGGGCGGAGACCCGTTGTTGTATCTCTCTCTCCGTGAGAGTATTCTTCCTTTGGTAAATAGATAAGGGGCACGTCATAGTTATGCTAATGTGTGGGCGGTGTTTCGCTATAGGTAAGCCGATCATTCTGTTCATAAATATGTTGAATGAGCGGACATCGGGTAATAGTGACAACTCGAGATACAAACGGGCTGTTCTTTCAAATACTTTATGCACCATAGATGTATAGCTGATAAAGGATATATATAGATTGATTAAAAGGAAGATTTTTGCCTTTAGCCTTTTTTCCTTCTTTCCCCTTCCCTTTTGCCTAGCACATTAGTAGTTATAAGCTCTATTCCGACCTAGTGTGAAAATAATAGCATCTGAGAGTGATGCCATAAAGGTACTGATAGAGCAGTCAGGCGTTGTTAAAGGGGAAGTAAATAATGTGCTGCAGAGAATGATTGTTTATATCATTTATACTAAAAGGAAGACATCACGATAAGATGTCCAGTTTGCTTCATATAAGGTTAGGAGGATACAAATACAGCAGCAGCCTCATTGAGGAGTATAGGAATATCGGTATAGTGCTTGCCATCTGCAGGAGGCCTATAGTGGTGTTCCCAGCATGGCCAAACATGGGAATACCACTGATCATGAGGTGACTGGACTGATGGAAACAGTTGTGCTCGAGTGAACAACAACAATTTAAATGGCTCAACACTACTACTGTAATATAACAAGTAGTTTCTCCAAATTCAACACAAAATGCAATTTTTAATGTCTTCTGCAGTCTCAGAATTATTCAACTCCCTGATTATAGTCCCTCACACATTTATAGTCCCTGAAATCACACATTTGCAAATCAGGTGTTAGCCGGCTTCAAATGGGCGTATTTGCATGCATAAAATTTGCACGTGCAATATGCAGAGAACTTAACCCATTGATTTCAATGGGTTCATTCGCATTTCTGCATTTTACGTGCACATTTCTGTCATGCAAAAAAAATAAAAACCTATTTTTCTACACAGCTGCGTACCAAAGGTCCCGATAGAAGTCAATGGAGAGTGCGTAAATGCGCACACAATACGCGAGGAGATATGTAATGCACAGTGTAATTGTGCTTAAAAAAGAACTCATCTGGAAGTGATTAGCCTTTTCAAATACGCTTACACCCATGTGAAGCCAGCCTTAAAGGAGATGTCCCGCGCCGAAACGGGTTTTTTTTTTTTTTAAACCCCCCCCCCGTTCGGCGCGAGACAACCCCGATGCAGGGGTTAAAAAAACCACCCGCACAGCGCTTACCTGAATCCCGGCGGTCCGGCGTCTTCATACTCACCTGCTGAAGATGGCCGCCGGGATCCTCTGTCTTCATGGACCGCAGGGCTTCTGTGCGGTCCATTGCCGATTCCAGCCTCCTGATTGGCTGGAATCGGCACGTGACGGGGCGGAGCTACACGGAGCTACACGGAGCCCCATAGAGAAGAGGAGAAGACCCGGACTGCGCAAGCGCGGCTAATTTGGCCATCGGAGGGCGAAAATTAGTCGGCACCATGGAGACGAGGACGCCAGCAACGGAGCAGGTAAGTATAAAACTTTTTATAACTTCTGTATGGCTCATAATTAATGCACAATGTACATTACAAAGTGCATTATTATGGCCATGCAGAAGTGTATAACCCCACTTGCTGCCTCGGGACAACCCCTTTAATGTGAAGACAACAAAATGCTTACCTGTTTTTAGAAATAAGTGGGGAATGAGCAGAGAACAGAAACCCCCATTAGATGCAAGTTTTTTTAGTGATTTCTGTATCACCTGACCTTTGTGCTTTTAGGGCTTAGTCACACGGGCAGCGAGGCACCCATGTGACCAAGCCCTCACTGCAGGAAGAAGACGGCTGCACTTGAGGACGGATGACTCCCCGCAGCGCTGAAGAAAGAACACATGACCGGCAATGAAGTCGGTCACATGTTCTTTCCTCCGGCGCTGCAGAGAGACATCCGTCCTGAAGTGCGGCCGTCCACTTCCTGCAGTAACACGGGCGCTGTTGCGCCCGTGTGACTAAGCCCTTCTACTGTAGCTTTCTTTGCGTTATGGAGTAAATGGTAAACCTGCTAGGACAGTGATATTTTTTGCATTCTTTTGCAGTATTATGTTATAGTGTTATATGCATAACATTATCATGAAGCATTGGTCTCCATTGAAGCTGTAAGCAGAATTTGTTATTGCAAGTGATGATCTTCCATGTGATTTCTGTAACCCGACAGCAACCTTTTGTTTGCTACATCCATCTGTATTGTTTGTTTTCCATCGTCATGACAATATTACTGCACTTGGAGGTCACGTGAAGGGACCTCCTGCAGAACATTCTTCTGTGGCAGGAGATTGCGTCATTCATAAGCGGTATTCAGCAAGTTGGTATTTACATATTCTAATAGTGCAAAACTTTATAAAGGCTTGTTGAAATAAATACATGCAGAGAAGAAAAATGCACAACTATTGGTCCGATAGCCACATTGTCAGAAGCACCACTTCCATGGGCCATATCAAAGGGTTTACCCATCTGTGCCATTTATGGCATATCAACAGTATGTCACAAATGTCTGAAATGCAGGAGCTTCATTTCATGTGCACAACTACCAATCCGCCTCGTCACCTCCTCCTCTAAATGGAGACCCTTATTATACTAATTTATGATAGAACCCTCACCTATCAGACTTTTATGGGATTTGCCACAAATGTCTCAGATTGGAATACCACTTTAAAAGAAAACTTGAACAGTGATACATTGCATTATGTATGGCTGTGTAATATAGAGATATTGAGCACCAAAAAGAGAACTATAGTCTGGCATCCAACTCCTCTTTTAAGGCCAAATGACATATTTACCCTTGTATTGTGTTTGAATGAAGATTAAATACTGATATGCCAATAAATCAAATTGAATGGTGTGTCCTTACTTCCACTCCACACAACTACAGAAAACTGACTTTTGAAGCACATACGTTTACTTGTTTGCTTCTTGCGTAGTACAGGAAGTGAACCTTTCATAGGTGACCACATCATATGGAGCTATAAGGTCTGACTGTCACCTTTTAACTTCCTCTTACTATAAGGCTAACTTCACACGGGCGAGGACGATATCAAAAGAATAGTGTTCATATTCAAAAGAATGGGGTTCATATTCAAAAGAATGGGGTTCATATTCAAAAGAATGGGGTTCATATTTGTGCGTCTCGCAGTACACAAATCTTGCACGATTTTCTCGCCCGTGTGAAGCCGGCCTTACTAAGAAAGCAATAGCTCATTTTATAACAACATAGCAGAGTAAATATGAAATAAAATAACGCCCTGAACCATTAGTATTTTATAGTGATTTATGAAAAAAAACGATTATTACTCGTTGCAGGTATTGGAAATAAATATACACTCCCCACAACATATTAGAGCGCCATTCTCCCTAGGCCTCTTTCACACGACCGCATGCATTCGGCCGTATGTGCTGAAAAATCGCATGCATGAACAATAGCTGCAATAAAGTCCCGATGTTTAGCCCCATATTTTTTACCATTCACATGGGGAAAAAATATGCTGCAGCGCGGAAACCCCTCCTTTGCCTAAAATGCTCGAAATGACTGCTAATGCTGAACTAGAGCCAACTGTCTTCTTTACCCAGCGTTGGATGCAGCTAAACTCCCTCCCCTCCCTTTTTTTCAGCTCCCATAGGAGTCTATGTGAGCTTCCAGCATATCTCGGCCAAAGATAGGGCAAGGCTTATCTTTGAACACAGTGTATAAAATCGGCAACCGAAAACGGTAGCCAATGTTCTAATTTTGACAGCGCATTTTTCTTTACGTGTCTAAAAATCGCTTGTCTGAATGAATACATTGGAATCCAATGCTTCAGATGGTCACGATCTTTGCCCATTTTTTGGACACAGCTAAATAGCTACGTATATATGGTCATGTGAATAAGGCCTTAAGAAGATTAAAAAACATTTAAAAATTCTCTTATTTTACTCTTCTGTTTTTTATACTTTGTCTAAAAGCAGTCTATGAAACTGTACCATATCGTTCTCTGTGTATGTATTGATTTATGCTTTTTGTGGTTTCCTGTTAACCTATGAACATGTTTATGGCTGGAGGTGAACCACAACCGCTTGCTTGTTCACTTACCCAAACTATATGAAGCGGGATTAACACGTAATTGCCTAAGATGTAAGCTTAGAAGAAGGAAGTGTGCCAACCTGCAAGAAGTTTCATATATTAATGTTATCAGAAACCCACAACTATTCTATTGCAAAACAAGTAGAAGGCAATATGGCTCTTCCTTTACAAACAAAAAGAGAAAGCCGTCAAGGTAGTGCAGGAAAAGTATTCACAAACATATACTTTATTAAATGGATTTCTATTTAAAGGGTTGTACACAGTGAGAAGTCTAAGAATCAAAGAAGGGGGGGGGGGTGATTCCTCTGGTGGCTCCCTGAACATACAGCAGCTATTGTCAGGAGTAGTTAATATTTGTTGTGTAACCTGGTCTCCATTGAATTAATGGGCCATAACATGCAGGACTCCAGTAGATTTCATTATACGGTATTTCACTGGAAGCGTATTGCAGCTTGCAGAGCTATTTTTCCCATCAAAATGATGGACACCATGCCATAACCTGACAGACCCAATTATAAGTCAATGGTGTTCAAGGGGGAGCGTAGGTGATAGAAGGACTCCCTTCTATTAATAAAGACATGAACTGCCCAAAGAACATAACACCTACAAGTTAACGCAGTTAAAAGTATTAACCCCTTCCCTCTATGTGATGTACATGGGATTATGAGCAGGCTTATAATCTGAAACTGCTCCCTCCATCTACCCATCATCCCCCCGCTATGCAATCAGGGAGAGCCAAGGTACAGTCATAGCAGCTAAGGGCTTAATAAAGGCCTCCAGGTCTATGATCTTAGTACTCCTGCCAGTGTCACCATGTTTTTGCACCTGTCTCTGAGGACAGCATAAGGTAGTGCCTGTCGCACTGTGTCACGTATGTGATAGTTTGTGCTCCTGGGTCTTGTACTAAGCAGTTCCAGGAGCACACTGTGGCAGGTGGGGGCTAATTTGGCTGGCTGTTGTGTGGATTGATCCAGCCAACCAATCACCTGGAGTCTATGCATAGAAATACCAGCCCCTCTTCCTAGACGGTGCTAGTCATTATACGTCATCATCTCCTTTCTGAACACTGGTGATAGCATGCATGCATTTCTCTTTGAACCCCCTTCGTCCTTAGGTCTGCAGACGGCTGTACCTGAAAACAAAATCTTGTCTGATCTGTTCCCTGGTCTTGGGGGTTTGCCTGTGTTTGTTCTTCATGTTGCTCTATTTGCTGGAGTTTATATTATGTGTCATCTGTTCCACTACTCCCTGCTATATTTTAGGGAGAGTAAGTTAGGCCTTAGGTTCCTGACGTGGGGTTGTCCTTATCGGGACGAGTATTCCGCTTAAAGGTAGGTTTGACCTCTTGATGTAGACCAGGGTCAGTTCTTTCTCTGTGGTTGGTGTGACAATGTATTTGTATTGTATACTTGCCTAATAAAGTATCATGCGTTTTATAAATCTGAGTATTATCCATTTCAGTTCAGTTGGGATGCCATATATACAGGGAAGATGAATAAGCCCTGTGGCTGGACTTAAAGGGGTTGTCCCGCGCCGAAACGTTTTTGTTTTTTTTTCAATAGCCCCCCCGTTCGGCGCGAGACAAACCCGATGCAGGGATAAAAAAAAAAACGGGTAGTACTTACCCGAATCCCCGCGCTCCGGTGACTTCTTACTTACCTTGTGAAGATGGCCGCCGGGATCTTCACCCTCGGTGGACCGCAGGTCTTCTGTGCGTTCCATTGCCGATTCCAGCCTCCTGATTGGCTGGAATCGGCACACGTGACGGGGCGGAGCTACGAGGAGCAGCTCTCCAGCACGAGCGCCCCATTCAACACAGAGAAGACCGGACTGTGCAAGCGCGTCTAATCGGGAGATTACGCTGAAAATTAGACGGCACCATGGAGACGAGGACGCTAGCAACGGAACAGGTAAGTGAATAACTTCTGTATGGCGCATAATTAATGCACGATGTACATTACAAAGTGCATTAATATGGCCATACAGAAGTGTATACCCCCACTTTGTTTCGCGGGACAACCCCTTTAACACACATACTACAGCGATATACCTGCTGTGTGGATCTGTGCAGTAGTTTGAGAAACTTGCTTTTACCAGTAGCAGTGGGGGGGCTCAAAAAACATATGAATCAAATCACTTGACATGTTGCTATGACATGTCAGAAGTATTTTCAAATGTCAGTTACTCTATTAGTATCTATGTAACAATTGTTGGGAATGTGCACTGGGATGCACAGCCAAAATGAATGTTTTGGAAATTAAGGCAAAGGGATGGGTCCAGATGCCAAGATAATCGGGAAATGGTATAAAAAAGATCTATCATTATACTATGCTGCCCTGTTTAGCCCCTTAGTGTCCAATCCTGTTTGCACCTTAATGACCAGTTTACATTTTGGAAATCTGACAAGTGTCACTTTAACATAGAATAACTCCGTAAGTGTTTTGCATATCCAAGTGATTCTGACACTGTTTTTCGCCACATATTGTACTTCATTTAGGGGGTAAAAATAGACCGATAGCATTTGTGTATATTTATTAAAAGCGCCAAAATTGATAAACTTTGAAAAAATTCTCATTTTTTCACATTTTTAATTGCAATGTCTCAAATATGTGCAAACATACTGTACACATTTTTGATAAGATATATATTTCCATCTGTTTACTTCTGGAAGCACATTGGAAAAACTTTAGTTTTTTTAACCATTTAGAAGACATACAAATTTAACATTAATTATTAACATTTTGTTTTCCTACACCAAGCCAAGATTGCAAGGGCTCATAAGTGACAGAATGATTGAAAAAAAACACAACCTAACCCATTTTAAAAAATACACCCTTAATATATACACTGAGGGGTGTCATGAGTATTTTAACCCCCCAATTTAAAGAAGAAAAAGTAAAGTTTCATATTTTTGCAAATATGTCATTTTAAAGACAGCTTTTTTCTATAGTGCATGTGAAAATTTGGATATGCACCCCAAAATGGATACCCCTGTTTGTCCTGTGTTTCGATACACCCATTGTGGCACTAATCGTATATCTGTATGCACAACGGGGCCCAAAATAAAAGGAGCAGCCAGTGGCTTTCAGAACAGACATTTTGCTTGAAGGTGTTTTAGGCCCTTGAGCTGCCAAAACGACAGAGAACCCCCACAAATGACCCATTTTGAAAACTAGACCCCTTTTTTTAACTTTTATTACTTTTTTTATATTAAGTAAAACTTTATTGTTCTGAGTTTTTACTCTTTTGTTCAGCCCCCACAGGGGACAACTACTTTTGATGCTTTGATTGCTCCTGTTGTGTCATAGCATTACATCATATTGCAATATTTACAGGCAGACTGCAAATGAAAAGCCCTCATTTAACCCTTTCCAATCCACTGTCTGACGTCTAAAGACATTCTGATTGAAGGCTGTACAGCTCTGATGTAGGAAGACGTCCGGCAGGGTATTCTTACTGTATATTACTGGCCGCTCTGTTGTCGGGGTGCCTCTCCAGCATGTCCCATACAGCAGTACTGGCTCTAGCCAGCAGATGGTGCCATTGTATAATGGCAGAAAGAGTAAGCCCCCGAGGAAACCCTGGATCCGAAATTTGATTGCAAAGGGTTAATCCCTCTGGTGCTTTATTTTTTAGATGGAAAATCCACCTTGACTCTTCCTTTAACAGCTTGCCATCCAAATTCCCTTGACGATGGCCAAGGGGGAGTTGTGTCAGCCCCCATAATTTAGGCATATCAATTTCACCTCCATAGATGGTTTGCATATGTCTGGCATTGGGTGTATCTGCATTAGTGCAAATAGTACTCTGATGCTTACTTATTATTTTCCTAAATTCTTGAATGGTTTTGCCCACATAAACCATGGGGCAAGGACAGACCGCCACATATATTACTGCCCTACTCATACAGTCGATAAATTTTCTGATCTCATAGACTTTATTATCAAGGAGGGTTGAATAAATGGGGGAGTGGGGGAATTCATAACTACTGAACAAAATATATAGTTACCACATGAATGGCAACCTAAAGAAGGAGTAGATGAGCTACGGAGACTGTTAATCAAGGACGAAGTAAAATGGCTAAGGACTAAAAACCTTGTCTAAATGTAAAACTGACGATTTGAAGCAACTTGAGGATCGGATTTCAGCATTGGTCAGTTTTTGCTTAGTATCTTGTAAGTTTAGTTGGTGTACCCATCATATGTTCCAATGCATCTGATGGTTTTGATGTTTTGTATGTCATTTGAAGTTTTTGGGAACAAAAAAGTATTTTGCTCTGGTTTTTTTACCTTATTATATGCTTTCTGTAAACAAGAGGGAGAATAGCCGCATTGACAAAATGTTTGTTGTAGGGTCACACATTTAGATTCAAAGGTATATATATGAGAGCAGTTTCTTCTCAGATATTGGCCCGCCGATATGTTTCTTTTGGACACGTGCCAGCTATTCCAATGTAACAAATTAGTCGATGTTTCTTTACGATAAATATTAATTTGCATTTTGCTCACCATGTCTAACCAGATGTTCAGATCCAAAAATTGGACAGATGACTCATTATATTCATAGGTGAATTTCATATTGATGTTATTGTTATTGTGTGATATCGCTGTAATTTCTCAGGGCAATAACACAAATTTTGTGGCGCTACAAACTCGAGTGACTTTAGTGCTCTTTCACAAGAATTTTCTGGGGGGCTTAAAATATAAACCCTAGCTACATAAAAAAAATAAATAAATAACAATACATTAACTAACAGGTGCTGTCCGCTTTGCCGCACTTCTCTGGCAGTTCCATGGCACTGGTTTGTAGTGTTCAGCCAGCGCTTCCTGGTCAAGGGGTTTAAAAATACTGCCTTTAGGAAGTGCTGGCTCTGATTGGTTCTCAAGTGCTGTGGCTCAGCCAATCACTGCAGCATTTAATGAACCAATCACAGCCATTCAATGCAATTTGTAGTACTGTCGCATCATGAGAAAATTCTGTGATTTTGTGGCCCGTGTGAAGGCGGCCTTAAAGGGGTTGTCCTGCGCCGAAACGGGTTTCGTTTTTTTCAATAGCCCCCCCGTTCGGCGCGAGACAAACCCGATGCAGGGGTTAGAAAAGAAAACGGGATAGTGCTTACCTGAATCCCCGCGCTCCGGTGACTTCTTACTTACCAGGTGAAGATGGCCGCCGGGATCTTCTCCCTCGGTGGACCGCAGGTCTTCTGCGCGGTCCATTGCCGATTCCAGCCTCCTGATTGGCTGGAATCGTCACGTGACGGGGCGGAGCTACAAGGAGCCGCTCTCCGCCACGAGCGGCCCCATTCAGAAAAGAAGAAGACAGGACTGCGCAAGCGCGTCTAATCCGGCGATTAGACGCTGAAAATTAGACGGCACCATGGAGACGAGGACGCTAGCAACGGAACAGGTAAGTGAATAACTTCTGATAACTTCTGTATGGCTCATAATTAATACACAATGTACATTACAAAGTGCATTAATATGGCCATACAGAAGTATATAACCCCACTTGCTTTCGCGGGACAACCCCTTTAAGGACATTCATTGGAAGACAAAAATAATGTTATTTCTATTCTGTGAGTCAGTATGATTATAGCAATACCAAATTTCCATAGTGTTTTTTTGCTACTTTTACCCAAGAAAAGCATTTAGCATTAAAAATAACATTTTGCAGCATTGTATTTCTGTAGCTATGTGAGGGCTTGTTGTTTTGCAGAATGAGCTGTAGTTATTGCAGTAAATAAATTGTATCCCTTTTTTGTTTCATTTGTTTCAATGTAGCGTGATCCGTTAAGACTAGAGATGAGCGAGCGTACTCGGAAAAGCACTACTCGCTCGAGTAATTTGCTTTATCCGAGTATCGCTGTGCTCGTCCCTGAAGATTCGGGTGCCGGCACGGAGCGGGGAGCTGCAGGGGAGAGCGGGGAGGAACGGAGGTAAGATCTTTCTCTCCCTCTCTCCCGCCCGCTCTCCCCTGCTCCCCGCTGCGACTCACCTGTCAGCCGCAGCGGCACCCGAATCTTCAGACCCGAGCACAGCGATACTCGGATAAAGCAAATTACTTGAGCGAGTAGTGCTTTTCCGAGAACGCTCGCTCATCTCTAGTTAAGACCTCTTTTAGACAGGCTTCAAAATCATCGCTACAAAATGCATGTATGTGAAGCCCATGGTTTCCAATGGGTTCTTTCAGGCTACAAAACATCTCTCGTGAATGAAAGCACTGCTTCTGATTGGCTGAGCACTGTGACCAATCAGCTGTGGCAGAGGAGAGCATCTTCTCCCTATGTTTTCAATGGGGCCAGTGCTGCTGCCACCGGCCCCATTTACAACAAGGTGAAGCCCCTGAATGGGACAGTATCCAGGGGTTTCACATCTAAGGAATCCCTTGCTGCAGCTGTCACAGTCGCAGCAGGGGATAGAGATCTGCTCCCATTGCTTTCAATGGGGTGGCAGTAGCACCGGGCCCATTGAAAACAATGGGATGGCAAAGTAAATGGGCAAAGTTTCATGAGCAAACTTTGCCCATTCATGCGTTTTCATAGGAGTGCAAAAAACACGTTCTTCTGAATGTGGCCTAAGAAGGTAAGAAGTGCAATAGGGTGTGTGTGGGATACAGCGCGAAGAAGGAGGTCAAAAAATTGCACTAATTTTGTTTTATTTCATTCCCCTCACAAAAACATTTTCCTAGTTTTTCAATACATTACATAGTATATTGAAGGAGTTTTCCAACACCGAAAAAAATGTGGTCAGCTGGTCAGGTCCCCGTCAATCAAGCTGCTACCATGGTGTAGGGAGTAGGCATCAGATACATTGGGAAGTAGCCCAGTATGGTATTGTAGGCACAACTCTCATTCACTTCCCTGGGAACGGAGCCTGCAATGCCATGCCAGACAACTGCACAGTGAGTTGGGCTGCTTTCTGTTCTGTACACTATGACAGCAGGCCAGCGAACAGCTGATCACTGGGGGTCCCAAGCTGCAGACCACCAACGATCAACTATGAATTATCCTAAGGATAGGTCATCAGATTTTTAGAGCTGGAAAACCCTTTTAAAGTGTGCCATAAAGAATAAAACTCATTCCACAAAACACAAGCCCTCATACTGCTATGTCAACAGAAAAGTCTAACGTTATACTTTTAGAAGGCAGTGGATGAAAAAATGAAAAAAACAGAGCCAAAAATGGTTGTAAAACCCAAATTAATTTTCCCAGAAGAAAGGAGCAGTATCTAGAATCACTGAGATTCCCAAGTATTTAATCTTCCATTTAAAGCAATGCTTTGTAGAGCTTATCTTTAACATTCATGACTCTCGCCGCTACTACATTAGGGCTTTGTCTATAGGAAATTCTGCCAACATAAGAAGGGAGACAGGATTCAAATCAAGTAGAATTCTATTATATTCCCAAAAAAAGCTTATAGTAAAACCTAATAATAATTCATCAGATGTACAATCTCTGACACAATGGGGGTGATTCATCAAAACTAGTGTATCAGATAGTGCTATGCAGCAGACTACACTGTTCCATCCAGATGCAACCTGTAAAATATGATATCTGCTAAACAGGAGCCATAGTAGTCTACGTGTGACATAAAAATCACAGAAAGAGATCATACTTAGCACTTGTTCGCATAAGGATAACTTCACACAGGTGAGTGCGATATCGGGCCAGCCCCATATTGTGCTTGCAACATGTGAATTCCCTGTGGATGTAAGGCGGTTTTATGTCAAAACAGCCTTGCATCACTTTGGGGATGTAGTAATGGGGAACCTTGTGTGCACCTAGCACGTGGGGCAATTCTGCCGCCAGCTCCATTGAAAACAGTAGGCGCTGTGATGCGAGGGCACACGGAAGGATAGAACATGCCGTGATGGTTTCCCACATTGCATGGTGGTGGCATGCAGGAAAAAATTGGTCATGTGTATGATCCCATTCAAAATAATGGGGTTCATATTTGTGCGTCTTGCAACGCACAAATCTCGCGTGATTATCTCACCCATGTGAAGGCAGCCTGACAAACAATGTGGAAAGTGCTCAGTTTAGACACCAGCTTTCTAGGGGGAGGCTGGTTATCCAATTCTCTTGCTGCTGAGAATTGTTGTGTGAAGCTGGCCTTGTATCAATATGTATCACCTCCTTCTGTAATTTAAAATAGATTTGTTCCCATTTTCTGTGATTTTTTTTCCTGATGAGTTTTACATCATTTTAAATTACAAAAATTGTTCAATTGCTCAAGTCACAGGGTGTTGTCTACTTCCTTTTTACTATAACATCTCAGGGGAAATAGCTTCATTGTTACAAAGTCTGCAAATCACCTATAAGAAGGAAAGCAAAAAGTATCAGATTTTGCATGACATACAGTAATACTCCACATAGAACTAAAGAGTGACAATAGTTTCTCCAATCCATGCAGATTTATTGCAGAAATAACTTTTTTTTAACACAGTATCAGGGCTTAGGCCTTCTGCACATGGGCTGTTCGGATCCCGCATGCGGGATTCCCATAGCGGAGTTCAACCCGGTGCCCGGCCGGTGACCTCTGCACACACTGCGGATGTGCCAGCTGAGACTCCATCGTGCATGCGCAGTAGCCGCTGGCGCTGGGGGGTGAACCATATCCCGCGGGACGGATGGCTTCTATTTACTTCAATGGAACCCGCACAAAATCGCAGCATGCTGTAATTTATTCTCCGTGAGCAAAAAATTGCAATCGATTTCTGCTTGTGGAGATGAAATTGGGTTTTGCATTGAATACTATGGACTGTATTTGCTGCGGAGTCTGGAGGCGGACGCATTGCAAGTACGTCCGTGTGCAGGAGGCCTTAAACAGATGAGCGTCATATGCGATTTTGCGTGCAGGAAATTCCTGTACACAGAAAATAGAACCTATTGACTTCATGCCCGTTTTTTGCCCGTTATTTGATCATTGTGCCCGTTGTTTTCGCAGGTGAAAAAAAAATAGGATCTGCCCTATCGAGTGCATGTTT
This sequence comes from Eleutherodactylus coqui, assembly GCF_035609145.1. Lineage (NCBI taxonomy): Eukaryota > Metazoa > Chordata > Amphibia > Anura > Eleutherodactylidae > Eleutherodactylus > Eleutherodactylus coqui. The sequence continues at coordinate 429,524,225 of NC_089837.1, read as the reverse complement.
GCACACCAAAGAGCCCCATAGAGTTCTATGGGAGGTGAGAAAACATGCACCAATTTTCACAGGGTCCTGCCACAACAAGACAGTATTTTTTTAAATAAACAGGAGAAAATTAAAAAAAGATACTCGATTTCAGATACACGGCCCAAGTTTTAAAAGTTTCCCCAGAACACACCTCCCCCTGCACCCTCTGATGTCATACAAAGAAGGGAGAGTTGGATTCGTATGAGCTCTGAAAAATTATAATTCCCCATTTCAGTCATATCTCCACATAAGGTCCTCTGATCGGAAAGATATGCCTGCCATATTTCTGGTCATGATTTTATCTATTCATTGATATCAAGTGTGACACGTAAACTAAACCAGATCTGATAATACGTATTGTGAGAGGTTTCCAGGGCCCATACTGAATACTACCCAAACAAATAGAGGTGGGAGAAGAAAGAAATGGGGATTATTTACATCAAAGAACAGCTCTTGTCCGGGAAAGGTGAGACAATGGCCTGTTCTAAATGTAAATATCAACAGGCAGGAGGAAAAAAAGAAACCTCTATAACGGCATTCTAACTATTCAAGGCTGCCATAGAATTCCAACTATTCAAGGTTGCCAGCAGTACCCGAAAAGCGGACGATGGGCGCACATTTGCACGCACCAATTATCGCTAAAACGATTAGCGATTTATTTTTTTTTTTAGCAATCATTGGCTGGTGTAAATGGGCCTTTAACAGCCACTGTTTGCTGCTGCTATTGGTTTTACACTTTGGAAGCAAGAACCAATGCTAGTGGGCACCTATTATTGGCAACAGCAAAGAGGCAGCAGCAATACTCAATACGTAAATTATCATAAATTAATATTTGTGTTGGTCATAATTACAATTTACAAAAATGCAGCGTTCAAAAGTATTCTTTATTTGAAGTACCCCATGTCCTAGCAGGTTTTGATCATGTTGCTAATAACTACGTCCTGCTGTAGTTCTTGTGCAGCCAGACAGGCCTGCGCAGTAAAACCTGTATCTCCCGCACTGCCATAGAGCTTTGAAGCCTGTGCAGTACCTCTGTGCTGATAGGGTCACATGTGCACTAGAGCCGCCCCGCCAATACCTCCTACTATTGAATACTGCTTGTAGCGCAGATCCCAGAACTTCTACTATCCGTTTACTGGAGCGCCAAAGTGGTAATTCTTCCGCAGTAGCTGCTTCCTGTCAGTGTGCTTCAGGATGAGTTTCCCCTGCAGTCCGGGCACTAACAGCACCAGGAAGATCTCAGCCAGTGCCACACTTGGTATGGTGAGAGGCAGAGTTTGCCTAGTTCTGGGACTCTACAGCTTATGTAGCTTCAGCAAAGAGAGGGTTAATGAAAATTCTGGGCACACTGCAGAATGCACGGTATGGGCCAGTGGATGAGGTCCTGTTGTAATGACCTATTAAAGTCAATGGGATCCATTCAGCACTAGAGATGAGCGAGCACCCAAATGCTCGGATCCGCTTTATTCGAGCCGAGCTTTTCATAAAATTCGAGAGCTCTGCTCGAGTAACGAACCCCATTGACTACAATGGGAGACTCGAGCATTTTTGTATGTGGGCCACCGGGTCCTGAGCTTTATTTGGTCTCCCTCCCTCTCTCTCTGCGTCGCGGCAGGGAGGGGCCAAAACAGGCACGTCATGGCAGGGAGGAGCCAAAAACTGGGGTGGTGTCGAACACGGCTTGATGCTTGTTCAAGTAACGAGCACCATCGAGTACGCTAATACTCGAACGAGCATCAACCTCGGCAGAGTATGTTCGCTCAACTCTGTTCAGCACCATTATATAACTGTTCCATTGGAGCCTGTACATCTATTTTTAAAATATGTATGGTAATATGCTATATGTACATATGCAATCTAGTATATGAAGACATATAGTATATTATGATGTATACTTAGCAAATATACATGTAAATTGCATATTTATGTATATAAAAATATGTATGTGCACAGTGTCATGTTACACGCCTGCAAACTGTCATGTCACACACTATATCCATAAACTTTTTTACACCAGTTTGTCTTAAAAAAGTAGCAAAGTTTGCACAAGACATGTTTGTGCAAAATTTTTGCAAGGTTTCTTTATACCAGAAATGTACTGCACATAGGATCTGATGCAGATTTCTTTGTAGGCTCACAGAGGAGCCGAGTTGAGCCTGATATATGAAGAGGTGTCTGAAATACCAGTCTGAAGTCTTTCAAGCCATCTGTCACAAAGCAGTATATCATCCAATCATCTCTGTCACTCAGGAATCTCAGCTAAGGCAACATTCAGGTGGCCAAGTGCAAGTTGCTTCCGAGAATCTCAGGCGAAACTTGCATGTCCGATTCTGGTCTGTACATTGGACCAGAACAGGACATACTGCAATGCAAAAACATTCATGTGAACAGCCTCATAGGATATAATGGGTCCTTATGTTGTCTATGAAATATATGAACAGCACCTACACGGGAAAATCGTCTGTCTGAACAGGCCATAACTGTGTAAGAGCATGTCATTACTCAGTTCTCCCATCCCACTTTTTGACTATTCATACTCTGTGCTATTGTGAGCGAGTAAGATAGGCTCTACCCTATCTGTCTCTCATGTAGAAAAGTTACGTGAAAGAAAGATAAAGCAAGTCCTATCTCTTCTTGGGTGTAGCGTTAACAGAAAAGAATCCCGATAGTGAAACCGAAAACATTGAAATCAATGGTTTTGTTTCGTCCCATTTTGCGGCCATGATTGTCATGGCCACAAAACGGGACAACAACACAACCATCTGCTTCAGCCCTCAATGCCAGAGAAAGCCAGCGTTACTTTCTTACAGGGTATTGTCTTCTAACATTATCTGGTACCTTGTTCTGCTTTTAGATAATCTCTACTACACAAAGATTGGGGCACTTTAGGGGCTAGAGCTGCCTCAGGGCAGTGAGAATACTCTAAAACACTAGAAGATATTACGCATGAGTGGACAAGCCAAAACCTTTATTTTCCTGGTTTCCTGTATTACCCAGTTGTCCTGTGAGCACCTCATATATAAATAATCACATTGCTGTAACAAAAATGTGGCTTCTTTGTGGAAACATTTGGATGACAGCAATTATTTAGCAACATTGTATTAGTTTAGTGCATTACTCAAGGACTGGAGCAATGAGTTTATAGTGTTTGGAAACAAAAATAAAGTAGAATGATGCATTATCTCATCCTACACTGTTTAAAACCACAGGCATATTCCAATACACAGGGCCAAGTAGGACAATTTCCTGACCAGCGATAGGCCTAATTTTTCTTAATTCCAGTCAACTATTATTTTCTGCTGGATGTGGGGTCAGAAGGTTTACACCAACCATAGTTCCCATTTGTTTTCCTATTTATAGTAGCAATTTTAACAAGCTCAAGTCAGTTTTAGCAAACAAACACTGTGTTCTGTCATAAGGCCCAGCATCTCAAAACATGTCCAAGCACCATTCGGGATGAGTCCGTGGTCTACTTGTTTGTTATTCTCAGAGGTCATTATATTATGAAATCTTTCTAAGTAACAGTTGGTAAGTACAGATCAGTATGGTACCAGCTTCTGTATGCTGGTCAGTATGACATTAACTTGCAACAATATCAATTAATACAATAAGGACAGATTCTGAGAGCAACTGGTGGAAGCCAAAAGACTTAAGGCCCATTTACACGAGCAGACAATCGCTCAAAGATCGCTCAAACAACAGCTTTGAGCAATTATTTTGCATAAAAAATAATTGGTATTTAAGTGTGGGGGGGGGGGGGACAATGCTATCAGCACTCCCCCATGGAGAACTACTGATAAGACTGATTGCTAAAATCAAACTCACTTGATTTTAACAATCAGCAAAAAGAGCCTGAAATGCAGGTGCCCCACGCCCATTTACACGCACTGATTATCGCTAAAATGATCCCCGATGAGCGAAGTTTTGGCGATAATCGTCCAATGTAAATGGGCCTTTAAGGTGCATTCACACGAGCGAGTTGCGTCCCACATTCGGACGCAACTCGCATCGCACAGCATACAGGCACTCTGTCCATGCGCTGTGCAATGTTTGGGAGGCCGCACATTTTTACAGTTCTATTCATGTACGAGACATGTGCGAAAATAGAGCATCCTCCGATCTTTCTGTCTTGCAGCATTGTTGCTAGAGAAAATTCACCCATGTAAATCCACCCATTGCAAGTAATAGGTTGTATTTTCATGTCTATTGTATGTCTCTGCATCTCACAACACATATACGCTGAGCCCAGATTGCCATTGGGCAGAGACAGTTTAGCTCTGCTAAACTGCCTCCCCCTTTCCGCCACTTCCCCGGCTTTCGGCAAGAGAATGAGATAGGATGGGGCAGGAGCTAGTGTGCTAAGCTCCTGCCCCCTCTCCGCCCCTTGTTCGCTGCCAGCAATTGGAGAGGGCGGGGCGGGAGCTTAGCAACTAGCTTCCGCCCTGTCCTGCCTCCTCCCATTACAAACAGCCGACAAGGAGTGGAGAGGAGGAGGGAAGGGGGTGGAAGTTTAGCAGACATGCTGCTTAACTCCCTCCCTCCTTCCTTCTCCGGCTGCTACCATAGGTTCCCATAGGAGTCTATGGGAGCCACCGCCGTAGTCTGGCCAGGAAGACAGTTCTTAAACTATCTTTCCTGGCAAACGTAAAAGCACCCAGCTGAAATGCGCTCCTATCTGCTATCTTGGCCGGCCAGGCACTTTTTTATGCTGTGGGAATACGCCCATCTAAACTGATGCATCAGATGGGCAGTGTATATCGGCCGGGCGTGAAAGTGTGACCAATATACGCTCATGTGAATGAAGCCTCAGACAAAGATATAGCATTTTTAAGGTAATTTTTTTTCACATTCAAAAGCACAGTCAAAATAAGAAATGCTGACCAAATATTGACTAACAACAACTTTGTAGTGTAGATAAACATAGTACACATCATCCATGTCTGTACATATATCAATCACTAGTATGATTCTCACGCACCCATCTTAAGAAGCATTTAGGCTAATGGGATAGATATATAGCAGCACAGCACATGTAGCACATATGGATAGCAATATAGCATATATAGTACAGATGTAGTGTGCTATGGCAGGAGCCACACTACACAAATATCATAGTGGCATGTAGAGGGTCTACTCAATTGACATGGTGCAAGCTGTCATAGTTATTGTAGCTTCATGAGTAGATAGCAACACAGTACACTTAGCATAGATACAGAGCTATACAGTACATGTAGTACATATAGATAGCAGTAAAATACATGTTCTACAGCTAGATTGCAATATAGAACATTTGCATGAGTAAATGGATGTACATATACAGTAGCACAGGTACATAAACCACATTATATGTAGCACAGGTAGATAGCAGTAATAAAGTACGTGTAGCACAATTTGATGAAAGTATAGTAGCATTTGCAGATAGTAGTACAATATATGTATTACAAGTATACAGAATACTCTATACACAGTAAAGAGCACTACAGTACTTGAAGTACAGATAGAGAGAAGTACATTAAATATAGCACAAAAAGAGAGCAGAACAGGTAGAGAACAGTACATATACTGGAAAGATCTAGAAACACTTGCACAGTGGTTGGCGACTAACAGAATGGTATTTAACAAGGAGAAATGCAAAGTCCTACATCTGGGCAAGAAAAATGAAAAAAAAAAACACATACAGAATGGGAGGAATTGAGCTAAGCAGCACATGTGAAAAAGACTTGGGTATACTAATAGATCCTAGACTGAACATGAGTCAACAATGTGATGCAGCAGCCAAAAAGGCAAACACAATTCTGGGATGTATTAAGAGAAGCATAGAGTTTAGATCCTTAGTCAGACCTCATCTGGAATACTGAGTCCAGTTCTGGGCACCTCACTTTAAAAAAGATATATACAAACTCTCACACAGACCGCCTGTTCCCCAGAGTCCCTCTTATATACAGACTGCTCCCCATGCCCCCTCTCACACAGTCTGCTCCCCATGACCCCCTATCACAGAATGCTCTATTATACCCCCTCTTTCTTATACAGACTGATTACCATATCCCTCTTGCTCACACAGACTGCTCCATATACCCTCCTCTCAAACAGACTGCCCCTAATGCAATTCTCTGTGACAGGCTGGTCTTGATGTCCCCTCTCACACAGGATGCTCTGCATGAAGTCCTCTCTCACACAGATTGATCCCTAAGTTTCTTTCACAGAGACAGCTCCTCTATTGCCCTCTCAGAGAGTGCTCTCAACTTTTACACTGATTACTACTTTTGCCCCCTTTACAGTGAATGTTCTACTTTCACACCAACTGCTGTCTATGCTCACCTCTCTCACAGGCTGCTCCTAATGCCCCCACTCACAGACTGCTCCCCCATATCCACTCTTTCTCACATAGACTGATCTTCATGCCCCTTTTTGTCATAAAGACCTCTCCCCATCTTCTCTCTCTCAAACAGACTGTTCTCCATGGTCCCCCCTCTCAGACTATCCCCTTTTCCACCTCTCTCTCAAAGATTGCTTCCCATGTTTCCTTTCTCATGCAGACTGCCCTCCATGACCAATTCTCATACACTCTTGCACAAACTGATCCCCATGTTCTCCCTCTCACATAGCCAATGTGATATGAACAGATCCTAAATGGCCTAAATAGACAGGAATGTTCACCTGAATGCTTGTTTGCACTATTGTTGGACTGTGTAAAAGGACAAATGATAAGCTAATGAATAAGCAAAAACTCAGTCATCAGCTAACCATCCTTTATGCAAGCAGACAAATGCTTGCTGGTTGTCTGCACATATTGCCATATAAACGAGGAATTGAGCGATTATGTTAACAATCACTTATTCCCATACAACAGATCTGCACTTATGAAAAAAACGTTATTGTTCTCCGTAAGGAAAAAAAATGTCATAGATAGGATACCTATCAATAGCGAACAATAAATAAATGATGTTAACAGTGCAAGCTTTTCAGACTACTTAGGCCTCTTTATCAGGCATAATTCAACCACATTTCTGAAGAAATACACACAAAACAGCAAAGACATGACGTGATACATTGACATTTCACAAAAGAAAGACATTGTTTGGAATGCCAATTTATCACACCATGTCCCAGCTCTTGTGTATATATGGATTCAGTCACATTAGCATTTAACCTTTGTTCCGGCTTTTGGTTTCAGTTTGCTTTTGTTCCGTTATGTTTTCTTTTTTTAATGGAACAAATAGCTAAGTCTGCAACAGAATCCTAATGAAACGGCAGCAAAATGAAAGCTCTCTGTTTATTTAAAAACCCCACAGCAAGCAATGGTGGTAGGAACAGAACCGTTTAATTATGTTTTTCTGCTCCAAAACTGGAACAGAGTCGGGAAGCTTGAGCAGAGGCTAAACGCTAGTGTGAATAAGACCTTTATGTTTTTCTTGAGATATTTTTGTCCTGATGAAGAGTCCTAAGTAGTCTTCAAATCATTAACTATGTCATATAAATTACATGATGACTTTTTTATGCAGGTCAGCACAATTACAGAGCTACCAAAATTATATATTTTTTTATGTTCTTTCCACTTTTGCACAATTAAAAGCCTTTTTTTGAAAAATAATTTACTTTTGCATTGAAAGACCCCGAACTTCTTTATTTTTCCTTTGACAGAGCTATGCGAGCTCTCATTTTTACTAACACTATCCTGGGATGAATACAAATGTTTGATCATTTTTATTGTATTTTTTTGGAGATGAAACAAACCAAAACAGCATTTTGGCTTTGTTTTTTGTTCCTTTTTTAAAATATTTTTACAGTGTTCAGTGTACGGGCTAAATAATGTATTGACTTTATTATATGGGTTGTTATGGATAAGGGAATACCAATTGTGTTTTTTTCAACATTTTTTTTTTTTTTAAGAAATAAAGAATGGGGTATTTATTTTCTTCATGTTTGTTCTATGTCCCAATTGAGCACTGTTCTTTAATTTTTCACAGTCATGACAGCTTGAGAGCAACTGTTAGGACTCCACTTGCTATGGTGACCTATTAGCTCTCCATGATTTCATCACAATAGCTGATGGCTAGACAAATGAAGCTAACTCTCTCTGTTAGGCCGCCTGCACATGAGCGGAATTTCTGCCGCTGGAAGCCTGCATAGGATTGCGTTAGCAAACGCAATCCTATGCAGGCGGCCGCAATTTGGCCGCGCGAAATATCATGCGGCAAACAAATCGCGGCAAGCTCTATTTCTGTGCGGGGCTCTGCGAGCCCTGCACAGAAATGTCGCTCTCCCACCGCCGGCTCCGGTCTGCGCATGCGCCGGCTGCGCGGCAAGCCGGCACATCAATCAGCCGGAGCCGGCGGGCGCAGGTGAGTACGCACTGGTCCCTGCAGGCGCTCGGGTTGGGTCCCGCGGCGAGATGCTCGCCGCCGGATCCGACCCGCTCGTCTGCAGGTGGCCTTACTCCTTAGATGCCATGGTTAGCATTGACTGCAGCATCTAAATGGTTAAACAGCTTTAATCAAAGTTTTCTTCATTTTCAGGTATTTGTGCAGGGTGCCAGCTGTATAATTCACCTGGCACCTGCATGTGACGGTGAAGACACAGCTCCAAATCACAGTGTCAGAATAATATGTTGGTTTGCATTAAGTGTATGCAAGCAGAAATGCTCTAATACTGCACAGGGAATGAACACTAATGGGATATTTACAGAAGACTCCAAGTCTGCCAAAATAAATTCTGATTTAAACCACAAGCAGGTCATGGTCTTACCTGCGTCCCTTCTTTGGCAAGCTTCTCAAGTGCCTATCACTTCCCCACTGCTCACCCGCCCCTTCCCTCCTGCATGGCCCACCCCCTTTTGATGCCTGCTTCACCTTGGCATATTCATGGTAATTGAAGTTAAAAATGCTGGGGCTGGGGCTGGGTGCTGGCAGAACATTGAGCCGGCTGATGTGAAGATAAGGGCACTGTCCATGCCACAATGCTACAGCCATTGAAATATTTAGCTTTCCTATATGCATCCTCACTTCATCTCACATCAGAGTTGTTGCTCCTGTCTTTCCCCCCTAGTCCAAAATCTCACCTCAAACAGGGCCTGCGCCGACACTTTATTATGGCAATGAGACAGATTATTCCTAGATATTGGAGACAGAGTATCGCAATCCTGAGAGTAGTGTGGTTGGAGGCCATGGAGTCCATGAAATACATGGAGGAACTCAAATGTAGCGATCTTGAAACAGAATACTCAAAATCTTATGCTACCTGGGCTGTATGGGTGGAGATCCGAGATTTCTTCTCTCTCATGTCTTGGTTGAGCAGTGGAACGGTCCCATGAGAAATAAACCAAGTGGCTCTATACGGAAATTTGGAGAAACTCCTATAAATGAGTGTGGTCGATGAGCCTAAGGTACTTTCCACCCTCTAAACTCCCCCTTTTTCTTCCTCTTTTCTTTTTCTCCTTTCATTCTCTTTAGCTTTCTTATCTAATTATATCCATTTTTGGTATGTTCATGGATTGAATAAGTGCTTGAAAGGGGTCAGTGTTGGGTCCACTGGGTGCTGTCCGGGGAGTCCTCACAGCGCTGGGGAGGCTTGCCTGACGGGTGTTCATTGGTCACGGCGGTAAAATGTTATTGTTATTGTTTGTTTTTATATACACATATACAGGAAAGTTAAACATTTGCTGAGACGGAAGACGACAACAAATCCAGTAATGTTATACATGACTGTAAATTTTCTTCTGTTAATGCACACTGTTTAAATCAATATCATATACTTCAATGCAGATTAATTTTTCTATGAAAGTAAATCAAATCTCTTTAAACATACGTTTAGGATTCAAATAATTTGCACCTCTCCCCCATCCCCCACTGATTGCTTTTAGGTGGGGCTCTACGCAATTGCCCACTGTGCCTACCCCCTGTTCTGGGCCCTCATACTGCTCTCCATGCTCCTTCCTTCCACAGGCAGCTCCTTATGCCCCCTTCAACAGACTACACCCTCAGAGACAGCTCCATATTACCCCCTACCTTCCATGGTCCATACCAGGAAGCTGAATGCGGATGCTTTAGCTTTCTGTTTCCTCTATTACTTCTGTGTGGCCAAACAGTTGTATGATTGAGCAAATAGCTTCACTAGCGCTTTCCCAGATCTTGGGGGATTTATGCTGTGTGACCATGGTGGTGGTGGAGTCCTTTTGGGGGCGGGGATCCCTTTGAAACTTGCCCAGTTTGCTCCACCTAATATTACAGAGGTACTGTGGAAAACACCATTGTAGGTACAAAACAGTTGGCACTATAATTGGGCACTTTGGCTGGTGATATTGCAGATGCATTTTCACTATTACTACAACAGGGACAATGTAACTAACACTAATACAGGGGCACTACACATGGCTGTATTATATGGGTCCTCATCTAATTGGATCTATAATTTGTGCAGTGTATTGAGGTTTCATTTGAGAGCTGTATAGCATTACTATGTGAGCGCAGTATTCAATTTTTTTCTCAGCACTGTATGAAAGCATTATTAGAAAAATTAAGCCTTCTCTGATAAGTAAGAATATAAGGGAAAAGTGAGAATAGGACAGGATCACATAGGAAAGGGAAGAGGCCAAGGGTAAGGCTGACTCGCACCTGTATGCGCCACAAGATGCAGGAGTCGGAACCTATGTCGTGGCCAGCCCTGTGGACAACCACCTCTCCCGTTTGGGGGAAGATCTGAAGTCGAGCCAAGGCTGCCACACTGCATAAAACCTTGCAATTTTTATTGTGGTTAATATATATGTATATATTAGAATTATGTATTTACTGTTGCCATGTGTTTCTGCTTGTGCAGTATTATGTAGACGTGGGATGACATTATTTCATTACTGTATAGCACAATTATAGAAACATTGCATTTCAGAATAATTAGGGTTCTGTAAAACTTGAGCACCATAACTTTGTGTCCTTCTTTGCTCTACAGCCACCATGCAGGTAAACATGGTGTATTGCCCTCATATTATTCTGAATCTCAAAAACATATCTTAAAAATACATTTCAGTAAGTTTAATTTTGTATTCTAAAAATGGATTATGAGTGAGAATTATAGATACGGGTTCATAGTGTTTTTTTATTGCTCCTGATAATTAGAGTGAGTGAATCACAAAAATGTCTCCGGAATATTTATACTATCTATAAAATCCAGAAATAACAAGATGACTCATTTTATGGGAGAAGTTCTATATTTCCAGGAACGATAGAATCATACATATATAAAATAATTTAAAAATAGATAAATCAAAATAATTATCTGAAAATGACTAAGCCATTAAACATCTTAAGAATTACTAACTGCCGTAATTAGGAAAACTTTCCATATGTATAGAAACTGTAGTGACCACTCATGATCCAACAGGGTTAGTTTATGCAATACATATGAATGTAAAAAAAATGTATGTGCAGTAAACTGCTGCGCCTGATGGTTTCTGAGCCTCGTGGGCCAGTCATTGTGGATCCATTATTTGGGGGGGGGGTTGGTATTCCACACATACAAGTAAAGCATTAAAATTGTAACAAAAATCTAATGTTAAGATTATATTAAAACAGATTCAAAGTAAAACCAGAAACCAGTAGGACCCAGGAGCATCCAACTACTGATTGGTGGTCAGAAGTGGCCTTCATGGAAGAATTGCATCCAAAAAGCCATACCTTCAACATGGAAACAAGGCCAAGCGACTCAGCTATGCACAAAAATATAGGGACTGTGGTGCAGAAATTTTTGCAGCAGGACCTCTGGACTGATGAATCAAAATTTGAAATAATTGTCTATATCAGAAGGCAGCTTGTTCATCATAGGGCTGGAGAGCGGTACAGTAATGAGTGTCTGCAGGCAACAATGAATCATGATGGAGGTTCCTAGTAAGTTTGGGGCTGCTTTTCAGCAAATGGAGTTGGGGATTTGGTCAGGAATAATGATGTCCTCAATGCTGAGAAATACAGGCAGATCCATCATGTAATGTCATCAGGGAGGCACCTAATTGGTTCCAAATTTATTCAGCAGCAGGACAACCCCAAACATACAGCACGTTATTAAGAACTATCTTCAGCTTAAAGGTGTTTTCGAGGCAGCCCCCCCTGCACGTCCGGGATACACCGGAGTTGGAGCAGAAGCAGCACTCGTAATTGCAGGTGCAACTCTAATTGAAATCAGTAAGAATATAAGGGAAAACACCTTTAAAGAACAACAAGGAGTTCAGAAGTGATGATATGGCCCCCACCGGCGGGTCCCATACAAAAATGCTCGAGTCTCCCATTGAAGTCAAGGGGTTCGTTACTCGAATACAGCTCTCGAATTTTACAAAAAGCTCGACTCAAATAACGAGGACCCGAGAATTTGGGTACTTGCTCATCTCTGATAGGAAACCATTGGTTCCTACTAGAGCGAGCGTACTCGCCAAGGCAAACTACTCGAGCGAGTAGTGCCTTATGCGAATACCTGCCTGCTCGTCTCAAAAGATTCGGATGTCAGCGGGGGAGAGCGGTGAGTTGCGGGAGTGAGCGGGGGGAGGGAGTGAGAGAGAGATCTCCCCCCTGTTCCTCCCCGCTCTTCCCTGCTGCTCCCCGCCCCCCGCCGGCACCCGAATCTTTTGAGACGAACGGGCAGGTACTCACATAAGGCACTACTCGCTTCAGTAGTTTGCCTTAGCGAATACATGCGCTCATCTCTAGTTCCTGCTTATCATCAAGTAATGCTCATGTGAAAGAGACTTAAGGCAACAACTCCTTTTGTCTAATCCTATTGTGTCCTCCAAGTCTGTTTCTTTATCTGTACACATGTATTCTGTGATTTAGTAATTATGTGTTTCGGATTTGTTTTTTAAATTTATTTTTTATTATTGATTTGTGTGACTTTATGTTGTCATTATGGATTTTTAATTATGCACTTTGATTATGTTTATGTGATTATAAGTGGTATGGATATATAATTTTCTAGGGTAATTTACTCCTGTGGCGTGAGAGGTTTTGCCCCACAAGAAGCCAGACTAAAGGTTAAACTCGACTCGGCGACGGAGGCTGCATTCCAAAAGGACGGGATTTAATTATATTTAATTGCATGAATCAATTTTCTTAGCATTTGTGAGAACCTTTACAGAGGCTTTTAACAAGTTGGGAGTTCATTGTACTATGTCCGCCTGCTTGTTTTACTTCTAAACAGATGTTGTGCTAAATTTTATCCTGGAGGTGTGTTACTTAATAATGAAACGTGGTGTGAATTGTCAACCTTGCTCATGGATCAGAAGGAAGAGGTTGCTCCTGATTGATTTGTATTTGGATCACCAGTGAAGCACTAAAAATACTTGAAAAGGGGTTGTCCAGTTACTAAACAACTCCTTTTCAATAGGGATCCCTGTGTGAAAATATTACACAGTGATATACTTACTCCTTAAAGGCTGCTGGGATGCAGTGCCGCAGCCCGCTGCAGTCCTGGAGTTTGTTGTGACAGATAATGTCCCAGAATATCGTGTGAGCGCTGCAGCCAATGAGAGGCTGCAGTGTCACGTTCTTGAATTCCTGGAATCATAGCATTCAGGATGTGAGTGGCGATGCCAAGAGAATAGGCAATGATCCAGCAGCCTCCCATTGGCTGCAGTGATCACCTGATTTCCTGTGACATCACCTGTTACAGGAATCGCCAGGGCCGCAGCGGACTTCAGCACTGGATCCCAATAGCCGTTGAATAGTAAGTATGATTTTTAAACGGGGATTCTTATTGAAAAAGCGGTCATCCAGTAATCGTACCACTTCTTTAATTTACTTAATGACTTTTGGTGAGATTGGACATATCTTCATATTGTTTGCAGCACCCGGATATTTAATGTGGATAGAATCAAGGGTCAAGAAGGAATGTTTTTGCAATTTAAGGCAAATTGGTCTATGCCATTTAAAGATGGAAGACCACCCTTTAGGACATCCAGATGCCTTCACAGAACATATTGAAATAAGTTGTCTGGGTGAGAGAATCTTTTAAGCTTTTTCAAGTCACTTTCAAATGTGGTATTCAGCCACACTGAACAGTAAAAGTGAAAAGATCTATTAAGGATATTAGACTGAAGGATATGACTTTTGCCCTGGAGTTAACAGTATGTGATATGGTTTTGACCCTACTGCCAATTTCGAGCTCTTTAATGATATCCCTGATGCCATAAATGCACAATGGTATCTGCAGCTGCCAACAGCTGGGAAGCCACATGAAGGGGCTTAAGAGCAACATGTGGCACCCGAGTGACTGCTCTCCATAACACGGCAACTGCCAAAAATGAGAATTGAGATGGTCCTTTGAATCTTTCGATAATACAGTCTCAAATTCTAAGTCTTATCTCTGCATAGAAATTAGATACTGAACATTGTTTTTCAAATTTCTAATGTACAATAAAGTGTTTTTCATATTCTATAGAGCTCATTAAATTTTACTATTTATATATATTTTTACAGAAGGGTTTTGCTTCCAGGTTAAGCCTTTACGCTCAGTCCCAGGAGCAACGAGCTAAAAAAAGGTTGGGGAACTATTGAGAGAATCACAGTATCTTTTGCATTGTCTTAGTGTGCGGTGTTAAACCTTGCCAAGATTTTAGATTTTTTTTATTGATATAAATGAATAGCTACAGCTTCTGTGCAGAAAGCTCACACTTAAATGTCATGTAGTGTTTCCTATTGGTTTGTCTTTTATATGCAAATAGAGAGAGGCCTTCTAGTCAAGCCTAGCAGGGAGACAGCATTGGAGGAGGAGTTAGTGGGCACTTCTACCCATGCCTGGCTCCTTCCAAAAACTAAGTTCTCTCTGAAATGCTACAGTGTTTTAAAGCAATGGTCCTTTAAGAGGGGCTGAATTTTTGGCCTGATGTAACAAGCATCGATGGACACACATGTCAGTCAGCGCTCGTATCATTTTCTATTTATATACGTCCGAGAATTGGCTTTTGGGGACAAATGATTGCTAATATGATCATTTGTTCCCATAGGCTAGTGGTGCATCTCCATTGTTCACACGAGGAGCTCTACTGCTTATCTACTGCCGTTTGCTTGTTCATTGTGTCATCGTTGGTACTGTTACATGGCCTGATTGTCGGGCAAACCAGCGTTCTAATGAAGGCTTAGCCCCAATAACTGGCACATGTAAAAGGACCATAACATGTAGGCCACTTGGAGAGAGGTAGTCTGTCTTTGTTTCAGGTTGTCAGTGGTTAGGGCATACCACTTTCCGTTTCATTTTCCTGGAACCATAATAATAATTGTTGTGAAACCCCGTGAACAGCTTAGATGGAACTGTCAAAACCATCTGATGTTTTTTTGTAATATATATTCACACTTTCTATTGTTGTCAAAGGCATTTATTTATATGCACTACAATAGCTATCCATTTCATTGTAAGGAATTTAATTTTTTTTTACTAGATTTTCTCTACTTTGCATGCAAGCTAGTTTAAATAGTTAACATTTTATTTAAAGTTGACAGTAGATGTACCCAATTGATTTAGATTGGTGACAAATCATCCTTAAGTATATTATTTTAGTTCATGGTTTTCATGCTCACTCTGACCCATGGGAACATGTGGGAGTCAAGTTTGTGGTTCCTCGAGTGCATTCCCTTGTGCTGAAGCCAGAAACACCCAAACCTCCAGACAAAGCAAGAAACTGTGGTTGAGAGGTCTACGTCAGCCATAAATACAACTCAATCCAGATACACAACAAAGCCTTGTATCCCTGTATGACCGACCTAGGTCACTCTCTTCAATTTCAAGATGAATACATTCATTTTCAATTGCAATGTTTGTAAACCAGACAAGTCTAAGGCTAAGGGAACTAGGACAACCAACAATATTTCAGTGTTTGATCAATTGAATATGTGTAGCTTTTGCTCATCACACAGTGATATGATATAAAATGATATGTCAAGACTCCAGAAATATTAGTTATACACTCTTTATTAAAAAAAAAAAAAAGGTCAAGCACCTAGAAGTAGTTGTCGTTTTGTTTCAAACCTCAGCATTCAGTTACGTATCAGACTGATATTCAAATGATTGGAGTTGCGTGATTTAGATGAATGGTTTCTACCTGAGGCCCTAAAACTGATTCTACCCTTAGCCTATAAAAAGGTTCTCAAAGGCTATGTGTGTGTTGAGACCTCTTTTAGAACTTGTTGACCGCTAGACATGCCTGTACAATGCAATTGAAGAGATTTCGCTCAGTTTCCAGACTTTGAGAGGGGTGCATTATTGGAATGCAAGAAGCTGGATGGTCATATTAATGAATTGCCCACCACATGGGCCATTATGACTGGGCTGTTAGGAGGTGTTGGGACCAGTCGATGCATGAGGGCAAACAAGGCGACCGGGCTCAGGATGCCCTCGACAAATCATCAGTAGAAGGATTGTCTGATCTTCCAAAAAGCAGCTACAACTGTTTGGTTGTCTGCCATCCAGAGACAGGTGGCACCATCGTTACAGGCCCCTGGGTCAGTTGAAACCATTTCAAGGAGTTCCGCTGAAGGACAGATGGTCTCATGGTGCCCATTACGTGTTCTGACTTTGACATCCAACGTCTACTCCATTTGCAGTGGTGTGAACGAGGAAACTGCACTGCTAGAGTGCAACCGGGTTGTCTTTAGCGACAAAACCAGGTTTAGTTTGGTCACTGACAGCATTCGTGTCTAGCACCTCAATCCTGACTTTACTGTGGAGCGGCATACTGTCCCCACTGCTGGTGTGATGGTCTAGAGGGGCCACCTCATACGACAGTCAGTCACCCCTAGTAGTGGTACGAGGGACAATAACAGCTCAGTGATATGTTCAGGACATCCTGCAGCTACATGTGTTCCTCTCATGACAGCTTCCAAGATGCATTTTCTACCAGGATAATGATTGGCCGCACACATCAAGGGTGTCTCAGAAATGCCTCCACAACATTGTCATACTTCTGTGGCCTGCCCGGTCACAAGATTTATCACCAATAGAAAATGTGTGGGACTATGTATTGCAAGCCCAGCTCTCATTGAAATAAATGGGAGCAGTGCTAGCAGTTACAAGCACAGGCCACTACATAGGAGTCAGAGCAGAGACTTTCACTGCTTCTGCTCCAACCCCTGTGGAATTGTGGTGTTGTCAGTGGACACACAATCAGCTGTTTGGCAATAGTTCCAAGCGACGGACCCCAGCCGATCAATTTGATGATCTATCCTGAGGACAGGTCATCACTAGTATTTTACCCAGAAAACCCCTTTAATCACTATCAATTTTGTGGTGGAAGCATGGCATTTACTCATTCTGTATATTCTTGTTTTATTTAAATTTTTCAATAACAAACATCATCATTATAGTACTTAGGCTGGGGTCACACAGGGCGGATTTGCCACGGAATTTTGCTGCAGCAAATCCGCCTGCGGCCACTAATCCCGGGATTAGCCAGCCATGTGGACGAGATTTGTCAAAAATCTTGTCCACTAGGGGTGGACAATCCGTCGCGGCAAAGCCGGCGCTGTGGCGTGGATTCCTGGAACGCAGCATGTCAGTTCTTTTATTTTTCCATTGCGGCCTTGCTCCTTTGTATGGGAGAGCCGTCCGCAATGGAAAAGCATGCTGCAAAGCCACTCCAAAACCCATGGCTAAGTGCCGCGAGTTTTGAAGCTGCACTTATGCCGTGGGAATCTTGCGGTTTTTTGCCGCGGCAAAACCGTGAGATTTCCGCGGAAAATCCACCCTGTGTGAACCCAGCCTTAAGATTTTCTTTAATTTTCTAAACACATTGCTGGCTGGATTCCAGGATTAAGTACCACTATGGCACTCGGATCTGAAATACTTTCTTAGCTTAGATAATACACAACAATATTTCTACATCTGCAAAACTGGTGACAGACTCCCACTAAAAACATATTACCATGGTTGTAGACTTGTTGCAGAAATGTCTGCAACTATCCCATTAATCCGCATCACGCCTGCTTGTTGTTGAAACAATCACATTGGGATCAATGGAGCCGATTTTCATTTACAGAAACGTCTGCAGCAAATCAGTGTTGTGACTATACCTTGAGGCAGGGGTCACACAGGGCGGATTTGCCGCGGTTCTGCCGCAGCAGATCCGCCGGCGGCAAAACCGCCTGCGGCCGCTAATCTCTGGATTAGCCAGCCATGTGGACGAGGTTTCCCCGAAACCTCGTCCACACGGGACGGCTAATCCGCTGCGGTAAATCCGGTTGAAACCGCGGCTGCGGCGGCCGCAGCCGCGGTTTCAAAAGAAGCAGCATGTCTGTTTACAGACGTTTTTTTGTTTATTTATGTTACGGCCGCGCTCTCCTCTATGGGAGAGCCGGCCGCAACGGAAATGCATGCGGCCGGACCGCTTCAAAGCCGCCGCAGCTTAAACCGCGGCGGTTCTCCCGGCGGAAATCTCGCGGTTTTTGCTGCGGCCAAACCGCAAGATTTCCGACGGGAATCCGCCGTGTGTGAACCCAGCCTAAATGGGTTTTTCAAAGTAATTTTTTTAAATTGTGCTGGCAAGAGCCTATTCTCATTGGTCCTGAGTCCTGCAGCTCCAGCACCCCATCTCTGTCTCTCCGCCAGAACTCTGTTTACAAAGAACTATATAAAAAAGCCTCCGCCAAGGCTTTTTTGTATACAGTTCTTTATACTTGTGTCACGCATTCACATCTAAGTGGTCTGGGTTTCTCCTCACATCGCTCTCTATTTCCATGGATCCCTGTGATCCCTGTGGAGTAGGATTAATCCACCAACTTTAAAGCCAGCCAGGACTTCAGGTGCCAGTGGGTAAGTTCCCCTGAAACAGAGACCCTCACTTGGCGCCAGGTAAGTCCTACATCTCCTAAGGAGCATCTGTATAATTTATCTTTAACCTTATCCTCTAGGCACTATCCTACTCACTTTGAGAACTCTGTTTATGTCATCTAGGCTGTCTGTGAACAGGATGTTACAGGCTGCTGCAGCCAATCACTCACATTTGTAGCCTGTGATGTCTGGTTTACACACTGACTGCAGTAAACCGAGTGCCAGCTGGGAGAACGCAGATGTTAAACCTAATTTACACTGACAGATGATCACTCAAAAGTCGCTCAAACGATAGTTTTAGTGACAGTTTTGAGTGATCATCTTTGCATACTTTATAGTAGCTACTATAGAATATGCAAGCGGAGCGGGACACTGCCGCGGCGGATAATAGGAGAATACAGCTGTTTTGCATACACAAACAGCTGTATTCTTCTCCACTCTGCCAGTGTCCCTGCTGTGATAACAGCTGATCACTCAAGTGTCCCTGCATTTAGACAGAAAAAGAATCGCTCAAAAGACGGCTTTGAGCGATTCTCGTGTCTAAAAGGGCCTTTAAGCTGTGCTCAGGGACTGATAAGTATAAGCTCATTAGCATGACAAGTATACTAAAATATAAAAAAAATGTTTTGAAAAACCCCTTTAAGCAGCTTTTTAAAAAATTTGAGAATCGAACAGTCAGCATGCCCAAAGCTGACAGAAGAGGGCTTGAATGAAGTGATTACTGACTGTGATGAATGTATATTTTTCCTTTACACCAAGACAGCTCTCTACTTGCTAGAAGTAAAAGAAAAAGTATATAAAAAATTAGCTGTAATAAAAGTTATGAGCATTAGTTTGTATGTTTGACCATCATATGTAAATCATATGAAAACATTTTTTCTAAGAAAGGGGCCCTGACAGAAGAAGGTTTCTGTGAAGAAAGATAACCAGGTGCACTTTTTTATTTGACTAGTCTTTTGCTGTGCAGGATAATGTTACACAGTGGCAACTGAGGAATGATGCAAATGGCTTGTTCTCTCTAATCATACAGCATGAGTTGACTTAACCGTTATCTCTAGAAACCAAGACGTGTGTAATGACTCTGCGAAAATACACACGCAAGAGTTTTAAACAAGAATAAAACTAACATTGTTGAAACATTGCCAAAAACGGTAAGAAAATATTAACTTGCATTGTGTTGTGTAATAATACTAGTGTGAGCATGAATGCAACAAGAAAGGTCTATTGTGTAACACTTTCTGAATAAATGTCACTTCTTTTCCCCAGTACAATAGAGTGATCCTCTGACTTTACCAATACATTATGATTTTAAGACATTGAACCCTCTATGTTTCCAGCCTTTAAAATTTGAGGCAAATTATTTTTGTGTTTAACAATATTTTCATGTTAATTGCTCTGAAGGGTAAAATGTGCAGAACAGCACTCAACACTCTCTCATGATTTATTCCTAATCATTGATCTTGGTGATGTACCTACAAGAAACCAGATCTTCATGTCCTTCCTGTATACTGCTTGGCATGGAGACACTGTATTACATAGATGGCCCCATTACCATTTCCGTTATCCTGGAGAATTCGAAATTCATTCTGCTTCCTTATGTATCACTGATGATTTATTCTTAGTTATTGTTCTTGGTCTTTACTACCATGAAAAGGCTTTATTTAAAATTAAATTGGCTTAAAGATGACCTGTTATAAATACTGATATGTCTTAAGTAGTTGTATTTCCCATCAAATAGAGAATTTTCTAGAAGTCCTTCTTGTAACTGCATCCTTTCTGCCCATCTATTATTCCTTGTGAATAGTTAAATAAAATTCACAAAAGTGTTACCATTGCCCTCGTCTCTGTCACTCCAGTATTTGATTTTGTTTTTCTGCAGGGATTGGACTATGTCAGAATGTGTAGGGGCTTATCAGTCCAGCTGTCCATTTATACATATAGTTCTGGAAGTAATAACAGAAGATCAGTACAATGCAGAGTTTTATGGAAAAATGCTCCGGAATTCTGTTTTAGTTCAGATTTGTATTCTTCATGAAGGAATTTGTCAGGACAGATGACAGATCCTCTATATTGACTTGGTTTTAATGGATGAAACTCCAAGCTTGAAGGCAATTTTGGTGAGGTGTTGAAATTAAAACCGCTTCTCGGTGAGCATAATAAAACATGAGTCTAAGTGTCAAAGGCACTGGCGTAACTATAGGGGATACAGGGGATGCGGTTGCACCCGGGCCCAGGAGCCTTAGAGGGCCCATAAGGCCTCTCTTCTCCATATAGGGAGCGCAGAACTATGAATAACACATTATAGTTGGGGGCCTGTTACAGGTTTTGTATTGGAGCCCAGGAGCTTCAAGTTACGCCTCTGCGTTAAGGGTTTAAAAGAAGTTGGGGACCCCAAGATAAACTTTTGCACCTGGGCTCATGAGCCTTTAGCTACGCCCCTGGTCAAAGGGTATATAATAGAATTTTTGGGTGGAAATTGTGTGTCATAGCGTTATCACTGTTTATATAAAAAATGTACATTGACCTTCATTAGGCAAATATTTGCAGTGGGTTTTTTTGAGTATATTGTACTTTTGGCAGGTAACCCTATTTATTGATTCCTACAGAGAAATGTGGGGTTATTATATATGGAGCTCCGTAAGGACAGAATAGTGAGAATAAAGAATAGTAGGGCCTGAATTTCTACAAGTATGCCCAGTTTGGATTCAGCATCTCCATAATGATCTGTGTGAGAACCCATTGCCTTCAATGTCTAAATATTAAAGACCAGCTTACATATACACCAAAGGCACAGAGTGGCAGTATTGTTCATTGCAACCAGACTACAGACTTTACGTTCTACTTTGCCCCAAAATGAAACCATAGCAACCACCGACGGAACCGGCGGTGCTTGCTATGGACATTGCCTGCACAACCGAAGCCAACAAATGCTCTGAAAAACTACCTAAGCCATAACTGAAACAAGTGCATTCAGAATTTACCATTCATATTTAATGTGGCTAGCAATAAGGTTTTTACATAAGACTTGAATTTCTGGATTCCAACATTGAAAATACAGCCCAGTTTTCTGTAATTATGTCATCTTTATTTAGCAGGGATACTTTGCGTTGGGGAATATGGTATAAGTTACGACATAATATATAATGAAGCAGACTCGCATTAACAAAATATATTAAATTTTAATACAAAAATGTTTCAGCTGCAAGTACCAAAATATATGTACAGTAAGCACAAGTTAAATATATGTACAAGTGGAGAACAAACACTATACAGTACAAAAATTAAATATTTTATATGACAAAATATAGCAAAACAAAACTGTTTACAAGTGTTAAAATCTAACAATTATTGGGTAACACTGTATTCATTAAAAAAAATGTTAGTTATTTAATACTTGATAATAAACACTGACGTGCTTTTAAGCTAAATACTGATATTCACAAACTGCAGTAATAAAAGGCACTGAATCCCCTAAAGTTATTGCCAAAAAACATTCTATCATATGTTCATGATGCAGGAAAGATACATGCTGGGCATTGGAATAGATAAAATATACAGTAATAAGGCCGCCTGCAAAGCCTGCATAGGAGTGCATTACAATACGCACTCCTATACAGATGGCCGCGGTTTGGCCGCGTGAAATCTCGCACGGCAAACAAACCACGGCATGTCCTATTTTTGTGCGGGGCTCACCTGCAGACGAGCGGGTCGGATCCGGCGGCGGGAATTCTCGCCGTGGGACCCGACCTGAGCGCCTGCAGAGACGAGCGCATACTCACCCGCGCCTGGCGGCCCCGGCTCTTTCCCGCGCCCGGCGGCCAGGTGAGTGACATATCTGTGCGAGGCTCTGCGAGCCCCGCACAAAAATAGGACATGCCGCGGTTTGTTTGCCGCACGACATTTCGCGCGGCCTAACCACGGCCGTCTGCATAGAGTGCGTATTGTAATGCACTCCTATGCAGGCTTTGAGCGGCGGAAATCCCGCCGCGGGATTTCCACCCGTGTGCAGGCGGCCTTAGGAAGAGAAAATTGTAATGTCTATTTGCCATAGAAAAGACCAACATTGACAGTACCTCAAAATTAGTGAGAATATCCAGGGGTGTCTAGATACACAGACTAAGCATTCGCTAACTATCATATGGGCCTTCTCACTGTGATATCATACTGTATATAAGGTTGCCATCAGCTGGTAAATTGAGACTGTGATTATGTTAAACTCAAGTTAAAGGAGTTGTCCAGTTGTAAACTACTGATGGCCTGTCTTGAGGATAAGTCATCAATAGTAAATCAGCAGGGGTCTATCTCCCTTTAAAGGGGTTGTCCAGTTGTAAACTATTGACGGCTAATGGGCCATTTACACGGGACGATTATCGCTTAGTGTAAATGCAAAAAAGACGTTTACTATTCGTTCACTATTCCTTATCGTTCACTTTCAGTCAGCATAAAAACCATCGCTAGATTGCGAGTTTATTGTCCAATGTAAATGCTCCCCACTCAGTGCTTCACATAGAAAGTGACGTGCTGAGCGAGAAGCCCGCGATCCAGCAGTGAAGCCTGTGCATCTAAACGCTCTGCACGAGCACCAATGACCTTAGCTGTGACGTTAGCACTCATGCAGTCGTTTAGACGACTGTCGTCCCATGTACATGACACATTATGCACAAAATAGGTCATCAATAGTAGATCAGCAGGGGTCTGCCACCAAGGAGCCTCCTGATCAGCTGTTTGCTGAGCTTTTGTGCTCCTACTGAACTCTACAGGAAGTATACAGCCCTGTTCTCACTGCAGTGGTCAGACTTGGTATTACAGGTATTCAGTTCAATGGGAACTTTGCCTGTAATACCAAGTCTGACCACTGCAGTGAGAACAGAGCTGTCTGCTTCCTGCAGAAATAAGCTCAGTGCATGAACACAGTGTCCCAGCAAACAGCTGATCAGAGAGGGTCCTTGGTGGCATACCCCTGCTGATCTACTATTAATGACCTATTCTGCACATAAGCCATCAATAGTTTATAACTACACAACCCCTTTAAAGAGGTTGTCCAGGAGTTTTACTGTTGATAACCTATGCTCAGGAGAATTGATCAGAAAGGGTTTGCTGCTCAGGATCTCCCTGAGCAGTGGATTGCTGGACCGCTATTAATGTGGACAGCGCTGGAAGCAGATGGAGCCATCAACATTGCAGCAGCCTGGTTTAGTTCTTCAGGCACAGCTCCTTTTGAAATCAATGGGAGCTGTGCCTACAGTACAAACCCGGGTCACTGCAATATGGACAACACTATCTGCTTTCAGTGGATTCCACACTGATAGCAGGCACAGCAATTAGCTGAATGGCAGGGATTCGGAGCAGTGTATCCCTGCTGATCAAATACAGATGGCCTATCCTGAGGATCAGTCATCGAAGTAAAAAGATCCAGACAACCTCTTTAAGGCTCAGATTTTTCTCCAAAGACAAGATGGCAGCCATAGTTCTATAGTCATTTGCTGTTATCGGTTGATCTGTGCCAGCAGATCAATGAAATGAAGTACCGATGGTGTCATAACCTTAACTAATTAGTCTGAGCAGGCAGCATCCCTCTCTGGAGGGCCAGCATGTTCACATGTACAAGTGTTATTTTAATTGACAACATGTAATACTTAATTTCCCAAGTGGTGGCAAAACAGGGGAATTGGATACTTATTACCAGTGTCCCCAGCAGATAACATCTGATCACTGGATGTCCAAGCAGTGGGACAATGTCCAAGCACCTTATGTTTTGGGGATGGGGGCCTTCGAAAGAAAATTAACAATAATTTTAAGTACTTAAAATATTTAGAATATGAATATATGATATAGATTATATATATAAGTTTGATCAAACATTTAGATTCCGGCACATTTGTTAAACAAATACCACAAGATATCTTTCCCAAACACATTTTCAATACGAATTCAAAGGGAGAAAAAACTCTTCCTGTCAAAACTCCCCCGCACACTTGAAAAAAAGTTTATCAAGTAGAGCTGAATAGAACAGCTGAAAATGTTGAGTGCAAATGTCACCTCATGCGACACAGCGGACAAAGTGTATTGTGACTATTATTAAATACAGTTTAAATGGCTCTAGCAATTCTCTTTTAAGAATTTATGGTTGAAAATATACGTAGAGCACAAAGCGTTACCCAATACAAGAATGATTCTATTATATCTGTAGTAAAGGATGCAATGGGGAACGTACCATAGAGGCAATCTATATAGCTGCTATGGGGCCCTTAGAGAGAGGGGGCTCAGTCAAGCGGGTGAGAAGCTGTATGGGGATGTGGTACAATGAAAATTGGATGGGGCATCAGGAATTCTTGACATTGGGGATTACAAAGCTAATGATATGGGATGAGCGAGCGTACTCGCTAAGGCAAACTACTCTAGCGAGTAGTGCCTTATGCAAGTACCTGCCCGCTCGTCTCTAAAGATTCGGGTGCCGGCGGGGGGCGGGGAGCGGCGGGGAAGAGCGGGGAGGAAATCTCTCTCTCACTCTCTCCCCCCTGCTGACTCCCACAACTCACTGCTCACCCCCGCCGGCACCTAAATCTTTAGAGACGAGCGGGCAGGTACTTGCATAAGGCACTACTCGCTCGAGTAGTTTACCTTAGCGAGTACGCTCGCTCATCTCTACTAGTGATCTTAAGTAGCAACTCAAAAGAGGACTCATTTTTCTGTCTTCCTCTATGTATGCCACCAGTAGGATCAATGGTATCCCAAATACCATATGTACTGTATGCAATGGAGAATATATACATAGAAAGCCGTGACTTGTTTTATTGGGAAAATAAGTAAAAAGTAGCGTTACTGTAATATCTTCTTTCTATTTTAGGTATCTTCAAAAGTTTAATATAAAGTCAAGAGATAAAAAAACAGTTCACATGCATATGATGAATATACCATGTGGACAAGAAGTTGCTTCATGCACAGGATACTAGGTCAATCCTCTCCAGCCTCGGCAACAATTAGTGAACTTTGTAAACTTGTATCCAGCATCAGACAGGAAAAAAATTTAATTCTCCATTAAATCATATCTTATTTGAATAAGGATAAAAGCCGACGTAGCGACATGGCATGAGCAATGCTACATGTTTCAGACCTTCATAGTGGGGACTTTCTTCATGGCCATGATTTTATGGAAGAAATATTTTCCCTCTCTGATGCAGAATAGAAGTTCACAAGTATCTTTTAAAACTAGATGACTTGAACTATTTTTTTCATTTATCGTTAACCTTGGGTGCCACCTCCTGATTTTAGCACCAGCCTACAATATGTTATTATTAGCCATGGGAGGCCACAGTAAGGCGCAGTGTAAGGGGCTTGAAGGCATAGGCATTCAGAACAGTATTACTAAATAATATGGGTATTGATAATGTGCATTCTTTCCTGACATCCATTACAGTCAATTAGTATGAATGAACTAAAAGTATATAATTTATATATCACAAGACATTACATAATGCATTCAGTAACATACTTTTCTGGATAAACATTGTATACACCTAGAAGACAAAAAAAAAATTAAATAGCTAATAAAGATAATTCTCATGCCAGCATGAAAACAATCATCTCTCTAAATCAATGCTTAAAGTTTGGCTTCCAACATATGAACACATAGTACTGCTTGTGACATTCTGCTCTATTAGTTGATATATAAATAAGGCACTTATGTACGACCACACATTTTAAAAAGGGTTTACAGTACCTGAATACCCAAAAATGTCAAACACTGAAGGCAAAAACATTGGGATTAGCCATTTTGTGAGTTTTGCAGCTGCCAAGATTAAAAAAAATTACAGGTGAATATCAAGGACCTTAAAGGCTCCAAAATAGGTTGCTTCCTGAGAGGGGTCCAATAATGCTGCATATGTGGCCTTGATAAATATTTCCTCTCCAGCAAGTAACTTGAAAATGCCTCCTTGATAGACCGAGTAGAAGTTGTACACTTCATCTTTAGACCACACTGCAGTACTTCCACCCTTCAGTAAGTATTCAGGCTGTCGTCCACTCCTTGATTTACAGACATAAATCATGAGCTGCATAGGTTCTTGAGTGATCTTCTTTAACACTTTATGATGTCTAAAGCAAATATTAGCATACACAAAATAATATCCATCTTGTAGGACTCTTAATGTTCCATTGTTGTAGCTCATATTTTGTATATTTGCCCAACCTTCTTTATGATTCCAAGACCGTAGGTGCACTACGCCATGGTCACCTTAAAAAAATATATGTAGTCAGTATGTGATACTACTGGTATCCAACAACTCTAAAATGCAAATTAGTGAAGACATTTTGAGATTGGTAGGATCGGTGTTAAAATATATGAAATATTCCAACTGAAAGATTATCTTACTGAGCAGCCTGCAATTCTAATATTTATTTAGCCTCAGGTCAGTTAGGGTGGTCTCATTGATGAACTGAATGGCTGTGATTGATTCATCAAGCGCCAGCTTTGATTGGCTGGTGCTCGATTCAATCACAGCTCTCGTTTGCTGGAGGCAGGGGAATTAAGAGCCCCGTTACCAAGAAGAGAATCTTCTGTCAGTGCGAGGACGCTGCAGCCTGCTGCAGCACCAGGGAGGCCAGCGCGAGGGACAAAGATGCAGGGGCTAGGTGAGTATCGCTCCGTGAATGGAGACGGAGTGGGCCAGGGATTATTCCAGCCAGTCAGCCTCCATTCACAGTAAGCAGGTTGCTCATGGATGAACAACTGCCAATTTACACAGCCAATCTTCATTTGCTTTTTATGCCTGCATGATACAAACAAATTATTGCTCGTTGTTCAGATCGTGCCGGCATTTATGATGAATGATTATTGTTCATATTACTGCGATCCAGCAAAACTGAACAGTGTAGACAGCAGCCATTCACTTTTGAATGACTGTCTGCTTACTGTGAATGGAGGTGGGAGTGGGAGAAAAGAGAACACTCCAGCTCCATTCCGGCAGCGCTGTGAACAGTGCCAGTAATACTGGCCCCTCTGTAACTGCACAGGGGTGAACATCACTAGGATGAGTGTCAGGAATTGTTTGTCTGACAGTTCGTCCTGCCTAAGGGGACCATTAGGACTAGGGTGACCAGAGGAAAGATATTAGTCCTAATATAGTTAAAGGGACTATCCCAAGATAGCTGAGATCCCGAGTCCAAGAACAGGAGTCCTGCTTCGGTATTATTGTATCTTGACGCCACCAGGAAGTCCTGGTGGAGTCAAGATTGACAGGGGGGTGAGGCCCCCTGAACGTGATTAGCTGCACATCTTAGTTGCCTAGAGGTCCTGGAAGGCCACTAATGCTGCAGAAGGAAGTGCTTCACTAAAGGATGCCAGGCTGCACCTCTGTTTCTTGACGGCCACCGCTACTGCCCAGGATTTCCCCTGCTGAAACCCCCATTGCCTGGCAGCAGAGCAAATGCCAGCACCCAGCTGTCTGTAGCAGCGCAGAGCACCTTCACCATTACTGACTGCAGAGAGAGTTGTGTGTAGGCTGTTTACCGGAAGCAGCGCAGAAGCCACTCCACTGCCCCTTGCCAGATATGTCAGACATTGCGGTGGGCAGCAGGGAAGACAGAGCGCCGACTCTCCCATAACTCACACAGGCCATGCAGACATACAGCAGCACGGGCAGCGGCGCCATACACTCCATGCGTCGCCAACACACTGCATCAGGACAGCACGGAGCGTACAGCCGCAGGAGACGGTAACTTACAGCATGTGGCGGCATAGAACAGCAGGAGGAGGACACTTGGAAGGCCACATCAGGGACTCAACTGCGGCGGAGAAATGTTACTTACAGCCTCCAGATGCATGCAGGTATACCAGGATGACAGGTGTGAGGCCACAGCGCCAGGACAGCGGTACAGGCCTGTAGCTGTCCAGGTCTGTTCACTCACATTGCACTTCGTACGCCTCACATTAACCCACTTTAGCACCTTCAAGGACCTTTGTACCTTCACCCTATCGGGAGCTAGGGGTGTGACAGGAGCGTTCCTCCTGTCAAGCCCCTAACTTCTGGTGGTGTCAAGATACACTAATACCTCCTGCTTCTCCCCTCCTCCTCACTGTGGGCTTGCTGCAGCCCAGCAGTGAGGAGGAGATTGAATGGTATGGTGGTCGCATATGCACAGTGCTGCTCTATTGAGCTTCAGATAGGGGCTAACAGAGATAGCCGAGTGCACATACAAGTCTATTTCTATCAGCCTCTGTGAAATTAATAAAGAGACACAAAGCACGTGCAACTGCCTCTCTGTTCAGTATGATGTCATTGTGGGTGGGTACCACAACCCCACAGTGGCATGAAAAGGGGGACATGGTGAGACCCCCACCAATCAGACTTTTATCACCTATCCGCAGGATAGCTGATAAAACTGTCTTAGCAGTACCGCTTTAATTAAACTTACAAAGCAGAAACAAAAATGGCTGATATAACAGGAGAAGAACTGCACATTTCATTATTTGACGATGGATTGGCCATATTTCATTATGAAAATTAATTTTGTATTTTCTGTGAAATAGCCATTAAAACTGAATATAGAAAGAAGAAAGTAGGCAGGAGTTTGAGTTTATTTTCAAATCCTGGACCGCAATTCTGTAAACTGTTTGCATTAGTAGTAGTTCCAATAAAAAGAAACAAGAAGGGCCATGAACTTATGTACCTACATGGTGGTTAAATATGCAGATTTATGCAGAAATAACCCTCACCGATCTCATTCATAAAAGTTCTGATAAAAGCAAGCATTAAAAAACATTTAAATGAGACCTTGTTGAAAAATGCTTTTGCTCAGACATTAGTCAAGTGGTTGAGTGGTCAATATTTATTTAGGACGGGCAGACTGGAAGCCAGCAAAAATTATAGATTTAAAGTGGAATATAAAAAGCTCCCAACAACTTTTTGGCAAGATGTGCTATGGTTTGGTTAAAATCAAGTAATAATTTTAGCCAAGTTATGGTCAGTATATTACTATGTGCACTCATGGACCTTATGTCTGGGTGGTCAAATAAGATTGCTCAAGTGACAAAATGCCAGATTTTAGGAAGAGTCAGAAGAAGCTGAATAGAAGTTCAGTAGAAATAAAAGTGCACTGGACACTAGACCATGTCATCTGCTCATTTTCCACTAAAAATAAGGTTTGATGAATGCTTGTTCAGCGAACAGCTATCTTGCCCCATACACATGCACGCTTGGCTTGCTTTCTAAATGCAGAGTAGAGAAAGCCGCTGCCAAAGGAGTCTGGCAGACAAATCTCCCAGAGAACAAAATGAATCAGGCAGTTGCAATTCAAATTGATATAAAATGCTGATTGGTGGCGATAGTTGGGGTTCTGCATAGAACTTTGAATATTTTGAAAAGAACATAAAAAGTACACTTTTGTTATGTGTAGGGGCAACTATTTTTATATAACCTACCTGAAGTACTGTTACCCAATGTAAGATGCGCAGCTGGCCATGTCTGGTAGTTATTACTCCTTGACAAAACTGGATCATAAGTAGCTAAAAATAAAATGGAAATAAATTGTTGCCAAACTGTTATAGCAGGTGTACAATAATAAGTGTAAATAACAGCTTACCATTTCCTATATGAAACTGCCTTTGTGCACTTAGCCCTTGTAATGCCTGTAAAGTTCAAAATACAACATGTTATAAAAAAAAGAATCTTCCAATGAAGTGCAGGTAATACATTGCATCAACAGTCCAATCATCCAAAACATAAAAAAACCTGCCTAATATAGTCTGGTCCCCTTCATGCAATCAAAATAGCTCTGATTCATTTAAGTATGGACTCTACAAGACCTCTGAAGGTGTTCTGTGGTATCTGGCATCAAGATTTTAGCATCAGATCCTTCAAGTGCTACAAGTTGCGATTTTGGGCCACAGATCAGACTTCTCCTCCCAGCACATCACAGATGCTTGATTGGAAAGCGATCTGGGGAATTTAGAGGCCAATTCATCACCTTGAACTTTATAGGAGGATTTATCATTGCGAAACTGGGGTAAAATAGTCTGGAAATTTGGTGCAAACCCTACGTGCTCTAAAATTTTGCAGCCTTTTAAAATATGTGCGCTCATGACTGTTTTACAAAAAGAGAGCATGACTTATAGGCATGGGTGTGGCCAGACCAACTTTACAAATTAAAGTATAATTTATACCAGAAACTGGCATAAATTATACATAAAATCCAATTCTGTACCCCAAACACGTGACGCAACTGCAAATTTTGAAGAAAAAAGAAAGAAAATAGGAACTTTGCGGCATATTATACTCTGAATGAATTGCTTGTACATTTTTAAAACCCCAAAGACATGAGATGATGAATGTAAAGAACTACAGCTTCTTGCCAAATCTCAAACCCCATTAAGGGCTGAAATCCTGGAAATTAGGATTATGCCAAGTGGGGGAATATGTAGTGCACCCTATTATTTTTTGCAAAGATTTAAACTTTAAACATACTCTAAGTATTAGAGTCAATGCTGGCAAACCATGCCCCAGGGCCTGAAACCTCCCCACCTCCAGGGTCGACAAATGGGAACCAGACCCAACCACATGATGCAAAGACACATCTATGAAGTCAGAGGACTGCCAGATTCACCACCCATTAAAATGCTGATATTTGGCAGCCAAATTATATATATATATATATATATATATATATATATATATAAAATATACATATGAAAAGGGGTTTGGAAGCACTAAGCCACCCACATCCTTGGTCCTCTGTAACAACTCCAACCTGATTTGTGTTTGTTTCTTCCACCACACCAAATTCCGAAACAGAGAATTAATATAGTAAAACCTGTCCAGTAGAATCCATACTGGTGAATTATGCAGGACATACAATAATTGGTAATGAAAGAGAAATAGCTTGAGGATCAACAACTCCAAAAAATGGTGATAATGGTACAATATAAGTACTTATGTTGTCATACCAGCACCTACACTTTAGACACCATGAGCTACATCTGCAGCCTGGTTCTGTCCACACAGTTTCCTTATTGGCCGTGCTGGTATGGCAACATAAATACTCACCGTAGCCATCCAGCATTTTATGCCTTAGCATTTACTGAAGAAGAGGTCTATCCTTGAAATGGGTTTTTCTGCTGGTTATACTCCTCATTTAATAAAATCTTCTTACCATCATCACCATTTTTTGGAGTCATTACACCTTAAGTGATTTTTCTTTCACTTCCACAGTGTAATCCTCGACCTGTCTTGTACAGGTATACATCTGCCCAGCAGCACCTCACCCATACACTTATACCACCATTCCGCAACAAACTGTATATCCACCCATGGAGCAGCTCCACCACTCTCTTTTTACCCATACAATAATTGGGGTATTAAAATAAAATTTGATCAGATTCACCCGTCCTACCATTCACCCGTCCTACCACAAAGAGTCCCAATTTACACTACGCTGATACCTGCCTTTTAAAAGTGAGTAGCAAAGGTTGCAAATTGAGGGTCTCATACTCCAACAGGGAGGCAGAGATGTTAATACCCAAGTATTTAAATTGAGATACACATTTTATTGACCTACTACTCACCACTGGGGGATTTAATAATGAGTCTTACAGGAGCACAACAGATTTGCCCCAATTAATAGAGAACCCCGATAGCACACCAAAATGGTCTATGAATAAAATAAGCACCTGCAAGGGCACACTCATATCCCCTATAAACAGGAGCGTATCATTGGCATATAACACCACTTTTGCAATATGAGTGTGCCATTGAAATCCAACTATTTGGGGGCCAAGTCTAATCGCTGCTGCTAGCGGTTCAATGGCAATGGCATTCCTTGCACCATTTTAATAAGTAATAGCCACTGCACACTAGGAACACCCCATCTGACCCGATGTTTTGGAGAGCTGCTCTGACACATCACAATTTGACCCCTGTAAAAATCAAGCAAAACTTTAGGCTTGCCCAATTTTCCAGATTAGAACACAAAGATTTCTGACTGCTCACTTGTTGCCTAAGATATCGCCTCTTAACAGGCACTATGGTCACAAGATAAAATGTTAGTCATTTCACATGTGAGTGCTTTTAATATAATGGCTGATAAGTGCATATGGCTTGTCTAGATGGTCACTAATATGTATCTGTACTTTTACAACTACTTCTATTTTAGTGAACTGTTATGATAATAGCTTGTGGTGTTTATCCATGAACATAGAACACTACAGGTATGAGTTAACCCCTTGAGTGGCACGCCCGGAAATTTTCCGGGACGAGCTCCACTGCCGATAGTGATATAGCCAGGAAGATTTCCGGGCTATGTATCACTATGTGAGCTGCAGAGCACAATGCCACAAGCTGTGACATTGTGCTCTGCCTGCACTCTCCCACAGAGAACAAAGCAAGGGCTTTGAGCAACAGAAGCAGAAGATGTTGCCGATATGCCGGCAATCTCCTGCTTCTAAGTCTCCTGCTTTGTTTATAGGTCCATCGGCTTGTCAGAAGCAAGCCGACTGTCTCTGTGGCAGGGAGAGCTGGTGCTTGGCTGTCAGAGGACAAGCAGGCACCAGCTCTTACAGCAGAGATCAGAGAAAACCTCTGATCTCTGCTGTGTTAACCCTTTACATGCTGCAGTCTATGTGACTGCAGCATGTAAAGAGCTGTCACTGCAGCATGTAAAGGGCTATCACCATCGGACCCCCGTAAAGTGATCAGGGGGTCCTGATGGGTCCCTGTGGAAGTCCCCTAAAGGGGCAAAAAATTTTTAAAAAGTTAAAACAAAAGTAAAAAAATTATTTAAAAAAATAAAAATAAGAAACACTTGTCTCCCATTACTTTGTAAAAAATTGAAAATAAAATTACACATGTGGTATCCCTGCATCATAATGACACAGAGAAGGAAGTTAGTACATTATTTAACCCCTTAATGACATGGCCCCTTTTTTTCTTTTTTCCCCCATTTCTTTTTTCCCCCAATCTCCCTACAAATGTTTTTACAAAAGTTATGCAATACATTATATATACCCAAAAATGATGCCATAAAAAAGTACAACTTGTCCCGCAAAAAACAAGCCCTCATATGGCCTGGTCAATTGAAAAATAAAAAAGTTATGGCTCTTGGAACGCAACTGAAAAATTAGTTGAAATTCAATGATTAGACCATTTAAGAAACCTGCCGTGGTGGGTACGACAGGATGGTAAGAAACCCGCCACTCAAGGGGTTAAGGGATCAGTAATGAAATTGCTACAATGTTTTACCTTTTGTTCACAAGTTGTGATATATTGTTGCATACTCTAATAAAAGAATTCTAAATTTACAGATAGTAATAGTATATCAGTGACTAAATTATGCAGCATGAATATTTGCTTAGTTCACTTGCTAACTATGAAGGTCTATGCATTATGCAATGTGTATATTCAAATTTCAATATATGCAATGTATGTAGAGTTTAACTGTTTTTAGGTTGAATTCACACACACTTACATTAGTGATCTGCAACGTCTAACTCTCTAGCTGTTTTGAAACTATACATCTATCTCGATTGCTAACTACAGAATCGAGAAATTTAAGTCCCATATGAGTTAATGGGGCCAACAAGAAGAATCTTCTTCTTGTGTCAAAATCTATAGTCTAATGCTCAAACTTACAAGAAACTGTACAGTTACTAAAAACTAAGGAGCACAAGCTTATATGGACACCTTAAATATAGTACTAGTCGAATTACCAAATGATTTAGGTGATTAAACTAGTACTATATGTAAGGTGTTCCTACAGTCAGAAGTGGACACTTGTTGAGCACTTTAATTTTTAGTAACTGTATGACTGCAGAAGCGGTTTATGATGGCTAGCAGGGATTGCAGTCAGTAGGTCAGGGAGCATGTTATCAGGCGGAGTACAGAGGGCTTTGTTTAGGGAATGCAGTATGCCTCCCTGAAGAGGTGCATTTTTAGAGCACGCCTGAAGTTCTGCGAGTCCTGGATTGCCCGGGTAGCCTTTGGTAGTGCATTCCACTGGACTGGTGCTGCTCTGGAGAAGTCTTGGAGGCGGGAATGAGAAGTTTGAATTAAAGGGGTGCTCAGTCTGGTTTCCTTAGCAGAGCGGAGAGCCCAGGCTGGGTGATGGATTGAGATGAGGGAAGCAATATAGGGGGGTGCTGCGCTGTGGAGGGCTCTATGGATGAAGGTAGTGAGTTAAATTGAATTCTGTTTTTAACGGGCAGCCAGTGCAGTGACCAGCACAGGGCAGAGGCGTCCGAGTAGCGGCTGGACAGGAAGATGAGAGTCTGGAGCAGGGAAGGCTGATCAGCAACGAGTTGCAATAATCAAGCCGAGAGTGGATGAAGGCAACAGTAAGTGTTTTTAGTGTGTCCACAGTGAGAAAAGAGCGAATTCTTGCGATGTTCTTGAGGTGCAGCTGACATGTTCGGGCCAGAGATTGGATGTAGGGGGTAAAAGAGAGATCAGAGTCGAATATGACCCCAAGGCAGCGGGCATGTTGTCAAGAAGTTATGGTGGCGCCACACACTGAGATGGACATTTCAGGATGAGGTCAGTTAGTGGAGGGTGGAAATACCAGTAAGTCAGTTTTAGAGAGGTTTAGGTAGAGAGAAGACATAGTGTTAGAGACAGCGGACAGACAGTCGGTGATGTTTTGGAGGAAAGGTGCAGAGATGTCACAGGAAGAGGTGTATAGCTGGGTGTCGTCAGTATACAGGTGGTATTGGAGGCCAAATCTCCTGATGGTTTGTCCAATAGGGGCTGTGTAGATTGAGAAAAGTAGAGGGCCGAGGACCGAGCCCTAGGGGACCCCAACACCAAGGGGAAGAGGAGGGGAGGTAGAGCCAGCAAAGGAGATGCTGAAAGAGCGGTCAGATAGGTAGGAGGAGAACCAGGAGAGAGCAGTGTCCTGTAGGCCGATGGAGCGAAGCATACTGAGGAGGAGTTTGTGGTCAACAGAGTCAAATGCTGCGGAAAGGTCAAGGAGGATCAGTAGGGAGTAATCGCCCCTCAATTTGGCTGTCAGTAGGTCATTGGATACCCTTGTAAGGGCAGTTTCAGTCGAAGGTTGAGGTCAGAAGCTAGACTGTAGGGGGTCTACGAGAGAGTGCTCTGATAGATATCTTACAAGGCGGGAGTAAAGCAGGCGTTCAAGTAGTTTGGAGATGAATGGGAGATTAGAGATGGGTCAGTAGTTGGCAGCATCAGTTGCATCTAGAGTTGGCTTCTTTAGCAGTGGGGATATGATGGCATGTTTGAAAGAAGAGGGAAAGATGCCAGAGGTCGGAGAGAGGTTGAATATAGTGGTGAGATAGGAGATGACCACTGGGGAGAGGGATCGGAGGAGGTGTGAGGGGACGGGGTCGCTAGTGCAGGTAGTGGGGCGAGCAGAGAAGAGCAATTTGGAGACTTCTTCCTCAGCCGCTGGTCTGAGTACAGACAGTGAGCAGGAGCTAGATGCAGTGCTGACAAGACTAGGGTCAGGGCTAGTCCAGGATTGGGAAGTTATTTCCTAACGGATGTCATCAATTTTCTTTTTGAAGTAAGCAGTAATTCGACTAGTACTATATTTAAGTACAGTCGAATTACCAACTATACAGTAGAAACATCAGTTTCCCTTCTCTTAAGAAGTTTAAATTTTCTCTGCAAAGCAGCTCATATTCTTTGGCGCAAAATGCAGTGCTAATTTTATTAACATGGTATTTGCAATCTTCTATTTAGGAAACTTGATAATATGTCAAGCGAATTAGCTTTAGCAATGAAATTATTCAATATGACAGACAGAGAATGAACATGGGAAAGAAACAATTGTAAAACTCTTCTACGCAGGAAGTAGAATCTTAAAGCGTAATCCATCATTTATTTCAGTGCAGATACCTTTTGTACTGCTCCCTTGAATGCCAGCTGTATTCCTTCACATTCATTTCCATCCTGTTTAGCAAATGTATCCATAGTGGGTGAAGCGTCCCTCATCAGAATAGAACTCCAACACTGAAGCGATTCCACCTGTTAAAACAATATTGAGCTATCAAAATGTAAAAATACAGACCTTGACTTTGTGGTGTTAAAAAAAGCCCAAAATTACTACAATTCTGTTATCTAGAAGGGGGTCAGAAACGCTCTTTTCTCCTTAGGGAGAGCAACTATATACTATAAACTAAGTGAGGAGACTCAAATGGCCACGCATACTCCTCTGGGTAATATTCAAATAAGGGAGATGGAATAAATCCTCCACAGTGCCAACCTATTGAAAGGCAGCATTCCTTCAAGTCAAAGTCAGACTTTTTATACAAGCCTTGTTACACTGACCAGGAATTAAAAGCAAAGCCAGACTCTATGTACATACAGCTGTTTCAGGGTTTTTGACCTTCATCAGTGTAGAGTAGGAGTACTAAGGAGAAAAGAGCGTTTCTGACCCCCGTCCCAGGCCTCTCACTAGCAAAGCCAGACTCCTACTGTACACTGATGAAGGGCAAAAACCCTGAAACAGCTGTATGTACATGGAGTCTGGCTTTGCTTGCAATTCCCAGTCATTGTAACAAGGCTTGTATAAAAAGTCTGACTTTGACTTGTAGGAATGCTGCCTTCCAATAGGTGGCACTGTGGAGGATTTATTCCATCTCCCTTATTTGTTATCTAGAAAACATTGTTTAACTGAAAAAAGATAAAACACGTAAAATAAGTTTGGTTGGACCATGATAATCCCATTATTTCTAGTTTAAATATGGAAATACACAGTACATATACATGGTGTTTACAGCATAGATTACTTGAGGTTGGTTTTTCAAATTCCAGAATCCCTCAGTTAAACCTCACTTATAATTACCAGGGCTTGTCATTACATCAGGTCAGTAATATGATATGACCCATATATGAATTCTTGTGGAGTGGCAATGCTAAACATCAGTAATGTCCAATTTACAGTAGAAAGGCCCAAATCACACTTCTGTTTTTGTAGCTCTGTGAGATTACTTGCTTCATAGTAAGATGTGAGTCTTTGGTTGTGAACACAGTTTTCCTCTCCCAGAGGGCTTTACACAATCAGTAATTATAGAGTACACAGAAGTAACATTTTCCAATGAATGCTATATATTTGTAGAAATGTAACACTGTATTTGACTTCCATTGCTCTATTAATTTGTACATATTAATGTTGTGTGTATTGGTAGTAGAATATCTATTGCCTCTTGATTGAATTATATGGAAATCACCTTTTTTGGGAATAATCTATTGAATTGTCTAGTATAGAATGACTTTTATTCAACCATTAGAAATTCCGGGTCTATAAATTAAATAAGATTAAATTTGAGTCAAACCATATATAGCAAATTGTATCTAGGGTATAATAATAGTGTGGAATTGTGGAGATCTGGACCATTAATGCAAGAATACATTTGAGGAATATTAGCAGATACACATGAATGCTTGCATAATCACTGAAGTAATTAATATATATAATACGTACTTGTAACACATGTTAGACAAAAGTTAACTAAAACAGAGGTCAAGTATATATAATTATAGGCGAAGGAAGCACAATTTGAAAGGTCTTTAACAGGCAAAGTTTCTCTACCACTTCCTCTTCTTGAACTCAAAAGGAAACCAACCAAAAGATGCAAAGCTCACAACCCACCATGGGAACCTGGTTTTGCCTGTGAGAGCTTCCACACAGCACAATATCCTGTCAGATCTGATCACAGCTTCTTTTAGTCGTACATGTAAACACAACCACTACCGGTGTGGAACTGCACCCGCTTGCTAGAAGCACTTTTGCCATACTTCAGGCACATTTCTAGAAATGTGTAATGTATACGCCATGTACAATTTGTACCATTAGAAGCTGGAGATGTATGTTAAAATGACATGTAACAAGGGAATTTGCTAAGACTGGCTATCTGTATGTTTTAAACCTATTTTACACCTTTCAATGAAGTTGGTGTATCTCTGCCTGC
The DNA here is from genome assembly GCF_035609145.1 of Eleutherodactylus coqui. NCBI lineage: Eukaryota > Metazoa > Chordata > Amphibia > Anura > Eleutherodactylidae > Eleutherodactylus > Eleutherodactylus coqui. Next base: position 429,485,488 of record NC_089837.1, on the reverse strand, counting down.
CTGTGCCCCCGCAAAATTCGAATCTACGATACTACGCAAAGATTTTAGGCAGGTGTGCAAACTATGCTGCAAAGTAAGAATGGTTTAAAAAAATAAATAAATAATATATATATATATTAGTTTATTTTTTTCAATTAACAAAATATAAAGTGAATGAACAAAACAGAAATGTAAATTAAATGAAATCAATATTTTAGTGTGACCGTCCTTCGCTTTCAAAACAGCATCAATTCTTCTAGGTAATCTAACACCAGGGGCATCACTAGGCTTTTAAATCAGGGGCACAAGCCATGGCATACGACCCCCCTTCACAAAAAAAACCAACATACATTCATGGATAATATTGCTGTTTTACCAGAACTACACATCATCATCATACAGTAATTAAGGCTATAAGCACCTGTAGGGGGCAATTTTGTTTTGCTTAAAAGCAGTGGTATTTTGCCTTAGAGAAAAAAAGGACAGAAACCAAATGGACGTCATTGTAGTCAATAGGGTCCATTAGGTGCTGTTCAGCTTCCGTCATAAATGGATCCGTTCAGCAAGTAGACTCAGTTTTTCTACTCCCATAATAGAGTAGGAAAATGAAAACCATAATGCCAACGTACATGAAGCCTGAAGTTATTGCCTGACAGCAGTGGCTTAGAATAGCAGGTTTTTTTTTTATGCTTTGCAGTCTATTAAAGGGTGTTGGTCTGGTTAAAAATTAACTTTTTAAATGTAGAGCCAAATGGATTAAAACAATAAAATAAACAGTACTGCAGCCATGCAATTCATGCAGCCACAGCATCACTGTCTATTCTCCTGGTATCAGTACTCATATCCTAGGTGCAAGGATATCAGAATTTCCAACACTGATATTGCGGCCTCTGATTGGCAGGAAGCAGTCAATTGACTTCCGCTGTCAGATATTGAGGAAGGGCTTATTCAGACAGGCGTATATCGGTTGGCCGATATACGCGGTCCCTCTCTGCAAGAGGAGGAGGCGGGCCTGGCAAGAAGGTGTGCACTGAGCTCCAGCCCCCTCTCCGGCCTCTCTCCACCCCTCGCCACTGTTTGCAATGGGAGGGGGTCGGGCAGGCAGAACTTAGAGAGAGGGCAAAGAGGGGGCAGGATCTCAGTGCACTGCTCCTGGCCCGCCTCCTACCCTTGCAGAGAGGGACAGCGTATATTGGCCGGGCGTGAAAACCCAACCGATATATGTCTGTCTGTATAAGCCCTTAATCGTAGGGCTGCAGTGCTGGATTGTTGATGTACCAATCATTTTAGTCATTTGGCTATATAGATTTTTAAAGTTCCTTTTAACTTGACAATCCCTTTAACCCCTTAGTGATGGCCTCATTGCCTTTTTACGTCCTAGCTAAGTCGACTTTAATCCTCAGGGACATAAAAACATGCATCCCCTGAGGATTAAAGCCACGTGGGCTGTGAACGAGACAGCTGCATGATGTTGGCTACGGCTAGGTAGCCGACAACCTGGAGCTGTCATCCTGGGCTGACAACCGAAGGTAGCCAAGAGCCTGGAGATGTTACGGGGGGCTGCGATGAGTGGTTCTTGGTCACAGTATCGTCATTATCCAATGGATAATGGCGATCACGTAAAAGCAAAAAAATAAAATAAAAGTTTCATGCGATTAGTAAGAGATGGAACTTTTTACCGAACCCCAACGCGATCCTCTTTCATGGACCTCACCCGGATTCTGCACATGTGTCTGTCGGCAAAATGCCAGACACATTCGCAGAGGCAGGGAAGGGCCCGGGAAATTTAAAATCTCCTTGCTCCTGGCTACCAGAGGTCACCGAGAGCCTGTAGCAGTGACTAGTGCCCTCGTTGAGCAGTGTCCGGCCATGTGATAAAAAGGTAGCAATGTACCAGAAGTCGGTCTCACACGACTGGATAAGAATTATGGATTCTGCATGTGTCTGATCCGCAGTAATACTCAGATCAATCAAATGCACTGGATTACACAATTCTGCTTACATCAGCAGGTTGGAATTACATAATCCATTCGCACAAAACAGAAAACAGCATGTTCTATTTCACCGGGGGTATCCTCAACATAGAGCTCATCGTGCTCCATGGTCGTGGATATACCCACAGCCTATACGCAACTACATTGTGTACGGGCGGTGGGTACCCGTGTCATTGCTAAGCGACGGTGTGGTAAATATAAACAACAAACTGTGTACTGCGCATGACCGCCTGTGTGAGTACACAGTTATGTGCAGTACATTAGGTAGCCGTAGGCGGGACTACAGCTGGGCTCACAGCTGCAAGCGGATTCCACATATGACAGCGTGAACCCGGCATCATTCAGATTGCTAACTATAATACGTAATTTACAAGGAACCCTGGGAACGTTTGCTCCCTGCAAACAAAATCTTAATTTTTTCCTTCTGTTTTGCTTAGATTCATTCAAAAACTGTGGGGTCAAAATGCGCAGTACACCCCTAGATGAATTCGTTAAAGGGTCTAGTTTTTAAAATGGGGTCAATTGTGTCGGTTATCTATTGTTTTGGCGAATGAAGGGCTCTACCAGTGTGCTATGGGGCTTCAAACACCTTCAAGCAAAATTTCTGTTCTGAAAGCCACTGGCTGCTCCTTTCATTTTGGGCCCCGTTGTGCATGCGGACATAATATTAGGGCGACAATGGGTATGTTTCTGAACACAGGACAAACAGGGGTATCCATTTTGGGGTGTAAATCCTCATTTTCATGTGCACTATAGAAAAAAAACTCTCTTTAAAATGACGTATTTGCAAATACCACCTAAATAAAGTACAATATGTAGCGAAAAAACAATGTCAGAATCACTTGGATATGCAAAACCTTTATGGAGTTATTCTATGTCAAAGTGACACATGTCAGATTTTCAAAATTTGGCTCCGTCCCTAAGGCGCAAACAGGCTTCACATTAAGGGGTTAATGGCCCATGCCCTGCCCTGTCTCACTTCTGATTTTTTTTAATTGGCACGCAGTCACTGCCTTGCACACCTCTTCCCCTCTAACTACTAGCATACAGCCACATTGCCACAGCACACCCTCCCACACCCACCTCTTGCCACTTGGCCAGTGATTGCTTCAAGAACAGCTTTTTTGGGGGCTTGGAACTTGCTATTTAAACAAATATTCTTTTTCCATACAGCACAGGGGAGGCAAAAGGTCTAGGGCAAGGCACTGCTGATTCAGGGCACATGCCACATCTAAGTGCCTAGCAGTGCCCCGATATGCACACAGTTTTTGAAGGAAGTCACCAGGGAGGTTGTTTCAAACTTCTTGAAGAACTAACCTCAGATCTTCTGTGGATGTACACTTGCTCAAATCCTTCTGCATCTTCCTGTAATCCCAGACAGACTTGATGATGTTGAGAACAGGGCTCTGTGGGACCATATCATCACTTCCAGGACTCCTTGTTTTTCTTTACACTGAAGAGAGCTCTTAATTACATTGGATGTATGTTTGGAGGTCGTTGTCTTGCTGCTGAATAAACTTGGAGTCAATCAGACGCCTCCCTGATGATACTGCCTGATCGAGAAGTATTTGCCTGTTTTTCTCAGCATTGAGGGCACTATTAATCCTGACCAAATCCCCAAATCCATTTGCTGAAATGCAGCCACAAATTTGCAAGGAACCTCCACCGTGCTTCACTGTTACCTGCAGACACTCATTATTGTACCGCTATCCAGCCCTTCAGCAAATAAACTGCATTCTACTACAGACAAATATTTAAAATTTTGACTCATTAGTTCAGAGCACCTGCTGCTATTTGTTTAGACCCAAGTTTCTAGGTTATCGTGCATAGTGGATTGGCTTGACCTTGTTTTTACATCGAAGTTATGGCTTTATCGACGCAAGTCTTCCATAAAGACCACTTCTGGCCAGACTTTTCTGACCATTAGATGAGTATACCTGGGACTCACAAGTTTCTGCCAGTTCTGACCAGATGACACTGTTGGGTATCTTCCAATTTCAAAGGGAAGTAAGCATAATGTGTTTTTCACCTGGTTCATTGGCCAATCACTGCATCTACAGTTCTCATCATTGCTCATTTCTTTATGCTTCTTCAAAAGAGCTTGAATAGCAAATTTTGAAACACCAATTCTGGTGTCAATAATAATAAATCTGTTGTACAGACGGTGACTCCGCCCACTTTTCTAAAGTGGCAAGAGATTAAAAAATACGTAAAAATAATGTGCACCATAATTTGAGACACCACAAACTGGCATAAATGGCTTATCACAAGCGTATTTTGATGCGCTTTTAAAGGCATATTAAAAAAAACAATTAAGAACCACACCCTCACTACAGCATTCTATTTGAAAAACGCAAAAAAAAGGAAAAAAAGAAGAAGCTACATGCCAAAACGCTGATGAGAAGAAATTGATAAAAGCTGGTGAAATTAGAAAAGTGGAATGGCAACCAACCAGTTTGCTGTTCTTTTTTTTTTCAAAGGGCCTTTCCCTGTGGAAAAAAGGTGCAATCTCATTTGCACCATTTTCAATAAATTTCCCTCTATGTGTAGATAAATATTCATATGTTCCTATAAACTTTTGGCCACAGGACCAAAAATAAAACTCACCAAAATGCTGTACGAGAACTCGCCTAAAACTCGGCATACAGATAAGATAACCTTTTATTCTCATTTTCTCACTGCAGGGTTTTTATTAACTATGTTAATTCTATAGAAATACTTTATGCAACGTTTTAAAAGTGATATCTAACCAATTGTAGCAGTATTTTGACCATATTATGACAAGACATAACTGATTGGAAAATAAAGTTATGCTAGGAAGAATTAACCCTTTCCAATCCAATTTGTATCCTGGATTTCCTAGAGGGCTTACTCTTTTACTGCCGTCATACGACGTCGCTAAATGTTGGCTAACGCCAGTACTGCATGAGGTGACATGTTGGATAGGCTCCGACAGCAGAAAGGCTGGCAATATACAGTAAGAGAACCTCGACGGGTGTCTTCCAACATTGGAGCTGTACAGCCTTAAATCATAATGTCTTAAGACGTTAGACAGTGGATTGGAAAGGGTTAAAGGCAAAAGAAGAGAATAGCCAGTAATATCTGTTATATGAATGTATGCCAAATCATGAAGATGTCATTACGTTGTTTTGAGACCTAATTCCAAGACAATTTATACTAGTTAAACACTAATCATATTATAGCACATAATTACCATAATAAAAATATTTTCAATCTAAAGTACTGCCAACTACTGGACTGCTCCAGAACTGCAACTTTACAAAATGAGATCTAACAGCAGATGATTTATAGGACAAGCTCACTAGGATAGATTTCCACAAGATAAATGTAACTGCAAAGCTGGAATAATAATCTTAAAAGCCTGAGATTAACATTCTGTCTCTTCCACACATCCTGTGACTGATTTTTGTGGTTATAACATAAGCATGTAGAGTAGAGCTTGCAAAACCTTATAAACTTTCACTCATCTTTCATTTCTTTGTGGTTGTCCAACACATTCTTCTTACAAGAACTCAATCATTTTAAAGTGGAACTTAGCCTAAATATGTTAGAGAAACATCAGCTCTACTTGTCCATTGTTTTCTAGTTAAATCACACTTTTGACTAAAGTAAGTAAATAAAGAAAATATTAAATTTAGATGTTTAGGAGTAAGCAGATAATAACTTCTTATGTGTCACTAATCCCTGACCTGCTGGTCACAGAGGTGATGCTTGAAGTCTTGGGACTCAGTCCAACCCTATACCTAGCTCCACTACCTAACTATATTATTACATTACCATATAATGCCATCTTCACAGGGGCGACAAAGTCGTGCGATTTTGTTGCGCTGCTACAATGCTACAAATCGCATGTATGAGAAGCCCATGCTTTCCTATGGCTTCCTTCACACATGCGATGTTTTGTAGCATGCTACAAAACTACACAAAAACCTCATAGGTCCAGCGATATGTCTGCGACTCGTGAGGTTTTGTAGCCCATGGTTCCCTATGGAGCCTTCCTCTCTTTTGCATCGCATTTTAGTGCAATGCGATGCAACTTTGACAGTAGGAAATTCTACTGTCAAAGATATAATCTAAGCCCTAACTGCAGGGAAAAAAAATACACATACATCACCTTAGACGCACTGTCAGCCCGGCTGCATCTTCTCCCCGGGTCCCCGGCCCTGATCTTCTTCTTCTTTTCTGGCCAGGGATTTAAAAATCTCTGCCTCCTGGAAGCGCTGGCTGTGATTGGCTGACACTTAGCCAATCACACCAAGTGCTTGATGAATGGCAGTGATTGAACCAATCACAGCCATTCTTCGAGCACTGGCTGTGATTGGCTAAACGGCAGCCAAACACAGCCAGCTCTTCCAGGAGGCAGGGATTTTTAAATCCCTGGCCAGAAAATGAAGAAGAATTTCAGCGCCAGGACCAGGGAAGAAGCTACGGCGGAGCCCTAGACAGCGCGAGAGAGGTGATGTATACTTTTTTTTTTCTCTTTAGTTACAGCTTATTTTCGGGGTGGGGCTTATATTTCAAGCCCCCATCAACCCCCCCCCCCCCCCCCCCCCGAAAATCCCCCCCGGGTCCCCCGGTGATCAGATGACTGAAGTGACAATAGTGCTTAGGTGACTGCGGCGGACGCTTCAGTCAATACCAGGCACAGCGCTACACATTCTATAGTACCTCTGCCTGGTATGGCAGATCAATCCCATTCACTTGTATGGGATTGAGCTGTTCTTAGGCCATGTGATCAATGAACATGACATCACATGCCTGAAAAGGGCTGTGGTGCTCATGAAAGTGCCACGGTCTCTTCAGCTTTCACCAGAGATCTGAATTGGCGGGCTCAAACAGATCAACTATTGATGACCTATCCAGTGGGTAGGTCATCAATAGTTTACTCTGTAAAACCCTTTAAGTTATTCACCAATATAGGCTTTTAAATATCCGAGATTTAGCTTCACTTACAATAAACTGCTTAGACAAGCAAATAGTGATGCAATTTTTGTTATGTCATGTTGAATTAAAACTACTCTGTAGGAGACAATTCCATTGCAACCATACAAACACTTGATATATTCCTGGAACATGATAATGAGATATCTTGACTTTGGAAAAACAATTTACACATTCCATCTCAACATTTAACTTACCTCCACTGTGCCATTACAGAGTGATAGTAAATGTCAGACACAGGTGAGACCGTTGCTACCTGTAGTTTATATCTTATACGTCGCAAAGGAAAGATGAGAAGAACTCCTAGGCCATGTGCAGAACAATGAATTACAGCTCATTTTCAAGCTCTGAGTTATACAGAGCTGTAATATGGCACCCATATAAATCTACAGGGTCATACCTTATTTTATATGCCTCCAATTGTATACAGTAGGTTAGTATATAGAGATAGTATATAGAGCGCCTATAAAGTCCTTTGTCAGAAATAGAAAAAAAGGCCATTCTTTAAGGGACTTACCCAGAGAAAGTGACGCCTAAACACAAGTTAAGAGAAATATTTTAAGGAGGTATTTAAAGGGAAGGATGCTTATGTGGTCCTGAATTTAGCTTCATGATTCTTTGCTCCATTTCTTCTACTCGCTATACAAAGTAAGGTCAGTGGCAACTATTTGGAGCTCAAATTAATCTCACTGATCTAATTCTTCGGAAATTTGGCTATTTTATGTCATAGCGACCTCTTCCTTGGTCTGTGCCTGAAACACAATGAAGGGGCCGAAGCACCATGATCTCTTCAGTTGATCTGATATTAATTACCAAGCCTAGGTTATCAATATCTAGGTTCCAGTATAAGACATTAAAGGGTAACACCAAGTAAATGTGGGTTTTCTATGTTAGGTAAACATGATTCAAATTGTTTGATAGAGGATGTTGAAACATTGTTATCAAATTATATACTTAATTATATGTTTATTCAACTTTATTAGGGTTTTTACAAATAAAATGTACACAATACCAAGGAAGTCTTGAAGGACCATATAAAAAAGGAAAAGAAAACTAAACATGTTTATGTACAACTTCAAATACAACTACAGGTTACTGCTCTCTACCTTTATGATATACTGTGTTTCCCTGAAAATAAGAGCCTATCTTATATTAATTTTTGCCCCAGGAGAGACACTAGGTCTTATTTTCAAGGGATGTCTTATTATACTTATCCAGCAGGCTCGGTCCAGGTCCCTCCTGTGGCTCTCTGGAGCTCCGACGCACTTCTTGTAGTCCTCGGCCACCCACAGAAGATTGATTGGCATTGATTGTTTCCCGAGTGCGGCTCAGCCAATCAGAGCCATCGCTTCCTGAAGGTGGGATTAATGAATCCCGTAACCAGGAAGTGATCTTCTGTGAACGGACGAGGACTGCAAGAAGCGGGACGGAGCTCCGGAGAGCAGCAGGAGGGACCTGGACCGAGCCTGCTAAGTAATGTATTTCTTTTTATGTAATATTTGGCTTATTTTTGGGGTAGGGCTTATATTTTAAGCCTCCCAAAAAATCCTGAAAAATCACTACAGGGCTTATTTTCAGGATAGGTCTTATTTTCAGGGAAAGAGGGCAGTAAACTGCCGGGATAATACAGGGAATATAAGCCCTGGGTGGGCAGTCACCTAATGAGATATTGAGCCAGATACAGAGTAAGAAGATGAGATGATAATCCTCAAGGTAGTGGTAAGAGAGGGTAAGGAAGTAAATAATTACTAGAGAAAGGACAGTGAAAAAAGGAGAGGAGAGAAAAAGGGAAAAAACTGAGAGGGAATTAATTATGAGAAGAAGACAAGGGACTAAGAGATAAATGGTGAAGGCGAAAAGATCGAAATAGGGCCCCTTGCAACTGGGGAAAAGGGGCAGGTGTCACCTAATAGCTCAGAAGAAGAAACTAGGAGAACACGTTCTGGAACACCATAGAAGATTAAAATCCTCTCTAGATTGGAATTCAAAGATACAAACACAGATCCAGTCCCTTTCAATAAATAGTTGGGGAGAGGATCTGAACCCAGTCACAGGGTCAAATCCATGGGAAGAGCTCTTCCAGCTGGCATAGATTAAATGGCTGTGTCTATCTTCTCCTTTGTGAAATCAGTATTCAGTGCCCCCCTAGAGTCAGTATCAAGAGTCGGCAGAGCAGTCTCCGCTATTTAATTAGAAATGCACTCTTGCAACAAATTGTTCCCTAAGACCTTATTTGCACAAGCATTTTCACGCAGCAGTTTAGCTGCGATAAAATGTTGGCCGAAAAGGGGCGACCATGTAAAGCATTGGATTCCAATGCATTCATTAACATGAGCGATTTTTGGTCATGTGAAAAAATCGTTTTCGGTGGATGATTTTTCTCACTGCATGAAAAGATAAATCTTGACCTACCTTTACTGAAAAACACTAGAAGCTCCCATAGAAGCTGAAAAAAAAGGCGCGGGGGAGTGAGTTTACCTGCATCCAACGCTCATGAAAGAGGAGAGATGTTGCTATTTAAGCTATTCAAGCTATTAGAAGTCATTCCGAGGATTTCTGCCGACCGAAGAATTTCCGCACTGCTGTGTATTTTTCCCATGATATGCCAGTGTGAATGGACAAGAAAACGCTAATTAAGCTCGGGACTCGATAGCGGCTATTCTTCATTGATGTGATTTTCGCCTTCAATGCGGCCATTGTGAAAACGCTTACGCTCGTGTGAATTGTAATTGCCTAAGATTGTAAAGTTGCAAGTAGTACATTAGAAACACCTTGAGGATCTCTGTAGGATAATTATCCAAACCCACTGAGTTCTTAGTCCGAGTGATATAGGTATGTGCAGCCCGCGGACATTTCAGATGAAACAGGGGCCTGACAGATTTGTTAGAATATTCACAGTGAACGTGCTTGCAATGATCTGTAAAATGCAAGTATTTTTGGTCTAGCCTAGATTTAAGTTTGTTTCTAACCCAGAAAATCTGCTAGCATGGCTGGCAAAAGCATCTGTTTATGGGAGGTTCCCAAAGCATGGATCTGTTGGAGAAGACTAGATATTTAAAATGTGCCTTCCTTTTTAAGGCTCAGTGCCTCCCAGTGGGTGGGCAGGGATGTCCTATCGGAAGCGTGAATCGTCATGAAAAGATCATTATGTTCCTTTATGTTGGCCACACATACAGCGTCCTTTAGGAGTTTGTCGTTTAACTGCCATCTTCACTGAAGATCTACTTGATCTGGACGAAAGAGAGCCAAAAACATTGAAGTGTGATCTGATCACACCATATCCCCAATAGAGGCTGTAGGATGTCAGGAAAGTGTATGGTGCTCAAGCAGGAAATAATCAATGTGGCTATAGGAGTTCTGTGGCTGAGAGAAGAAAGTAAAGTCTCTATCCTGTGGGTGGAAAATACACCATACATCCATCAATTGGAAAGCATGTAGCAAATTTTTGAGAGATCGAAGTTGTCTGGTGGGAGAGCACTTTGGCCTGTTGAGGTATCAGTATTGGGGTTTAAAGTAAGATTGAAATCGCCTCCAACAAGAAGTATCCCCTTCAGCAAAATCAGCCAGCAGGCCTAGGAAAGAGAGACAAACTGTAACCTGGCGCTGGTTCGGGAAATACTAAGTAGCAATAGTAAACATGGTGGATCCAATGCTTAATTTGAGAAAGACATAACAAACAGCCTTGTGGGTCTAAAAGCGTATCAATTAGGCAGTGTGGCAGGGATTTGCAATGGACATCCCACCAGAACGGGAGTCAGGATTGACACTGGAACCAATGTGAGTAATAGTGATCTCATATATTCAGGACATGCCCCACATTAAAGTGTGTCTCCTGAACCCCATTTATGCATATGATATAGGACCTGGGATCATTTCTGAAGGATATTAAGACCACGTATATTGAGTGAATTGAATTTGAGAGGCGAAATAGGAAGAGATAAAAAAAGGGGAGGAAGAAAAATGGAGTAAAGGGAAGAGAGCAAGAAGGGGAAGAGTGAGAAGAGGTAGAAAAAATTAGGACAAGCACAGCAAAGGGCGGAATAGGAGAAGATAAATAAAGTGAGAGAATAAAATCGGGAGAGAGAAAAGAAAACTAACCCTACTCCTAAATACAAAGGATGCAGAGTCCCAAGTGGGTCCACGTCGGGATGCCATCAATAAACTATAACTGATAACTGTAAGGCCGCCTGCACACGAGCGTTCTGGATTCCGCTAGTGGATTTTCACGCGCGTATGGTACCTAAATGTGCTTGCGGATAGGTGCGGATGCGTGAAAAATCACGCGCGGATATACGCGGCTGTGTTGCGGAAAAAAACGCACAGAAAAACCAGCAGCCGCCCCTTATTGTAAACCCAACCCCTAGAGAACTGCCCATTCCTTGGAAAACAGCTTAGAAACCAACACCTAGACTCCGTTTTGTCCCTCTTGCTTGTGCGAGCACCGTTAAATTATTCTGGCAACATGCTTTCACCCGGTGAGCAGATGTCTTTGTGGGCATGGTTGATCCATGTAACTTTTTTCAGGCGCTTCTCCAGCGTGACTTTATTTCAGTCACTGCAAAAAAATTCACAAGAGGAAGGCCGCCTGCAAACCGCGGCATGTCCTATTTTTGTGCGGGGCTCGCACTCACCCGGCCGCCGGCTACGGTCTGCGCATGCGCCGGCTGCGCGGCAGCCGGCACATGAAAGAGCCGGGGCCGCCAGGCGCGGGTGAGTACGCGCTCGTCTCTGCAGGCTCTCGGGTCTGGTCCCGCGGCGAGAATTCTCGCTGCCGGATCTGACCCGCTCGTCTGCAGGCGGCCTTTGTGGGCATTGTTGATCCATGTAACTTTTTTCAGGTGCTTCTCCAGCGTGACTTTATTTCAGTCACTGCAAAAAAATTCACAAGAGGAATTCATTACTACAGATTTTGCATTCTTACATCCTGCATTGGCAAGAAGTACTACCCATCTCCCTCTACAAATTTGCCTGTGAAGCTCTGCTGTGTGTTGGGACGCCTCCTACCACGCCTACTTCCTGTAGTCATAGCAACCAGTGACTCCATCTGCAGCTGCACTGCGGATGTACTGCGTGAAAAAACGCACCCATTCACTTGTATTGGAGGCTTCACGCGCAGAATCCGACCCAAATTAGAACAGGTCGCAGATTTTTTCACGCGCGTGAAAAAACGCGATACAAATCCGTCCGTCTGGGGACAACTGCAGATCCTCATAGGAGTATATTGGCTGCGGTCTGGGGCAGATAATGTGCCTAAAATAACGCGCTGGAAATTCCGTTCGTGTGCAGGCACCCTAAGGCATTAACTTCAATAAGATAAGGCTAAGGCCCAAGTGAGCAGAAATACTGTAGGTTATACCTACAGAGAAACCCATGTACCAGCACTCAACTAACATAACAATCAGCATATGCTTTTACCATGCCCCCCCCATCAAACAAGCATGACTTTTGTCCTGAGGAACAAGAAAGTGAATACAACAGTTGAACTCATATGGCCTAAGCATGCCTCGACATTAGCAGTAGAGTTCAAAGCCCGCCCTCTATATGCATAGTACATACTTGAGCTCTCAGCGTCCTTATGTGTAGTTGTATGTAGCCATTGTGTCTATGGAACATATTGAAAGACTCTTGTGTCTACTTGATGTACTTCAGTATGGACAGAGGTTAATTCTGTCTATACTGAGGTACATTCATGAGTGTTATATGAGCTCTCTAACCTAAAGATGGAAGAATCCATGTCCGCAGCGGAATCCGACCCTGCCCGTGGCCGAGGACCCTGCGTACCTGCCCGGGTCTTCCTTTTTCCCACTCTGTGGATGCGTGCGGAAGCGCAGGCCGGCGCACATGCACAGTCCTTTTTTTTTTTTAAACACCTGCTTTCCTGCGGAATCTGCAGCCTGTCCGCAGTGTCAACTGTGAACAGGCCGCTGATCAGACGACTTCCATTGACTTCAATGGAAGCAGTCTGTGTGGAAACAACACTAAAATGGAGCTTGCTGCAATTTGTTTTCTGCGTGCAGAATGGAAGTGCGGATGTTAATGCATCCCTATGGGCGGCTTGAAATGTGGATCTTCTGCGCGGATTCCACAATTCAAATCCACCCGTGGACATTGAGCCTTATTGTGAGAGCCGAGAGCCCTGGTCTCACCAGTGCTGCTATAGTCTGAGTTGGCTCACACATCATGGGAACTGCCAGGTCTGTTGCAGAGAGCAGGAGAGGTGTGCTGTCTGCCATATTGGGTGAGCTTTCCCTGTATGTAGTGAATGCTTGGGGAGTGAAAGGGCCAGGACCTGCGTTGTGTGGTGAAGAGGAACAGGTAGGGGGGAGAGGTGCTAAACACCTGTGATCCTGCTATAGGAAGTAGGGTATGATTGTGGGGGTTAGCTCACAGACAGCTCCTCAGTCTCTTGCAGCGCTAGACCTTATGGGCGAGACAGCCTCACTCCCGTCATCTCCGCCAGGTGTGGTGCCGGTGAGCGCTGTTTCTGTGAGGAACACTCCATGTCCAGCAGGGTCTGCAGCACTGGGGCACAAGTCCCCACCAATGCGTCAGGGATGGCTGTAACATCCCTCACAAAGGGGTGTGCTCCGCGGCCACCGTGTTTGCAGACGCCTGCTGCACTTTTGTTTGCTGCAGGCTGCACAAAGCATCAGATTCCTTGGGAAGAAGTGATTATCATTATATAATGTAACAGTCCATCCTATCATATCTTGGCATATATTTTGGTGATAGGTGTCATCACACTTTATTTCACTGTTAGAGCTCCTGCACACTTGCGTTTTTCTTGCACATTTTTTACGCGATATTGCTGTGTTTTTTTACGCAATTGTCAATGGAACGTTCTAATGTTAAAAATGCATAGCACAAAAAGTGCAAGGCGCCAACTTGCGATGAGTTTTTAACAATAGAAAGTCGCATTGATAATTGCGTGAAAAAAACGCAGCGATATCGTGTAATAAAAACGTGCAAGAAAAACACAAGTGTGCAGGAGCCCTTATGAACAGCGATGGCAGTGTTTTTCCATACAAATAGATCCCACAAAAGGACATATAGCTTGCAGTATTTGTTTTATTCTAATGGGAACCAATAGGTGACAAGTAATTGCCATATGTCAGGACAGAAAGCGGTCAGTGTCAGCAACTGGGGGGGTAAGGGAGCCACAAGTCATGAATAATATTATAATAGTACCACGCTCGTTATTGCTGCAGTGCATAGTAGTGCTGTAGCAGATAAACAGTATTTTTTATGGAAAGTACAGCAATGGCCCCTAGTGACACAGAGTCTATGTCCATACTTTATACTGATTTCAGATAACCTGCTGTCAGATTTCCTAGAAAATAGCTATTAAATGTGGTTATCTGGAGAGACATTTATAACAATCCATTAGGGGTCCGCCGGTGCATGCACTTCTACTACTCTCCCGGTTCCGACGCAGGGTTACATAATATGGACCGCTCGTTGTCGGTTATGTCATCTCTGCAGCCTGGCTGATTGTCTTATATCAATAACTAAGGTAGCCACCTTCTTCATCTCTGCACTGACCGTAACCGACAGGGGGCTGGTTTAGTCATTGAGTTAGTAAGATCAAGTCACTGACAATGAGAAGTACAAACCATGTGACCTAATGTCAGAACCAGGCTGCAGGTGGATGTGCCAGCATTGCTGAACCCGCACCGGATTGAAGTACGTATATCTCTCCGGAGTGTTATTACATGAGTGCCAGTAATGCTCACGTAAAACTGCTAACTCCTCCTGCATTTGCAGCTTCAGCCTGGCCATTAACTAGAAAAGGCTCATGTAATATCTCCCTTGGGCCCCTCTCACACGGCCAATTTCACAGCATTTAGCATGGTGTTTAAAACGCTGTAAAACGCCTGAAATTGATTTAAATAGGGCTTGTCAGACGAGCGTTCTAACGCAGCATCTCCAACGCCGCGATTTTCAAATGCGGTCTGCTCTATTTTAGTGTGTTTCAGCGCTTTTCAATCCACCTCATCACCCATTGTAATGATGGTGCACACGGGCATCCTAACCATGAACTAACTAATCAATCCTCCTGATTCAACATCTGTGAAACAACTTGCCTATCAGTGTCATCGTAACGCATGGGCCTGATGGAGACTTGCCCGGGGGCCCCATACTATTCTATGTATGTTAAGATTTCAATGGACCTTCCATCATATATGATAATGCTGTGTGGCGGGATATGAACTTGGCTCAAATCTGTCTATGCCATGTGTGAAGACTTCTGGTTCTCCAGTCTAAGTCGCTGGTTACTAACTCGTTCGTCCTCCTGAGTTTTCTAGACTTTATCCTGAGCCTGCCGCATCCCCATATAAAATATAGTTATTTCCGGGTGAGTAACCCTTTAATCATGTTGATTAGTTATTATTGCACAGCATGTTTTTAATGTTTCAACACAGGTTTTGTTAGAAGTGCCATTAAAATAAATAAAGGTTTAATTTTATCGACAATTTCCATTTTTATTCCTGTGAGTAGCTGTCGTAGGAGCCACAATGCTGTTAAGACGGCGCTGTTGCCCATCAGTGGGCAAATTGATTTTACATGCTTAGGATCAGCTTTTGGAAAATTAATGTCAATAGGCAAACTGATTTGTCTATTATATTTCATGTGCTGTTAGACTGTATCAATTCTCTCATCTCAATACAGTAAAAAAAGAAAATATATTTTACAATTATAAGTGGCTGCTTAGATGTTATCAATAACACTGACAAAATGTATCCCTAAGGCCTCCTGTCCACGGCCGTACCGGTAAACAACATTTTATCGGTGTTTGTAAATAACAAGTCTGTCGGGAGAGACCATGTATGTGCAGCAAGTGTACTGCGCATGCCAGCATATCACACACATGCGGTCATGCACAGTGTGACTCTGTCTTCTTTTTTTTATTCCCCGCTCTGTTTCATAGTGGGTTGTGCATATAAATAGCCCGCCATACAGAAGATATTGCGTATGAACAGCCTTTGCTTACACTACCCATACAAAAGTATAGGGCTTACACTGCGTGGTACACCGGGAAATAGAGCATGCTGCGATCTATTTCTTGTCTGCATTGACACACAGTATCTACACGCTCATGTGCATGTATCAATGACAGTCCATTGACTTTCATTGACTCCATTCACCGCATATGACGTGGATGCACATCGCCTACATAATACGTGGTGAAAAAAAGCCCGTGGACATGAGCCCTAAGGGCCATTCCATACTAGTATTTTTATTTTCTGACTAGCTGTTTTATTGTGGAAGCAGCAAAACAGAAAGAAAACATATCCGTTGTCCTGCCCATAGAAACTGAAGACCTTTAGTTTCAATCCGTTTATCAATTTTCCGTATCCATTCCTGGTATTTAAACTGGAACAATCACCGACTGCTGCTCTTTTGTTTCCAGTTCAAAAAGTTAAACAAAAACCTTCTAGTCCAGTGTATCCCAACTCCAGTCCTCACGGCCCCCCAACAGGTCATGTTTTCTGGATTTCCTCAGACATTGCCACAGGGGTTCTTACTATAGGATATCCTGAAAACATGACATGTTGGGGTGCCTTGAGGACTGGAGTTGGGAAACACTGATCTAGTCAATGGGAGACTGAAAGAAAAAAAAATCAATATGTTTTCATCCATTTCACTTCCATTTTGTACAGTTACTATTTTTTGTAAAACAGGATTGGCTAAAAAAAACTAGTGTGAACTCAGCCTAATACATCATATCTGCTTTGTTTTAGGAATCATTCAAGTGTACATCACTTACTGGGTAATATATGAGATCCTGTTCTCGTGACGGCTACTAGACCAACAGAGAAAACAAGTGTATCATAGGCTTTCCCCCTGTGCTCTATACAGGCTAACTCTACGGTCATCAATGTAAAGAAGGGTGACAGATTGTATTACCACAATAGTTTGATATGCAGAATTGGCTCTAAGTATATCACTACCGGTATTACATGTAAATAGGAAGTCACAATAAACCCTCTTTTCAAAGAAAGTTGTTCGACTAAAACGAAAGTATTCAAAATTCTGAGAAAGAAAAAGGAGGTAATCTATGAAACGCGACACATCAAATAGATACTTCATATCTAAGACTGAACACCACAGTAAAGGCACCTTCACACTTGCAATCGTCTTATTGCCGCGTGGTTTTTCAAAGCGAATGTCAATAGGACTTTCTAATGTCAGCGATATCGCGATCACAAGTGTGAAGTCACCGTTATTAAGAGAGATAGGACCCCTCACAGGACGCTGCACCCTTTATATTCAATTAGGACTGGCAGGAGAGGGACATACAAGTGCTAAATGTGTACTAGGGATTAGTTCACAGATGCCATCCAGGACTGGGTTGTTACAGGTTTGTCCATCACTGTAAATCATCAACGCTCATATAATAGTCATGAATGTTATAGAGAAAAGGTAAGCGCGCACTCCTGTATACCCAACCTCTCTGAGCTCCAGGATATACTGCATTTCTTTGCAATTTCTGCTACTATAACCCACTTTTTCCCATGTGGCCAGCATTTTTTAACCCCCTGCACTGTTCACACTTCATGCTAACCTTAGAGCTTATTCACATAAACACGCTTGCAAACTTTGTGCGTGCCCTACGTAGTGAATTGAACCCATTGATTTCAATGGCTTTGGCAACATATGCCTTACTATGCGTGCGTATGTCGACCACGCAAAAACAAAACCAAAACGGCATGTCCTATTTTGGTTCATATTAAGCACCAATTAGCCATTAAAATCAGAGGGAGCATGTTTGCGTGTTTTCAAGTAATCTTGTAGATATGATACCTTTTAATGGCTAACAAAAATACATGATGTTATAGCGAGCTTTCGGACCTCACAGACACACGTAAAAACCCAATGAGTGAAGCCGGCCTTGGAGCATTTACTCAGGCATATGCAGTTTCAGTCTGTGTGTTTGTGTGCGTTGCATGTATTTGTGTTACATATGAGAACTTTTTTATGACTATGTGCTATCAGTGTATCAAGTCTCAACCGATGTCACTTTTTTGTTTTCATTGTCTCCTGGCAACATGCTCAAAAATCGCAGTGCGCAAACATGTAACATCCATGTTTGCTGCACTTTTTTATGCTTCCATAGACTTCCATGGGCGATTCTGGTCAATGAAGACGGACCAAGGTAGAACATGCTACATTGTTGTTGTTTTTTTGGGGGGGGGGGGGGTTATGAGCAGCACTACTCTACATAAAAAAAAACACATCAATACTACAATTTACTTTACTGAGTCCATGTTCTGTCCATATTCAGATAGTAAAAAATACAGATAGGAAATACACCCATGTGAACGGGTGCTTAAAGAACATACTGTATCTATGGACAGCCTTAAAATACAAGTGTATACACAGTATTAACATCTAGTTCGGGTAACTGATTCTAATGCGCTTGTAGAAGGGCAGATCAGCAATGATCCAGTGGGATGCTAATCATTAAAGGGGCATACAATGCACAACATATACACAGCTGAGAGTTTCATATTGTTACAGTACATATTGCTCATTGGCATCTCTGCAGTGTAACATTCACAACTTATTCTAGTTCAGACTGATGGAATGAGATCCCATCAGGCAGCAACAATCATTTAGTGTTACAGATATAATAAATGCAGCTGGATCGATTCTTGTCTTGACAGCTTTATATATTTGTGTATCGATTTACAGCGAAAATGGGAATCCTCTATCATTGTCATTTAGCCGGGCTTCACAGCAACACAGGTTTAAAAAGGGGTTTTCACTTACTTTTAGTCCTGTAAACTAAGCTTATGGGCTGATAGTAGGTGACCCGCTGAGTCCAGGGATGTGTTCTGCTTACTGCCCCCATCTTTTCCCCGGTGTGAGCCCGGAAACTGCCAAGTAGTCCGCCAGTTCTAATTATATAATGGGCGGACTATCTAGCAGGGCCACTCCATACACTGCAGCAGTGACTTTCTGCGCTCACACATGATGGGGTGGTAAGTATAACACTCACATCCCTGGACTCAGCAGGTCACCTACTTTCAACCCATAAGCTTAACTCATAGGACTACAAGTAGGTGACAGATTTCCTTTCCTGTACCTGGCATCCTCTTGGGGTGCAGCTATAGGTTGGGGGGTTGTACATGTCTGCAGGTAGATGTCATGGGCATAGTGACCTCTATACACATAGCCATGTCCATAATGCAGCCTGGAAGAACCAATGACATTACTGCCCCTTTTCATAACATTCCGGCTCCTGTTTGTTCACACGCATACATTTTTTGTAGAATTGTAAACTTTTTGTCATGTTCCTCAGTTATCCAAACTTTATATTTTCCTAAACTATTAGACATAATATTATTTTTCAGATAAAGTGATTAACCAGCTCATCTGAGTGAATGTAGAGGGCAGCAGCTGTCAGGAGGTGGTATAAGATACCTGCACGTACCGGTGTGCCACTAGTAGAGCTTGCCCCTATACTGATGGCACACACGGTGCCCGCCGGCACTCGCTACCCCTCCATACACTGGATATTACCTGCGCCTTCACGTAGAGGAACAAGCCCAAGGTGCAGCCGACCTGCAGCAGTCCGAGGAGGAGCAGAGCGATGAAGACGGACCTGGGGAAGCTGTGCGTTTTGTCCCGGACCTCCGGAGGACCTCCCAGGTCCACTGTCCCCCGCAGGTACCCGCCGGGGCTCATCCCCGCAGCGATCACCGGAGGAGGCGCACTACACACTGCACGGCAGCCCAGATGTCAGCGGACGGGCAGAAGGTGCCGTCTCCAGCTGTGATAAGAGAGCTGCGGGGCGGGCGGAGCCGTCAGTGGGGGGCGGGAGGGGGAGGAGCCCCGTCTCACAGCGATCCTGGAGAGGACGGACAGCTCTGGCCACACTGACATGACGGCGCTGTCCGCCTACACGTGTGCTGCGCTTTTAGTAAGTGACCTGTCGGTGAGTGGGTACCAGTTGTGTGCCCAGGGTGCCCTGCAGTATACACATTGTACCCCCTCTGCAGTATATATAATGTGCCTACTCTAG